>NC_037089.1:11283640-12483640 GCF_002994745.2 Rosa chinensis
CTGTGCCTCCAATATTACTAGAGATGTATAATCTCTCCGTCTCATAGATCTCATTGTATAGTAAGAAAGCCGATTGACATGGCTATACCATGAAATGCCACCAGAAGTGGATCATGGCAAGAGAAAAATCAGGAGTCAATGTAAATATTGTCCTAACATCCACATATGTGAGGAAATTGTAAATTGGGTGTGTGTCGCCTATGGTACACTATATGGTGGACGATTATCAATCCACTTTCGAAAGGGCACTGGTCAAATTAAATTGCATTGACTAGTAAGAACATTGAGATTCATCTCACATGCCTGATGTCTTTTGCTTATAATAAGCAAAGTTGAAAGCACTATTGTGTTATTCCTCAGATTTATTGTAACCTCTAAGTCCCCATTGAAACTAAATGTTTCTTAATCCGATTATCTAGGAACCTGATGTTCCTTAAGAGGTTGTTATAAATTGAAAAAAAATTGAAACCTGAAGTTTCTTGGATCTCCAATTATATGAGGGCTTGAAGTCCCTCCTCTTTATGACTACACAAATATATACGTGACAGTGAACTTGAGGTTCTCCACGTAATAAAGTTACTCTTTTATTATGGATTGTAGTCTTTAACTCAAAATTTTCGAGTATATCATTTTGGCCAGTAGTTCAAAATGAAGTTGGTCCATTCCAATTATCAGTATTTCACAATTAATGTTTACTGAAGCTAAGGTAACAACCATATCAGGAGTTGTAGATCTTGATCTATGGCTCCAAATGAGCTACTATCATGTTACCGAATTTGAAATATTGTTGCATTATTTGCTTATTATATGGTTGGAGAAGACTTTATGCCATCGGATATATACTGTATCGAATTTTCTGCAGTAAATTAAGGCATATGATGTCATGAACCTGAAGTTCCTTGAACCAAATACACTATTTTGGCATGACCGGTTACTTCATCTTTTGTCTACCATGTTGCATGGAATCACTTACAAGTTTGATGATTGCTAATCTTACTCACAAGCAAATTGTTTATTTACATATTTGCGAGTTGTCACTTTAATGAGACAATCCTCCTGCAATGAGGGGGAGAAATATTGTTCCTAAAGAACGATATGAATTGGTGTGAGATATTTATCCACCGTCTCATTTTGACTTTGAGAAATATCAAAACTAGTGAATTGATAAAAGAAAGTGACAAAATTATATGCTAAATGCAAAGGCATCTGCTTGGGTTAAAGTCCTTGAGACCAACCATATTAATACAAACAATGTAGACTCCATTTGATTTGTAGGATGCAAATGTATCCAATTGACATGGTTCTCCTGAAGAGAATGTCATTAAACAATATCACAGCTCCTAATATGGCTACACATACAGAGGGTGTAAGTACGCCATTCGGAAATGATGTCGTAGTGATACAATGATAAATCAATATGGTTGATGCTAATGGACAAAACATTTTTGACCTAAAACTTGGTTTGGGTTCGCCACCAGCCAATGAATATCTTCACTCCAAAGAAAGTGATAGATTTTTGAATGCATCTTTTGAGCATGGTCATAATAAGACAGTCTTCCCGCCGTTAGGGGGAGGAAAGACTACTGTCATTTGAATAACGGCGTGAATTTGTGTGGATTGTATCCACCAGGTCTAAAGTTTTAAATTCCCAAAACAGGGAAGATTATACAAGCCCTATAATGCTCTATATGAGATTATAAGTAAAAGATCCACATTCGCTACATAATTCATCTATGAGAGATGATTATCCTAGAAGTGACAATGTATGCCCCAGAAGTGGCATGGGTACCCAATATCAATAAGCTTATTATAGCTAATGCATGAATATAAGAATGTGTGGGATCTATGATTGTTGATCATCGATGATAATTTACTTTTGGTAGCTACCAAAAATCTTTAAGGGCTGTATGGACGCTATACCACGTTTCACCATAAATGTCGACAAAGTATATTATTGGCCAAATTGGAAAGAGGCAATTCCAATGAAATTCAATATTTGAAACGTGATGAAATACTTGGACCTCTAACCCTACAAGTTACAAAAGGGTATTTATCAAAAGTGAAGATAAATCACTATGACACAATGTCTATTTATAGAGACATGAGATTATGAATATCTTCCCTTATATGAATGACAATTTTCTATAAGTACAGTGTTACATATAGCTGTTATATTGACGAGAGATTTATGGCACTTTGTCATCGTATATTGTGAAGACACATTGCTAAAAGCGAAATCTCAAAAGCAAAGTGTCATAATAAGTGTATTTCTTATCAAATCCTCAAGGGATTCAAATACATGAATGATTCAAATGCAAGTCCATGAAAGGTTGAAAGAGCCTGAAGCTCACTCATGGAATCAAAGAGTCTAAAGCTAGCTCATATGTACTCATTTCATTCTAGTCAACGAGATCTAAATTGCCTTAATGAGTACTATGACGAGACTACTATCAAATTCGAATTATGATTATAATGTTGCAACATATTCTAACTTTCTCAAAGTTATGAATTATTTAGAGCTCTTGAAGAGCTTATATGAAACATATCAATACACAAAGATATTGATGTGTATGGCTAGGCATGCCATAATGATTTTCAATGTTTTAAGCTATACAAAGTTAAATGTGTCAATTTCTTTATATTGTTTAGTTATTACTCAGTCAATGAATTTGAGCATATGAGATTGTTTCTAACCTTATTATATGAGGTAAGACTTATTGAAAATCGTCTAGCTTTGTTGGTATTGCTTAAACTTTGCAGGTATGAAAATTTGTGATGAGCCCTTATATGCAAAGCACACATGGTCTCACTTCAGTGATAGACACATCAAACCACTATACATGGTACATGTAGCTTATCGCATACATAATTAAGGCTTGCAACAATCAGGAGAAGATTCTCATCAGGGGGAGCATCCAGAAGCATGCTATCTAGGACATATGCGCGTTGTGCTCTTTTTGTCCTTCGACCAAGGTTTTTTTTGTCCCACTGGGTTTTTGTTACCTGGCAGGGTTTTTAACGAGGCAACAATAAGCGCGTCCAATATCATCATTCATTAGTGGACATCCAAGGGGGAGTGTTATAAATATTGTTATTTATATGGCTGTCCACGTAAATACTCATTAATTATGTACTTTGATGCAAACCCTACCTCTATATAAAGGAGGCTAATGAGACTGAATGAGAACACTTCTACTTCCTCCCTACTATTCTCTCTCTATCTTCTCCCTACTATTAGGTTGTTTTAATTTTTACCAGTATCAATTATGTTTCACCTATTCAGTTAATTTTTAGGTACTCAACTGTTTTTAAATTGTTATGTTTTAGATACTCAACTATTTTTAAATTGAAGTGTAATGACGCTTTCTCTTTACAGATAGATTTATGTTTAAGGATATCTCTATTTGTGTTTGGTCCAAACTCTAGGTTACTTGACCTAGTGGTAATAGGGTTTAATTAGAAGAATCTAGTGATTATATTTCCTTGTATGATTCAGACTCTATGCATTGTAATCCTCTATATAAAGAGGCCCTATTATCAATGAGAATACACAGTAAATTTCTCTCAATTTCTGATTCCTTAAAACACGTTATCAGCACGAAATACTAACCCTGAAAACTAATATTCGTAGCTTTCAAACCACAGAAACCTCCGCCGCCCACCTTGAAGCTCTCACCTCCAGAAGCCCAGAACCGGCGGCGCTGTCCCCAGAACCAACCGGTAAATACCCGAACCGGCCCCCGGAAATACTGATATCCTCTCTGCCCGGTTCGAAGCTTTCCTCCCTGCCTACTGCTACCAAACTTCACCAGCAGCTGAAGCCGGACTCCAGATCACCGGAGTCAAAAAATCACCACAGGAACCAGCCTAGAACTACACGAACCGGCCGCCTGAAGTAATTGAACCACCGAACCGCTGCCTACATCATCTGCCCTTGCTTCAGTCAACCAAGCCCACAAGTCAACCCTAGGCCCAGAACTCAGCCCAAGGCCCAGAAGCAGATCCGCCAAGCCCAGAAGCAGGCCCACTAACGTCAGCGTCCAGTCAGCCCTCTAACGTCAGCGTCCAGTCAGCCCTCTGAAGTCAGCATCCAGTCAGCAGCCTACGTCAGCATCAGAGCGCCACGTCAGCAACCGGTCTCCATGTCAGCACCTGCGGTCAACGCCGGTCAACACTCCGATCAACCTTTTTCCGGCCACTTTCCTTTGACTTTTCCGGCCATCTACAGTAACTTTTCCAGTCAAGAATTTCCAACCACTTTTCAAGGTAAATCTTTTCTAAAAGTTCCCGTTTTTGAAGTTTTTTTTTTCAATTTCTTCTTCTTTTCTCGGGGACTTCCAACATCCCTTCTTCTACCCCCCTTTCTTCTTCATTGGGGAGACCAAAAGCCGAACTATGGGGGTTCGTGCTCACTCCAAGCTTGGAGCTTGTAGAGTCCTCCAAACTTAGAATTTGTTGAGAAGAAAACGATCGACCACATACATCGTTGTTTCGATCTAATCCAAAACCCCTCTTGGAATCGGATTTTTCTTGGAAGCGCCTACGCTCAGAAAATTCCTAATTCCTTGGAAGCGACTACGCTCAGGAATTTAATAATTTTTCGTGGTAGCCTTTTTCGCTCCGAAACTAATCCTAATCTTGTGTTGTTTTTCAGGATGAGTTACCTGAACAAGTTGAACTTTGTTCCACTAGAGACAACTGGCGCGGGATACCATAGGTGGGTCCGAGATGTGCGCCAACATCTTAAGGCTGATGGACTTCTGGAAGCCATCCAAGAGCCTAGTCAGAACGTGCTCTCCATTGAGCAAGCTACTACTTTTGAAGCAAATCAAGCTAAAGCCATCATTCTCATGACAAGGCACATGAATGACGCACTCCAAAGTGAATACCTCAATGAGGAAGACCCAAGAAAGATATGGGTTAAACTTGAGCAGCGATTTGGCAACGTTCGTGACTCCCTGTTTCCTGATTTAGAAGTGCGATGGCATATCCTCCGCTTCTGTGATTTCATGTCTGTGCTTGATTATAACTCGAAAGCTCTTCGTATCAAGTCTCTGATGGAGTTTTGTGGCCAAACCATAACTAATACGATGTTGATCGAGAAGACTCTCTCTACCTTCCCCGTCTCTGCCTTGATGATTTCAAAGAATTATCGGATTGATGTGAAAGCAGGACGTATCACGAGGTTTCATGAGCTTATTGGCGCCATGAACGTAGCTGAAAAGCACGACAATATACTTGTGAAGAACTATAATGCTAGACCCATGGGAACTAAGTTTATTCCGGAGTCTAATTGTAGTCACGCCCCCAAGGGAGGACGCAAGGAGCGAAACCCTAAGAGTAGGGACAATTCTGGACGTTCTGGTCCATATTCTCGCTCTAAAGAGGAAGGAAATCGCCAAGAGAGGTGTGCACGGAACCGTGGAGGTCAACGTGTGAAGAGAGAGAGAGAGGCAGAGCCTCCGGCTATGGTGGTGACGCCACCAAGAGTAATAGTCGTCCAAATCATGCACCAAAAGCATCTCGATCAAGGGAGCGTGACCATAAAGATGTTTGTCTTCGATGTGGATCAAGTGGACATTGGGCAAAGAAGTGTATTGCATCCCAGAATGTTGCAAACGCATACAAGCTGTATCGTGAAGCAAGGGAGGCAAATTACATGGAACAAGAAGATCAAGATGGCGATCTCAATCTAAGGGTGGAAGACTACAAGGATCAAGACCCAGAAATTGGCGATTTTGATTAAGTCTTTTTATTTTCCAAGAGATGTAGGCAATTGCCATATTACTTTTGTAGTAGATGCCAATGATATTAGTCTTTCTTCAAAGTAGGCGTACTCAATGTAAGTGTGATGTCTAGAAAAGTTTTGAGATAAGTGATACTTAAGCGAGTTTTGCTCCACCGACATCTCTCTACTCGCCTGGTCACATTTACATTGGAATTACCGAAAGAAGTGAGACGACTACCATTGTTTTGCATCAACTAGTTTATTGAATTAGATTTTCTTTGGTTAAAGAAACGATGATGTAATTCCGTTTGGCTTATTAATAAAAGTTGAGTTCTTTTCTTTATGACTCCTTTTTAATTATGAGCTTTTCTTTGAGGAATGGATGAACTTCAATGTCTTGCGGATAGTGCTACTACGTACACCATTCTACGACATAGGCAATTATTCTTAGAGATGTTGCCTACATATTCATCTGTGACTACGATGGCTGGGCTATCAGGTTTAGTTCAAGGACATGGAATGGCCCAATTCCTATTGCCAAATGGCACCTTGATGAACTTCAATGTCTTGCGGATAGTGCTACTACGTACACCATTCTATGACATAGGCAATTATTCTTGGAGATGTTGCCTACATATTCATCTGTGACTACGATGGCTGGGCTATCAGGTTTAGTTCAAGGACATGGAATGGCCCAATTCCTATTGCCAAATGGCACCTTGATTAAAGTCACTGAAGCTCTCTACGCTCCTAGGGCAAATAGAACCTTATTGAGCTTTAAAGATATAAGAGCCAACGGATTCCATGCGGAAACGCATAGTGAGAACGGAATAGAATTCCTTTGCATTACCTCAATGATTGCGGACGAAAGCGCATCTTAGAGAAGCTTATGTGTCAATCTAGTAGATTTTATGTCACTACAATTCAACCAATTGAATCCAATAATGTCATAAGAGAAGATCTCTTGGATTCAGACACATATTGGCTTTGGCATGACCGACTAGGACATCCTGGTCGTGATATGATGCTCTGTATACTTAGGACTTCACACGGGCATCCTTTCTTCAAAATGAGAAGAAGCAAGAATCAAAAATTGATTCCAGGACTTAGCAAGACCGCAACAATTGCATCTTCTGGCACTGCTGCTGTCTTGGGCAGCCAAAAGGCCGCCCATGTCCCTAGTGATGACGCCAAAAATGGCGCCAACCATGAGCATGACGCCATGGTTGCTCCTCCTAATGGCCATGATGCCACACAAACCAATTTTCATGGCTTTAATGCCATAATGGGAGATGTAGTCACACACTTTGCTTCTAATAACGCTACAGACGCTCAGGCCCAACCGAAATCCTCATTGGTTGCTTCTAAGGCTCCTCGCTCATTTTGCAAAGCCTGTTCATTTGGGAAATTAGGACCAAGACCATCCTACGCAAAGGATCCAAAAATACTCATTTCGTTCTTACAGAGAATCCAAGGGGATATCTGTGGACCAATTCAACCATCATGCGGACCTTTTAAATACTTTATGGTATTGGTTGATTCGTCGACACGCTGGTCACATGTCGCACTATTGTCCACTCGAAATGCTGCTTATACTAAACTCCTCGCCCAGATTATCAGTCTACGGGCTCACTACCCTGACCATCCTATTAAGTCGATTCGACTTGATAATGCTGGGGAGTTTACATCGAAAACGTTCGATGACTATTGCATGTTACTGGGGATTGATGTAGAACATCCAGTTCCCCATGTTCATACCCAAAATGGTCTCGCAGAAGCCGCTATGAAACGACTACAGATGACATTGGTTATGCTCACCAATCTCCCTGTTTCTGCTTGGGGATATGCAATATTGCATGCAGCGACGCTAATTCGTCTACGACCCACTGCAACCCAATCTTATTCGGCGTTACAGCTAGTGATTGGGTACGAGCCTAATAGCTCACACTTACGCATTTTTGGGTGTGCCATTTATGTGCCTATTACGCCGCCACATCGTACTAAGATGGGTCCACAACGACGAATGGGCATTTATGTTGGATATGAATCTCCAACCATCGTCCGCTATCTTGAACCCTTGACAGGCGATCTCTTTACCGCTAGATTTGCGGATTGTCACTTTGATGAGACGGTCTTCTCATCGTTAAGGGGAGATAAGAACACATATGTTCAATAGGAACGACAGGAATTGTCGTGGTCTGTCCCCACCAAGTCTCATCTCGATCCCCGTATCGCACAGTCCGAACTTGAAGTGCAAAGAATATCGAGCTCCAGAACGTAGCAGACACTCTGCCTGATGCGTTTTCTGATGTTGCCAAAGTGACAAGATTACACATACCTGTTGCAAATGTGCCTGCAAGGATTGATGTCCCAAATACTGGACATCACGCCACTCCTGTGACACCAGGAGATGGCCAGCATGGCAATAATGTGGCATCTATGGCCCCAGGTCCCTCAAGGAAGCGAGGTAGACCAATTGGTTCGAAGGATACTCGCCCTAGAAAGAGAGCGAATGAGGCACAAACAAATCCTTTGATCATTGATACTCAAAATCAGTCCCATGAGAATGTTCCGAATTACGGTTATGTCCAAGAGACATCATTGGGGGATGCCTCAATGTCAGAACCTATCCATAAGAACGTAGAGATCTCTATAAATTACACTAGTGAACATGGGACGTGAGAAAGAAGCTCCATCATCATTGATGATGTCTTCGCGTATTCAGTGGCGCGTGAGATTATTGAGACCGATGACATAGAACCACGCTCCGTTGATGAATGTCAACGTAGAGCTGATTGGCCAAAATGGAAAGATGCGATCCAGGCAGAACTTGATTCTCTAGCGAAAAGAAAGGTATTTGGCAAAGTTGTATCAATACCGCCCAACACCAAACCAGTTGGTCACAAATGGGTATTCGTTAGAAAGCGTAATGAGAGAAACGAGATTGTAAGGTACAGAGCTCGCCTTGTGGCCCAAGGCTTTTCACAGTGCCCTGGAATAGACTACGAGGAGACCTATTCTCCCGTAATGGACGTTATAACGTTCCGCTACTTTGTCAGTTTGGTAGTTTCTGAAAAACTGAACATGCAGCTTATAGATGTGGTCACTGCGTATCTATATGGGGATCTAGATACAGAGATATACATGAAGATCCCAGTTGGAATTCAGTTACCCAAATCAAGTGGCTCTAAACCACGGAGCGCGTTTGCGATTAGATTGAAACGCTCACTATATGGATTGAAACAATCCGGACGGATGTGGTATAACCGTCTAAGTGACTACTTGATTGGAAAGGGATATGTCAACGATGAACTACGCCCATGTGTGTTCATAAAGAGGACAAGTTCCGGATTTGCAATAGTAGCGGTTTATTTGATGACATGAACATAATTGGCACCCTTAAAGAATTAAGGGAAACCGCTGAACACTTGAAATCCGAGTTTGAGATGAAAGATCTTGGGAAACCACGGTTTTGCCTCGGTTTAGAACTTGAGCACCGTAGAGATGGTATCCTGATTCATCAATTAGCTTATACCCAAAAGATGCTTAAGCGTTTCAACACTGACAAGATTAAGCCTTCAAGCACCCCAATGGTCGTCCGTAGTCTTGATCCAAAGAAGGATCCATTCCGTCCAAAAGATGACGATGAAGAAGTGCTAGAGGCTGAAGTGACCTATCGAAGTGCAATAGGCGCATTATTGTACTTAGCACACAATGCACAAGACCGGATATCACATTCGCTGTGAACTTGCTAGCTAGATATAGCTCTGCGCCAACTCGACGCCATTGGACTGGTGTTAAAGATATCTTTCGATACCTAAGTGGTACGATTGATATGGGCTTGTTCTATCCCTACAGAGAGAAGATGAATTCGGACCCATCAAGTGCCAGGGAGGCCACACATGGTGGACTGCGTCCCCTCTCCCCAACCCAAAACTATATAAGTGTTTTGGAAGGTTTTGCTAATGCTGGGTATCTTTCTGACCCGCACAAAGGTCGCTCTCAAACTGGTTATGTCTTCACCATGGGAAAGACAGCGATAACTTGGAGGTCTACAAAGCAGACCTTAGTCGCTACCTCTTCGAATCATGCAGAGATTATTGCTCTTCACGAAGCAGTTCGTGAATGTATATGGCTTCGATCCATAGTTACACATGTTCGAAGCAATTGTGGTTTGAGGTCTACCACAGATGAGCCAACAAGCATTTATGAGGATAATGCTGCTTGCATTGAAAAAATGAAGCAAGGCTACATCAAAGGCGACAACACCAAGCACATATCGCCTAAATTCTTCTACAATCAGCAACAACAGAAGCTCCTCAAGATCAAAGTGAATCAAGTTCAATCTGAGGACAATGCGGCAGACTTGTTTACTAAGTCATTGCCCAAATCCACGTTCGAGAAACATGTGGCAAGAATTGGCTTGCGGAAATTATCTGAACTCCCATGATCGTAGTCATCAGGGGGAGGCACAGACATCTGGGGGAGATGTCTACATGTTGTCTCGAATCGTGAAGGGTGTATTGTGCTCTTTTTCCCCTTCGACAGAGGTTATTTTTGTCCCACTGGGTTTTTGTTACTCGGCAAGGTTTTTAACAAGGCAACGAGAGAAGCACTGTGTTTGGACAACACAATGGAGAGTGTTTAAGGATATCTCTATTTGTGTTTGGCCCAAACTCTAGGTTACTTGACCTAGTGGTAATAGGGTTTAATTAGAAGAATCTAGAGATTATCTTTCCTTGTATGATTCAGACTCTATGCATTGTAATCCTCTATATAAAGAGACCCCTATTATCAATGAGAATACACAACAAATTTCTCTCAATTTCTGATTCCCTAAAACAATTTATATATATATATATATATATATATATATATATTTGTTACAAGGGGCCTAAAAGGCAAAAACGAAGAGCAAAGGGAGCAAATTAACTAGAAGACCTATCAGCAGGTCTGTTCATGGACTTTCTAACTCTAGCAACGGAGTCCATATCATTTAAATAAGCTTGCAAGGCATGAGAGGGAGGATCTTCAAATTCAACAGTTCCATAGTCATGGGTAATGTTGTTCTTTGCAAGACAATCAGCAACAACATTGCATTCTCTATAAATGTGTTTCAGAGACACAGATTGAAATTGAGCAAGCATATTTTTTCAGCAAGAGATAAGAGAGCTAAGGGGATGCAACGATATATCACTGTCAGTAATAAGTCTAACCAAGATAGCAAAATCAGTTTCGATCTCCAACATACTAATTCCACAGTTATGAGCTTGCTTTAGACCGTAGTACAGGCCCCATGATTCGACATGAAGAGCTTCCCCAATACCCAAATTGGCTTGGAAACCTTTAATCCAGCTCCCATCAGAGTTTCGAATGACACCACCTGCACCAATTTTCCCAGAGTTGCCATTTCTAGAGCCATCAACGTTAAGTTTAAAAGCACCAACAAATGGTTTAGACCGATTTAGCATATTTAAACAATAATCTGAGGTCAAAGATAGCTTAGCTTGAGCTGCACACCATTCATTTGCAGCATTGGTTATGAGAATATCAGGAGAATGAGGATAAAGAAAACCTGGATCAAATATGTGCTTGTTTCTCCATTTCCAGATAAACCAACAGATAAGCACAAAGAAAGAACTCCACTGAATATCCATGTCAAACTTGGTATTGCTAAGAAGATGAGCTTTAATCCATCCAATCCAACTCATGGAGAACGTATTTGCAACAGCAAGAGGAAGGTTAAAAGAGTTCCAGATAAACTGAATGGCAGGGCAATCTCTAAAAAGATGAACTAAAGATTCAGTTCCAGTATGACAGATGGGGCAAGAATCATCTCTAGTAAGATTTCTTTTTGCTCTTTGGACATTGGTTAAAAGTTTGTCATGACAAAGAGTCCAAACAAAGGTTTTCAATTTAGGGGGTAAATGCATATAGATTTATAAATTGAAAGGCATTTGAGTACAACGTTTTAGGTACTAAACTGTTTTTAAAACCAGTGTAGTGATGCTTTCTCTTCACTAATAGATTTAAATCGAGAGGCAATTAAGTACAACTGAATAAACAAATTAACTGAGTAGGTAAACATTGGGTTTTTTTTTTTTTTGACCGCAAGTCTTCAGAGTTTGGGTGGGCTGAATCTATATAGCCCAATTGATCCTTGGTGCTTCCGCTCCGCCTGGATACAGTGCTTTTAACTTTTCGCACGTGCCGTACAAATTGCGGAGTTCTCACCGCCAAAACGACGCGTTTTGGCTAAACGTGTTGGCTGCCAAAGCAAGACCTACCGCTCCTCTATAAATACCCCACTTCGGCCGTAGAGAACTCCATTTTGGATCTGGGGCCTCTCTTTCTCTCTCTCTCGTCCCCAATCGCGATCCGCCCAAACCCTAATCCCAGATTCTTTGCCGTTCCCTCCCTTCCTCTCTGCGCGGGAGATTGACAAGGATCAAAAACCCTAGCCGCAGTTTTGTTGCGATTTAGATCGAGCTAGGGTTTTGAGAAATTAGGTTTTCTCAGAGATCCGAAACTAGATTTTGGGGCTTTTCGAGTTTGAAAGCTTGCGAGAAATGTCTCGGTGTTTTCCTTACCCTCCTCCCGGGTATGTGAAGAAGGGGATCTGCGATGAGGCTTTGATCGAACCGATTAAGGTATTGTTGAGCATCGTTGCTTTCTGGGTCTTTTGACTTTGTGCTCGACGTACTGTGTTCGATTCGGTTCGTTGTTGATGTATTTCGTTATTGATTTGTGTAATAATCGAAACCCAGAAAGAAAAGAGGGAGAAAGAACAATCCGTATCAACTGTGTGGTGGGAATCTGAAATCGATAACTAGTCTTGACTCCTCTTAATGAAACCAAGTTGGGCCTTGTATAATTTGACTTCCTGGGTATTTAGTTGGATTGACCCCGTTTTTGATTTGGGGTTCTTGACTAGCCTAAGAACTAACCTTGTTACTTTATTGAACTCCTCTGTAGTTTTTAGCAATCGGTACTTGGAGTAATTAGGTCCTTCCCTGTTGTATTGTGTTTGCCGTTGGGAGTGTTGCCGAGAACATTCCGTATGTGTGTAATCAAATTAGAAGCCCAGTTCTAACAATTGCAAACATCCCTGGCTAATGGTTAAGCTGTTCTGCTTATGTGTAGTTAAACTTTCCTGATTTTTACCACTCCTATTGTTTTGACCTCTCAAACCGCTAGCAATTGATTTTGTTAAGTTCATATGATACCAATCTGGTTTCAGTTTACTTTTGCATTCCAAGAAGCACCAGGGTGTTTTGCTCATTGTTATGACCATGGTGTGATGGGACTTTTCTTTTTTCTCAATCCAAATAATAGAATTGGATTTATTTGTGAGAGTTCTTTTTTTATTTCTTTTAAAAAAAGAATCCTTTTGATGACCTATTTTTTTGCTTCTTTTAAAACATTTACAAACAACTATGTTTTTTCATTTAAAATTCTTAGAATTAGAAGAGTAGCATTATACTCTCACACTGCCTACATGTGAACTCCTTTGATTTGCTGAGATTGAGCTTGCACTGTATTGGATTAGGCAGTGAACCTTGAACCTAAGTGTGCGTTTGTTGAAATGTTGAATATTAACGTGGGAGGATTTTTGATACCTACTTGTTTGTATAGTGTTTTTTTTAGGGTAGTCTTTTCAAACTTGTTTTAAAATGCCTTGGTGGTGGAAATGGTAGACACGCAAGACTCTAAATTGTCTTGTGCTTAAGGGCGTGGAGGTTCGAGTCCTCTTCAAGGCAAATGAGAGTTCTTGTAGTTTTTGGTAGGAGTAGCATATCACTTTCTGATATAGGAAACCTTTAATATTGACCTGTTTGTTGAAACTGAGAAAAAGTAGTGATACATATAGATGAGAATGGTCAATTGAAACTTTTCATGATTAAGAGAATGGTCAATTGAATGAATCAATGCCATCTTAGGATGTCGTCTTGTTATCTGAGAATTTGTGCTTGAATGTCTTTCCTCTATGGTTTGTGTTGCTTGCTTGTTATGCAGACGCTTTTGAACTATTCAGAAATTGATGTTACTCTGTATTTTTACAGCTCCAAGGAGAAGCTGAGAAGGCCAAGAAAGAAAAGAAGAGAGAGAAAAAACGAGAGAAGAAAGAAAAGAAGGCTAGAGAAAATGGGGAGGTTGAAGACAAGAAGCACCATCACAAAAAAGGGAACAAAGATGAAAGGCAGCAAGAAGATGAGAAAGTCAGGGAACATGGCAAGAAGGGAGAACGTGAAGAAGCTGAAATTCTGGACATGAGTACCCTAACGGAAGAGCATCCAGTTGGTTCCCAGAATTCTTCTGACAGTACCCTTAACAGCAATAACAGCAACAAAAGGCAGAAGCAGAACTTGTCTCCTGAGTGCAGGCAAAATACCGGTGAGTGTATTTATATTTCTTCCTTAGCTGGGAGAAAGCTGTTTGCCTGTTGTGTTTGATAAGAGTCACATGGGCACTGATATTGTTCATTCAATATGTTATTAAAGGGAGCATTCTTCGTATCCGGTTGCCTCTCCAAAGGCACAAAGATCAAGAAGTGCTACTGAGAGAGGAATTGCCTTCCCGGTTGCCTCCCCACAGGAACAATGCTCCAGAGGAACAGCTTTTTCGGTTGCCTCTCCAAAGGACCAATGCTCCAGAAGTTTCTCCCAGAGAGAAACTGCCTAGCTGGTTGCCTCTTCAAAGAAACAAAGATTCAGCATCTTTACCCAAAGAGGAACAGCCTTGCAGGTTACCTCTACAAAGGAACAAACATCTGGAAGTGTTACCCAAAGAGGAACAACCCTGCAGGTTGCCTCTACAAAGGAACAAACATCTGGAAGTGTTACCCAAAGAGGAACAACCCTGCAGGTTGCCTCTACAAAGGAACAAACATCTGGAGGTATTGCCCAAAGAGGAACAACCCTGCAGGTTGCCTCTTAAGACACAGAAAGAACCACCTGTGCTAACTCGAGAGAAACAGCCTTCTCTTAAAAGGCAAAAGGGTCAAGATGTTCTACCCAAAGAGAAAAAGACTTGCCTGGTGTCTCTCCAAAGGACCAAGGATTCAGAAGTATTACCCAGGGAGAAACAACAGCCTAGCCAGCTGCCTCTCCAAGCGAACAAAGATCGAAAAATAGTACCCAGGGAGAAACAGCTTAGCCAGTTGCCTCTCCAAAGGAACAAGGATCCAGCAGTGCTATCTAGAGAGGAACAGCCCAGCCAGTTGCTTCTCCAAAAGCAGAAAGTTCCACAAGTGCTGCTCAGAGAAGAACAGCCGTGTTCCGTCTCTGGAAGGATTGCTGATGCCTCTGTTCATGGTAGGTGTGAACCTGCTCCTGTACTTGGAAGGGATGAGGGAGAAAAACCCTGTTCTACTTCTGGAATTGAGGGCAAAGAAAACCGAAAAAGCAAGCGAAGAGCATCACAATACATAGAGCTATTTGAGAAATGGGTTGAGCCTCCTCTTTTATTAAGTTTACCACCCACAGATATTGATGATGATCAGGGATGGTTGCTTAAGACGAATAAGAACCCAAACCGTGGGGTTGAGAAATGTGTTGCTGCCAGTGACAGCTTGAGCTGTGGAGACTCGGTGTCTTGGCCATGTGCTCGCCTCTTGCCTGAGGTTGATGTATATGCTTTGCCATATACCGTACCATTTTAAACTTCTGTTGGAAATTTGAAGAGACAAGTGAGGAGCTGAGAGCTGCCGGTGACCTTTGTGCTTCATATATTCTTTATCTTTGGGAGTGTGGAGAGGTTGTTACAGCTCTTGTGCTGTTTTAAGGCCTTCAACGCCCGGAGCAAACTCTTGGTTGGGTTGGAAAAATAGCAACTGTAGAGCTTTTTGAGGAATGAAAGTTTCTTGTGGAGTAGATGAAATTTATTGATGTATTGACAACATTTTCGATTCTTTTATCAGATACAATATCACTCAGTTTTGTCCTTTGCCTATTCTTGTCTCGTATTCTCCTCAATTTCTTGTTAATTTGTAACAAACATCGTGTTCTACGCACTATGCCATTGTGGCGAAGGTCTCTGGAAGAAGAGGGTGTTCGTTTGGCGGGGGGGGGGGGAGTTGCCCAAAGTTGCAAAGGTTGCTCCTTGTTTATATGGAAAAGAAGACCTGTTGTTCTACTGAAAACAAATTAACAATAAGTTGTCTTTGGTTGTCAGACGTATGTCATTACCACCACTACCACACCTTGGGGGCACTAAACTTCGCCGGCTCGTTGCCACTGCGTCACCACATTTGACCACGTCTCCACTCTCCACCATTTAACGATTGTCATTGTTTCTCTTCTTTGCCACCATTCACGCCTCTTATGTCAATCACTAAGAAACATCACCCGTCTATTGCACCACGTATTACGACTCCACCATTGACATTGTAATTTAAGTCGTTTTCTATGTGTGTTTGTCGTCAATTGACTTTGCAAAAAAAAAAAAAAAAAGGTATTTAAAGATTTGCACTAAAACTGTCCACAAAGATTTTTGGTGAGAATCGCATGTTCCCATTTTCTTATTAAATTTTTTCACCCTCAATTAATGATTTTTAAACACTTAATAAACTCAAAGTAATTTTTTTTAGGAAGTTTTAAAGTTAGAAAACATTAAAATTCATATTAAAAAATATATATTTTGTTTAACGTTTCGATGTTCCATCAATTTCAATACACTCTAAGGGGGGTGTATTGTATATGGAATTAGTGCAACTTTTTAAGAAATTTATGGAATTTAAAAGTCTGAGTGTATTCAATATAGACTTTCAGCAGTCCATGAAAGTCTTGGGGTATTCGATTATGATTTTTAAAGACTTTATGAATTCCACCAAAATCCAGAGATATTGAATTAGGACTTTTAAAAATGAAAAAAAGTTCAGAGGTATTCAAAATTTCATTCATACTTATGGAATTAGAAAATCAAGGATTATCATGGACTTTGTAGTGTTAATTATGCATACCAAATTCTAATAATTTTCTAGCCACCAGACCAAAGATTTGAAAAAGTCCATCAAAGATATATATATATATATATCCTATCCAGAGCGATGCCTCGCTCTGAAATTTCAGATCGAGGTTAGGGTTTAGTGTCACTTTTCGGTCTCATATCCACATCTCGACCGTTCAGGTTTTAGGTACTAATGTATAGATCATCTCTATAAAAATTCAGTCAAATTGATGGTCGTTAAGGCATTGATAACTGCCTTAAAGCTAGTATGGTTCAGGTTGGACAGATTTAGTTCGTCCATTGATTTAAACGAGAGTTAGGTACCTTATAGATCATCAATTGGGCTCAAATTTTACAGAGATGATCTATACATTAGTATCTAAAACCTGAACGGTCAAGATATGGACATGAGACCGAAAAGTGACCCTAAACCCTAACCTCGCTCTGGATAGGATCTATATATATTTAAAAAATAAAAAAAACCTATCAAAGTTTTCTGTCTATGCGCAAAGAGGTTGGTTATCTATCATCTCTCTTTCTTGCTTCTTATCTTTTCTCTAATTTTTCTTAATATCAATATTTTTTGATACCTAACTTGTTCATTGTAGTTGTTGAATGTGATTTTTTTTTTTTGTTCAATTGTGATACTTGGAACCCTAATAGCAATAAAAAATGATTTATGAAACCCTAAGACCCAAATATTGTGGTCTACCCCTAAAACCTTGAATAGTGTTGCTATGAAATACTAGGTTTTGTCTTATTAATTAATTATTCTCATCGATTTGAATTTATATCATGGTTCAAGGAAAGCTTGAACAATTGAATTTCGATTGATTGATTATAGATCAAGACATTGATCAATATTTTTATGATATATGTTAATAGGTGAAAACAAAATTGATGAGAATAATTAACCATAAGCATCAAGTGATCTATATTGTATCTTTAAGTTGATTGGGAGATTAGAAATGAGAACAAACTAGCTAGACAGAGTCATAATCATTCATTTGAGTCAAGTTCTACTATAAGATACTTGACTATTGAAGATGCAATGAGTTATTATCTTGCTTTGCATTTGGATTGCATTGGTTGTGTTCTTTGTTTTTTATTTTTATTTACTAGAAAATTTATAGAAGTCATTCATAATAAAGTATATACATTTTCAAGAATCAATAAAAAGTCTGTTGCTAAAATCAATGGTTTTAAGAAATCAATAGCAGTTTATCAACTTTTTAAAGAGTCTGTGTACTTTTTAAAAAGTCTGTCAATTAAAAAAAGTCTGCACAAATCCAAATACAATACACCCCCCTAAAAATCATGCTCAATGAATGATAAGCTTATGAGTCTATGACATAAGAGAATTTCAAGAAAAAGTGGTGTTGACAAAGTTTAACACCTTTTAACATATTACTGCACAACATGGATGCTCCTATAACAAGTCTCATTTAGGTTCTAATTGTCATGTTTAATTTATTCAAGTTCTTCAATACCATATCATTATCAAATCTTATCTATGCATTAAAAAAACAAGTCGAAACCCTAAACCTAGGGTGACGTGCAAAGCGGCGACCGCCAGATCAGATCGCATCCAGCACCGGCCACGGCTTGGTGAGACTGTCCTGGTTCTGGGTTTGCGGAGGAAAGCTCTATACAATCACGTTGGTGGTTTCTGATATGAGAAGCTTCGATCAGATTTCTCTGATCTGGATTTTTGGGTTGTAGGTCGGAGTACTGCTTGACTTCCGGCCGGTGCAGGGGAACGATATGTTGTAGGTCGTTTGTTGATCGTTCTAGATTTCAAATTGGTAGTTTGGTGAATCCGGGTCTGAGAGTTGCTTTGCTTTGGTCTGGGATTGAAGTGTTTCGGATTGCAGCTGAGTGGTTCCGATTTGCAGTTCCGATGCAGTGGTGGATTGGATGGCCGCCGTACCTAACGGCGGTGGAGACAGCTCAACAGCGGTGGTCTATTTCCAGCAATCGGCCGCCAGAGCTGTGGTCGAACTGGATGCCACCGGAGGTATTGACGACAGTGAAGGAAAAGGAGCAGCGTGTTTCTTCTTCGCTGTTTGCTTGGGTTTGGGCCTGGGTCTAGGCTCAAATTTGGGCTGATGGGGCAGGAGAGGCATCCTGCTAAGCAAGACTTGATGTGGGTTTGGGCTCAAATTAAGGCAATCTGGGCCCTAATGAGATTAGGGTATTGAGCCCGTGTGAGGTTGGATTAACTTCTATGAGTCTTCTATGATGTTTCTAGTATCTTGCTTGTACCACAATTGCGTGATTGGCAAGTGGGAACTAGTTGAATGATTTCTTTCCGTAGGAGGCGAGGTTTTTTCATTCTTGTACAGGCTCGCTTAAATCAGTTAAATGTGAGCGTCTCAGATATTTTAATGATCTGTTCTGGCTTAGATAGTTTAATTCGGATTTTCTTGCCGAGTTTTTCTTATGTAAGTTATGGTAAACTCTAGCCTATTGGCTGTTGATCTAATGATATCAACTTCTATTCAAAAAAAAAAAAAAAATTCTTCAATACCATTAACTCATTGTCAGTAAAATATGTTTTTCAAAATGACTCGGCTTCTCTGCTATAACAAGCAGTGCTAGGATCTGCTTGGACTTCACTACCAAGCTGACACGTCATCTAAAATCAATCCAAGGGCCAGAAGTGAAAGTCTCCAAAACACAAACCATATACCACACACAACATATCACTCTCTCTCCCTCCCTCCCTCCACGCCTTCTGCAACTTCATCTCCGATCAATTCCGTCTCCGACCAGAATATAATAGCATTGAAAAGTTAAGAACAACAGAAAATTGAAGTCTCAGCTTAAAGATCCAATACATGAAGCATCTAGAATCTAGACTTTCACCAGGTTTCAGCATGTTTGTTGCACCATTACAAGCAGCACTCCATAAGCTCCACATAAACATCAAGCAAATCAAATCAAAACCGCGAGCCATAAATGACAAATCACCACAACCATAAAGTACTCCCCCAAAATCCAAATGACAAAATCTATGCTGGAATTCTTTTTTTTGGGTGAACAGCAATTATGATTGAAGGGAATCTAACACTCGAAATCAATCTCTCCCTAAGAAGTAAATGGTCAACTGCAGCCAGCGGTACAGAGCATCACAAAAATTAAAGCTATTTTGAGCATTAAAGATACAGCCTTTCATTCTCAGTGAGGACTTTCAATGGTGGTTGGAGAGTAGGCAAGCAAGATCGGAGTCATCTTATGCTCGGACGGATCGCAGATGGCCCCGTGATTGGTTCGAGTTGGGCTCGCAGGATCGGGTGGCGGCTTCGCTGGGATCAACTGGTTTTCGTTCGGATTAGGTCTGTATCGGAGACGAAGTTGCAGAAGGCGTGGAGGGAGAAAGGGAGAGAGAGTGATATGTTGTGTGTGGTATGTGGTTTGTGTTTTGGAGACTTTCACTTCTGGCCCTTGAATTGATTTTAGATGACGTGTCAGCTTGATAGTGAAGTCCAAGCAGATCCTAGCACTGCTTGTTATAGCATAGAAGCCGAGTTCTTTTCAAAAAAGTATTCCAATTCGGGGAATTCAAAATTTACCAATCAGTTATTTTTTTTTATTTTTTATTTTTAAGACTTTCATAATTTTTCAATCTCAAAAATAAATAAAAAGTTCTTCTAGTGTTGAAAAAATTATATGATATATTTATTAGTGTTTATGCAAAAACTCTCTATTTTCTTACCAATTAATGACTATATCCCTATTATGACTCTTTAGACATGTTGGTGTTTTCCCTGCTAAATAATAAGGGATTTTATCCATTTACCCCATTTCTAGGGATTTTTTTCCCACTTACCCCATTAAGTTTTTTTAATTCTCTCTTACCCAATACACTCTAAGGGAGTCTTCCCTAATACCTTTTTTTTGTTTTTAATTTTTTTTAATACCATTTTACCCTCACCCCCTTGTTACTTAGAGAGAGAGAGAGAAAAAAAATAGAAGAGAGATAAACCATGGGAGACTTCGCCGGAGCCCGTCACCGGCCGCCGGAATCCGGTCACCGGTCGCCGGATTCCGGTCACCGGCCGCCGGATTCCGGCCAACGTTCACCGGATTCCGGCCAACTTTCGCCGGAATCCGGTCACCGGTCGCCGGATTTCGGTCACCTACTGCCGCCCACCGGAATTTGCTGAAAATCTCACCGGAAAGTTTTTTTGCCCCCAATAGACATCTATTGCCCCCTAGTAGATGGGCAATAAACCTCTATTGCCCCCCAATAGACGTCTATTGCCTCCCAATAGACGTCTATTACCCTCCAATAGACGACTATCAGCCATGTATTGCCCCCCAATAGACGACTATCAGCCATGTATTGCCCCCAATAGACGACTATCAACCATGTATTGCCCCCCAATAGAAGCCTATTGCCCCCAATAGGACTTTCAGTTGCCAAAATGGGAACTAATCTCCCTAAATTTAGACAAATAAAACTTTGATTACTGAAAAAAAACAAGGAGATTACATCAATTCAAAACGTCTATTGCGCCCCAATAGCCGTCTATTGCCCCCCAATAGAACTTTCGATAGCCAAAATGAGAACTAATCTTCCTAAAATTAGATAAATAAAACTTTGATTAAGCAAAAAAACTAGTAGATTACATTAATTCAAATGTCTATTGCTCCCCAATAGATGTCTATTGGGGAGCAATAGAATATTATTTTTCCTGTTTTCTTTCCTTTCGGGCCTTCTGTTGCAAAACAGAAGTAGAACCATTTTGATTTGCCCCCAATACAACTTTTTTTTCTTTTTTTTTCCTTTCCTTCTTGGATTTCTTCCCACAGTTTACAAAAAAAAAAAAAATGCTCTGGGCACCCAAGACCAGAGCACCCTCAGTCGACAAACCTGCCGGCGTCGGACTTGGTGGGCACCCAATCATCTTTCTTCTCTGCCACAACCTGCGTCGAGCACTGGAGGATAATCGACGTTGATGATGTCAGTCGATCTTTGGCTGTTGAAGGCGAAACCATTTGAAACCGGAATCGGAATCTTCCGGTGAGAGATGTTGTGCTTCTGCCCGTGTTTCGACGACAACCACTAGTCCACCACCGGACTTCCGACGACGTGGACCGATCCTGCTCATCTCCTCGACCTAAATCCTGTTTCGACGCCGCGCCGGAGTTAGAGATCAGAGAGAGAGAAAGACCGGAGGTGGAGATCGGGGAAGAGAGACAGAAGAACGACGTCGTTGACAGAGGAAGAGTGTCGAACTCAGAGAGAGGGCACCGAACTCCAGCTTGAACTCCGGACCCGACCCGGACTCGGACTCGAACTCCGGCTGCCGCTCTAGCATTAATCCAGTTCCTCTCCGACTCGGAAGCAAACGCCACAACCGGAGCTTCTTCGTCGTATGCAATCGACGTCGTCTTCCGCCCATGAAGGATCCGGTGAGTGGTGGATCTCTCTCCGATTCCTCGTCGTGCCGGACTTGATAACGACAGCCTGCAGCGCCATCGATGATGGAGTACTCACCGGAGCCTCCGTCGTGGAGCTCACCGGGCTCGGACGCATCGGGTTCGGAATCCGAGGGAGAGAGAGAGAGAGAGAGAGAGAGAGAGAGAGAGAGAGAGAGAGAGAGAGAGAGAGAGAGAGAGAGAGAGAGAGAGAGAGAGAGAGAGAGAGAGAGAATGAAACAGTTTTAGGAGAGCTGTGCTTATCGTGGAGACAGAGAGGAGATGTAGTGCTGCTATTGTGTAATTTTTTAATTTTTAGTGGGTAAAATCGTCTTTTTAATCTGTTTTTGGGTTAGTGAGAACAGTTTTTTGTTGATGGTGTAAGTGGGCTAAAATTAGCCTATTTTGGGGCTGGTGGTCAAGGACCCTTAAAAATAATAATTTAACATAGATGCAACCGTAGTGAGAACCATATTCATTAATTTCATTTTTACTATTATTTTGAATTGAACAATCACCAGTTATATGTTGTAATCTAACTTTATATTAATAATTCTCCTCAAAATTATATTAATAATTCTTATTTTTAATATCTAAATGATTTGAATTAGAGAAAATGTATAAAACGTAACTTGCTGCAGAAATGGACATGGAGTACTATATATCAAGAATATAGTGAATTAGGGTATAAATTACAGAAACTTTAAGGTCACGTTTGATTAGCAGAAAATAAGTATCAGGAAATAAAACTTGTTCATTTCTTGTGTTTAGGAATTGGGATACAAAAAGAAAATAAAGGAAATACTTTTATGAAGGAAAGGAAAATAAGGGGGAAAGTGGTTCATTCCAAACCCCAAAGAAATCAATTCCCCATTCTTTCCTTGCATGTATTACTCACAACACAATATTTTGTTGCATTAGTTACAAACATTTTAACAACTTTCCTTATAACTTTTCTTATGTTACCAAACATCAAAATTGAAAGTTTTTTTTTTTTGAGGAGAAGGTAGGAGAAGCCCCCTACACAATCAGAATTGAAAGTTCTTAGAAAGGAATTCCCACGAAAAAGACCAAAAAATTACTTTCCTTTCGGTGAAGGGGGAACGAAACAATGCCTTTAGCTATAGTATTTGAGTAGGAGATGAAAACCCAAATGGGCATTTAGCGACCCGGATAAAGAAAGTGACCGGGTCGGGAGCCAAATTGCAGAGTCCAAAAAGAAGTGCGGTTGGGGCCAAAACCCAGACTGGTCAAATACTCCAAAACGCAACCTCGCGGTGACAGAGGAGAGAGAGTGACCCAGACCCAGACCGAGACCGAGAAAGAAAGAAGACGATGATCTCCGACGGAGTTGAAGACGAAGAGAAGTACCTGGCCGCCGGAATCGCCGGCCTCCAACAGAATGCCTTCTACATGCATCGCGCTCTGGTAAACTCCCACCAAACCTTCTCAATTCTCTTACCTCTCAAATTCCACACCTCGTTTCTCTCGCCTCACAAACCCTAATTTCTTTCTCTTCAGGACTCCAACAATCTCAGGGACGCTCTCAAGTACTCGGCTCAGATGCTGTCGGAGCTCCGCACCTCCAAGCTTTCGCCTCACAAATACTACGAGCTTTGTAAGTTTCACTCTTCCTCATCGTCGATCTAGTGAGATTAAGCAAACTGTTTCTGCTTCGTGTTGCATAATGTGTGTGCTCATCTGATTTGTGTGGTTTTCTATGATGATGATGCGTCAGATATGCGTGCGTTTGATGAATTGAGGAAATTGGAGATGTTCTTCAAGGAGGAGGCTCGGCGCGGTTGCTCTATTATTGATCTGTATGAGCTTGTGCAGCATGCTGGCAACATATTGCCCAGATTGTAAGTCTCAATTTTGTAAAAGCCTTTACTTACATGTTAATCTTCAGTTGCACATTTATCATTTGTTTAACTTATTTCGATAAGAGGCTAATTGGTTGTAGTTCAGTTAACTCTCTCGGCCTCACTATATTGATATTCTGATCTTATTTCTTCACATACTGTATTTCTGATAGTTTGAAGTTCGGTTAATATGATACAAGTTGAAAACCGGCTAGTAGTGATGCTTGTAAGTTATAAATATGACCCATGACTTTTAAACAGGAAGTACCATTGATTGTTTTATCGGTTATCGATCTCTATGTAGTTTAGTTCTGCAGGAGTTGGTTGATTTGTGACGGTTGCCATTTCTCTGTTTTTCTTTGACTGTAATGGACACATCTATAGTAAGCAAGTAGATGGAAAGTTACTGTGGTGATGGAACTTAGACAGCGGGATAAATAGAATGGGAGAAAATAAGTGGGTGAATAGTAACTGAGTTTTATTGTAACTAACAAGTCATAGCGTTGATAAGAGAAAGAAAGAAAAAAGTAGCTTTAGCATTGGTCTTATATCTGAATTTCATGTTATCTGTCAGATATCTTCTGTGTACAGTAGGATCTGTTTACATCAAATCTAAGGAAGCTCCTGCTAAGGATGTCCTGAAAGATCTTGTGGAAATGTCACGTGGCATTCAGAATCCTGTACGTGGGCTCTTTTTAAGGAGTTACCTTTCTCAAGTCAGTAGGGATAAGTTGCCTGATATTGGGTCGGAGTATGAAGGGTAAGGAAATCTGATACTCATTATAGTTAGCTTGTTAGTGTGTTAGGTAACATGAATGTGATGGACTTGATTTGCTGATACTCCTTGACTTGTGCAGGGATGCGGATACTGTCAGGGATGCTGTTGAGTTTGTTCTCCAAAACTTCACTGAGATGAACAAGCTTTGGGTGCGGATGCAACATCAGGTTGGTTGATACTTCTGTGATCGCTCTCAGGTTTAGACATGCATGGGTACCACAATGCTTGCATGTCTTGAAGGTAAAATATGTCATGAGGGCATGATTTCTGGTCATGCAGGTGTTGTAGTGCTTGTGAATCATTCATACTCTTAGCTGATCCTGAGTTGAGGCTTGCTCTCGACCTTTGTGGTCTGCAGGGGCCTGCTAGGGAAAAGGAGAAACGGGAGAAAGAAAGGAGCGAGCTACGTGATCTTGTAATGTCACTAACTGATAACTGGTTGATTTCACTGCAAAATATTGTGCACGTATACAGTGTACACTTACCGAAGGCTTCTCTCTTGTCCCTTTAGGTTGGTAAAAACCTGCATGTTCTCAGTCAGATAGAAGGTGTTGATCTGGATTTGTACAAAGAGACCGTGCTTCCCAGAGTCCTGGAGCAGGTCTGATTGATGTCTTTGTCTCTATCTTATTATTTGTTTTTTAGTGCTTATGATGTGTGATTACCTGCCTACCGTAAAAGTTGGATTCATCACCTTGATTTTTTTAACAGGTTGTCAATTGTAAAGATGAGCTGGCACAGTTTTATTTGATGGATTGCATTATTCAAGTCTTTCCTGATGAGTACCACTTGCAAACTCTTGATATATTGTTGGGTGCTTGCCCCCAACTTCAGGTAACTAACATCATAAGGACAGACTTCATTATAATTAATGTTACTGTATTGCATTTTACACTTTCATCTTGCTTGCATTCATGGGTAATTTGCATAGATCTTTTGCCACTGAAGTTTGTCATTTGTTTGGTCTTGGAATTTATGTTACTCCACCAGAGGTCGGTGTTATGACATGCTGGCTTATTTGAAGAACATGGCTAAACATATAGAATTTCATAGGAAAAGAGATAGAATATTTCATCTCCCAGAATGTATTCAAAGAGTGTTATATTCATCTGTTTCAAATAAACTAAGTTCATGTCAGGATTAAATTCGATGAACTTCAACGGGTGTACACTTGGAAAATATTTTGTCTGCATATTGATTTTGCTTAAGAATGTTGTCCCATTACGTAAATTTTGTGATTTTGTAACAACCATCATTTTCTTTTGATTTAACTATTACTATTACTTTTTTTTCTTTTACATTATGTGAATTTTTGTTATGCAGCCATCTGTTGATATCAAGACAGTGCTATCCCAGTTAATGGAAAGGCTTTCCAACTATGCTGCCTCAAGCATAGAAGTGTTGCCCGAGTTCTTACAAGTAGAAGCTTTTTCTAAACTGAGCAATGCGATTGGAAAGGTAAATCTTGCATTTGATAAATTGGCAATCAATTTTTGGGTAGCGCAGAGTAGGGTTTTACTATGGGTAAACAATAGTTAATGGGTTTTAAAGGCTAAATGATATTTGAGAAGTTGCATCAATGAATATTCTTTGGGCTTAGTCATAAACCTAGTGTCTTCTAGTATGGTTCTTGTTGAAACAATATTTTGATAGAATATTAAGGATTAGAGCTTCACGTGATGAAACAAATCCCTCCACACATTTATAACAATAAATTTCTTAGGATACATTCATAGTAATATGCAATGTGATGATATTAACTAGACAGATAAATTAAGCAGACTTTTATTTATTGAAGAAAACTTAATGCGAACTCAGCAAATCTCACTTGGATTTCAATCGAAGTCAAAGCTTGGTCAACTGATTTGCGACCTGAACCCAACATAGTTGGACTTACTTACAATGAAAGTCGGGTGGACTGGAACCTGGTTGACTTAGTTTGGCCTGGATTCCTAGACAATGATTGATGGGTTACCGTAAGTGGTGTAGTGAATTGATGTTGGTTCTTCTTGGAAAAGAGAAGTAAAGAGGGTGAAAGGTAGAGGAAGAGGAACAAGAGGGATCAGAGTCTCAATCTTCTATAATCCAAGTTTGTCTCCAAAGAGTTGCAGTAGGATGTGTTTATAGGGGTCAATAAGCACTAATAACAAATCTTTATCAAATTGAATTACGTAGTTCCTGATCAGCTTCCAATTTAAATCAAATTAATATCCGATATTACTTAATCAAATCTGAAACCAAATTACATTAAAGGAATCTGAAATTTGAACCACTCAATGTCAACTGTTGTGTGTTATGGATTTTGATGATGCACATGCCTAGTCATGCACCTTGATTTTTCTTCATGGGAGTTTGAAGTTGTTGTTTTCCTTTACATGTTTGGATCTCAATGAGTTGATCTTTCTCTCTGGTACTTGGTTGTATCCTTGGATTAGTCACATTTCACCATTTCCTCTGTTTCAATATAATCTTTTATTCATATCTTGTGACATTATTAAATATCTACCCATCGATAATGTTCTCTCTTTTTTGATATCGCAGGTGATTGAAGCGCACGTTGACATGCCTGTAATTGGTGTTGTTACTTTGTACTCATCCCTTCTTAAATTTACTCTCCATGTGCATCCGGATCGACTTGATTATGCTGATCAAGTGTTGGTATGTTCCCTTTATGTAGTGCTTGTTTCTGTGTTGTACTCATATGTACACACCATCCTTGTTTTGGTGCCATTTAGTTAAAGCTGAAAATAATGTCTTTCACAGCCATACAAATAGCCAACTATAGATGGTAACTATAATTTTGATTGTCATACACTCATACGCCATAGCTGCAACTAGCCAACACTGATTGTAGAGTTTCCTTTTGTAAGGATGAACCCTTGCTTTCCCTCTGTGTGATATACTAGATTTAGTTCTCGTAATCGAGTTTCCTGGTGCTGGTAGATACAGGTCTCTTTTCAGGTTATTGTACATATTGATCAATAGGTTGTTTATCATCGGATACTTTTAGACGTTGAATAAGAATGGTCAGCGCTCAGCACAGATGTAAATTTGTTCTATTTTTCTTACTCTCCAGGGGTCATTTGTTAAGAAGCTCTCCGGAAAAGGAAAAATTGAAGACAGCAGGGCAACAAAACAAGTTGTTGCACTTTTAAGTGCTCCATTGGAGAAATATAATGATATTGTGACTGCTTTGAAGCTTACAAATTATCCCCGTGTCATGGAATTCCTTGATACTGGAACAAATAAAGTCATGGCAACTGTTATAATACAAAGCATTATGAAAAATACAACTCATATATTAACTGCTGAGAAGGTATGTGTTACTCATTGTTTTTCCTTTCCTCTCAGTTTGCTTCTCAATACCATGAAATGCCGCTCTCTTTCTATATTGATTCTTTGTTGTTTTTATAGGTCGAGGCATTGTTTGAATTAATAAAAGGACTTATCGAGGATTTGGATGGGACTCTTCATGATGAGGTGATTTATCAATATGTTGCTGATCATGCATTTGCTAATGATATAAAATACGTTTTTTAGGCTTCTACAAACATGTGCTTGTTGCTTCTTAGTGTAATCTAAAGTTATCCAATTTTTTATTGTGTTATTAATACAATCGGGTAAATATGTCTTTCCTTTCAACTCTAGGTTGATGAAGATGATTTCAAGGAGGAGCAGAATTCTGTTGCGAGACTTATTCAAATGTTCCACAATGAAGATCCAGAAGAGATGTTTAAGGTACCTGATCCGTCAAATATAAAATTTATTTGAGTCATCCTTGAATCATATTTTATGAGAGCATCAGTTCAGGTTTTGATGTTGTCCATAATTGCAGATCATAGGTACTGTGCGGAAGCACATCATGTCTGGAGGACCAAAGCGCCTACCCTTTACTGTCCCTCCCCTAGTCTTTAATTCTCTAAAGGTTTGTTTCCATCTACCCATATTGTGAAACAGTTGAGCATCATATAGTTATTTGTTGTAGCATTGTATAGTCAAAGTTCTGTCCTGTAAAAAATTTGTGGATTGCTCATAGAATTCTTTCAAAAGCATTGGAGCTTGTACCAAATAAAAGGAGGATGGCCTTTATGCGCCCCCCCCACTCCTCTCTCCTTTTTCTTCTCTTCTTTTCTCGGATCTATTCTTCATGTAATTAATGGAATTCTTCAAAGTCTTAATCTGTGTTGGGTATTTATCCTGAATGTGCAGTTGGTCAGACAATTGCAAGGAGGACATGAAGATAAAGAAAATCCTTTTGGAGAAGAAGCGTCAACTACACCAAAGAAAATTTTTCAGCTCTTGTCTCAGGTAATTTTTTTTTTTTTTGGTGAGAACCTCAGGTGAATTGTTAGTGAAAATAAGGATAGCGTTTTATATTATGTCTGAGCATAGACTTTGATATTTCTAAGCTGTCTTGTAATTCTTCTGGCTTATTGTTACAGACTATTGAGGCTCTGTTGAATGTGCCAGCTCCTGAGCTAGCTTTACGGCTGTACTTGCAATGTGCTGAGGTATATTGAGATTTCAGTTTATAAATAAATGGAATACCTTGCTTATGTTCTCCCTGATTAAATGCCGATGGTTTTGATTAGGCTGCAAATGACTGTGATTTAGAACCTGTTGCGTACGAATTCTTCACCCAAGCATATATTCTCTATGAAGAAGAAATTTCAGTAAGTTTCGCCTTTGGAAACTATCTTTTTGGTTTGTTACTGTATTATAACAACACTTGTTGGACTCCATTCCGTCTAAATTTCTTGTTTGCATGCATTGGCTGTATAGGATTCGAAAGCACAGGTGACTGCAATTCATTTGATAATTGGGACTCTCCAGAGGATGCATGTATTTGGTGTTGAGAACAGAGATACTTTAACTCACAAAGCCACAGGGGTAATCCTATTTTCATTACTTTATGAGTTTACGGGCTTTCTGTCCTTTCTATTAGCTACTTACTGGCTTGAATTTGAGCAGTATTCGGCAAAGCTTTTAAAGAAGCCTGATCAGTGCCGAGCTGTCTATGCTTGCTCGCATCTTTTCTGGGTTGATGATCAGGAGAACATGAAGGATGGGGAAAGGTGAGATTATCATGCGTATAACTTTTGTAATTATAAGTATTAGTCATGCTTATGCCCATTGTACTTAACTTTTGATGACTGCAAGGCATTTTTCTTAATTTCCCATGTCACCGGAAGTTAAGCTTTCTGAACTTTTATGTTCTTATTTCAAGTATGATTGTGTGTAAATTTAAGAAAATGTGTGTAAATTTAAGAAAATGGTGTTTCGGCAATTGTAGTTGTTTTAGGAGTATTTTAGGGATTTAGAGTTTTCTTTTAGTTTCCTTATTGTTTTTGTTGTTAACGTTCTTTATACAAACTTCTATGCAGGGTACTGATTTGCCTAAAGAGAGCTTTAAGGATTGCAAACGCTGCCCAGCAGATGGCCAACGCAACCCGTGGTAGCACTGGTTCAGCGACACTCTTCGTTGAAATACTGAACAAGTAATAGTTCCCAACCTGATTGTACACCAAAGCTCAACTTTTCTATGAAAGAGTAGGGTCTGACGTTATTATGTTTCAGGTACCTTTATTTCTTTGAGAAGGGCAACCCACAGATAACTGTTGCTTCTGTACAAAGCCTGATTGAATTGATTACTACTGAAATGCAAAGTGACTCAACCCCAGCAGAGTCGGCTACAAATGCATTCTTTGCCAGCACGATGCGGTACATTCAATTCCAGAAGCAGAAAGGTGGCGCAGTTGGTGAAAAATATGAGCAAATCAAGGTGTGACTTGTGACGGACTGGATGACAAATGTTAATTTGAGAGCTGTAGATAAGTTTCACTTGCCGAAGGTTGTGAACTCATTTCAGTCTTTTGACTGTTTGTTTTGTCGAGAGAATCAAACACATGCTCTGCCCCCTGATGTTGTTCAGTGGGGCCAACGAGATTTCTGACTGGTGCAAGCAGTCATTTGCCTAGGAAGTTTGTATGCCGATTGTGCTATTACAATGTACAAGATATATCGAATTAGCTTTACTCTGAGCTTCGTCTGTTAGTTTACAAAGCTTACATGGTCAATAAATTGAGTCTGAGCAGAGGCACTGTCATTTATCTAGAGGTTGTTTCCCTTTTTGGGGAGGATAATATACTCATCCGTGCTCTTGGTTTTGTTCATTCTTGATATATTCTCGAAAGAAGGCAGGCCACGATGAGGTCTTCGTTCTATGAGTATTTTCACTCATATTCATTAGGCTAGACTGTTAAAAGCTTTGAAACGGTGCATTACACACTACCAAAGAGGACACTGGAGCCGAAAGTCACGAACCATTGTTCTTACTAGATTGATAACTTTTTCGCTGAAGTGTCATATTCCGGACAATCATAGTGTTGAAAGTTGAAACTCGTAGAGCTGAATGAGACCAACATACTTCGCTTACGATTAACGATCTGTGGCAAGAGGATCATATTAAATTAGTGCTTATACTGATCTTCAAGTTTTCAAAACCATTTGAGCCAAAATACTTGGTACCATATGCACATCCCTCACCACACAGGAAAATCGGCATCAAGCTTAAGGGAATATCGGAATATCCTGTAAAATTTTGTCACTTCGACCCCATCCTACTAGGGCACGGAAGAGTTTCAAACTTTAGAATCTTGAACATTACTAAACCCCATCTACAAGCTCACCCATTTTGGAAGTTCTCGTTTGTAGGGTTGGGTTTTCTTTAGAGAGCCCACAGTATAACATAGTGATCTGTAAATTTTAGTCTCTAGTTCTCTACTACCGTTCTTCCCCTACTATCCAACAACACTTTTGAGGCTCTGTAACAAGGCAAGGCCCAAAAACAAAGGGTAAAGGACCCATATACATACACCCAAGCCTTCAACCACAACAATAGTAATAAATATAAACCGTGTCCATGCAAAACAAGGTCGTTTTCCTAACTGGGAGTCCAGCCTATTAATACATAACTGAAATTAAAACCGCAGTTAAGAAAAAGTTGGAAACCATACAATTCAACAATAAGAGATCACAACAATTCTAAGAATGCAACACCAAACCACCTGATGCTTCATAGAGATCTAGAGTATTGCCGGACAGGAACCACTGACTGACTCCAACTTCTTCATGACAAAAGGGAAAAAGATTAGGGGAGAAAGGGGACGGGAGGGGAATACAGGCAGAATGGATGGTCATTATCTCTTTACATCTATTTCCAATCACAATATGGAGCATGCCTTCTGCGCTTTCCCTTTCTTTTTCTTCTGCTTGGGAGGTTGAAGGACAACCCTTATGGCTGCATCGAACACCCCTTTCACATTCTGCAGTTACAATTCCACATTTGTAAATGAGATGTCTAGGCATGAAAAAGCCCTTCACAGAATGCAGTTACAAGTCCAGATTTCAAATACCTGCTGTGTTTTTGAACTGCACTCAATGTATGCTGGTGCTCCAATTAGCTTCCTGAGCTCCTCTCCCTGGAAAGGCAGAGATATAAATCTCACATAAAAAGGGAAACAAAATACAGAAATAAATAATACACAGGTCGAGAACATTACTTGAGCGGTAGTAATAGGCACAGCACCCGGATGGTCAATAAAGAACTGCTTGTCATCCCGCAGATCTGCCTCATTAAAAGTTTTATGAAAAAAAGAAAGTAAGAAGTGTCCTGATTAAAGATAATCATTAAACACAGTGGCTAGAATCACCATTAATTGAAAAATCTTGAAAACAAAATACTGGACCCAACCCAGCATCCATCTCAAGGTAAAGAGAAAGATATACTTCCAATATGGCAGCAATTGAAAAAGGCATATCTAACAGTGAAAACAATGATCAAGCACTGGTATCCACCTTTTGGCATAAAAGCAATGGTTTAAAAAGATAAATCTTTACCAAGTTTGGTTCCAACAAGAATGATTGGAACACCAGGCGCATAGTGCTTCAATTCCGGGATCCACTGGAAATGAAATCAACATATTTGAAATTTATCAGCAGATCATCAATTGTAAAGCTAAAATGATCATAATCTATTGGCACATTATTCTGTTTACTCCTACGAATGAGGTACCAGTGTGTAGAAAAAAATTAAAGAGTAATTTCAGGATATAGAGGGAGAGCACCAATGATCATACTACAGAGAACATCCTCACCTTCTTGGACACATTTTCATAGCTGGCCTTGCTAATCAAGGAGAATGCCAGTATAAAAACATCAGCCCCACGATAACTCAAGGGTCTTAATCTATTATAATCCTCCTGTCCTGTTCCACATAATACAAATTCAGGACTAGAAAATCAGGGTGGGGAAGGAAAAATACAGAACAAAACAACTAAACTAAAGTGCATTTTACCAGCTGTATCCCACAACCCAAGGTTAACAGTGCTCCCATTGACAACCACGTTTGCACTAAAATTGTCGAAAACAGTAGGCACGTAATCCTGTTTGCCACCAAGATGCAAAAGAAAAGAGTCACCAAAAGTACAACATTGGGAAACATTCTCTTACCCCATATTCAACTTTCAGAATATGCAATCACAACACCGTTGCATGAACTAGGAAAGTTCAAACAAATTAGCCAGAAAGTGTGAAAATCTAATATCTATGTCTAAGAGGTGAAATGGATGTTGCAAAATGAAAACACAAGGGCAAAAAAAAAAAAAAAAACTGAAAACCATGAAAAGAACATTGCACTTCTTATGAACAACTTGATTCCAGATACAACACAAACATGGATGAATTAAGATCAACAGCGCAAACTACAGGATCTCAATGAAACACACTCACTAAGAATGAAAACACACACCATTTCTATCTTCATAGCATTCAAAATGGAGATGCTGAGCTCCCCATCCAAAGAAAATTCCTTTAGACCAAATTCAATCCAATTTCAACTATGCTCTCCCAAATTTTGCCTAAACCAATCGAGCCTCGTTACAAAGATTAAAACATTACAAAAATGCGTCAAAATAAATGCAATTTCAATTCATGTCATTACCAAAACCGAGCTAAAGAAACCCAACAACTTAAACAAGAAGCCACCTCAAAAGGAAGCTAAATTCCACCAATAAAAAAAACTACCAAAAATTCCTTCCATTTCCAAATAACCAAACAAAACTTTCACTCAATTTAATCACTAAAAACCTTCCCACGTATCACAACCCGAAGAAAATCTGAAAATTAAAGAACCAAAAAGAAGAAGAAGCAAAAAAAAGGGCAATGGGGGTTGAAACTCACGGTGGGGAAGGTGTTGCTGGTGTAGGAGATAAGCAGACACGTCTTGCCCACAGCTCCGTCGCCAACAGTCACACACTTTATGAACCTGGACGCGCTCATTTTCGATTTCCGGCTCTCACTTTCCCAAAATAGAAAGAAACCCAAGCCCCAGATCTTCACCTGAGGACCCGATCTTCTTCTTCTTGCTCTCCTCCTCCTCCTTCTTCCGCTGCTTCAATTACACATCTGTGCGATCTAAACCCAGCATCCAATCTCAGAGACGATGATCGAAACCCTAACCCTAAATTTGGAACAGAGAGAGAGAGAGAGAGAGAGAGAGAGAGAGAAAGAGAGATGGGGATTTTGTGGGAAGCTAAATTGGAAATGTGGTTGGAGTTGGAGGAGGTGGAGATCAAAGAAACAGAAACAAACAAAAAAAAGTTCGGAGCTTTTTTTTTTTTGGCCGCGAAATTTTTTTGCCGCTGGAAGCGTTCGTTTTAGCGAAACGGATTCTTCGCCAACAAAAAAAAAATTTGGGGCTCTTTCTATTTCTATATCCCCCAGCTCCTTTTCCTTTTTTTTTTTTTTTTTTTTTTTTTTCTGCGCGATGTTCGCGAGGAAGTTCCGGGTTTATTGTTGGATCGGGCCGGATCTAGCTCCTTGGGGGGATGAAATATTTGTGGTGTTTCATCATCTTATATATTCCTTTGTGGATTTTGAAGGATAAGACTCCCTAATTTAGGAATGTTGATTCGTCCTACTCATTGTATGTATTTGAGCGATTTTATTTTTGTGTTTGCAATTTCGTAATTTACACGTGATGATGTCAACTTACTTGAATGAATTCAAGGTGATGAACTGATGACATGTTTTCTATTATTATTGTGTTTAAAATTTCATAATTTACATATATTTATGTCTTGTTGTATATATTGTAACTACTTATCGTATGAATTCAGGGTGATGTTAGAACATCAACATTCGAAATACATGAATCTCATAACACCACGTGTCTATATTTTATTGTTTTTTTTTTTTTTTTCTCGTTTTGAAACATTTGATTAGTAGATTTGAAAAGATTGAGCTCACCAAATCCACAGGGATCAACCTTCCGTAGTTGGAGCTTATCTGGCTTGTACTTGAAGAAATGATTAAATCTAATCACGGAGATTTCTTATATGTGGAGTTGATGAGGTTGGTTAAGCCTGCAAATTCTACTACTCCAACTACCTCAGCTGTCACCATTGATGAGAAAGCATAGGTTGGTTGGAATGGATTTGGAAGAGTACTAGTAGTACTACCCCACTTCAAAGGACTTTTCTTAAAAGAAATTTCAACTATAGTGTATCCCATTTTCCCCTCTTTTAAGTTTTCTTCAAGACTCACAAGCAACCAAAATGTCTGGATTGGTCTTCTGAACGTACATTGGTTGTTGTTACATAGCCTTTTTTTGTTGCCCTGAGCTAATCTCATCATCATGTCCCACGAGGCAATCAAAATCAGCCCGATCGAGAAGACTTGTCGAACTCAAGCAGTATGAGAGGTAAGATTGTAGAACTTAGGTTGAAGAGTTTAATTTGTTAGACAGAGCAAACTTTTACATCAGATATATTTGTGTTACGATATTATGGTGCTAGTTGCTACCTAGTAGACACGTCTAAAATCGAGTATGTGATCCCTCTAGCATTACTATGATATTTGTACTTCCTAACATAAACTTCTACCGTGGAAAATATCAGGTTGCAAATCGATCTGCCAAAAGAGAATATAGATCAGTTGAACCAAAAATCATGATTCCAGATACTTGGATTTATTGTTCATATTCCATAATTCCTAAAATTACAGCTTGGTCAAGACAATAATAAATTACAAGAAGACAAGTAAAATTTGCAAAAATTATAAATATGTTGTAGAGAAACTGAAATTCAGAGGAAATCACTGTGTATTCTCATTGATAATAGGGGTCTCTTTATATAGAGGATTACAATGTATAGAATCTCAATCATACAAGAAAAGTAATCGTACATTGAATAGGAATCTAGATCCTTCTAATTTAACCATATTACCACTAGGTCAAGTAACCTAGAGTTTGGGTCAAACACAAATTAGGGTTTACTTGAACACTCCCCCTTGTGTTGCCCGAACACGGTGCTTCTCTCGTTGCCTCGTTAAAAACCTTGCCGAATAACAAAAACCCAGTCGGACAAAAATAACCTCAGTCGAAGGGGAAAAAGAGCACAACACACCCTTCACGTTTTCGAGGTGAACATGTAGACATCTCCCCCTGATGTCTGCGTCTCACCCTGATGACTACGATCATGGGAGTTCAGATAATTTCTGCAAGCCAATTCTTGCCACATGTTTCTCGAACATGGATTTGGGCAATGACTTACTAAGCAAGTCTCCCACATTATTCTCAGATCAAACCTAGTTCACTTTGGTATTTGAGGAGAGTCTGTTGTTACTGATTATGCTTGGTGTTATCGCTTTTGATATAGCCTTGCTTCATTTGTTCAAAACGAATAGCATTATCGTAAATGCTCGTAGGCTTATCTTGTGGTAGACTTCAAACCACAATTGTTCGAACATGCGTGATTATGGATCCAATCCATAAACATTCACGAACCACTTCATGAAGAGCAATAATCTCTGCATGGTTCGAAGATATAGCGACTACGGTCTGTTCTTTAGACCTCCAAGATATCACGGTCTTTTCCCATGGTGAACACTTAACCAGTTTGGGAGCGACCTTTGTGTGGGTCAGAGAGGTACCCAGCATCAACAAAACCTTCCAAAACACTTACATCGTTTTGGGATGGGGACAGAGAACGCAGGCCAGCGTTGGCGGCGTTTCTGGTGTGTGATGGGTCCGAATCCATCTTCTCTCTGTAGGGATAGAACAAGCCCATATCAATCGTACATCTCAAGTACTGAAAGATATCTTTTACACCAATCAAAATGGCGTCACGTTGGCGCAGAGCTATACCTTAGCTAACAAGTTCACTGCAAACGAGATGTCTGGTCCTGTGCATTGAGCTAAGTACAATAATGCGCCTATTGTACTCAAGTAAGACACTTTTGCCTCTAACACATCTTCGTCATCATCTTTCAGACGAAGAGGGTCCTTTTCAGGATCAAGACTACGGACGATCATGGGGGTGCTTAAAGGTTTGACCTTGTCAAAATGCCTAAGCATCTATCGACATGATGCTCAAGTTCCAAACTGAGACATAATCGTGTTCTCCCATAATCCTTCATCTCAAAATCGGATTTCAAGTGTTCAGCGGTTTCCCTTAACTCTTTAAGGGCTTCTAATGAAGATCATGTCCAACATGAACCGCGATGGAATCTGAAACTTGTTATGGAAATGCGTGGGCATATCCATTCCCAATCAAGTAGTCATTTTAGCAAGCGTTTCAACCTCTTTGTAAATGCGCTCCGTGGTCTAGAGCCACTTGACTTGGGTAAATGAAGTTCACCATGAACCTTCATGTATATTCCGTATCTAGATCCCTATAGAGATACGTAGTGACCACATTTGTAAGCTGCATGTTCAGTTATTCGAAAACTACCAAACTGACAGGGTAGTGGAGTGCAATGACATCCATTACGAGAGAATATGTCTCATCGTAGTCGATTTTAGGGCGTTTTATGAGAAGCCTTGCGCCATAAGGCGAGATTACCATCTCTTTTTCTCACTACGCTTTCTAACGAAGACCCATTAGTCAACAGGTTTTATGTTAGGAGGTGTTGACATCACTAGCTTGAAAACCTTCCTCTTCGTTAGAAAATTCATCTTAACCTGGATCGCATCTTTCCATTTAGGCCAAATTTCTCTACGTTGGCATTCATTCATCAACGGAGCGTGGTTCGATATCATCTGACTCAATAAACTCATGTGTAACGAAATGCGCAACTACATCATCAATTATGATGGAGTTTCTATCCCACGTCTCAAATACACTAGTGTAAGTTTCATAGAGCTCTATATTCTCGGGAATAGGTTCTGATGTTGAGGCGTCCCCCAACGATAACCCTAACTCGGAAGATTCTCATGAGACGGATTTTAAGTCTTGATGATCAAAGGATTGGAATGTGCCAAAATGTCATTCGAACCTAGGGGCCTCCCACACATCCTAGTTGGGACCATGGCCTGTAACGCCAGAGTGCCACTCTCTTTGGCGTTGGTGTCATGCCTACCTCCGTGTAGAGTGGCGCTACATCCTCTCGTAGGGACGTCCTTCCTTGCAGGCTTGTTTGCAGCATATTTGTGTGATCTTATCACTTTAACAGAGATCGAGATGAGACATAGTGGGGACAGGTCATGACAATTCTTGTCGTTCCTACTGAACATCCGTGTTCTTATCTCCCCCTAACGAGGGGAAGACTGTCTCATCAAAGTGACAACCCGCAAATCTAACGGTAATGAGATCGCCTTGCAAGGGCATTAAGTGGCGGACGATTGTTGGAGTCTCAAATCCAACGTAGTTGCCCATTCGTCTGTAAGGACCCATCATAGAGCGCTGTGGTGGCACAATTGGCACATAAATGGCTCACTCAAATATACGTAAGTACGATACTTGTACCCAGTCACTAGCTGTAACGTAGAGGTACATTCAGTGGCGGTGGGTCGTAGACGAATTAGCATAGCTACAGAGATATTGCATCACCCTAAGCGGATATAAGGAGATTGGTGCACATTACCAATGTCCGGACTATCATCGTAGTCGTTTCCGCAAGACCATTTGGATGTGTACATGAGAATATGATGTCCAACATCAGTCCCATTGCAATATCCATAGAAAGTCTTTCGATGTAAGCTCTCTAGCATAGTCAAATCCAATTGACTGAATAGGATGATCTGGGGAGTGAGCCCGTTGTCATATGATATGTGCTAGGAGTGTAGCATAAGCAGCATTTATAGGTGGACAATGGCACAACATGTGACCAGCGTATTTGCGTGTCAACTAACATCATGAAATATTTAAGCGTCCGCAAGTTGGTTGAATCAATCCACAAAATCCCCATGGATTCTATGTAAGAACAGAATGAGTATGTTCATTTCCTTTGCATAGGACGGTCTTAGTTCTAATTTCCCTAAGGAACGGGCTTTGTAAAACGAGCGAGAGGCTTTAGAAGCAACCAATGAGTATTTTGGTTAGGTCTGAGCGTCTGAAACGTTATTTGAAGCAAGTTGGTGATTGCAACATCACCTGGGGCTCCATCACCATGATGGACGCTATCCATGGCGTTATGGATAGGGACTGCGCCAACCCTAGGCTGATGGTGGACGGAGGCGGTGCCCTAGGCAGCTGCGTCGGTCACACTTAGTCCAGAAATCAACTTTTGATTCATGCTTCGTTTCGCTCTAAAGAAATGATGTCCATGTGAAGTCTTTAGTAGACGGATCATCATATCATGACCAGGATGACCTATCATGTCGTGACAAAGCCAATATGTGTCTAAATCCAAGAGATCTTCTCTCGTAACTTTATTGGATTTAATAGCTCGAATAGTGACATAAAATCCACTAGAGAGACACATAAACTTCTCTAAGATGCGCCTTTATTCGCAATCATTAGAGGTATTGCAAAGGAACTCATTTCCGTTATCTACATGCGTTTTCATATGGAATCCATCGGCTATTCATAGGTGTGATTCGCCCTAGAAGCGTAAAGAGTTTCTGTGACAGTAATTAAGGTGTCATTTGGCAAATGGAACTTGGGCTATTCCATGTCCTTGAATTAATACTGATGGCCCAGCCATCGTAGTCACAAAAGTCATATGCTTAGAATCAAAATAGAGTCATAAAGAACTCAAAATTTTATTCATAAGCCAACGGAGTTACATCATTGTCTCTTTGACTAAACAAAATCTAATCCAAAATGATAGCTAATGCAAAACAATGGTAGTCGTCTAACTTCTTTTGGTAATTCCAAAATAAATGTGACCAGGTGAGTAGAGAGATGTCGGTGGAGTAAGGCTCGCTTAAGTACCACTAATCTCATAACCTTCCTAGACATCACACTTACTTTGAGTGAGCCTACTTTGAAGAAAAGCTAAACCGTTGGCATTTACTACAAAAATATATGGCAATTGCCTATTACATCTCTTGGAAAAATAAAGACTTAAACAGAATCGGCGATCTATTGATCCCAGCCAGATTTGTAGTCTTCAACCCTTCACTCTAGATCATCTTCTTGATCTTCTTGTTCCATATAGTGAGCTTCTCTTGCTTCACAATATGCTTTGTACGCGGTGACAATTTCTTCACGAGCTCTACAAATGTGTGCCCAATGATCAGACACTCCACATCGAGAACATACATCTCTTTGCTCAAACTCCATTGATTGAGAAGCTTTGAAAGCGTCATTTAGATGGCTCTTAGTGTTGGTGGCGCACCAACATGGCCAGAGGCATTGCCTCCCTCTCTCTTTCCACGTTTACCTCTTGGGTTCCGTGTTCGCCTATTTTGGTGATTACCTTCCAAGTAGAGCGATTAATGGACCAGAACGTCCAAATGTATCCCTAAAATTAGGGTTTCGCTCTTGGCGCCCTCTCTTTGGGGCGCGACTATAATTGGATTCCTGAATATGCTATGTTCCCACGGATCTCGAATTATAGTTCTTCACAAGGATGTTGTCATGCTTTTCAGCGACATTCATAGCTCCAATGATCTCATGAAACCTTGTGATTCGTCTTGCAGTAACATTGATTCGATAGTTCTTAGCAACCATCAATGCAGAGACGGGGAAAGTAGAGAGAGTCTTCTTGCTCAACATCGCATTTGTGATCTCTTTACCACATAATTCCATTAAGGATTTAATGCGAAGTGCTTCCGAGTTGTAGTCAAGAACTGACTTGAAATCACAGAAGCGGAGGCTATGCCATCTCACTTCTAGGTCATGAAGCAGGGAGTCACGGACGTTGCCAAATCTATCTTCGAGTGAGACCCACAGCCTTCTAGGGTCTTCTTCATACATACACTCGTACTGGAGCGAATCATCCATATGACGAGTCATTAGGATGATGACTTTCACCTTATTTGCCTCTAAGGCTGCTCTATTTGCTTCCAAAGCTTGAGCTTGCTCAACAATTAGTACGTCCTGGCTAGGCTCGAGAATCGTATCCAAGATTCCATCGGCCTTGAGATGCTGGCAGATATCACGAACCCACCTGTGATATTCAGAGCCAGTTGTTCCCAATGGAGCAAAATCTAATTTGTTCAGGTTACTCATCCTGAAAGAGAACAAGAAATTAGGGTTAGTTTCGAAGCGAAAAAGGCTACCACGAAAACAAATAAAATTTCTGAGCGTAGTTGCTTCCAAGAAATTAGGAATTTCCGAGCGTAGTCGCTTCCAAGAAATTCGATTCCAAGAGGGGTTGGATTAGATCGAAACAATGATGTTTGCGGTCAATCGTTTTATCTCAACAAACTCTAAGTTTGGAGAACTCTACAAGCTCCAAGTTTGGAGTGAGCACGAACCCCCACAATTTGGCTTAATTTGGTCTCCCCTATGATAAAGAAAGGGGGGTAGAAGAAGGGAGGTTGCAAGTCCCTGAAAAAGAAGAGAAATTAAATTTAAAAACTCTAAAAAAACGAGAACGTTTAGTAAAAAATATCTCGAAATAGGACGCCGGAAAATTTGACTGGAAAAAGTGGTCAGAAAAAGTTGCCGGAAAGTGGCCAAAAAATGGCCGGAAAAGTCGCAGGAATGTGGCCGGAAAAGTCGCATGAAAAGTGGTTGACCGGAGGGCTGACGTGGCAGTGGGTCCTGCTGTTGATATGGCAGTGGGTCCCTGTGTTGACATGGTTGTGGGTCCTCCTGTTGACGTGGCAGTGGGCCTGCGTCAGTGGACCTCCGCCTTAGGCTTCTTGGGCTTCTTTTCCTTTCCCCCTTTTTTTTTTTTTCCTTTTCTTTTCTGCCAGTTCAAGACGCAGATGCTCAGATGGCCGGTTCAAGTATTTTTAGGCCCGTTTTTGAACTTTTTCTTCCGGTTCCTGAAACTTCTTATCAGTGGGCTTCTGCTATCAAAATTTGGTGAAAATGGGAGGTCCGGAAGATGGTGAACCAGTGGAATATTTGTTGAGTGTTGTATGAAGCTTCCGGTGGCCGGTTCGGTAGGTTTCCGGCCGGTTCTTGGGGTGCCGCCGCCGGTTCTGGATTCCTGGAATCAAGTTCTTCAATGTGTGAGGTGGAGGCAGAAAAGGCTTCAAGGTTTTATATTCGGATTCAAAGTTTTTAGCTTCTTGAATCAGGGTTTGGCTATTTGTTTCAGGATTAGGGCTTCGTGCTGATAACGTGTTGTAGAGAAACTAAAATTGAGAGGAAATCGCTGTGTATTCTCATTGATAATAGGGGCCTCTTTATATAGGGGATTACAATGTATAGAATCTCAATCATACAAGGAAAGTAATCGTACATTGAATAGGAATCTAGATCCTTCTAATTTAACCCTAGTACCACCAGATCAAGTAACCTAGAGTTTGGGCCAAACACAAATTAGGGTTTACTTGAACAAAATACATAAAATAAGGGTGCGTCTACAGTATATTAATGTATCGATATATAAAAGATATAATACACTAATTTGATACCGGAGTAGACTAATTAACTTCATGCATCAGTGTATTACTTTTTTTTTTTTTTTGATCTTGAGTTGCTCTACGACCGTAGAGAATTGATCTATTGATAATCCACTATATGAAATTGGTCTATATTTAATGTACCGATATATTAATATATATATATATATATATATATATTTAAAACAAAATACGTTAATACAACATAGAGTTTTCCACAAAACAAAAGGGTTTAAACTTTGCACAGTAGACGATCATGTAAGGCTATGTTTGGTAGGGCTTTTTTGCTCCCCTGCTTATAAGCAGAAGAGCAATAACCATTTGGTAACGCAGCTTATCCTCAGCTTTTTCCAAAAGCTGCCCCAGCTTCTATCGAAAAGCAGAAGCTGGCTCCCCCCTGCTTTTAGAATCCAGAAGCTGGAGAGCACTGTAGCGGAGATTACTGTACATTAATGAATTTTTTTAAATCCCGGTGAATACCCTCCGTTGGTTGAAGGAATTACAGGAATCTGCCATTAAACCCTCGATTGAAACCGTCTGACCAGAGAACCAAGCCCTCGATCCCTATCCTCTCTCGATCCCAATCCTCTGACCAGAGAACGCCATCACCCTCGATCCTCCTCTGACCAGAGAACGCCATCACCATCGCCGCATCAGTCGCCGGGTCGCCGCATCTCGATCTCAAACTCAACGCTGCCTCACTTGCATTTCGGAAGTGAAATCGAAGCCCCAAGAGCAAGTCAGTCTCTCTCCCTCTACTTCGTTCTTATCTTTAAATTCCTGCTCGAAACCTCTTGCTCATCATCTTCGACTTTCGCTTTTGTTTACTCTGAGAATCAATCGATCTCTTTGTTGTGTTCTTCAATTCTTGTTTCTCTTTCTTTAGTAATTTCCTTTTTTTTTTAATTAATTTTTCTTTTCACCAGTGAAGCCAATATCCCTGCAATCTATCTTCTTCCTTCTTCAATTTTCTTTTTCTGCAATTTCCGCTCCGCAGTCCTCGAATATCTCGCTGCTAGTTTTTTGGGTTTGTGTTGGGACCAATTGGGATTGGGTTTGTTCATGAGCTAGCTGAATTTTATGACAGCAATGAAGTTTGATTTTGAATCTTGGGGTTTCCAGGTTTGCAATGTTTTCGAATTTGGTTGCTTGGAAGAGATAGGACTGGTTTGCAATCTGGGTAAGCTAGTCATGCTACTTTCCGATTTAAAACTGTTTGTTTCACTTTAGATTTCTTTTATGAATAATGAAGAGCAAGTTGCATGCACAACCCAGAGAAAGTACTAGGAAAAGATGAAAAAGTTTGTATCTTTATTGGAGAAAGTTTGTACCATTGATGCTCCGTAAAATAAAAACTGTGATTTTGATGTGGTTCGGAGACTTGTATATGTTGGTATTGAGTCGAAAATGGGCACTTTATGCTAGAATTGTGGAAGTTAAGAATCATTAGTAAGTCATGATGCATTTTGTATTTGAAGTCATACTGTGGAATAACATTGAGCAAGCAACTGTATTAGGCGTATATCCAAATGGCCCTAATTTGCATAGGAGCAAAGCAGCTTCATCCAGTGCATATGATTCTGTAGTTTATGTTAATGGTATGGCCATGAACGAACCATGAACGAAAAACCACTGCATTATGAATTTCTTATTTACCATGTGTAGACAGATTCGACAACCAGTGAATAAACGCCTCTTCATGTCCTTCTTCTTCCTTGGTCCTATCTCAATGGCATTCTTATAATCTATCATATAATAACTTGTTCAAATTGATGGTTTTTCACTTTATCATGGATTTAATTGGGGTTGTCTTATGTTGTGTGGTTCTGTGAACAATATTGCAGGGGTGACATCTCTTCCACATTGGGAATATTGCAATTATTGTCTAGTATGTGGAAGGGTGCCAATTTTCCTGTTGGTATATTGTCTCTTCCAATTTGATGGTCAGGGCTAGCTGCAGAAGATTTGGTGAGTGACCATTTCTTTAATTTTGTTGGATCATTATGCTTTCAGGGTCAGGGCTATGTTGGACTGCAGTTAATTGATTGTTATCATGTAATTCAAGTTACTGGTGTTTGTATTTATTTTGATAATCATGCAGCTATGTTACAGGTAGACATGATAATAATTACTGATGGCAATTGTATTCTTGGCCTAGGTGGCTAGGTGACCTTGGAGTTCTTCAAACTGGAATACCAATAGGAAAACGTGATATATATGTTGCTGCAGCTGGTATTAATTCACAGAGTCATTGGGAGTTCAAGCGGAATACCAAGCAATGCAGCAAATTATATTATCTTTCATCATCTAAAACTTAGCTAGAAAACTTGAAATGTATGAATGCGTTAACAATGTTCCTTAAATTCAATGTTTGATGAATTGATGTATCACAATACTTTTGGTACAAATATTGATCATGGTTTGCATTCAATTTGATTTTCAATTGTTTATTAATGTGCATTAGGTAACACACCCATAATACACTTGACTACATTGTATTATCAATAAAACTGAAAGTTAAGAAAAATTTATAAGGACATAATATGTTTGACTACATTGTATTACCAAACAATCAAGGCAAAATAATCTCTCATGTCTAATTTGGTCATTCTACAAACAAAAAGCACAAGCCAGTTTGAGTTTACCAAACACTTTGCCACTGTTTTTGCCACTGACAGCTCTTATAAAAAGCCAGTTTACCAAACACTCAGCTACTTTGCTTTTCAGCCACTTATTCTCAGAAATAAGCAAAAGCCAACTTTTAAGAAAAGCCCAGCCATACCAAACATAACCTAAGACTTGCAAACGTGGACCACATGATATCAGGACTAGTACAGGGCTACAGGGATGATTGGATGACAACAAAAGTGCAAAACAAATGGTTAAAACTTGCACGTAAATAGTACTGGACTGGTACAAGATCAACGACACGAGAATCTAAGACTTGCGAAATGCGTGGGGTTAAGGGTCTTTCTATCCTAGTCACCAGTGAAAACACAGTTGCCCAAAGGACCCTTCAGAAGGACGAGTCTTAGCAACCCATCAGCTTATTCAGCTACCTTCTTATCAAGTTGCCATAAGGAAGACGACATACATCAAAACAATGATAAAGTAATTTGTGCTTCACAATCAAAAATTCAAAATCACTTGACAGTAGTTGGGGTGTCTCAAATCCTAAGAGACACATTTGCAAGGTTCTCATTATTCCACGTAGGAATTAAATTCTCAACAAGATCGAGCGCATAAAGAATTTCTTACCGCCATCAAAGACCTGAACGTCTCAAGAGTCATGGATTCAGGAGGGCCAATAGGTAAGTTGGCCTGTTCCACTATGTTGTCAACTCGCTTGACAAGTGCATCATCAATCCAACCAAGGCGGTAGGACATATATATTAACAGCCATAACATAAACAAAATAGGACACAATCGATGGACTTAATTTGAATACTGAAGAAATTAAGATTTTGTATGGATGAACTAGCTAGTGCATGCGAATCCCGTAGCTAGGGAGAGGATCATATATGTCATTACCATGCCAGCTGCAACAGCTTCTCCATGGAACCACTTCCCATTTTCTATTGCCTGAAAAGTCATGGTAAACAATGGCAAAAGATATTTAGGGTTTAGGCAAACAGTCGCAAAACTTTCATTACAGATCGAGGAAGAACTAGCAGTACTTGCACCAAACTCACATGGCCAAACGTATGACCAAAATTAAGGATGGCCCTCAGTCCACCTTCCAGCTCATCCAAGGACACAGTCTCAGCCTTCATTTCACATGAGCGCTTTATAGCATAAGCCAGAGCATTTGGATCCCTGCAATATGGATCAGATCAGACGAATTAGACACGAACTAAGCAGCATCATGCATCAATAGACTAGCTAGACGTAAAATTGAAAGAAATAACTAAATGTGCCGCATATGTTACACATGTTGTTAAAGCCTTGAGCACACTAGTTGTCCCAGAAATGCTAGCTTCAAACCATGGAGGAGGAATCGAATATGAAAATTAACTTCACTGTTCCTTAATTAGTCAAATTTTTTTTTATACGTAAGTACCTTGATATTAATACATCCATATTCCTCTCCTGCCACTCAAAGAATTCTGCATCTCTAACAAGCCCCAGTTCAATTACCTCTGCAAGTCCTGATGCTAATTCCCTATCTGGCAATGTGTTTATTGTGTCTGTGTCAATAAGCAGAGACTTGGGTTGGTAAATAGTACCAATCAAGTTCTTCCCAAGAGAGTGGTTAAACCCAGTTTTGTCCCCAGCAGAAGAATCAACCTGCAAGCCAACAATCGACCATTGGTGTATGAGAAATATATATATACATGATCATGAACAGATCGATCCAAGTACGTACATGATTCATAATGTAATTAAGGACAAGAAATAATCAGCCATGCATGCATGCACGCAGAGACCGACCTGTGACATAACAGTCGTCGGAATCTGAATGAAATTAACAACGCGAAGGAAAGAAGCAGCGGCAAAGTCTAACAAATGTACATCGCCGGTCAAGTCTCGACTCAATAGCCTTGTCAAACACTTTCATAAGAGTGTCCTACCAGTTCAAGAACGTACATGGTTAATTACTGGCTAGCCATGTAATGCAAGCACGAATATATATATATAGTCCCCCTACAGTGCGAACTGTACGGATTTCCCGTTTTTCCCCACTTTCCGATCACATTTTCATATCTTAACGTTCAGTTTTTAGGTCCTAATGTATAGATCATGTCTGCAAAATTTCAGCCAATTTGGCGATCGTTAAGGCATCCAAAACTGGAAATTACAACAATGTACACGAACGGTTCCGGTTAGACAGATTCGGTTCGTTCGTGTAAATTGAAGTTTTGGATGCCTTACCGATCACCAAATTGGCTGAAATTTTGTAGAGATAATATATACATTAGGAACTAAAAAATGAACGGTTAAAATCAAAATATGTGATCGAAAAATGGGTGAAAACAGGAAATCCGGTACGGATGTCCACACATGAGAAAAATCCTATATATATATATATATATATATAGACACACACATGCCCAATCAGGATCAGGAGTCCGCAAAACAGAAAAAGTGCATATTTGCGCCGTCGTCCATTCTCTCGCCTCGATTAGGCGCTTATGGAGGTGCTACTCCTGCCGCACGGAGATCAGGCTTCGATTTTGAGCTTCTTCTTGCCCGTAGACTAGTCGGCTACGAGTTTATAGTCGACCTTGATGGTGTGTGAGGGCTAGCCGCCCAGACCTTCGATCTCGATCACCTTGGCCTTCATCTTCATGGTGACGCCGTCAAGGATGCCCAGGATCTCCTTCCGGCAAGAGCAGCGCCTCGGTCAGGGCCTGATGTAGCTGTGAGGATGGACGTTCGCACTTTTCTATTTTGCAGACGTCCGCTTCTGAACGGCTCCGTGTGCGTGTGTGTGTGTGTGTATAGAGAGAGAGAGAGAGAGAGAGAGAGAGAGAGAGAGAGAGAGAGAGAGAGAGAGAGAGAGAGAGAGAGAGAGAGAGAGAGAGAGAGAGAGAGAGAGAGAGAGAGAGAGAGAGGCTTGCTCTGCTAAGGAACAAATTTTCATATTTTGACCACTTTTCGATCACATATTCACATCATAACCGTTCGGTTTTTAGGTCCTAATGTATAGATCAATTCTGCAAATTTTCAGCCACATTGATAATCATTAGGGTATCGAACTCGATTAAATCAATGAACAAACCGAATTTGTCCAACCTGAACTGTTCGTGTTCATAATTGTAAATTGAAGTTTTGGATGCTTTAACGATTATCAATTTGGCTGAAAATTTGCAGAGATGATCTATACATTATGACCTAAAAAATGAACGTTTAAGATGTGAATATGTGATAGAAAAGTGGTCAAAATATGGAAATCCGTTCCTTAGCAAAGGAACAGACCTCTTTAGCAGAGCAAGCATCTGTGTGTGTGTGTCTATATATATATATATATATATATGAATTTAAAAAATCAAATTTAGGATACCCACCATGTTCTTATACTTCTCTCCGTCTGGTAGAATCAAGCTCTCAACGGAAACATTTGGGTTGTCTCTTGTTAAAGCATCGACAGGTTTTTCCAAATACAATGGTGCCTCTGTTGTTAGGCCATCTCCAGTAGGAGAGAGATATATTGGGTTTAGGGTTTATTCTTTATTCATAAATAAGTGAACCATCTCCAGCAAAGGCAAGTGTAAGGCAGCGCTAAATTTTAGCCCTTTCAGGGGTGTTTGTTTCACCGAACTACCACACCCAACCTTAATTTGGGCTATGTTATAGTAAGCCATGAATCATGTTTGGCGTTGTCTAAGACTAAGGAGCAGCAAGAAAGAACAACAACAGAAGCAAACTAATGCATCATATGCACAATTCACAACAGAAGTGGGTCTGTCTCAACAACAGAAGCAAGCCATGAATCAAACGCACAATCCTCATAATTCATAAAACAATTCTGAATCTCATAAATGAAGCAAAAGCAAGCAAATCAAACACAAATTGCAAAACCCTCTCCCATACCTTGAATTGAATTGGTTCTGTCTCAAACTCTCAATTCTTGCGGCCAACAACCAAATATCAATTGGGTCTTTCCAGGCCTCCCAAAACTCAACGATTCATGACAAATGAATTTCTGTAAATCCTCCTTTACTCATCACTTTGGGCTTAATGGGTACCCGTCATCTCTGAATTTTGTGTTTTGGCTAGCAGAAAACTTAGAGGGGATTGAAGGGGAGAGTGAAAAATTGAACCTGCATAAGAGATGGAAGGAGACCCGAGCTAACAGTAGCAGAGTGAGAAAACCACGAAGCTGAAGTGAAGAGTCGAAGAGCGAGATTTTGGCTTCCACAGTCCGATGGTTTTTGGCATCGATGTGGAAAAAGGTGAGAGCGTGACTCTGGAGTCTCATTTAATTGAGTCCCAGTTGTTGCCAGACACGGGATGATGTCTATTGGACTAGATAAGGCAGTCCACTCCCATCCAATCCCACGAAACAAACAACGTCTTCAAGTTTTTTTTTATAATTTTACATTATGTTTTTCAATTTTATGATTTTATTTTATTATAAGAATATTTTAGTTTAGACTAAAATTAATTTTTAAGAGAGCCACTGTAGCAGCCATGTTTAATTAAGCTTAATTGATGTTCGTTTTTTGTGGGTCCTACAAGAGCCAAAGAGCCACCTTCAGGGCTATTTTCAGCCCTCTCCACCCATTTTTGGATCTGACCCTATTTATAGCTCTTTAGACTTTTATTGTTGGAGTTCATAATTTAAAAAAAAAAAAAATAGCTAGAGATCTCAACTGGTCTTCTGAACATTGGTTCAAGTTACCTCTCTTTGCTACACTAAGCAGATCTCATCATCATGAAGAAATAAAAAAGGAAAGGTAGCAAGACGTTAGAGACTTAAGAGTTGCTCTACAAACCCAAAGAATCAAATGGAATTCTCGACCCAAGAATAATGGTCCAACTCAACTGCTATGAGAGGTAAGATGGTGGACTTAGTGAAAATACAAGGACAGAATGTGATTTTCTGGAAAATTGGGATTGCAAGGCACGTATCAATCCCTACTAGGCAGAAACAAAAAATAATCAACAGAACACCAGATGTTTGGTTACGCAGTGAAAATCTCAACTTCTGAGATTAAAAACACTGCGGGGCTCTTACTCTTGAGAACCCAAAATAAGAATTAACTTATGATGAAGGATATGTTCGTAAAGAACTTGAATAGCACTAGCTCGGCTACAATGATTAGATGAATACTAATACCAAGTTTGTCTTCCGTCTTGAACTCCTTCTTCACTTGAACGATCACCAAATATCGCTCTCCGTTCTTCACAGCTCCTCAACTGATCTCATGAGAAGTTATACATATGAAACAATGATCAAGAACACTTAAGCATAGACAAGTGTTTTGATTATTGTGAAGGCGCAATTAGCAAGCATACAATATGTCTCCAAATCTTCTTGCATTCCACGTCCAGCCTCTCTATCAACGTCTCTTCTTTTTATATATCCAAAGGGAGCCCGTGCAATGCACCAACAAAACAGATTTTTTACCCTAATTGCATTTCAACAAGGAAACTATCTTTTGTGTTAAAAGATAACCAATTAAAGACACCAAACCCTAAAATACTTGGGAAATCAATTACACAATTTGGCAAACAGAAAAAATATCTTTAAATAAAGAATATTATACCCATTAAGCTGCAAAAATATTTTCCTGTTTTGTATGGAATGCCAACACACCAAGTTGACCAAAACTTATACCTACACTTAGGTTTTAAGAGAACTCTAGTCATGAGGTTCGGCCATGATAGTCGGTTTTGAAAGACGTCAATTTCCGACCAAATAATTAGTGCATGGTGATGCGGAGTGGGGAATAAAAAAGACCGACGCAACCATTTGTCCATGTACTTGAAAATTCAAGTTGTTCTAAAGAAACGAGCGCAGAATTTTATACACGCAATATGGGGAACAAATAGACCAGATAAAATTTTGTACAGCACAGTCCAGAAAGTCTGAACTATAGATGATTCTTTGTAGTAGTTTGCAGTGTGTGGTACAAATTTAGGACCAAGGCGGAAACATCTGCCGAACCATTTTCATTCACAATATCAAAGTTTAAACAACTTAAGATCATATTTCCAGATACTTGGATTTATTATTCACATTCAACAATTTCTAAAATTACAGGTAGAGGCTATAAACTGTAGGAAGACCAGTGAAGGGCATCTAAACTAGGGGAGAGAGTACAGGGATGAACGGATGAGAACAAAGATACAAAACAAAGGTTCAAAACTTGCACATAAATGGTACTGGCACAAGATCAACCACATGCAAATCAGGACTTGCAAAATGCATGGAGTGTTTCGTCCAGGGCCTTTCTATCATAGTCCCCTGTGAAAACACAATTTCCCAAAGGACCTTTCAGAAGGATCAGCCTTAGCAATCCATCAGCTACCTTCTTATCAACCTGTCATAGGAGGATTAAATTAAAATCAAGAGCATGGAAAAAAAGAACATTATACATATACATACATATATATTTAAAGCTAGAATATCTCTTACAGCACCATTTACTTACCGCCATCACAGCCTTGAACGTCTCCACAGTCACAGACTCAGGAGGGCCAATAGGTAGCTTGGCCTGTTTTACAATATTGTGAACTCGCTTCACTAGTGAATCATCAATCCAACCAAGGCGGTAGGACATATCAACAGCCATGACCTAAACATATGAGATAACGTTCATCATTGAAAAAAAAGATTTTTTTAGGAACAAAAGGTGCAAAAGTAGAGGATTATTACCATGCCAGCTGCAACAGCTTCTCCATGGAACCACTTCCCATAGCCAAGCCCTGTTTCTATTGCCTGAAACAACATGGTAAACAATGACAAAGAATTAATTCCTCTTGCAGATTATAGACCATCACATAAACACAGGTGGCAAACACTGGCAAAACTTGGATTATAAAGAAACAATTAGCCACTACAAAACAAAACTCACATGGCCAAATGTATGGCCCAAATTCAGAGTTGCCCTCAGTCCACCTTCTTTCTCATCCAAGGACACAACCTCAGCCTTATTTTCACATGAGCGCTTTATAGCATAAGCGAGAGCACTTGGATCCCTGCAATGGACTATATGAATTAGTCATGAAGCATCAAATAGACTAGATAAGGTCATAAAAAAAAACAGGTCGAGATTTTTGAGGTCTGTCAACTGGAGCAGCTCATAAACATCACGTTTTACTAATGGTGAGATTGTGACTTGAGAACATTTCAATAAAAAAGGGCCATGGGGGCACTTTTATATCCCAGAAAAATGTTCCTAGTCAAATGTCACCTGAACTATGAGGAATATGCATGCATAAATCGGGAAACTTCACTGTTCCTTCGTGTGAATATTATACCTTGCTATTAATGCGTCCATATTCCTCTCCTGCCACTCAAAGAATTCTGCATCTCTAATAAGTCCGTACTTAATGACTTCAGCAAGCCCTGATGCCAGCTCCCTATCTGGTAACGTATTTAGTGTGTCCGTGTCGATAAGCACACACTGGGGCTGGTAAAAAGCTCCAATCAAGTTCTTCCCTAGAGGGTGGTTGATCCCAGTTTTTCCCCCAACAGAAGAATCAACCTGCAAGCCAAATAACATTCAACACGTGAAAAATGCTGAACAAACGTGCATGATTCTCAAAAAGACAAGAAGTTATTAGTGATAGACCTGTGCCATAACAGTTGTCGGAATCTGAATGAAATTAACACCGCGAAGGAAAGAAGCAGCAGCGTAGCCACACATGTCACCAACCACACCACCTCCAAGGGCAACAAATGTACATCGCCGGTCCAGTCTTGACTCAATGGCCTTGTCAAACACTTTCATAAGAGTATCCTACCATTTCAAGAACATAATTACTCATAGTTCAGCCTCCAATAAACTACTACATACACCAAATTTTATATCAAAACATTCAGATACTCACCATGTCCTTATACTTCTCCCCATCCGGCAAAATCACACTCTCAACTGTAACATTGGGGTTATCTTTCGTCAAAGCATCAACAACTTTGTCCAAATACAATGGCGCAACCGTGGTGTTAGTCACCACCAGCACTCTCTTTCCATGAACATGCCTACATTGAATTAAAAACCAAACCATAAGAACTAACACAACCCCCAAGACCACACTAGCTAATCACTCAAGTAAAGTTTTAATCTTTACTTCCTAGAATTTCAAGTACTTTTCTCATGATCTATTCCCTGTTACTAAAGCTAATCGCTCCTAGTAAAAAAAAAAACTTAATCTTTTCACTTCTGATGTATTTATCTCAGCCAAATAATCACAAAGCAGTAAAAATAACCAATTCCAACAGCATTTTGATAGAAACAATTAATCACTATCCACCACAGTAAAAAAGCTAAATAGAATTTTCAGAATTGAAACCTTTGGAGAAGCTCGGGTTGGTCAAGAAGTCCGGATCCAATGTAAATCGGGTAGCTCCGATTGCCCAAATCCACATCCACAACGACCGGAGCCGCCGGACCCGTTGTACTCGGCGGTTGATCCACCAGCTGCGCCGAATTCGCCATTATCTTCGACTTCGATTTCGCTAGGCTAAGCTTAACGGAGCAATTGGAAGCGAAGGAAGACCGGAGAGCCGCGACGCCGGGGGTCTGGACCCGAAGAGAGAGCTCCGAGGGGTTGAAGAGTGAGGGTTTGGCGGTGGGCTTCGAGGAGAGGGAGATGGAGAAGGGGTTGGCGGTGGAGGCCATGGAGTCGGGTACGGGTCAGGGTCGGGTCGGGGTTGGGGTAGAGAAGAAGAGGAGGAGGTGAGTGTTGGTGTGAGGATGTGACATTGTGTTGTGGAAAAGAGGAGGGAAGAAGATGAAGAAGCAGCGTTTTGTGGGGTTAGGTGAGTGGCGGTAATTTGAGGCAGCCACGAGACGGACCATTAGGTCCGGTGGGATGATTTTCTCGTGATAAATTGGTTAGTAACTGTCACTGTTTTTCTCTTTGGCTCTGATGTCATATTTGATTTACGGTTAAAACGACAGTTTAGTAATTAAAGATGATCGTTTTTAGATTTAGACGATTTGGTCAAAATAGTGCACCAAATGTACCATGTTAGTACGTTGTTTAAACATCGATACTGATAGATTGGTTGATCAAATATGAGATTTGTTGTTGTGGAGGAAGCAAATCTAGTGCAACTAGTGAATTTTAAAAGAGTAACGTATTTGTTCATGAGTTGATTTTTTAAATATTTATCAAAAATGTTATAAAATCGTACATCGTTAGATTGAAATCACCATACAGATTAGTTATGTATTAGAATAAAAATTCAGGAGATAAAATGAATCCGCGTTCAATCAGAAAACATTGTTTTTTGTTTTGTAATGTGTCCATTTGTTCATATATATAACATGAGATTCATGTTCATGTACCTAGCTATCTACCATAAGTTCTGTTGATGATCTAGTTTGAAAGTTTGCCATAACTGTACGTTTTGGGGATCGTTCTCTAATATTCCAACATGTTAGTTACCGAAAGGTCAGACACAAGCTTTGGTTGGTTGCTTATGTAAAGCCTAACCAACAATTTTGCATATGGCCCAGCCGGTCATCATTTCCCATAGATCTCTTAATTTAGTACCATTAACAAGTTGAGTGATCTACAACTAAAAAAAAGTTGAGTGATCAAATGAGAGACTTAATTAAGGGATGTTCCTACAACAAAACGCCAGTTAATCTCAATATATATATACATGGATTGAATAACAACATTTAGGGTTTAGTAAATTTAGGGTTTATAAGACAAAAAAAACAGTAAATTGATTAGGCAGAACTTTTTTTGCTTCTCAAGTTTTCCTTGAGCAATGCAAACTTTTTCTTGCATTGATTTGCCGTCTTCTCAGGAACAGCAGCAGCAATTCGCTCCCACCTCGCACCGCCGGATAGTTCCTTCGGAACAGTCTTCATTGCCTGAATCAGCGCCCTTTCTTGCTCAACAGACCACACATCATCCTGCTCCGAACTACTCGACGTTGATCCACTTGCAGACTTTTGATCATTGGGAGGAGGACGACTCGTACTAGTACTAGTCGATGACATAGATACCCCTTCTACTTCTATTCTTGTTGTGAGCGGCGAGTCAATAGATTTCGAAGGCTTCCTCTTCTCAAGAAAAGAGTCAAACGCTTTGCTATCATCAGGTTTCTTGAGAAGCACCGTCTTCATTGCCTTGAGAACTTCCTCCACGGATCTTCCGGTACCAATGTACTCCGAAACCACTTCCCACCTTCGCGGTGTTCCTTTCGGAAATTTCATCATCCCTTTCCTCAATAGCTCAATCTCTTCTTTCCCCCAAGGTCTCTCCTCCTTAACACTACCATTGACATTACCATTACTCTCATTCTCGTTCTGTGTTTGTTGTTGAGTACTACTTTTCTTATTCTCATCTTCTTCTCTCTTGATCTCGCTAACAATTTTTGCCAACCGGTCCATTAGCCCCTCATCTTTTCCGTCTTCAATTCTTTCACATACATTCCTAAGCTTTTCAAAATCAAACCACGTGCAAAGCCTTTCCACATCATCCTTCTCAAGACCGTGCAACCCTACTGAGAGTGTTCGAAAACGACTCCTTTCCTTCTTCAAGAGTTTTCTCTCCCCCTCCTTAACCTTCTTCTGCTCCAAAGCCACTTCCGCAGCTCGCTTCTCCTCCTCCTCCCTCCGCCGCCTCTCCTCCTCAGCCGCCCTAGCCTCTGCTTCCTTCCTCATTTTCTTTTCCATCTTTTTCCTTTCCTTCTCGGCCTTCTCCTCTTCCTTCCTCCTCAATATCCTCGGGTCTTTCCCATAGGCATTGTCAGCGAGTCTCCGAATTCGTATATACTCCTGCCTCATAGCCCACTCTCTGTCACGTTTATACTGATACGTACCTGTGAAGTCTCTGCTGCTTTTGAAGCTGTACCAAAACTCATAGAACTTGTCCACTTCCTCCATAGGAGTTCTCTCGTTCCCTAAACCCGGCACCGGTTTCTTAGCCGACCACCGCGCGTTTCTTTCGAAAGCAGGACCAAACACCTTGAAGAAATCCCCCGGAGCACAGTCACTAGGGATTTCATCATCCACATCATGACGCTGATGCTGATGATGATGATCTTCAGTAGGAGTACTAGTACTGCTATCAGTACTAGTATGCCCACCGGAGCTGGAGGAACTATAGATCCGTCCCGAGTCGTAGTTTCCTCTCTGGACCGGATCGCTCAATACCTCATATGCTGCTACGATTTTCTTGAAGTGGGTGTCGATCTCCTCCTTCTTGGCTTTTCTGGCCGCTTCGCTTTGCTCGGCGAGAATAAGGAAGGTGAGCTTGTCAGGATGATATTTCAAGGCGCTCTTGAGATAGGCCTTTCTAATCTGTTCTGGAGTGGCAGCTTCTCTTAGATCGCTTAAACCCAGCAAGGTGTAATGATCTGCAGCTTGCCGTTTGCTGCCGTTAGAGCCCATGTTGAGTTTTGTGAGAGACGATTGAGATAATTCCTAGTCTGTGTTGATTGGAGTATTTATAAGAATATGGTGAACAGAACTAGAAATTCATAATCCGAATAGGAATGGGAAATTAAATTAAAGATTACGTATATTGAAAGACATCACAAACTTGTCCAACAAGTTACATGTTATATAACATCGTCTAACACAAGTTAGCTAAAGACTGTACATATATATAGTTTAGGGTAAACTTAACCTTTCCTAGATTAATTTAGATAGTATGAATAATTGGAAATGGGGGCATGCTAGCTATTCAAGACCGAATGCGGCTACAAGTAGAAATAAAATACACAATCCCAGTGGAATAGGGTTTATGAATAAAAAGAAGAAAAAAGTAGTATAAATGAACATAGGATAGTTATTTAGCTAATTTTTGAATGTGCTGATCACTACATAAGTTTCATTGTCAAGGGTGAATTTTAAGGTTGGGCAATGTACTGAAAAATTATAGTGAATGTTATTGTTCACACACTCCAAATGTCATATACAAACTACTTGTACTTTCACTGCTAGTTCTTATTTTTTGACTTGTCATATTAAGGTTCAAAATTAACTTTCATTCGAACAAACTAAAAGAGTCACTCTTTAAACATACTACCTACTTACAATCAAGACTAAGATAAAAATATTTTCTAGTAGCAGGGCCGGCCCTGAGATTTTCGGGGCTCGAGGCGAACAAAATAAATAGGGCTCCTGACCTTCATGTACGTTCGTAAGTTTTTTCCTGTTCCCTTCAAAAACCGTAATATAACAATATATGTAGGACTCACAATGTAGTATAAGAAAATACTATTAATATAGCTATGAAATTTACGTAAATTTGTAAATTGTTACCAACTAATTGCAGTTGGTGTGATGAGAATGATAATCAAATTACCTAAATCCTAAATTACTTTTCTATGGAGAATAAAATACTTGATATTAATTAAGAGAGGTTTGAATAATAGTTGAAAGAGTTTCATCATAATCTGTAATAGAGAACACGACAGTTGCTTTTAAGGAAAAACAAAATACCCTCTAAGTCGCTTAATTCAATTTTTTTCTTCTTCTTTTGAACAATAAAATCATGAGTTTTTCTATTGGAACCTCTAAATTTACTCACTTGACCTCCTTGCTTTTTACACATCCTATCAAATTTTCAAATACTAAATTTACTCACTAAACCTCACTCAAGTTCCTGAAATAACCTCACTCATATAATTTGCAAACAAACTATTAATTACATATTCATTCCTTAGCCAGATTACATAAATCTCTTATCTAATAAAAAAGAAACTCAAACACAAGGTATTGGGCTTTAAAAATTAATTTCTAATAAAAAAGATTTTTTTTTTTTTACTTTTTTTTTCTCTTGTAGATGTGCAAAAAAAAATGAAGAGTAATTTTTCTTAATGTTTAATTATTTTCTCTATTTTCTGTACCTCATGATTAATTATTTAATAGCTTTTTAGGATTTTTTTACTACTAGCTCTTTTTTTTCTTTTGTAAATATAATAAATAGACTGGGATTTAGGTCATAAAATGATTTCTTTTGTTATCCCTCACCAATATGCGTTCAGCATATATGATGATAGAAATTTTTATGTCACATGATCTTGATTATAGTTTTAATTCTTATTAAATATATATAAATGCTTTAATGAGTATGTAGTGAAATTGAAAAATGAAAATAGATAAGGAAAATAATAAAGAATGCAATATAATATTATTGAATTGGAAAGTCTAGAGAAATTAAATATAATACTTTTTTGGGTATAATTATTGTCCTTAATAGTCATTTTATAAGAGGTTTTATATGTCATTTAATAATTCATAATAGAGTGAGGTCAACTGAGCAGATTTGGAGGGTCCCAATAGAAACACTCTAAAATCATTCATTAAAACCAGATTAGGAAAACCTTTTGACAAAAAAAAAAAAAAGAACAAAGAAAAAACCAAAGCCCACAACTTGGGACAATGAATGGGACAAGGCCAATCAAAAACAACTGAGACCTACTACTAAACATTAGTCTATAAAGTAAAGCTACTGGGCTCAACACTGAACATAATCAATTTTTTTCTTTAATATATATGAGAACAAGCTTAAATTTTGGGGCCCATGAAATTGGGGGCCTACTTGAATCTTAATTTCTAGTTTTTCAATCACATTCTTTCAAGCATGTAAAAAGGGAAGCAAACTTGCTTTATGGCTGATGTCATTGCAAGTGTTGATCACAGGTCTCCTTCTCAGACTGAGTTTAGTTCATGCCCTTCTTCTTAATGCTAGTCCGCCTTTCTTGTTAGATAATTTAGGAATTGGTTGTATTAGAGGTGCTTGTTTGTAATTTTTTACCTTATCAAAAAAAAAAAAATTCATTCTTTAGGATGGAAAAGAAAATATAACTCATTTTTCCGACGATCTTGATTATATATATATATATATATATATATATATAAATTAAGTTCCTGAACCTTTAATTTTTGGGGAATTTGATTCTACACCCAAATTGACACACCTCTTTTAGAATAAACCCATCCATAAGAGTGTTTTAATATACACCCAAACCAATTAATTAGATTTATGAAAAATAAAAAAACCTATTAAATAGACTAAATAATAAAATCCAATGTTGTTAAGAATTACTGAATCTGCCACTTTCAAATTCCCATTCACCTATTAAATAGGATTGATAATAAAATCCAGTAATGTTGCTGATGGAAGTCGATCATGAAACGGCTGCCCATAGACGTCGCCCAGAATTACTCAACCCTTGATTTCAGCAATTGATAATTCTCCTCTGGGTTGGAGGTTACGTAACTTCACATTCAAAGCTGGTGTCAATATCTCTACAAGCTTGTGATATAAATGGATTGCACAATCAGAGGTTGGTGGGTTCCCTGTGTTCAACAGCATATCCGATTGGTACGGTTGATGAGTATTGTGATTGCTATCTATTCAAAAGGTGTGTGTGCTCCTGACGAAGAGGTATTTGTTTTGTGATGGTTCTAGGTTTTTGATATTGAGTAGGTATGATAGACTATACAAGTTCTTGATTGCAGGTTTTTGTTTCATCTTCTTGTTTCTCAATAGATACTACAAGTTAATTTTGATGGCTAAAGAGTACACCCACCTGGAATTTAGGTGCGACCTTCTCAAGTTTGGACGTGTTATGATCAACGAGTTAAGGGCTGAAATTTCTGAAGTGAAGCTTGATCTGATTGCACCCTCCATCATCTACAATAACATGGACCCTATTATGGAAAATTAATGAACATAGAATATTGATTCTATACCTACGCCTATTGGAATGGGGAATCAAATTTCATTCAAAAAAAGGGAAAAAAAAAAAAGAAGCAAAATGACATACCTTGATGAGAGGATGTTTAACCACTACATGATAGGAATACCTCCACAAAAGGATGTTTAATCAGATTGAGAAATCTACGAAATCTAATAGCAATATCTACACAACCACATCTACTTAAAAATAACAAATATAAAGATCAAATCTGAAAGAAAGAGATATACAATAATTAAGACAATTAATCTTTTTAAATAAGGAATATCTACACAAACATATCTCCTAAAATATGGCATCAGTTACATACAATAATTAAGGCAATTGATCACGTTGACATATTTAATAATAGGATTATCTACACAAACATATCTACTAAAAAATGGCAAATATATAGGTCAAATAAAAAAGGAAGAGATATGCAATAATTAAGGCAAGTAATCGTTTTTAAATCAGGAAAAATAAATTGATGGTATTAAATTCTAATTTGTGTTTAAAACTGATGCCATATTTAAATTTAAAAAAAACACCAATATTTGAGGAATTTTTCCTTTCTTCGACGAGAAGGGTAAAATAGTCAAACTAAAAAAAGAGAAAAAAACTTAATTATAGACTTAAAACCTATACGTTAGGTTTAATTATGTGAATGGGTGTAGATTAAAAGAAAACATATGATTGGGTTTCCCTTAAAAGGAGCTTCATTTTTTGGGTTTTTTTCTAATTTTCTCTTAATTTTTCAAGTGTTTCTCAGGGTTTGAAATATATCCGTTTCCGCCTAGACAACGAAATTGGACAGCTTATATATATAATTACGTTCCTGAACCTTTCACTTTTCTTGGGGTTTCTCAGAGAGAAAAAGAAGAAAAAAAAATCCAAAAGCTGTTTTAGGGTTTGGAGCATAAAAGATGGAGGACCATAATTGCCAGTTGACGGGAAAACAAAACGATCTTCCACCGGAGATCATGCATGAGATCCTTTCAAGGCTACCAGTGAAGTCATTGTGCCGCTTCAAGTGTGTATCAAACCCATGGCGGTCTCTAATCTCCAATCCCAAATTCATTGCAAAGCACTCCAAAGCCATTGAGAATAAGGATGTGTTCTTCCAAAGACGAAGACTCGTATTTACTGACCGGGACCATCATTACCTTTACTCTTTGGACCTTTACCAATTTTTCAACCAGAACCTCGCAGTTCTAAAGAATTGTAAGGAGAATAAGGATAATGTTGATGTTGGTGGTCCAGTAGCAGTAGCCACCGAGCTCGACTTTGTTTACAATCATTTTCCAGGCGGACGATGTCATTGGTTTCCCTTTACCCAATCTTGAAATAGCTTGTTATTGTCCCAGTCGTATTCTGGGTACCATTTGATTAACCCTGTAGCCAAGGAATCAAAGAAACTACCAGAGACACCAAAGCGGAAACGACCATGGAAGCCCTAATCTTGGGAGTTATATGGGCTGGGATTTGATTACTCCACTAATGAATACAAGGTGGTTAACGGTAAGTTTTTTTTGCTACTTATGGGATTGTATTTAGTGTGAATACATTGGAAACTGATTCTTGGCGACAGATTAAGTGCCTCTTTCCCTACAAGCCTATAAGTTATGATGGGATCGTGCTGAATGGAGGTGTTCATTGGTTATTGGGGACAGTCGCAGATGACTCGTTGCTGATCCTATCTTTCCTTTTAGCAGAAGAGGAAGTTAGAGAAATTCCACTACCGCTCATTGGTACTCAACCAATTGAACTAGGGGTCTTTAGAGATTGGCTATGTATAACATTGATCGAGAAAGCAACAACTAATGAGTTTTGGATCATGAAGGAATATGGAGTGAGAGAGTCTTGGACTAAAATGCGAGTCTCCATTCCATATCACCAATTATCACATTCTGGTTTTTGGAGAGGATCGTATGATTTGATGGTGTTTGATGAATCGTTAGTCATGTACAATTTTGATGATGAGAAGTTTTGGATTTTATCAATCCGCGATGTTGGCAAAGTTGGTAGTGTAGGTATCTACGTGGAGAGCCTTGCCTCACTTACTACTCAAGATCATGCAGCTTGAGGTTTTTTCTTTTCTTCTCTTTCAGCATAATAACCCTGTGATTCTTATGCGAGGTTCCTGTACAATTTTAGCTAGGTTTGCTTATTGATTTTCGTTGTTAATTTTCTAAACTGTTAAAGTAGATTTTTTTTTTATTATTTTTTTTTTATGAGAGAACCCTAGAGAGAGCGAGCGACAAGTGAGAGCCTCCTACCCTGTCCGGCGGCGAGCCTTTTCGCAGTCATCGGACTGGCTTTTGTCGATCCCGTTTGGGATTAGAGTGAGTTGCGCATTCGGCCGACGTTTCTCTTTCGGCTCGGGGAGTTTGGGGTGGAGGGAGATCCAGGCGGCAGTTGGGTTTTGGCTTGATCCTCGCTGGCTTGGTCGGCGAAGTGGTTTTGGTTGCGAAAGTGTGGAGGTTGCTGGGTGGCGTTGTGGGCATGGCGTGGTTCGGATCGGCGGCAGTTTCATCCTCCTTCAGTGGTGTCCAATCTGGGGTGGTCGGTGGCACGATCCGGGTTGGGTCTCTGGATCCAATCTGGGGAGGGATCAGATCTGAGCAGGTTTGGGCACGTTCTGGATTGGATTTGCTGTGGTCGTGGTGACATAAACTGGTATGGTCGTCATGGGTGGCGGATCTGGCAGGGCAAGGTAGTCGGTGGTCAGTTGGCAGTGGGGGGTTTGGGCCAAGCTCGGCCTGCTGGTGGAGCTTCTCCTGCTTGGGCCTCGGCTTGCGGTGTTTGGGTAGGGGCTTGTTGCTGGGGCTAGATGGAGTTTAGGCCTGGGTCTGTGCTTGGGCTCAGATCCCAAAATGTGTTATTTTATGTTATTTGCAGGTTAAAATCCTAATTTTGTTTCTTTTCTCTTGTTTTTCAGCAATAAGTTACTATCAAGGTTTTGTTTTAAGTTTAGATGTTGGGTCGGGTGCACTGCAATTTTGGCATAGACAATCTTCTATTTGGCGGTCTAGAGGTCGTTCATGTTCCGAAGTTAGGTCAGCAATGGTGGCAAAATGGTCTGGCAGTGGCATACTGGCATAGACAATCATCCTTGGCCTTCTAGTGGGATTGTTCCTATCTGATCTCTAGTCGGAGGTGATGGCGATTTGAAGCATTTGTGGATTGACGGTGTTGACATTAAGGTGGCCATGGTCTTGGGTTTAATTTAGTCTCAGGTCTGAAGGTCCAGCATTTCTTTTGGTCAGGTTCGAAGTCACGACTAGTGTAGACTTGGTCGATCAAAGGCAGGTCAGGAGGACTCTAGGTGGCGAGTTAGTGTTGACAAAGTTGTGTATCAAGGATTCATTGCGCCTGCGCATCTTGTCTTTGCCTTTCAATTGTAGTGCAAATTAAGTTTGTAGTTGAGTCGGGGCCTTGTTGGCTCCGTGAGTCTGTCATTTTGGAGTTCGAGTGTGAAGTCTAGTGGCCATTTCTGTGTTTGAGATAATGCCAAAACTCATTGTATCTAGTTCATTATTAATGAAGTTTCTTCTTGATAAAAAAAAAAAATTGTTAAAGTAGTGTTGGAATGGGAATTTTCAATTTTCTTTTTCTTTTTTATTGTCTCCATCGATCAAATGTATCCACCTATCTACGTATACCTTTTGAGGAATTTTTGGTGGACATTCCCCTTCAGCTTTCTGTTCTGGGAGATCAAATGGAGCACAATTACTTTATGCGAGATGAGATCGATTGAAATGAAGAATCCATCTTCCCAACTTACTTACGGATTTCGCACTCTCTGTTCATGTAACACGAAAATAGTATCCGTAAAACTTTTCGCTCACTAGCACAATTTCCTCCAATAGCACCGTTTTTCCAGCCACCACAAATTATCAATGCCAACAGTGAATAATATTCCACTGTTTTTTTCTTCAACAATGACTTAATTGGTCATCACACTCTCTCAAGTCTCAACTGCGCCCTACTATACCCACCCCATTTGGGCCCTTTTTTTGTTTTGGTCACACCCATTTGGGCCTTGGCTTCTCCTGTACGCCTCATATTTTCTTTTAATTTTGAATTTCATTTTTTGTCTGGGTATTCATTCCTCCCCAGTCCCAGTATTCACAGTACAAATTTCCACAAAACCCCGCGAATTTTCGAACCCTCAAAACCAAACCTCTCTCCATTTCCAGCCATATTTCCCCCCCTCTCCAGTGTCACACTTCACCTCCAAAACGCACCGTTTCGATCCCAAAACCGCTTCGAAAACTTCCTCCTTCAACCTTCTCGAACAATGAAGCTTCAAGCTATGGGGATTGTCCGTACAAAACCCTAGGAAATTAGGTTTTCCATCTGCCATGGGGAAGAGGAGCGCTCTGGTAGTCTTGTCATCGGACGACGAAGAGATCGATCGTTCACTGAGCTCCAATCGTGGCCGTACAAGGTCGTCGTCGGCGTCGAGATTGATCTCTTCGGCTCCGGCGAAGAACCCCGGGCGAGCGAAGAAGGCTCGGGTTTCGGGCTCTCGCTCTAGCTTGGGCTCAGTGTCCACTAATTGGGATGAGGTAATAATTTGTGAATTTCTTGGTGTTGCTTTTGAATTTTACTGTTCGGTTCAGTGTGAAATTAGCTGTGAGAATCTGATGTGGGATTTTAATGTGACGCAGGTCAGATTGTCCTTTGGAGATTTTGATGAAGTGTTCAGTGGTGGTTCCAAGGTAGCTGCTGGTATGCCATTGCTGATATTTTAGTTTTTGTGCTCGGTTTCATTTGCTTTCTGTAATTTTTATGATTCTGAGCAGTGTTGATTTGCTTATTGTTGCATAATTGTCATGGTCCTCTTTTCAAATTCGAGTCTTGATGTGAAACCGTGAACTGGTGTTATACAATGATAAACGTTTTGTTTGAAGTTCCATTTAATTCGCATAGAGCTGAATGGGAGTGGAAATGTGAATCAGGTTCTGGAAGGAGCAATGTGAAGGAGTTATGGGTTGAGAAATACAAACCCCATTCGCTTGAGGAGCTTGCTGTTCACAAGAAAAAGGTTGAACTGATTGGGTTGGTTTTGCAAATATGACTGTGTTGCCGCCATAGTGATTATAATTTCATTTTTTTACAGGTCCAAGAAGTTAAGGGCTGGTTTGAAGAACGATTGACAGATTCAAAGGTTGTTGGCTATCAAAGTTTTTCCATTCAATATAGATGTTCATTTTCCTTCAAAGATTATCACCAACTCCAGTTTGACTTGAACTGAAAACACAAAGGAATTGATAGACTTCTTTAGTTACTTGTTCAATTACTGATAAAAACAATTAAGTTTAGTTATTTTATGCCTTTTTCTCATCCTGCCCTTTGTTCATTTTTAACATTTTTTGCTGAAGTTTAGGTTCAAGTCTAATTGAAAATAAATTGTTTTTCAGTTTTTGTTGTCTTTGCAATTCATTGTTTTTGATCTCATATATTGTTTTTTTTCTTCTTCAAATTAACAGGGTAAATCTAGTAATCACGCTCTTGTCATCACTGGGCAAGCTGGAGTTGGAAAATCTGTATGTGGTCTAGTTTTCATTCATTCATCTGTTCTTGATACCTTGAGTTCAGTTGCTTGATTAGTTTATGATTTCCGTTCTTGAGAGTACGCAAAATAGTGCTCGTCTCATCCTTCCTGTCAATTAAACAGAAATTTTGAAGCAAAATGTCCACATTAAATTGATTAACGGGCTCTATAACCTCTCTCATTATCTTCTCAAATTTTTAACTTACTGCTTCATTTAAGTTATCTTAAATTATCCAAGTACAATACTATGATGAATCTGACTGTGGTAAGTCTTATCTCATGGTTTGTGGGTCTCAATTGTTTGCCACAGCCATAATTTAACTTTGTTCTGGTTGCTGTTTTGCTTTTCAAAAACATGCATGTCTATAATGTAAATATGTAATGTAATGAGTTTTGAAATTTGCTTCTTGAAAGAACTGTCTAGTAGAACCAAACTCGCTTGCTTTTCCATGTTAATAAGAGATTTTGGTTCTTTTCATCTTGTAGGCAACTATTCATGTGATTGCATCTCAGCTTGCTGCTACATTGTGTGAATGGAACACGCCAACTCCAATAGTTTGGCAAGAACATTTATATAACTCTAGTACAGGTATAGTAGATTCTGTTCATGGAGTTACTTGGGATATAAGTACTTAATAGATGATTTAAATTTGAAGCATTCTAATGGAAATTTTGCTGTTTCTGGCATATACAATCGGCTTCTAGGAGTACAATACATGTCAAAGTTGGAGGAATTTGAAAATTTTGTGGAGAGAGTACGGAAGTACGGTTTGATTCCATCATCCCTTAGTGAGGGTTCAAAATCATCAATCATACTCTTAATTGACGACCTTCCAGTGACAAATGGTAAAGTTGCTTTTCAAAGACTTCAAAAATGTTTGCGCCTTCTTGTGCAATCAACTCGTACACCAACTGCTATTTTGATCACCGACCATGGTAAAGCTGATTCAGAAGATCACACTGCTGGATACTTGGATGAACTTCAGTTGTCTCTTCAAAGTGCCGGGGCTTGTAAGGTTACTTTCTCGGACAATTATTTTCTTTCAATGAAGTGTTTTTGAGGCTACCACTGAATGTCTTTTATTTATTTAATTTTTTTTTTCCAAACTATGTTTGGAAATTTCAGGTCTCCTTCAATCCTATAACATCTAATTCCATCAAAAAAGTACTGTCTAGAATATGTAAAGAAGAGCAGTGTAATGTGACTGCTGAACAGGTTGATCTAATTGCAAAAGCAAGTGGAGGTGACATAAGAAATGCAATTACATCTTTACAGTTCTTCTTTCTGAAACCAACTCCGATGCATTCGCTTCCTTCATCGATTACTCCTCCCAGGTATGCTAAAGGGAAACAAGCACCATGGTCTGCTAAAGGGAAATCAGATATGGTAAATGCTTTGGACAATAGTGGTTCCTTACAATTTGGAAGAGATGATACACTTTCTCTATTCCATGCCCTTGGGAAGTTTCTGCATAACAAAAGAGAGACTGAAGATAGCATGGAATTGGGTATGTTGATTCAAGTCATATGTAGCTCTGAATCGTTGATTTTATTAATTTCCTAGTGTATGCAAGGGGGAGGTTCAATTACGCTTGAGATATTGCATATGAGCTTATGCTTTTGTTTTGTAGATGGAGCTGCATTTCATGTGCGAGAAGGTTTGTCTAGACTACCACTGAAAATGGATGCTCCGGAAAAGATTCTCTGTCAAGCACACGGACAAGCCAGGCCTATTGCTGATTTTCTACATGAAAATGGTGATTTTCTTTACCTAGATGTTGTAACTTGATGTTATGACAACTACTTTTTCTTCTTCATACATGGATACAATGTGCATGGACAGGAACACAAGTACATGTGAGGGAAAAAGGGTGGCAGCTTGATTTTGTCGTGTTCTTTTTCATAAGATTGTTGCTGCTTTCTAACTCTTGCACACAATTGTCTTGCAGTTCTAGATTTCGTGAGTGAGGAGGCAATGGATGATGCCTGGTCGGTTGCTTCATATTTAAGTGATGCTGATTTGCTTCTTACTACTTTCTGCGGAATGCTAAGTAGACAGTATGAGGCCGAGAATGTTCTACAGTCAGCCGGTGCTTCAGTTGCTGTTCGTGGTGTGCTATTTGGAAATTTTCATCCATTGCCGTCCAGGTATTCTCTATATGCTTCACGTAATCCTACTGTAGGAGCAAGAAGTCGTGCACTTTCAGATGGATATCTTATTCTTAATTTCTTACAAGTATGCAGGTGGCATGCTGTTCGGCGGCCCAATCTCTGGCAGGTTGAGAAGTCATCATTTTACAACAAGGTTATTTTTTAAGAGTTTACCTCTTTATACATGCCATTCTGTTTTCTAAGAATACACATAAATGCATTTGTTATACTGAAATAAACGAAGTCATTCCTGCAGTGCAAGTTCTAGACATGAAATAAGCGATACTATAGGTGGTACTACTTATTACTAGAAAATCAGTAGAATTGTTTCTTCTTTTGGTCAGTAGTCCAACGCTCTGGATGAATGATTCTAATTCGAACTGAAATGCTTCTGGCATGCTTTGGCACACGATTTGTACTCTGGCCACAAAACTGCTCTTGTCAGAGATGGGGTTTAGCTTGTTTTGAATTGATATTGTTTGAAAGTCTTGCATTGCTGACATATACGGCTGAGTTAATCTGCCTAGTGTAGTATATATTTGAGTTAATCTGCCTAGTAATCGGTCCCTCTTATGCATCCTTGAATATTTTAGAAGATGTTCAAGGTGCAAACTGGTCTTCAATTTACTGACCATCTTACTTATTTGTGACACTTTATTTTTCATTTGTCTCTGCAGAAGGAGATGGTAAATCGGAGATTCGGTGCTTATAGTGGTACTTGTTCATCTGATTTGACTGTTATAGCTACTGAGTACTCGCCCGTGTATAAATGGCTTGGATTTAGGGCACAGGGAGGTCTTGAAGACAATGTTGAAAGGATGAGTTTGGGTGACCAAGAAAGTGAAATTGATGACGATATAGAAGAATGGTAAGGAATAGTAGTTAGAGCTTAGGAAGCAATCTCAGCTAAGATTCGCTTGGCTTTGTAAAGTACTTGCTGCAACGAAAGAGAAATTACCGATTTTGCGAGCAATGCTAGAATATAGATCTGGCAGTCTCAGTTCTTTGTACAGTCACCGGTTGAAGTTTTATTAAAGCCGGAGATGAGCTCCATTTAGGAGTTGCTGTATGAAATCATTCTTTTGAGTCTTTTCATTTGTGATGAGAAAATGAAACTAATTGAAAAATAATAATAATGGGCTTTTCCGAAGAAAAAATATCAAACTTTTACAGAAGAGGAAAAAAAAAAAAGATTAAAAAAAAGAAGGAAATGACTCTTTTGTCCCGAACATCCGAAAGAAAACACTAGAAGAGAGAGCCGTGTTTGGAAGCACGATATTCTTCACCAGAAAAACGTAGTTCTTAAACTCGGAGGAGAAAATCGGCGATTCCTCCGTCTAGTTTCTCGGCCTCATCGTCTTCATCATTGGGCATTTGGGTTTCTAAACTCATTGGCTACAACAGCAGTTCAATCCTCAACGGAGAGTTGGGCTTTTTTTCAAAGGTATACATATACTTCTCTCTGCATCTACTGGGTGAGTTAATCTTTGTTCAACTTGTTTTAGCACTTTCAGCTTTCTCTTTTAGAACTGTTTATGCTGTTTACAATTGTGGTTGCACCTAATTTGTAGGTATATTGTGTTATGGTGGAAATTGCACTATGGAAATTTATTAGTGAATAGAACCCATTGTCCTGTCAAATTGGTGGTTTTATATGATTTGAGTTTGTATTATTTGACCCAGAATGGTCAATGGAGCATTAAGCTTCATCTTGCATAAAATTTAGTTTTGTTTTGCTGTGAAAAAACTCTTCAAAACCACTTCTTCAATGGAAGTTGGTTTGTAAGAAGAAAAGGTTGATGCTTGATAGCTTTCCAGTAGTTTAGCATTGAGCTGGATGCAACATGTTATACTTTTTTACTCCCCTACGTTTTTACAGTCTCATTTTGAAATTAGATGGCAAGCCATGTTACTCGGTCGAGGGTGCAGCCACAGCTTCAGGAGCATCAATCAAGGGCTAGGTGGACTACACATCTTACTAAGATTCTTGCAAGCTTAATGGTTGATCAGGTACACCAAGGGAATAGAAAAAACAATTACTTTGGCAAGAAAGCATGGAAGTATATCTGCGATGAATTCTATAAGAGAACGGGTCTGAAATGGGACAAGGAACAACTGAAGAACCGATGTGCAGTTATGAAGAGGATGTATATTATAATCAAGTCACTTCTTGATCGTAGTGATTTCAGTTGGGATGAAGCCACAGGGACCATCACAGCTAGTGATGAAGTATGGGCTGAATACACGAAGGTCTGTTCCTAGTCTATCTGTTCCATTGTTTTCTTGTATGACATAATTCTACACCTACCTGATGTGGTGAAATCATCTTTAAGCAGGAACATCCTGATGCAGAGACTTTAAGAAGCAGTGGCTGCCCAATTTACAAAGAGCTATGCATAATATTTTCAGAACCAGCAACCAATGGGAATCATGATCATCCAGCTGAACACGAGGAAGGGACTCCAAATTTTCATCAATTGGAGCCATTGTCCATCCCGCAAGAAGTACCGTCCTCATCGGAATCTGAGGAAGCAGATGATGGTGTAGATGATAAAGAAACAGTTCAACCTATTACTCCCAGCACTACTGGCATCCGCAAAAGAGGGCGCAAAGGCATTGATGATGCCATTGCAGGAGCTATTTTAGAGATGGCAGCTGCATCAAAGCTGAGAACGGCTGCTATACAGCAACGTGATGCCAGATATACCATAGCTAATTGTATTAAAGCACTGGATGAGATGAAAGGCGTTGATGAGCAACTCTATTTTGCTGCTCTTGATCTGTTCAACAAGCCCACTGCAAGGGAGATGTTCTTGTCTCTCAAACACGACAAGCGCTTGATTTGGTTGCAGGGCAAGTGCAGAGCAGCTGGTCCTGTTCCCTAGATTATTGATCGATAAAGTCATCATACTCGATGTAGTGTTTTTCATCTAAACCTATGTCATGTGAGTATTATTACTCATATATATCAGAAGTATCCTGGTTTTACTTTTACCTCATCTGGTCAAATTGCTCATACATAATTCTGGAAATCAAACAGTGCTCCCAACCAGTTAAATTTGGACTCAAACCCATACCACATTGATTGACTACTTTGATTACTCCAATGGTTATAAATTTCACCTGCAAAGTTACCCATTAAAACCAAGCTATGTCCATAAAAATGCTGGCCAGAAAATTTCGAAAACACGATCAAGAAATTTAGAAACCAACTATTTCTCATTCATTTCCTCTAAAGAGTTACAACCCAAAACACAGATGGACCTAAAACCCTGAATACAAAATCACAACACAAGAAACTAGCTAGGCTAGGCTAGGCTAGGCTTCATTCAGTCAGAGCTTAACAAAAACCCAAATCTAAAGACTCGATCTTAAACCCTAAATCTACGACATTTGATGATTCAATTCAGTCACACTACGGTGAGAAATCACTCATCTTGGCAGAGGTACCCGACCATGAGGATCGCGTCACCAGGTTTGTAGTGCCCAGGTGGACCCCATTGGGCCTCCTGAGTTGGGCCTGCTCCATTGGGCTTAGTCTTGGGCACAAGCACCCTCAGCAGACCATTCTCCATTTTGGACACGGCCTCCGCCGCCAGGCACGACGGCGGAAGGTGAAGAAGCGCCTTGTAGCCTCCGGGCTCGCCTGTGATGATGAGAGTGTTGCGCTTGGGACTAATCTCGACGTCGACGTCATCTTTTCCGAGGCCCGGCATCGACTTCTGGAGGTAGAGCGCGTCGTCCTTGTCTTGGATGAGCAGACCGGAGCGGTGCAGGTCGTCGGGGGCGTCGTCACGCGCGCGCTGCGGCACTGGCTTCACGATCCAGTAGAGTGTGGAGGAGAGCGAGCGAATCGAGGAGGGGATGATGGGGTTTGATGAGGTTCGGGTGAGGAGGAATCGGTTGATTAGGGTTGCAGAGGACGCCATTGGAGGAGGTCTGAAGCTCTCTCTCTGTTGAAAATAAAGGTTGGAGCTTGGAGAGTGAGTGTGACCAGAGCCAGTGAGAGTGAGAAATGAGCTCGTGAAAGAAGTTTCTAGAAATGAGATTTTTTCTGACGCTATAGTTTGGCCAGGGCTGTGGGAGCTCTGATGGTCCAATAGGCCCACTTTTAGCAAACTATTTTCCCTCATTTTCAATAAATACGAGAATACTAAATACCAAATTCGTGCATTGGCATTATGGCATATTCTACGTCGGGCATTTAGTGTAGATCTTAGTTTATATATATTTCCACATATTGTTTAGCTCAATAAATTTTAAACGTACTTTTTGAATAGTTTTATGTGGTAGAATCATCAAATCGAGATATGGAGTCTCAACCTTTTTTTTTTTTTAATCAAGGGAGTTGGGTGTCAATCCAGGCATTAAAACTAGAAAAAGTTATATAGGAAAATAGCTCACCTAACATGTAAAAGTTAATAAAAAAAAAAGGGTTACGACAAGATTGAACCATTCTTAGGGAGCCTAATGGTCCGCAACCAACATAAACAATAACACAAAGCAACCTGATCATGAAATTAAGACCTAGGTAACCCAAAGGCAGTTTCCTGACCCTACTTAGGGAAAGCACCGGAATGAAACCAAGTACAAGCCCCAATAATACTTATTGAACCCAAAGACCACCCTACGGAATAGAGCACCCCTAGAGAACAATGCAAAACAAAAATTAAATAAATTAGAGTAAAAAAAAAAACTAAATAGACTGAGCCCAGAACAAGCCCAGCCCCTATCCAGCCCAGCAAGAAGGAAGCCTAAACTACCCAGCACCCACCATTGACCGCGACCCGGATCAAGCCGTTAGGACTGCCGCCTCCCACCGCCATCTGCACCAGCCGGATTCCAGCCGCCACTGACACCCACCGCTTCCTCACCAGGGCCAGTCCTGAGTCTTTCAAGGCCATGGGCGAGAATTATTCTTAGGCCTCGTATTTGTATATTAATAAACTTGAATATAGGTAATTTTTTTTTTCAAAATTTGTCAACAGCGCAATAAAGTCTATATAAATTCTAATTTCAGAATTTTTTGAAGATCAACATAACCACACAAAAGAAATAACACTTCTTTTTTTGACACCTTCTTTTTTAACTGAAATGAAATTAAAAAATTAAAAAAATAACAACCAATAAAAACCCCTATTGCAAAACTCAGTAAAATCATAAACAAAACATGCATTAGTATTGAGGGTTAACCAAACTCATAAAAAAAAGGCATAATCTCTTTCTCATTCTCTATTGGAGTCTAGAAAAGTAGAAGATATATATATTTTTTATTATTTAAAAAACCCTAATTTCTAGAGATGAAACAAAAAAGAAAAGAAAAAAAAATACAGAAGAGAACCATAGGGAAGAAATATGTGGCAATGACTCGATGAGCTTGTGAGAGAAGATGGATTGAGAGAGATGTGGAGCGAAAGTTGAAAAATGAGAAAGATGTGGAGGGAAAGTTGAAAAAAGAGAAATTGTCTTCTTGTTTTATGGAAGAAGAGAGAAAGATGTTGGTCATATTGCAGAAAAAGAGAAAAATTGCTTATTAAGAGAGAGATCCCAACTTTAATTATTATTAAATGCAACTTCCTTGATTTTTTTAGTTTTTCAAATTAGTTTTTTTTCTTTTCCCTTTATCATTCTAAAATTGACCTCATAGCAAACAAATATATACACTAATATGTACATTGGGCTTTTATAATTGGTGCCCCATTTCTTTTGTGGCCCTGGGCTATCGCCAAGGCTGCCCAGCACCAAGGTCGGGCCTGCTGCGCAGCCCGCGTTTGATTCGGATCAAACACACACCGAGCAAACGCCGCCGCCAGCCAACCGAAGCAAACCCCACCAAAAAACCATCAGAGACCGCGACACTCCAAGTGGCAAAACCCCCTCCACCACCATGCAAATCCCAACGTGCTCAACCTCGCCTGCACCACCCTCTCACCAGCGACAACAAAGGCAAACCATAGCTGAGATCCAAGGACTTTTTCGAGAATTGCAGCTTTGATCCTAATGCTGAGTTTCCTTCTGCTTCATCCAGTACTTGGAAAAGTATTCTCTATGAGTCGCCAAGCCATGGCACTAGGCACTTATTCTCCCCCACGCTCGCCTCTCACCCCGAAAAGGAAGCATATATATCAACTTGGAGGTCAAGAAGACTCGTCGTCGGATGGAGCAAAAGAGGCGGTGGTGGCAACCCTAGGGCACCAGTGTTTTCTCTCGAAAGAAAGAGAGGAGAAATTTTAAATTATTTGATATATTGACAATATGGAGTCTCAACTTTAAAAAAAGGAAGAAAAAAAAACATTTCTTATACCTAACTTTCGAAATGAGCTAGTTACCTTCCTATACAATTTTTTTTTCTTTTTTTTTTTAAAAAGAGGATCAAAGGGTTTCACTCCTGCCTCCATGGTGACTCGAACCCATGACTTCGTACATAGGTAGTGGGTGCTCTAACCACTGAGCTAACACCACTTCGTCACCTTCCTATACAATTAACCTCTTCGAATCCTTTTTAAATTACTAACTCTTATATTCAAAAATGAAGGTGGAATTTTTTTTTTTGGGAGTACAAGATATAGTATCATTCAAAAATGATCATTTCTGTATAACGGTGTCTGTCAGATTTTGTGGCGTAGCCAAATTTTTTTTTTTTTTGGGGGGGGGGGGGGGGGGGGGGGGGAGGGGTGTCAAGGCTTTGCTATTTGATTAATTAAAAAAAAAGAACGGCTTTCAAGCATATACTATACATTTGTAGAAATCACCTAATAGCCTAAATATTTACCCAAAAATTACTTGGTATAATAGGTAAGAAAACCTTTAAATCATGACATGAGAAACAAATTAGGGAGCAAAAAGGAAAAGGGAGGGAAGAGATATACATTCAAATGGTGATGTAAAATTAGTATTCTTTGATGAGTAAGTGACTGAACAATACATAAAAGATTTTTTCAAAATTTTGAGCGGGGTCAAGTGACCCTTTTTAGGCATAAGCTAGCCACGGCCACGGGGCCAGTGATTAATATTTAATAACATGAGTTCCAATTTCAATGTAATGAATATTTTTAAAATTTCACCACCAAATACATATTTAGGCCGTAAAGTATCTTAAATAATCAAATAAAGTTCATCATTCGTATTAATTTCTTCTAATATCTCAAATTTACGTAATTTCAATGGTCCAAATATATGCATAATTGCATATATATTCTCCTAAAAAAGTACACCATTGAAAGTTCTATAAGCCTATTGAATAAATCTCTTTACCGGTCATATGTGCTAAATGAAAACTCGGTAATCAGTTAAACTTTCACACAAAAAAGGGTCAACGCCACGGTCATTCAATTCTTACTGGCATATACTCCTCATACAAATATGACAACACCACCACAAAGTAACGATGTTTGATTGTCTGATATGAAAAAGAAGAAAACCATGTTTGTATGACAGTAACTAGTTTTAGTTAAAGCGACATGTGCTTATGGAAATAATATAATTCAAGGAAAAGTTATCTTTTTAAACCTGCCATATATATGGTCATCCGATGAGTTTTCGATTCATGATGGACAAGATGATGAGGATGAGAAGTTTATAATCATCATATCGAAGTGTGAAAATTTTTCTATGCACTGACGACGGTGTAAGTAACTTATTGACACTTATAAGATAATCTCAACTCGATCTTCATATCTATAATCAACATTTATTTTAATAACCAAAATGTGTATTTAATGTAATCCAACCATCCATTCATGTTAGCGCAAGTGCACGTCGGTACTTTAAATCTTCTTTAAATTTTGTTTTAGCAAGAAGAGAGATTATTCAGAGCACCGCCGTGCACTTGCACCAACATAAATGAATGATTAAATTGCATTAAATATACTTTTTGTTTATTAAAAATAAAGTTGATAATAAATATCAAGGGTTGAGATTATTTTATAAGTGTTGGGTCATTTACACTGTCAGTGCATAAAATAATTTCCATATGTAATTTAATTTGTAGTTCTAGTCATTAAGGGTATTAAAACAACGTTCTAAGTTCAAGACTCCCTCGTGATTAGTATTGTTTATAAAGAACAAGTGCTAATTATTAGCTGAGGGAAAAAAAAATCATTTAACTATTAGCTCTCTACTGTAAAATTTATGAGTGATTGGTTTCTAGTCTCGTAAAACAACTTTTCCACGTAATCCATTCCCACAATCGTGGCTTTTAAACTATAAAAAATGAAGAGTTTCATAATTAAATTGTTATGAAAGTGACGATATTTTCACTTTTTTTTTTTTATAGTAAAAGAGGTCCTGATCACTTTCTAAAATTTGCTCATACATCTACTTGACAACAAGTTAATAGGAGTCCTTTAGTTCTTACCAAATTGCATGATTCTGGTTTGGATTATACATATAGATCAAGGGCAAATACATAATAGAAACTCAGAAATCATTCATTGCATTGAAGAAAGCACATATTCAACAAATCATACATAATCTATTTGTTACTTAAATGAACAAAAATTTGAGTTACTCGGGAGTAATTATGTCAACACATCTTCTATTGTTAAATACCCTTTTTGTTTCTAATTTTTTGGATTTTTCTAAACCCCATATTACCCTTGTAGTCATTGTTGCAGAGCATATCAGCAAATTTAGTTCATTGAGAGAGAAATTCCTAAACTAGTTTTGTGAGAAAGAAATCTAATTGCACAGATTTGATAAACCTATCACCAAATCAGCAAACCTATTAAACTTAGCTCTTGATTATAACCAAGTTCCATATCTTTTCCTCAATTCTTTAATTTGAAGATCATCATCACCAAATCTTCAAGTACGAATGAGAAGAACTAACACACAGTCAACATTTTCTTTCTCAAAAAGATTAAAAAAAAGGAGCTTCTATTCATACTTCCTAAATTGGTATTTGGACCTCCCATTCTAAAACTTACACAAAACTTCCAATGTTGCCCTTTTTTGTATCCACACAATTTTTCCCAATACAAACTATTAATATCTTTTTTTTCATCACTTAAAACTCAGTTCATGGCCATGACTTAACACCGTTCACCTTGTAAGCTTGGATACTCTTATGAACCTCCTTCTATTTCTTAATAAATCGTGCAATTTATAATACCACAGGAGGACTATTATCAAAATCAATTTCCCTAAACCCAAATCAGGCTAGCAATATAGTCTACTCTAGCAAAAAAAAAAAAAACCATAAAAAGAGACCAAGATAACAATTAACGATCAACTCCATGAAGTGAAGCAATTAAGCCAAACTAAAAAGAAACAAAAAGAATAGGAAATAGAAATTACTTTTCGATCATTATTTTCTCGATTGTTCTTCTCTATATTTTTTGTTCTTTATTCCATTTTGCAATCTTTAACATTCTGCCTTAATCAAAATTGCCCAATAATCCTCATGTATGGCTGTAAGAGAATGAGAGGAGGGGGAGGGAACCAAGGTGCAGATTTTATTTATTTATTTTTTATCTTTCATTTTGTTCATTTTTTAGAAGGGTAAATTTGGATTTAAAAACTTCCAAAAATTGTTGGAGGTCCAACTACCATTTTAGGAGGTATGAATAGAACTTCACTAGAAGAAAAAAAAAGAAAAAAAAAATTATCTTTTTTTTTTTATAGAAGAAACGATAATTTTATTGAAGCGAAGAGATTAAGTACATTCTCTAGAAATAATCTCCTCTAGAAAGGGAGGTGTAGAAGTAAAAACAACATTGCACGGCCTATTACATAATGCCCAACGAACAAGAGAATGAGCAGCAATATTCCCTTCTCGATACAAGTGTAAGAAAGTACTTCCAGCAGGCAGCTGAGAAAAGAGAGCCAAAACATCCTCATAAACAACCCGGAGCTGAATAAAAGAATCTTGGATAGAATGCATAGCTTGTATTAATAATAAGGAGTCCGATTCTAGACGAACTGGACCCAAACCCTGGTCAAGAACTAGCCTGCAAGCTACTCTACCAGCTAGTGCCTCCACTTGAGCAGGAGAAAAAACCTGATCAAAACTAATGGCCATCCCACAAATAAAAGAACCATTTGAATCACGTACCACAATTCTTGCACCACCAGAATGAGAGTGCACATCAAAAGCTCCATCCATGCAAACACTAAACCAACAGGAGGCTTCTTCCAGGCATGCTGATTGTGTGGGACCTTGGGGGGTGAAATATTTGTGTGAAGATAATTGGCATGCCAAACTTGAGCACTAAGTAGGAGAGATCGAGGCTCACAACTTCTATTCTCCTACACTTTATCATTCCTTGCTTTCCACAAAAACCACAGCTTCACCAAAAGACGGCAAAACGATGATTGAGGTAACTTCTCCATACAATAATTCAACCATTCCTTAAGAGAAAGTGAGGGAGAAAAACCCAACATACCAGACAAGTGATGAGTCATCTGCTTTGCAATAGGACAATAACGAAAAATATGAAGAGGGGTTTCTTCCTCATTTTCACATAAAGGGAAAAAAAGCTCCACTTCCACCTTCTTCTTAACTAGATTAGATCTAGTAGGGAGAAAATCATGACAAGCTTTCCATAAACAAAGTTTCACTTTACCCGGCACCTTGCACTTCCAAAAAGTATCAATAAGCTGATGAGGAGAGGAGCTAGAAGTAGCCATGACTGGGAGGATCAAACTGTCTCTAGCCACAACATAAGCACTACTCACTGAAAAAACTCCCTTACTATCATAATGCCAAATCAGTTTGTCCTCAGGACATCTAGAACTCAAAGGAATTGAGCTAATAACCTCCACATCCTCACTAGGGAATAATCTCTCCAATAAAGGGACATTCCAACAACCACTAGCCACATTAATGAGCAAATGAACATACCTCAAAGTAGTAGGGCTCCTAAGTGGTAGCAAGGGCCGAAAACCATGAGGCCTAGGCATCCACATGTCCTCCCAAATAGAAATTGTAGCACCATTTCCAACTTGCCATCTTGAGCCTAGTTCAACCACTTGCATTGCAGCTAAAATGCTTCTCCAAGAATAAGAAGGAGCTTCCCCCAAAGAAGCCTCCCAATAAGTTTTGGAATGAAAATACCGTGCCTTGTAGAGCCTTCCCACAAGTGAGTTTGGATTATCTATAATTCTCCAAGCTTGTTTGGCCAACATGGCTAGATTAAAAGCATAAAGATTACGAAAACCCAACTCTCCTCGGTCCTTTGGGGCACACATATTATTCCAAGAGCTCCAATGAATTTTTCTCCCATTCGCTGAGTCACCCCACCAAAAATTGGCATACATTTGCTGCAGCTCATTACAAAAAGTTTGAGGTAATAAAAAGCAACTCATAGCATAGTTTGGAAGAGATTGAGCCACAACTTTCAACAAAAACTCCTTTCCCGCACCACTTAAAAATTTTCCTTTCCACCCCGCTAGCCTCTTCCTCAAACTATCCTTCAAATATGAGAAAGTATCCTTCTTGGAGTGCCCCACAAGAGTAGGCAACCCAAGATATTTTTCACTAAAAAAAATTATCTTAGTGTTAAAGGAAAAACACATTATGTGTCTTCGTCAAAGAAACAGACGAAGAGGAAATCAAGGAATTGCAATCACATCACAATCAATATTTACTATCATTATTGTAATTGATGTTAATCGATATTTCCATTATAATTCCATCCCTATATAAAGGGGCTATGAAATGAAATGAGTAGACCAATTCCAATTCCATTTTACTTTTACACTTAGATCACGTTGCAGGGTTAATATTTGTTTATTCTTGTTTTATTTATGTTTCCTTACATTAATATAATATAGTAATATACGGGGTATAAGAGAAAATTTTATGAGAGAATTAGACAAAAAAGTTAGAGAGGCGCACATCAAGTAAAACACATGCTCATTCTTTCAAACTGCTCAGATCCTTCAATTATGAGTCATAAAAAATAACTAGTTCGCACCAAGAATTTTGCTTATAAAGCAACTAGCCAAATCACTACAATAACTAGCCCAAACTATAATAACTATCCCAAACTAATAATCAAATTCGCTAAATGTTGCTTACAAATCTTTATCTATACAGATTAGTTTTTGTTGGAAAATTTGGTCGATGGATGCTATTTTCGTCACCGGATTTCATCTCCTACAAAATCACATAAATACAATATATTAATAACAAATAACAATTATCATTTCATTGTGATAATAGACTAAAATACCAAGAATCATAACACTTATCTTTTAGATTTGCGAGCCGCCACCGAATGATTACTTCAAAAAGAGTTTAAGGTTGAGGCGTGTAAACACTGCCCGTAAGAGTAGATTTCGCCCCTCGGAGACAATGTCTCGATGTAGCAAGTTTGTGGCGCCCTACCCTCCAGGGTACAACAACCTCGATCCTTGTAGGTGTACACTCAAAATACTCGGATCGTATCGAACAGCTTGAAACTTTCTTTTGGAGAAATAGATAAATTAAAAGAAACACATGAATACTTTGAGCTCGGAAAGGAAATAAAGGAGATTGAATTTCTTGTTGTATGTAAGACCAAGAAGTGATATGTATATATAGTAGATGATATTATGCAAATTTAATAAGATAATTATTGGAATAGCGTAACTCCTGTAACCTTAATATGCCCTAATATTATGAACATAATGAAGTAGTAACGTTTAAACATAAATGTATAGTAAATAGTTTTTCAAAGCATTGGGAGTTACACAAAGTATTTTGAAATACACAATCAAAATTTCCAACAATCCCCCACATATTTCAAAATATGGAAGCTGCTAACTGAACAAGGAAATTATAGAGTGCCAAAGGAAAATGAGAATTCAATGCTTCTGAGCTGGTGTCTTTTGGACTATGAACCAGCCAAAGGATAAATAATTGTGATCCACAAAAATTTGGTGAAAATTAAATTTTCTATGAACCAAAGTTTCTTAATATGAATCAGAGAACTACCATCCACATTCAACTCTCGAAATCAAGCATTTTCCGCGGGTGGGTACGAATAGGCCATGCACACCCCTACCTGCATATTCATGAGTGCTCTAGAAGACTTGACCAAGTTTCATAGGAAGCGGCCCCACTTCTACACTCATATAGGTAAGTCCATCAAGTGTGTACTGGAATCAAACACACCACCCATGTTTAAGGGCTATGGTACTTATTAAGAACAAAGTTCATCCTTATACATTCCAGTTAAAGCACTATCTATGCATCATAGGGATGGACTCAAAGTTTAATTTGATAGTTGTCACTGATCAACAAGTGACTTGTTATTACCCATATGAACCTACTTCCTGGGATCGCCATTCACATAGGTTGGGTTACCATCACTCTTGACCTTTGTTATAGGCATAATCTCATCCCCCTCGATGTATTAACCACCAGCTTTGGCCTTTAGCCTAGTGGTTTTGTCAGAGTATTGGCCAAAATTAACTCTGACCTACACCGCTTGTTGAATAATCTCAACAATCAGTAATCTTTATTGGATTTTTAGTTATCCAATCTCACTTAGATATAAGAGCCCATTTTTTATTGTCTTTCCTTGACCCCAACATTTTTTGAGTTTGTCTGAATTGACCTCAGGCTTATATAGGCAAGATTATATCAAGCCATATATATTTAGGCAATGAATCTTCGCATGTCAAGGACTTGGGAATTTAATGGGCAACAGTATTTACTGATTTCGTGTCTTCGGATACCTTAGTTACACCCACATTTGGAGCCATCAAATGTCTCTTTATTCTTGATCAAAATTAAATTTGATCATGGAGGTACATCGAATGTCCATTTTCTCAAAGCAAACCGAACGCAGCAATTAATGTGATAGTTTTTTCAGGCATCAGCATAAGGGACAATATCGAGGCGTCAGTGAATAAAAACTTTTGAGGCAACATTGACCGAAAGGCAACGAAAATTCGAAAGGCAACCCAAAACCTTAAGGCAGCATATGCTCCATCTGAGCAAATATGGCTAGGGAACCATGTTTAGAGACTTGTTGTCTCTGCATTATATCAGGAAACACCGATAATATAGAATCAGGCAACTATTTTCTTGGTAACCAAATTCTCAAGGCAACGTACCATGTTCATTACCATTAAAGTATCGAGGCAACCGTTATATCTAATCCATAGGATAGGATCCGATTCATCATTCAAGATGTAAATGAGGCAACTTTTATTACTTGTGACCAAACTTTAAGGCAACATTATTATTTTTTTCTTTTCTTTTCGAGGACATCAACCGTAGGGACATTAATCTTCCGAGGCATCAAATTGCCATAGGCAACCGTCAATGTAAAAATGACAAAATAATTTCTCAATTCATGATAACACATTTATTTTTCAGGCAACTGAGGCATCATCTTAATCAAGAGGCACTGGAAATATTGAGAGGCAACAACTTTATTATTTCTGAAGAAACAATAATCCAAAGGCAACATTTCAAAATTTTTTTTTCTTCCTTGAAGAAAAATACTTTGAAGGGACCTAATCCGAAGGCAACAACAGAGGAACAACTTTTCGAGTTATAACGGTAAAAATATTTTAATGCATAGAGAATAATTATGGTTCAAATCATATAACAAAGAGAATTTAAAACTCTTTCTAAACCATAAGGTTAATAGCAATAATGCAAAATAAATAGTACGAATATGGTAAAACGATATTAATACAGCTATTAATATAGAAAAGTAGAAATGCAAAATTGTTTGTTTTAAGTTACAAACGCAATGCATTGAACAATGAAGTGAATGCAAATTAAACTAAAATTAATAGTATCACACAACTTAAATCATCATTACACCATGCATTCCTAACTCAAAAATACTTTTTACATTTTCATAAACAGGAGTTAACTCCATGCGTATATAAAGGTTTCCTTAATCCCGGTACATAAAAAACTCTCTCTAGACCTAGCGCCGCGAGAGAGCACAAACACCACCAGATAGCTCCCTGTCCGGCGGCAGTCATGGATAGCGCTGGCTTCTGCCGCATTGTCTTTGTGATTGCTGCCAAATAGGCCCTTCATTGCCCGGGGATGGTCGGGAGAGAAGATGGTTGTGATTTGTGGATTGGCAGGTTGGTTTTGACGGCAGGCGTGGGCAGTTTTCTGGGCGTCCATGGTGGTTTGCTGTGCAGGGATGGAGCGATCCAGCTGCGGCGTGATTCGTGGGTGTCTGGCAACGGTGTAGCGGGTGGGACTCGGGGCTGGGTGCTGCACGGCAGAAACTCGGGGTTCGAGGCAGTGCTGGCTTGTGGCGAAGCTTGACGGCGCGGCTAGGGGCCTAGGCTGCGGGGGACTCGGGGCGCGGCTGGCCGTGGCGTGGCTGGTTCAGGATGGGGCTCAAGGGCGGCGCTGCACAGCCTTCTGCAGGCGTGGAGAAAGGATGGTCTGGGTTTGGTCAACCCTAGCTTGCTGGCCCATAGATTGGGCCTCTTATCTTTGGGGCTGCCCTATTGGGCCTTCTATTTAGGCTGGGGTTTTTTTTAGCCCTAAGCCCAACTCTAGGATAGTAATTGTATTACTTTCAATAAGTCCCTAACTTTTTAGGGAGCTACGCACTTTTGTGCCTCTAGCGAATCTTCCGGAGTAGTACTGATGGAAGATTCATGCTATTTCGATGTATTTAATGTCAAATGAGTGACTTAGTTCTATGTACCACTGTGGGTACTAACACATCTTCTTGTCTGTCTATAGATGACATCGGAAGGGTATGTAAAGGCCATTCTGGCTTTCGATCAATATATTGGCTACTGCCTTCTTTCAAAAAAAAAAAATTACTAACTCAAAAATATACATTCTAGGATCAACATTCAAATGCAAACTGAAAACCCATTAACAATTAAAATATATACTTTACCATTATAACATATATTAAAAGATGTTAAATTATAACAAGATCAAGTATGTAACTATAACCATACAAAATAAGTAGTATTAAAAGAGAAAATCATCTTGAGCAAAGCAATAATTGTACAACTGTAAAACTGTTTTGTTTTTCAACGGACAACTAAGACCTCAAGAAAGGAATGAATGCAATAGATTAATAACAATTTGGGCATATTGAGATCTTAATTGAAAGGCTAAGCAGACACTTTATAATCATAAGCCAAAATAAAATAAAATTGAAACTTAATGCATGATTAAAATGCAACGGACATTTTGCAATCTACAAGAAGCTAACTGCCATACTAATAATTCTAAACCAAGAAGAACAAACTCATTCATAGATATATCTAAAGATATAATAATATTAACTCCACTCTAAAACAACTCACAGTATATTCTTTTCAAATTTCAGAGCGGAAAGGCAATCTATTGAATGAGAAAGAGTTATACTCACAACAACTAAATGAATACCAGACTTATCTTTACGTCCAAGCTTTCCACAAGGAAACATCCACCAACGATATCTACTCTTAAGATTGTTGAAAAATTTGGTCGATGGATGCTATTTTCGTCACCGGATTTCATCTCCTACAAAATCATATAAATAAATATATTAATAACAAATAACAATTATCATTTCATTGTGATAATAGACTAAAATACCAAGAATCATAACGCTTATCTTTTAGATTTGCTAGCCGCCACCGAATGATTACTTCAAAAAGAGTTTAAGGTTGAGGCGTGTAACCACTACCCTTAAGAGTAGATTTCGTCCCTCTGAGACAATGTCTCAGTATAGCAAGTTTATGGCGCCCTACCCTCTAGGGTACAACAACTTCGATCCTCATAGGTGTACACTCACAATACTCGGATCGTATCAAACAGCTTGAAATTTTCTTTTGGAGGAATAGATAAATTAAAAGAAACACATGAATACTTTGAGCTAGGAAAGGAAACAAAGGAGATTGAATTTCTTGTTGTATGTAAGACCAAGAAGTGATAGGTATATATAGTAAATGAAAAGGCTTAGAAATATTATGCAAATTTAATAAGATAATTATTGAAATATTGTAACTCCCGTAACCTTAATATGCCCTAATATTATGAACATAATGAAGTAGTAACGTTTGAGCATAAATGTATAGTAAATAGTTTTTCAAAGCATTGAGAGTTACACAAAGTATTTTGAAATACACAATCAAAATTTCCAACAGTTCTTACACATGATTAATCGCAAAGTTTCATTTTCTCATTGTACTACCTATTAATTTCTCCCAATATCTCAAACTCCATGTGGTTCCGAACCTGTTTGAAGTATTTATAATTATACAAAACATTCTGTGTTCAACTTCTCTAACTCCATGTGATTGCATTATGCTGCGGAGCGCATGATAGAGTTTCATTGATCATCGATATATGTTTCTTCTTTCTTTTCTTTTTTCATCGGTTTCACTTTCAATTGATATACCAACTGATCCTATCGTTTCTATAGGTACTTTAAAAGCTTAGCTATTTGGCCTCCATATTATTATGACCATAATATCATGAAAAGATTTTCAGCTGAAAAGGAAAAACCAATGATATTTGTATGATAATTTTTTGCTTCAGTTTACATGATAAATGTATCAACCCAAAAATTGTCGACGAATCAACACTGTTAGACAGAATTACCCAGAAGAAAGATCGATGCCATATTATGACCACAATATCATGACAAGATTTTCAGCTGAAAAGGAAAAACCAATGACATTTGTATGATACTTTTTTTGCTTCAGTTTACATGATAAATGTATCAACCCAAAATTAAATTGTAGACGAATCAACACTGTTAGACAGAATTACCCAGAAGAAAGATCGATGCCTTCCTATGACTCTACTCACTCGCCCTCTGACATGACCCACCCCGGATTTCACCCTGAAATCCGAAGTGACCCTCCGGGGCCCACCTTAGAAGAAATTCTACTAAAAATTTGGCGGAACTTCCCCTAAAATGGGCTACCCAAACCTGTAGAAAACATTTACACTTCTCAATCAATTCATCCTTATGCTCCTGGAGCCACCCTGCTCCCCAAATCAACATCAGTCTCCAATTCACAAAACACACATCTCAACTCGGATAGCATAAATCCCATAGGTAATCAGAGCAATTCTAACAGAAAGGTATAAGAGGAAACCTAATTCAAAGACAAATGCGGAAGCCATGCTGTTGACTATGCCTCAACTCCGTGTACGCCCGACCTCAACCAATTCGCCTGCAAACTGGGCATTTGAAACCGAAGGGCCCAGGGGAAAGTACATGAAAACGTTAGCGTGAGTGGACAAAAATAAACAATTTCAAACAAAAAGGATTTTATACTTTCCTACATTTATTTCTTTAAAAATTCCCGATGCATGCAAGGATTAACGAAAATAAAACAATAGGAGTTCCACTCATGAAAACCGACTAGCCCCGCTAGTCACATACGATTTAAAAGAAAGAGTTGGAACTCTGATCTCAAGGAAAATAAGACCAGCCCCGCTGGTTAAACGAAAATCGAGCTGGCCCCGCTAGCTTAAGTAGTAAAGTGAGTAGGGGAAGGCGATAGCCATACGAGTGAGCCTCCCAGGCTTGGGTGATAGCCTCTCAGGCTAAAATACTCCCATAACTCCCGTAATATACCCTTACGCCACTAAGTGTAGCGATAGGATACCGGGCTACAGAATTACTGTCACACAGACAGTAACCTGCGCCACAAAGGCGGAAGGGCTACGGTGATCCCATCACCGCGCCACAAAGGCGGAAATCAATGCTAGCAATGATAAGTCACCCAAAGTATGGCAAAAGAAACCCGAAAACCAAGTAAATCCATAAGTACATAAAGCTTCCCCATCTCTCGTAAAGGAATTTCCAACGACGTGTCCCACACGCCAAGATAATCTCAAGTTCAAAATAAATAGGAGAAATAATATTACTCGTAAACCGGAACAAAATCAATTTCCAAAATCATCAACAAGGCATTCCCAATGCCAAAACCGAAGTCGATAACTAAATAAGCATTAACTTCATCGAAATCCCATTTCGAAAATCTTTCTAAAAAATCTCATTAATAAAATAAATGGGAGGGAAATAAGCATTCCAATGACGTGACCCCGCACGCCATAAAATCTTCAAATAATCATAAATCCAAATCCATTTTAAAAAATAACCATATGCTCGAAAAAGTAAATTGATAAATAAATATGCATGCATCATTTACTTAAAAACAAAAGTCCACTCATAGTACTATTCCGACGGTCACGCATTCGAGTTCTGTCATCGAGCAATACCTCGGTACGTCGTCCTGTACACAATTATATTCCGTGAATAATTCTTCAACAATTTAATATGATTCCTAAACTGAATTCCTCATAAATTATATCTCTCATTCTCCTCGGATTCAGCCCAAATTATACCACTAATACTAATTCATTAATTTAAAGGTTCCAAGGCAGAACCGGGAGATATCCGACGGTCGGATTCTCGTATTTCGATAATCGAAACCCTAAACTTCAAAAAATCATAATTAATTCCAAGCTTCTCCAAAAATTACCAAACCTCACATACAAGCTCCACACAATTTATAGGATTTAATGGGCTAAAAACCGGAATCAAAGCACTGCCCTACACGCCTCCACGGGCCACCCACAGTAGCGGCGCGTGGGGCTCACGCGCCGGTGGCCACCACCTCCAATGGTTACCAAATTTTGACAACAGCACCTACTCAACACACTGATCATTTTTCTCAACTACAACACATCCCAATTTTACCTCGAAGAGCTCCAATTTAGCCGTTGAACACAAGCCCAGAAAACCCAAGAACCCTAGAATCGGGTTCTCCTTGAATCTCCTTCTACACTGCAAATCGTGGCTCAAGGCTAGGGGCAAAACAATCCTTGGCAAAAACTGCGCCTTCGACAATGGTTTGGTGGCCGGAAAAGGCCGGAATCGCCGGAAATCGACGAAACCTCCGTTTGGCTACAGTGGACTTCTTGGCTCAAATCAGAGCTCCTCCGGCCGAGCCACCGCAAAACACCACCCCAGGCATGACAAGAAGAAGGAGGAGGCGAGCTTGCCAATGCCCAGATTCCGTCATGGGGTGGCCGGAAATGGAAGAATTCGCCGGTGGAAGAAAACGGCAGAAGCGGAAGGAAAATCGGGGAAGAGGAGAGAGAAAATTCGGTAGATTTCCGAAAATGGAAATCTACCACAGTAACTCAGCTATTTATAGAAAGTTACCGTAAACAGTAACCATAAACAGTAACTTTAATCTTTCTCTTATAACTTTCGCATACGGACTCCGATTTTAGCGCACCACATATGCACGCGCTCGATTTAACGTCCTCTACAACTTTCATGAAGGAAGTTTTCTCAAATTTTGGCCTGATCAAAAAGTCAACTTTTAGGGCCACTAAAATACCGAATTAGGGTAAAAAGTGAAAGTAGTTGTCGTTTATCGTCCAAATGACTTGTAAACGGGTAAGTGAAGATACGGGATGTTACAACAATTTTGAAGGTATTTTCTCACAACAATTTTGTGGATCTAACTATTCTGCTCCTTTGAATTTGGAATTAGGTTTAATATCTTGCTTGTCAAACAGCGACAAGCGTGGCCTGTGGCCCACCATTGTACCGATATTGTCCCAACTTAACCACCAGATAGGTGTTGAGTTTTAATCACAAAAGGCCTCGGTACAATTTGGTAAGACCCACCCACTTATAAGTTATATTTTATTTGTCACATTTCCAATGTGGGATCTACGCCCCTTCACCTGCAGACCTAGAGACCTAACTCTAGGTCTGCACATGAAATTAATTAACAATCCAATTCCCACATTGGAAATTGAGACACAAGTCTCATATCGGAGACTTGGCCAATATAACAATCCAAGGCCTACATTGGACACTTTGTAACAATCCAATCGGAATATTCCGATGGCAATATAAGGAATCCAAATTCGGGCCCATGACAATTGGAGACGCAATTGGAGAGAGACCCACTCTGATACCATGTTAAACAGCGACAAGCATGGCCTGTGGCCCACCATTGTACCTATATTGTCCCAACTTAACCACCCGATCGGTGTTGAGTTTTAATCACAAAAGGCCTCGGTACAATTGGGTAAGAACCACCCACTTATAAATTATATTTTATTTGTCATTTTTCCAATGTGGGATCTTTCCTCTCCAACATTGTTGTTAATCATTTTTACAGGAGAACCTGAATCTAGTCGTGGGAAATGAGGAAGGCTCACATGAATCATTTCTAGGTCCAAGAGAAAAACGGTAGCAGGTATATATATATATATGTGTGTGTGTGTGTGTGTATAGAGCAAGGATCTGAAGCAGACGTCCGCACTTTCGCTAAAGTGCGGACGTCGACGCAGCAGGCGGTTCCAGGCGGCGCGGGGCTGGCTGGAGAGAGGCCGGAGGTGTCCCAGACCTCTTCTCGGAGGCGATTGAGGTCGGAGGAGGTCGGGGTTGCCGGTTTCTGGGCAGCCACCTCACCTGCAGTTGCAGGTTCTGTGCAGCCATGCAGAACGCTCGCCGACGACTCCACCGAACAGCAGACCGGCTCCGCAGACCCTCGGCGTCCCTCTAGCAAGCCGCGCCGTGCCGCCGACCAATTGATGGTCGTTAAGGCATCTAACTGGCTAAAACCAATTGACGAATTGAATCTGTCCAACCTGAACCGTACTAGTTTTAAGGCAGTTATCAATGTCTTAACGATCATCTGACTGAAATTTTACAGAGATGATCTATACATTAATACCTAAAATCTGAACCGTCGAGATGTGGATATGCAACCGAAAAGTGACCATAAACTCTAACCTCACACTTTAATTTCAGAGCGAGGCCTCGCTCTGGATAGGATCTGTATATATATATATATATATATATATACACACACACACACACACAATGCTTCTTGGTTACGGACGTCCGTAACTTTTGAATTCTGCGGATTTGCAACGGTAGCCATTGGATCTGCTTAAATGATCCTCTACGGCTATGATTAAAACAAGAAGGCATGGATCTGTTTAAGGTCATACGGGTTGGAGATTAAAATGGATCCGACCCGGGTCTTATATAAGACCCACCTGCAAAGGTTTGAGTTGAATCTCGATTCTTCTCAAGTTGTCTTCTTTAGCACAACTTCGTCCGTTTCTTCAGTCCTTCAAGCCCTCCCCAACTCCTGACCAGGCTTCAGTTAGTTCAAGGTTGCTGCATACTGAAAAGCTTCACTCCTTCAATCCTTCAAGCCCACCCAGAGTCCCGACCAGGCGACCACGATCGTCGAGCAAGGCAGCAAGGTGCTGTATTCCTTTCTCTTCTTCTCTCAGAGTCTTAGAGATCGAAGGCTCCTTCTCTTCTACTCTTCTTCTTCTTTGGGGCAATCAATTGAATGTAGTGTAAGTAAGATTCAATTTTGTTGTATTTATTCAATTCAATTTGGGGAAATTTTTAGGGTTAAGAATTGATGTTGATTTCAATTTCGTGGGTGTTGATTTAGGGTCTGGAACATGCTCTCTTGCTTACAATTTATTGTGGGTTTCTCCTTCTCTTTCCTCCAATTCGATGTGAGCAACTGACTCAACTGAGGACTGAGCCACTGAAGAACAATGGTTTTGAATTTATTGGTATGGTTTTAGTTTAATTTTCTTATTGGTATGGCTTTTAGTTTGATTTGTTTTTGTGTAATTGTCACTCTAAAGGAACGAGTAAGCTAACAATAAGTACTTACGTAGTGACCAGTTTCTGAAAATAACTGAAAGAAATACTCACTTTTGTGCCACGCAACGTGATCCGAGGCTTACGGGCAAGAATAATCCCATTCTCACCCACTGTAACTGCTACCTTGCTCAAGGTACCGCCATTTCCACACTTCGGACAAAACATTCTCCCAATTTCAGCAGTCACAGTATTACAAGCATGACATTTCAAAATCCACCTAGGAAAGATGAGAGATCAACTATAAGCACAGAAGCTTATGATACAGTTATTTCATCAAGCAAATATTAGAGACCTTAGTCTAGAGGACAGAATATATAAATTCATACAAATTAAGCAACTTATATGCAAGTCATCATCATAAAACATCATCCTTATGTGCAGGTGTTTTAAAAAACCTTGAAGCATGAACATTAGAAAGGCAGCAGAATGATTCCTTTTTCAAAAGTGTTGAGTCCTTGATAAACGCAGATAGTAATAGAATGTGAAAGAGGTTAATAAAATGGGGTATATGTATCAAACAAATACCTGTGCAGCTGGTGGATCTGCATTCCTCCAGGTGCCAACAACCGTAAACCCATCTGCAGAATAACATTTTGCATTGCAAAATCACTTGTTATACAAGCTACACTAGACTCAGATAAGGATCGCAGCGTCCAGCTCTGCTCACTACTATCATCGTTCACATTTGATGTATCAAAACTAGCATCATTATCGCTTGAGACCTCCAAGTGATCCAGCCCTTCATTTATCACTTAAACCTCATATCCTTCAACAGAAAAATTCACACCGTTATCAGACGTGCTTTCCCCTGCTTTGAAATCATTATCCTCAACCCCATTCTGCTCCTTCCCTTTTTGAAGAACCCTAATTGAATCTTCATCACGCCTTGTTTGCTCGACGATTGAGGAAAGATCTTCATCACAATTCTTCTCCTCTGTCATCTCACCCTCCACAGGTCTGCAAAATTTAGAAGCCGATGTTTGATCCACAAGTAGGTCACCACTTGTGTTTTCCTCAGCATCTTGCTGAGAAATATTATCAGCCGATGCCTCATAAGACTCACGTTTACCTTTTCTCCTCAAAAACCTTCTATGTGTACTCGGACTGACGACAGGCATCCAATCACCGGCATTATCATCTACTTGTCCTTGGAACGCATCGATTCCGTCAGAAACTATCTCCCCTTCAATCTTTATTATCTCTTTCTTCTTTGGAAAATATCTCCTATGGCTCCCCTCACCACCCTCCTGATTCTCAGAATGAACAGAAGGGCTCTCAGAATCATGGATAAAATTCATGTTTATATCTTTCAACGGAAGAATCTTCGAATTGTGGATAGCATGCACAGGCGGAGGACAGTCCCTGAGGTGCTCAGTGCCATGTATCTGAGCCTCCAATGTATAAGTCATAGCAATGAGCTTAACATCCACATCTGACAGTGTCCATAAATCCCCAGTAGCCCTCGCAAACTTAATAACTTTATTGAGGGATTCAGGGGAGGGTTCCATGGTCTGGACTTGGAACGGAACGACGGCGAGGCGGCGGCGGGAAATAGGGTCATGGACCTCGTCCATGACTTCGGGGACGGAGACGAACTTGTCGGCACAGTGGCCGAGGCTCTCGCCGCCTTGAATTATAGCATTGGCATCTACGACGGCCACGGCTATGCCCTTAGAGGACTTGCAGCTTTCGACGAATACTTTGCTGGTGGCCATTGAGGAGTCAGAGTTTTGGGGATTTAGCCCCGGCTGCTTTTTCACCATGTTGCTCCAACAGGAGACTGAGGCGGCGTTCGGATTCGGGTCGGGCATTGGGGCTGCGGTGAAGGTGGCGTCCATGCTTGTGTGGCAAGAGATGTTGAGGCTGGTGAGTTTCTAAAACCCTAGTATATATGTGCTGTAAAATCGAATAAGTTCATATAAATATACTATTGCCACAAAACTTGCCTACATCAATCAGGAGAGAAGTTTGCAAGGAGCTAGGTTCACATTAGCTATCGTGAATTTAATTTTTCCAACAGTACTCTGATTATCAAAGCTTGGCTTGGGTTCCCTCAGGGTCTACTATAATTTAGTGTCAAGGATAGATGAATAGTCGAAACCAGCCATCACAAATTTGTCTTTGGTAATTTGTGTTTGAACCCAAAATGAGTATTTTGACCTGACAAGGCGTGTCTTGGAGAAATTGAGCCAATGTCAGTGGCTCAAGCTATATATTGTCGACAAGTTCGAAATATTATTTAGAGGCTAAATAAAGCCTACCTGCGGAATTATGGAAGATTATGCAAGCTGCAAGAAAAGGCACGCTCATGCGAATATTCATACTCCATTCAATTAAGGAATATGACATGCATGCACGTGGGGAAATATTCAAAATTTCATGGTGGCCAATAGGGAAAACCTATCATGATTCCATTAGTGCTTAATTGGAAAACCTATCATGATTCCATTAGTGCTTAAATGGAAAACCCATCATGATTTGTTTAAGGCCAACCACTATGGCCTGGTATCCTATATATAGAGGCTACGACGAAGTAACAAGACACACAACTCATCAATTAATCTCTACGATTATCCAAGCCTCTTCAGAGCAACCTCTCTCCTTCTCTTACCGGTGACTACACTCCAGTCCCAGAATCCTTAGGAGCCGACTGTAAGTGCCACCAAATAACCCTCTGTCAACGTGCTTCGGTCCTAGTCTCCTCGGGAGCCGACTGTAGTACCGCGACCACAACGGTTATGGAACCAGCCAAGCAAGGGTAACGCCCTTGCAAACCAGCCAAGCCAAAGTCACGCTTTAGCAAGTTCTCCCCACTTCCCAGTGATTTTCGCTCTGCTCGATCTACGACGTCGAGTATCGATCGTGTGATTTCAAAGAAGCTTAGCAAAAGTCCTCACCATGAGGCACAAAGAATCCTGTGACGAGGTTGGTGCTCTCCTCGTCCATAATCACTCAAAAGAAGTCAGGTCAAGGGACACCCCCGACAACCGCACCTGAACGGTGCTGGCACGCCCCCGTAAGTAAAGAGACTGTTGACCAGCTCAAGAAAAACTGGAGCCAAACAATTTGTCGACCTTCTCCCACAATCAAATCATTCAAAATAGTCGAAAGAATGTATCAATCTCCAAAAATAGGCAATGGACTCAAGTTTTGACAAAATTCATAACTAATCAAATCCCCATTCAGAAAAATTAGATTTACAAAGTTAAATATCAAGAGTTAAGAGCAGATTGTGTACATTTTGTCAAGCAAAAATAAGATTTACTTAGTTAGTTAAGAAAAGATAATCATATGAATAATTGAACAGACTTGGTACGTTTTACTAATAAAGAAAAGGTCCTTGACCCAAAGCACTAAAATAAACAAAAATTATCTTACTTACCCCAGCAACAGATTTTTGTTCTCACATTCACAATTTAACGTCAAATGACAATTTTTCCCTCAACCAAATTAAAGAATTACAATCACTGTCACTCAACATCAATATCTCTCTTATCCCACATTGACTCACTGAGCTCGTTGTCGTCGAAAATCTTCGATAAGCTTATCTTCTCTCTCTCTCTCTCTCTCTCATCCATCTCACCGGAGCCACCACTCTCATCCATCTAAACTCGTCAAATGACAATTTTTCCCTCAACCAAATTAAAGAATTACAACCACTGTCACTCAACATCAATATCTCTCTTATCCCACACTGACTCACTGAGCTAGTTGTCGTCGAAATCTCCGATAAGCTTATCTTCTCTCTCTCTCTCTCTCTCTCTCTCTCTCTCTCTCTCTCTCTCTCTCTCTCTCTCTCTCTCTCTCTCTCTCTCATCCATCTCACCGGAGCCACCACTCTCATCCATCTAAACTTTGTCCTTGTCCTCTTGCTATTGTCTGCCGCTTTCTCAGCAGAAATATCGCCGGCAACGACTACGATGGCGATCGCAGCGGCATTTCAGCTACTGTTGCTTCTCAGCCGCAAGAGGTGGTCAAATCAATCTCGTCCACGCAACGTCAGTGGTACGAGTATTCAGATCTGATGGTGTACAATGATCGTGTTGTTAACAGAGTAGGCTCCATGAGAAGCAGCAGCTCGTACTTGGATCTACGATAGGACTCCAAATGGGTCGCCAGATATGACCAGTGGGGATTCTACGATGATACCCATGTCAGCAACTATCGGGTTCTGGACTCCGATCAGGTCTGGCAACATCGCCGTCGGGCGTCTTGGCATGAAGAATATGATGCTAGGGGACGTTTGCTAGAGTAGTACTCTTCTTCTTCTCTGTGCTTATCTTGGTCAAAATTCTGGACGCCGACTCCTTTTTTTTTTTTTTTGTGTGGTAAGCTGTGGGCAGAAGTCCCAGAATAAAGGAAAAAAAAGTTTTATTATCTCGTAATAAAGGTCTATTGGGGGGTAATAAATGTTTTGAATTGATGTAATTTTGTTTTCCTTAATCAAAGTTTTATTTGTCTAATTTTAGGGAGATTAGTTCCTATTCTGGCAACCGAAAGTTCTATTGTGAGGCAATAGACGTCTATTAGTGGGCAATAAACCTCTCCGGCCCCATATGAGATCTTCGACAACCTCTTTGGAGACTTCCGACGAGGTTTCATAAACCTCTATTGCCCCCCAATAGAGGTCTATTGTCTATTAGGGGACAATAGAGGTCTATTTAGGGGCAGTAAACATTTCCGACGACCTATAAGATCTCTGGCGACCTGTTTGGAGACATCCGGCTAGGTTTTCAGAGAAGTCTTGTGGGTGGTGGCCGGTGACTGGATTTCGGTGACCGGAATGCGGTGAAGTCTTCTATGGCTTTTCTCTCTTCCATTTTTCCCCCCTCTCTCTCTCTCTCTCTCTCTATATATATATATATATATATATATATATATAACAAAGAGGTGAGGGTAAAATAGTCTTAAAAAAAAAAAATTGGGTATTAAGAAAAACCTTATTAGAGTCTTCATGGGTAAGAGAGAATTAAAAAAACTTAATACAGAAAGTGGAGAAAAAAATCCCTAAAATTAGGGTAAATGGACAATATAATGTGCATACAAGTAATTAATGCTAAGAAAAGAAAATTAAACCAAGGGTGCAGTTATTGTCACCCTATCATTTTCTTTGTTCACCCTACTTGCTCATTACCCTACATTTTAATTTCAATTATTAAATTTACATATGTAACTCATTTCTCTTTCCAAGAATATCATTATATGATATACCCAATTAAAAGAGATTTTTTTTTATAACTAAAATCTCTCATTTAATTTATACAAATAAAAAAACGAAAGTATATTAAAGTTAAGAGCAATGAAGAAGAGATTGAGATTTTTCTTTTGTGTTTTAAATTTTTACTTTTGGTGTTCACAAAGAGTATTGCAAAAATTTTGATGTAGTTAACACTAATAATTTTTTGAATTGAATAACGAATTCATGATGAGGAGGTAACAAAAAAAAAAGCGTACTAAATTCAAATTTAGGTGGAGAAGATGAAGCTTAATGTTATCCAATGAGAAATTAAGTAGTCTTTCTATTTAAATCATTGGTCATTTATGAATTTTCTGAACATATCAACAGCCAAGCACAATTAAGGTTATAGGAGATCTGGGAGGAACACCCAAAAAACCCTAGTTTGAGAAGTTTGCTCGTCCGGCGGCGCTCGGGGTCAGGGAGGTTTGCCTCGCCGCTAATGGGTTGCTGCCGGACGGGAATTGCTAATTGCTCTGAGAGGTCGAGAGATAGAAGTTGAAACTCAAGGTTTTGGACGGGTAGAGGTGGTGAAGTGCTCTTAGTGTGGTTGTGTTGTGCACGGTGGCAGACTTCGGCGTCGGCTCTTCAGGTCACGGTGGCAACGTGGTTTCCAATAGGGAGCGGTGGCATGGTTCTGGGGATCATGCGGCGGTGAAGATCTGGTGGATTCGGGCGGCGTCTTCTAACTCTGGAGAGGTGCGCGGTAGGGTAGGCCATGTGTGATGGTGCATCGTTTCGCTATGTCAACCGGAAAGGCTTGGTTGGGGCGTGGTCAGCGCAGCACAAACACGGAGGACTGGTGGTGGTGCGGCACATGCAAACACACTTGGGTGATGCTATTTGGGCCTGACTCCAAATCCTGCTGGGCTTGGTAGTTTGGGCTTTCTCCTCCTGTACTACCCCATTGGGCCTTTCATTTGGACTAGGGGTTTGGGCCTTTAGTTTTCCAGTTTAGTCATTTTGATTTTAATAATTCCCTACTTTGTTAGGGAACTATGCTTCTAGTTTTTCTAGTTAACGTCATCGAGTCTAGTTTACTCTACCTATTTACTATGTAGTAATTACTAGTCTATAGGCATCCTCTACGAGCATAGAACCGTCAAATGATTGGATCTAATCTATGTATCACTGTGCTACTACCACAAACTCTTTATCTACTCATCGATGGTAGAGGGAGGATATGTAATGGCCCTTTCTGGCTTTGGATGAATGATAGTCGCCCGATTTGGGCTTGTTCAAAAAAGAAAAAAAAAATTGGTCATTGTTTAAGTAAATCTAGAATATGTGTCTGGTCCAAACTCTAGGTTACTTGACCTAGTTGTAATAGGATTTTGAATTAGAGATATTCATAGATATCCGATTAATTGTACGATTATCTTTCCTTGTACAACTCTGATTCTATGTTTTGTAATCCTCTATATAAAGAGCCCCCTATTATCAATGAAATGAAGACTCAATTCTTTCCCAATTTCTGTTTTCCTTAAACACGTGATCAGCACGAGCCTTAACCCTAGTTTCTAGAAGCCAAAAACCTAAAAATCCTTTTTCCCGTTCGCTGCCATTCGTTGTGCACCTCTCCCATGTGCCCGTGCGCCTACTCTTGCTGTAAGCCTCTGCCGCTACTCGCATGCCCTTGCAACACCGCATCCACCTAGCACCGGCTTCTACCAGGATTGCAAACCAGTTGCAATCATAGCTTAGGATCAATAACACATCTCTGCAGCCCAACGTCGCAAGCCAGCAAGCAGCACACAGCGCAACCTGCCAGCGGCAGCCCCTCGCGCCTTTTGTCTGTCAGTTTCAAAAACTAGGATTGATAGCAGTCTGCAATCCTATAACAAGGATCGAAACTACACTGTAATCCTACAAATCGGTTCACTTACACTAGGACTGAAGTTTGTCTGCAATCCTACAAGTCTGTCCGCCTAGGACTGAAGCTTGTCTGCAATCCTACAAGTTTGTTTGCCTAGGATTGAAGCTCGTCTACAATCCTACAACGAGGATCGAATACTCTCTACAATCCTAAGATGTATGTTTTACTAAAGGTTCCCATTTTTGAAGTTTTTATTATTTTTTTCTTCTTTTTCTCGGGGACTTGCAAACTTCTTTCTTCATCATAGGGGAGACCTAATTAAGCCGAACTGTGGGGGTTCATGCTCACTCCTAGCTTGGAGCTTGTTGAGATCTCCAAACTTAGAGTTTGTAGAGAATTTATGATCGACCACAAACATCATTGTTTTGATCTAATCCAATATCTCTTGGAATCGAATTTCTTGGAAGCGACAATGCTCGGAAATTCCTAATTTCTTAGAAGCGATTACGCTCAGAAATTTTATATGTTTTCGTGGTAGCTTTATCGCTCCGAAACTAACCCTAATTTCTTGTTCTCTTTCAGGATGAGTAACCTAAACAGATTGGACTTCACTCCATTGGGAACAATTGGCTCTGGATATCACAAGTGGGTTCGTGATGTCTGCCAGTATCTCAAGGCCGATGGAATTCTGGATACGATTCTCGAGCCTAGCTAGGACGTGCTAACTATTGAGCAAGCTCAAGCTTTGGAAGCAAATAGAGCAGCCTTAGAGGCAAATAAGGCGAAAGCCATCATCCTAATAACTAGTCATATGGATGATTCGCTCCAGTACAAGTGTATGAATGAAGAAGACCCCAGAAGGCTGTGGATCTCACTCGAACAAAGATTTGGCAATGTCTGTGACTCCCTGCTTCCTGACATAGAAGTAAGATGGCATAGCCTCCGCTTCTGTGATTCCAGTCAGTTCTTGACTACAACCCAGAAGTACTTCACATTAAATCCTTAATAGAATTCTGTAGTAAAGAGATCATAGATGCAATATTGATTGAGAAGACTCTCTCTACCTTCCCCGTCTCTGTATTGATGGTTGCTAAGAACTATCGAATCAATGTTACTGCAGAACGAATAACAAGGTTTCATGAGCTTATTGGAGCTATGAATGTCTTTGAAAAGCATGACAACATCTTTGTGAAGAATTATAATTCAAGATCCGTGGAAACAGAGCATATTCTGAAATCCAATTATAGTCGCGCCCCTAAGAGAGGTCGCCAAGAGCGAAACCCTAATCTTAGGGATACTTCTGGATATTCTGGTCTATATAATCGCTCTACTTGGGAAGGTAACCGCCAAATAGAGGTCAACTTGGAAAGAGAGAGGGAGGCAACGCCTCTGGCCATGTTGGTGGTGCCACCAACACTAGGAGCCATCTAAATGACGATTTCAAAGCTCATCAATCAATGGAGTCTGAACAAAGAGATTTATGTTCTCGATGTGGAGTATCCAGTCATTGGACACACATTTGTAGAGCTTGTGAAGAATTGTCACCGCCTACAAAGCATATTGTGAAGCAAGAGAAGCTCACTATATGGAACAAGAAGATCAAGAAGATGATCTAGAGTGAAGGGTTGAAGACTACAAATCTGGCCGGGATCAATAGATCGCCAATTCTGTTTAAGTCTTTATTTTTCCAAGAGATGTAATAGCCAATTGCCATATACTTTGTAGTAAATGCCATTGGTTTAGTTTTTCTTCACATAAGCTCATCCAAAATGAGTATGATGTCTAGGAAGGTTTTGAGATAAGTGGTACTTAAGCGAGCTTTGCTCCACTGACATCTCTCTACTCACCTGGTCATATTTACTTTGGAGTTACTGAAAGAAGTCAATTGACTACTTTTGTTTTACATTAGCTAGCATTTGGATTAGATTCTCCTAATGGTTAAGAGACAATGATGTACTCCCTTGGCTTATGAATAAAATTTTGAGTTCTTTTCATGACTCCATTTTGATTCTAAGCATATTTCTTTGCGACTACGATGGTTGGGCCATCAGTATTAATTCAAGGACATGGAATAGCCCAAGTTCCTCTTGCCAAATGATATCTTGATTACTGTCACAGAAACTCTCTACGCTCCTAGGGCAAATCGCACTTATGAATAGCCAAAGGATTCCATGCGAAAACTCATGTAGAGAAGGGAAATGAGTTCCTTTGTAATACCTCTAACGATTGCGAACAAATGTGTATCTTAGAGAAGTTTATGTGTCTCTCTGGTGGACTCTATGTCACTATTCGAGCTATTAAATCCAATAAAGTCATGAGAGAAGATCTCTTGAATTTAGACACATATTGGCTTTGTCACGACAGGATAGGTCATCCTGGTATTGATATGATGAACCGTCTACTAAAGACTTCACATGGACATCATTTCTTTCGAGCGAAATGAAGCATGAATCAAAAGTTGATTCTTGGACTAAGTGTGACCGCCGCCGGTGTCCACCACCAGCCTAGGGCTGGCATTGTCCTTATCCATGATGCCATGGATAGCATACATCATGGTGATGTAGCCCTAGGTGATGCTGAAAACATCAACTTTGTTTCAAATAGCGTTTCAGACGCTCAGGCCCAACCAAAATCCTCATTGGTTGCTTCTAAAGCCTCTTGCTCATTTTACAAAGCCAGTTCCTTAGGGAAGTTAGGACTGAGACCATCCTATGCAAAGGATATGAAAATACTCATTCTGTTCTTACATAGAATCCGTAGGGATTTTGTGGACTAGTTCAACCAACTTGCGGACTTTTAAATATCTCATGATGTTGGTTGACAAGCAAACACGCTAGTCACTTGTTGTGCCATTGTCCACTTGTAATGCTGCTAATACTACACTTCTAGCAAATATCATATGACAACGGGCTCACTCCCCAAATCATCCTATTCAGTCAATTGGATTTGACTATGCTAGAGAGTTTACATCGAAGACTTTCGATGGATATTGCAATGGGACTGATGTTGGACATCATATTCTCATGAACACACCCAAATGGTCTCGCGGAACGACTACGATGGTAGTCAGGACATTGGGGGGATGCAATATCGCATGCAGCTATGCTAATTCATCTACGACCCACCGCCACTCAATCTATCTCTGCGTTACAGCTAGTGACTGGGTACAAGTATCATACTTACGCATATTTGAGTGTGCCATTTATGTGCCAATTGCGCCACCACAGCGCTTTATGATAGGTCCTTATAGACGAATGAGCAACTACGTTGGATTTGAGACTCTGACAATCGTCCGCCACTTAATGCCCTTGCAAGGCGATCTCATTACCGCTAGATTTGTGGATTGTCACTTTGATGAGATAGTCTTCCCGTCGTTAGGGGGAGATAAGAACACGGATGTTCAGTAGGAACGACAGGAATTGTCGTGGCCTGTCCCCACTATGTCTCATCTCGATCCCTACTAAAGTGACGAGATCACACATATCTGCTGCAAACATGCCTGCAAGGATGGATGTCCCTACGAGAGGAAGTAGCGCCACCCTACACGGAGGTAGGTATGGCGCCAATGCCAAAGAAAGTGGCACTCCGGCGTCACAGGCCATGGCCCCAGCTAGGATATGTGGGAGACCCGTGGGTTCGAAGGATACTTTGGCACATTCCAATCCTTTGATCATTAAGACTCAAAATCCGTCCCATGAGAATCTTCCGGATTATGGTTATCGTTGGGGGACGCCTCAACGTCAGAACCTATTCTTGAGAAGATAGAACTCTATGAAAATAATACTAGTGTACATAAGATGTGGGATAGAAACTCCATCATAATTGATGATGTAGTTGCGCATAAGTTCATTCAGTCCGATGATATCGAACCACGCTCCGTTGATGAATGAACGCCAACGTAGAGAAATTTGGCCTAAATAGAAAGATGCGATCCAGGTTAAGTTTAATTCTCTAACGAAGAGGAAGGTTTTCGAGCCAGTGATGCCAACACCTCCTAACATAAAACCTATTGACTAATGGGTCTTCGTTAGAAAGCGTGATGAGAAAAAGAGATGGCAATCTCACCTTATGGAGAAATACTTCTCACAAAACGCCCTGTAATTGACTACGATGAGATATATTCTCTCGTAATGGATGTCATTGCACTCTACTACCCTGTCAGTTTGGTAATTTCCAAATAACTGATCATGCAGCTTATGAATGTGGTCACTACGTATCTCTATGGGGATCTAGATATGGAATATACATGAAGGTTCATGGTGGACTTCATTTACCCAAGTCTAGTGGCTCTAGATCACGGAGCTCGTTTGCAATAAGATTGAAACGCTCACTAAAGTGACTACTTGATTGGGAAGGGATATGCCCGCGCGTTTCCATAACAAGTCTTGAATTCTATCGCCGTCCATATTGGACATAATCTTCATTGGAAGCCTTTAAAGAGTTAAGGGAAACCGCTGAACACTTGAAATCCGAGTTTGAGATGAAGGATCTTGGGAGAACATGATTATATCTCAGTTTGGAACTTGAGCATCGTGTTGATAGATGCCTAGGCGTTTTGACAGGGTCAAAGCCTCCAAGCAACCCATGATTGTCCGTAGTCTTGATCCTGAAAAGGATCCTCTTCATCCAAAGGATGATGACGAAGATGTGCTAGAGGTAGGAGTGCCTTACTTAAGTACAATAGGTGCATTATTGTAGTTAGCTCAATGCACAAGATCAGACATCTCATTTGCAGTAAACTTGTTAGCTAAGATATAGCTCTACGCCAACGCGACACCATTGGATTGGTGTAAAAGATATCTTTCGGTACTTGAGATGTACGATTGATGTGGGCTTGTTCTATCCCTATAGAGAGACGATGGATTCAGACCCATCACACACCAGGAACGCCACCAACACTGGCCTGCATCCGCTATCTCCATCCCAAAACGACATGTGTTTTGGAAGGTTTGCTGATGTTGGGTATCTCTCTGATCCACACAAAAGTCTTCCCAAACTGGTTAAGTGTTCACCATGGGTAAAGACTATGATATCTTGGAGGTCTACAGAATAGACCTTAGTTGCTATACCTTCGAACAATGCAGAGATTATTGCTCTTCACGAAGTGGTTCGTGAATGTATATGGATTGGATCCATAGTTACGCATGTTCGAACAATTGTAGTTTGAAGTCTACCACAGATGAGCCTACGAGCGTATAGGATAATGTTGTTTGTTTTGAACAAATGAAACAAGGCTACATCAAAAGCGACAACACCAAGCATAATCAACAATAACAGACTCTCCTCAAGATCAAATTGAACTAGGTTCGATCTGAGGAAAGTATGACAAACTTGCTCACTAAGTCATTGCCTAAATTCCACTTTCGAGAAACATGTTGGTAGCATCATTTGTGGAAGTTATCCGAACTCCCATGACCGTTGTCATCAGGTGGAGATGCAGACATCAGGGGGAGATGTCTATATGTATGGTCTCGAAACGTGAAGGGTGTGTTGTGCTCTTTTTCTCCTTCGACCAAATTTATTTTTGTCCCACTGAGTTTTTGTTACTTGGCAAGGTTTTTAATGAGGCAACGAGAGGAGCACCACATTTGGGCGACACAATGAGGAGTGTTTAAGTAAATCCAGAATATGTGTCTGGTCCAAACTCTAGGTTACCTGACCTAGTTGTAATAGGGTTTTGAATTAGAGATATTCTTGGAGATATTCATAGATATCAGATTAATTGTACGATTATCTTTCCTTGTACAACTCTGATTATATGTCTTGTAATCTTCTATATAAAGAGGTCCCTATTATCAATGAAATGATGATTCAATTCTCTCCCAATTTCTGTTTTCCTTAAACAGTCATTTATTTATTTTTCCTTAGAAATTTGTAACTTAGAAAATTAATGTACTTAGTAGTCATTTTACACTTGGATAGTATAGTCTTTTAATAATTCAAATATTTGTAAGGTGAACTAAGAAAATGATAAGGTGGCAATAGACGCAACCTTTTTTTTTTTAAAAGAGGGCTAGTACGACTGCCCTTAAGCCTTGATCATTACTGAAACTGCAGAATACATTGGGGGGGGGGGGACTTTATACCTGAACTCCAAATTACAATAAGCATAAAGAGCATATTCCAAAATAATAACGGAAGTCTCTACGAAAAGCATGTATTCTACCATGCACCAATTAGCGAAGAATGCACTTTTGGCTACTCTATTCGCTATACAAAAGTGGTGACATACCGGAAAGTAAATGCTTACTCGAAGTCATAATAGACGCACCCCTTAAACCAATTAGATTGCATATAAAACAAATGAACACAGAACTTCTTGTTTGTGAAGCTAATGAAGTACAACTATGTCACACAACCTAATCAAAACTTGATTAGTGGTGTAACTGATAGTGAAATTTTATTTTCTAGCTAATTGGTTCGGCCATTAGTTTCTCCCAATTAATATTTCAACTCCATATAGTAGCACTTGTTGCTCAAGTTTGAATATAGGCGTAATCATATTGATATTTCATCATATCTCTTCTATTGTTACTTCAAATACAGTAGTCATCATGCTAAAGTTATGTTACTAGTCATCCCATTATTTGGCCCTCCAAAAATTATGACCAAAATATCACGAAAAGAGTTTACATGAGAATGAGAAAACAAACCAGATTACGAATAAAGAGCATATACCTGAACTCCAAATTACAATAAGCATAAAGAGCATATTCCAAAATAATAACGGAAGTCTCTACGAAAAGTATGAATTCTACCATGCACCAATTAGCGAAGAATGCACTTTTGGCTACTCTATTCGCTATACAAAAGAGGTGACATACCGGAAAATAAATGCTTACTCAAAGTCATAATAGACGCACCCTTAAACCAATTAGATTGCATATAAAACAAATAAACACAAAACTTCTTGTTTGTGAAGCTAATGAAGTACAACTATGTCACACAACCTAATCAAAACTTGATTAGTGGTGTAACTGATAGTGAAATTTTATTTTCTAGCTAATTGGTTCGGCCATTAGTTTCTCCCAATTAATATTTCAACTCCATATAGTAGCACTTGTTGCTCAAGTTTGAATATAGGCTTAATTATATTGATAAATTTCATCATATCTCTTCTATTGTTACTTCAAATACAGTAGTCATCATGCTAAAGTTATGTTACTAGTCATCCCATTATTTGGCCCTCCAAAAATTATGACCAAAATATCATGAAAAGAGTTTACATGAGAATGAGAAAACAAACCAGATTACGAATCTGATTTCTTAGTTTCAGTGGGATGATAAATGTATCAATCCAAAAGGGTCGACTAATAGCATTTCATTCCTTGGCAGACCAGTTTGAGCCCAGCAGGCCCACTGTCCCTCTGCGGGACCTATCAACCCAGCAGGCCTCACACACCAATTGACTTACGCATGAAAGCTCGGGTCACAAGCCCGCAGACTAAGCCCGATATGCTTCACTATCAAGCCCACTCCTTCTTTGGTCCAGCAGAATCAAAATAAAAGGAAAAAGGATTTGATATTGTAAATAGATTCACCATATCTAATATGTGTAATTAATTGCCAGAAGCATTTATTCACATAATTGTGTGATAAGTAATCTATTATATTACTAGCATGCAATTAATATCTCAATTGATTTATGATTTTCATTTATCCAATTTGTGAGATATTATTACAATTTGCTTTATTCAATATTTTTATGTTACTTGTCTAAATTTTCGCACTAGAATATATGTGTAGAAAATGCAGGTACCTAATGAACTAGAAGTTCTAAATGAACCAGTAGTTCATACATATATCGAACTTGTAGTTTCAATAATGCCGTTTAAGAAACTTGAAGTTTCCTTCATAAATTCACCACACATGATAAAAACCAGTAGATTTTACATGTCTAATTCGATTTTTCATACCATGTTATAGAACCTGAAGTTCTCATTACTTGCTTATGGATGATATTACCCAAAGCACTAATATTATTTGTTCCTTTCCTGTAAGAAATGTCAAATCTCAACATGTTTGACTTTGTTGCTTTGGAGGTTTCCGGAAGAAACTATCTAAAGTGGACTCAAGATGTGAAAATTCATCTGACTATAAAGAAGATGAGATCAACAATCGATATTGACAATGTCGTCACTGAGGCTTTTAAGGCGAGTGCCATAATGTTCATAAAGAAACATATGGAGAAAGCACTCTAAGTTGAGTATCCGATGAAGAGGATCCACAGACTCTTTGGGTCACTCTGGAAGAGTACGTTAACCATCAAATGAACATTTCCTTGCCTGAAGCAAGACATGATTTACAGAACGAAATTAGCCCATATGACTGTCTGCCACTTGGCCAAAGCCTAAGAGGCCACGTAATCAGGCTCCACGTGGTAGGAACCATGATGCCATAACTCAGCAAGCCCGAGTTGAAAGGAACACTGGTCCGGCCTGTCGCCACCAGAATCAACGTGATCTTTGTTATCGATGTAGAGGAATTGACTGCTGGTCCCGCACTTGTTGTGCGATAGCCGAAGCAGTAGATGAGTATTACGCCAGTCGCGGAACTCGAAATACCAACTTTATTAAAGGGTCATTTTCTATCGATTCCACACTAGAGATCATGGATTTTCAGGCAGTTAATGAACATACCGAGGATTAGAACTCGAAGACATGGGTATAATTGGCCCCTTGTGCCATATCTATTTCATCTTAATGAATGAAACATCTTCGGATTTTGGTGATTTATGCTTTCAATTATTTTGGACTTTAGAAATGTGGTTATGTTCGAATATATTTAATTCAATAAACTTATTTATACATGTGATCCATTGAATTAAATAAATGAATAGGCATATTTTGTGGGGAAGTTTGTTGTCTGGTTAAAAGTGCTATTACGCATACCATACTCCCAGATCGGAGATATTTTTCAAACTTATTGTCTATTCGTACCTCGGTGACAACCGTATCAGGCCAATCCAACCTGATAGAGGGTTATGGCAAAACCCACTGTATGTTGTGGTACTGAAGCTACCATTAATGAGGCCTTATAATCTCCACGTTCCAGAAGAATGTTATTGAGTATTAAGGATATTCGAACCAACAGTTACCATGTTGAAACCATTGAGAAAAATGAGTGGAATATCTTTGCATAACCTCTGAGTGTACGGCCAGAAGCGTACATTAGAGAAATTGAAATCTGTTAGCTAGAAGCTAAATAATTCAAGCAACTACTTGCTATGGCATGACCGTTTGGGACACCCAGGTCAAAGTATGATGCATCATATCCTCAACTCATTGCAGGTGCATCCCCTTCTGAATAAGGGTCTTGTATATAATGACACACTATGCCATTCTCGTTAAGAATATTTAATACTAGACCATCATATGCAAAGACTAGTACATACACCACCATTTTTCTGCACAGAATGCAAGGGAAATTTGTGGACATATCCAACCACCATGTGAACTAATTAAATATTAATGGTTTTGGTTGATGTAACGACAAAGTGATCACATGTTACACTATTGTCCGCAAGAAAACGCTGCTTTTGCTAAACTCCAACCCAGATCATGAAGTTGAGGATTCACCACTCGGATTATCCCATAAAGTCTATAAGACTTGATAATACCGGAGAGTTTACATTGAAGTCTTTCGATGATTATTGCATATCCCTTGGAATTGATGCTGAACATATAGTTCCCTATGTTCACACCCAAGATGGTCTCGCAAATAGAATCTTGGTAATGCGCACCAAGCTTTTAGTTTTTGCGTGGGGCTATGCAATCTTGCATGCAGCTATGTTGGCCTCTTGGAGGCTCACTGCAACCCAACCTTACTTCACGTTACAGCTGTTGACTGGGTACGAACCTGATGTTTCGCACTTACGCGCATTTGGGTATGCAGTCCACGTGCCAATTGTGCCGTCACAACGTACAAAATTGGGTCCTCAACAAAGGATGAGCGTGTATGTCGATTATGAATCCCATCCATTATGTGCTCTTTAGAGCCCTTGACAGACGATCTCTTTACTGCTAGATTTGCGGATTGTCACTTTGATGTGACAGTCTTTCCGCCGTTAGGGGGAGATAAGATCGTCACTGTTCCTGATGAACGGCATGAACTAATATGAAATGTCCCCACTATGTTTCATCATGATCCCCAAACCGCATGAAAATACTGCAGTGCGGAAAATTCTAGATCTATAGAGTACAGAATACAATATGCCAAACACTTTCTCTGATCTAGCAAAAGTGACGAGATCATATATACCTGCTGCAAATGTGCCTGGAAGGATAGACGTCCCTGTAGGATGTGTCATCCCAGATGGATGAGGTACGACCATGGCGGCTAACCAGTCATATGTCCCTGCCCAGAAGTGAGGTAGACCATTAGGTTCGAAGGATTCTTATCCCCAGAAGAGGGTAAACTTGGCATAAACGAATCCTCTTAACATCGCAATCTTAAACCGATCCATCTTATGAGATAAATCCGGATTATGGGTCTGTCCTAGAAGAGACAATGTTGGGGGACGCTCCAACATTTGAACCCACTCCCGAGAATAGAGAAATCTCGGTAAATTTAGTGAGATTTGGAATCGAATTGAGATTATCATCGATGATATATTAGTATTTGTGGTGGCCACCGAAATTATAATAAGCGATGACCTCGAACGCTGCTTTGTTGATCAATATCAACGAAGAAACGACTGGCCAAAAAGGGAATAAGCCATCCAGGTCAAATTAGATTCCTTGATAAAGAGAAAGGTGTTTAGACCTGTTGTCCCTACACCTCCCCATTTTAAACCCGTAGAATTTAAATAGGTATTTGTAAGGAAGTGTAATGAGAAAAATGAGATTGTGATACACAAGGCTCGTCTAGTGGCGCAAGAATTTTCTCAACGCCCTGTGATTGATTACGAGGAGGCGTATTCTCCCGTAATGGACGTCATAACGTTCCGCTACCTTATCAGTTTGGTAGTTTCCGAAAAACTGAATATGCAACTTATGAATGTGGTCACAGCTTATCTCTATGGGGATCACGATACAGAGATATACATAAAAGTTTCTGAAGGACTTAATATACCCGATGCAAATAGTTCTAGACCACGGAACATGTTCTTCATTAGTTTTGAGGAGTTCACTTTATGGATTGAAACAATCCAGACGGAGGTGGTATAACCGTCTAAGTGAATATTTAATCGGGATGAGATATGTGAATAATAAACTATGCCCATGCATGTTTATTAAGGAAGCAAGTTCCTAGTTTAGAATTATGGCGGTCTATGTCAATGACATGAATTTGATTGATACTCTTGAAGAGATCAAGGAAACCGCAAAGCACCTGAAGTTAGAATTTGAGATGAAAGGCCTTGGGAGAACAAATTATTGTCTCAACCTGGAGCCCGAGCACAGTGCAGATGAAATTTTGGTCCATCAACCAAATTATATCTAGAAGATGTTAAGATGATTTAATGAGGATAAAAGCAATCACACCCATGGTCGTCTGAAGTCTAGAGAGAATCGTATCGTCCTGTAGATGATAACGAAGAGATATTGGTGCCAGAAGTCCCATATCTAAGTGCAATAGGCGCATTATTATACTCGACTCAATGCCCTAGATAGGACATCTCATTCGATATGAACTTGTTAGCTAGATATAGTTCTGCGCCAACACGCCGCCACTAGAATGGCATTAAAGACATTTTTTGCTACCTTAGAGGTACAGCGGATATGGGCTTTTTCTATCCCTACGCATCTCGGAATGGATCAAACCCCTTTGATCCTCGGAATGATGCTCGCCTTGTTGGATATGCTGATACAGACTATCTATCAGACCCGCACAAGGTACGTTCCCAAACTGGTTATGTCTTTACCATTGGGAATACTGCAATTTCTTAGAGGTCTACGAAATAGACACTTATTGCTACCTCTTCGAATCATGCTGAGATACTAGCTCTTCACGAAGCAGTATGTGAATGTACATGGCTAAGAGCAGTTACAAAGCATGTTCGAAGCACATATGGACTGAATTCCACCACTGATGAACCAACCATTATCTACGAGGATAATGCTGCTTACATAGAGCAGATAAAGACGAGTTTCATCAAAGGAGACAACTCCAAACATATTGTATCGCAGTTCTCCTTCAATTAGCAACAACAGGAGCATCAGAAGATTGAAGTTAAGCAGATTTGATCTGAAGACAATCGTGCAGACCTCTTCACCAAGTCACTACCAAAGTCTACATTCCAGAAGCATGTCCAAGGTATTGGTCTACGTAAACTATCTGAATTACCTAACATGTAATTTTCAGGGGGAGTATCCTGAAGCATACTCATTTGACCATCGTGTACTCTTTTTGTCCTTCGTCCAAGGTTATTTTGTCCCACTGGGTTTTGTTACCTGGCAAGGTTTTGATGAGGCACATCTTTAGCATGGTCAACCCACTTATTGCATCCAGAAGATGCTTTGATTTGACATATATGCATTGCTCATCTTTTCCCTTCGACCACGAGTTTCTCCCACTGGGTTTACCGGGCAAGGTTTTGGTGTAGCAACTCTAATGCATCCCTCTCGTAGACATACTACCTACTTATAGTGCTGATAAGAAGACTCCACCTATCTCTAAAGCTGTGATACTACTAATCCACACTCAAACGCGTTGTGCTCTTTTTCTCCTTCAACCAAGGTTGGTTTTTCCCACTGGGTTTTTTATTTGGCAAGGTTTTTGACGAGGCAACTTAGAAGCGCGTAGCAGGGGCAACACTATTGACATGGAATATCCAAGGGGGAGTGTTGTAAATATTAATGTGGCTATTCATGTAATAGCAATTAGTGTTGCGTGATATACGCCAATTAAGATTGATTAGTGATTAATATAATATAATTAGCGATTGATTGATTGTAATCAGACGAGTAATTAATGTAATCGTTAAATAGTTACATTTTGTAAACCTGAGGTACTCCTATATAAACCTCATTGTGAGAAGAATAGAATCACTTCATTCTTCACACTCTATTTTTTGTGTCATTTCTCTCTTCTCTCAAACTCTCTTATTTTCATTTTACAACAAAAATATATTTTTTGATGGATTGTTAGACAATGAAATACTTGACGCGGCAAACTTTTTAACTCCAAAATTACTTCTCATAACTTCAATTTTGCACGAGGAAGATGAACCACTCCGTAAAGCATCGTACTTTGTGCTGTATTTCTCATCTTCTTCGGCAACACATCCATAAGTGCTGCAGTAACGGACTGCTGTTTCAATTCCACCTTCCAAGTTCTCCGATCTTCCCCACCAAGACCAATGGTCGCAACTGTAGAGAATTACGCTCAAGAAATCTGAAAAAACCTCTAACTTTGATAGTGATGAGATTGTACAGAAGAATTTCTCGTTCGAGCATCACTGCGGTTGCAGCAACGGCAACAGACTCGTCAATAACAAATGTAACAGCATTTCAAACAAACAATTTAGTAGTAAACCTCTAAGACCTTAACCCTTCATTAGAAATAATTAGATAAAAACTACAGTCAACCCACAAGAAAAAAGAGAAGAGGAAGAGCATTCAAAACCTATTACTCTTACATAAAAACACAAGGCTGTTGAAAGTCGAAAACTAAAGATTCTCCTTACCCTATTCCGAATATTGCGAACACTTCTTTGTCATACCCCCTAACAGCCAAAGTCACGCATTTTCATTGTTTCCTAATCTGCCTACATTGTGTTAAGTTTAGGGAATCCATGGGGATCTATACACAAAAACTGATTAAAGTGCTGTCATTCTCTCCAATCCCACATCTTTCTCCTTAATTTAGTAGCCTCTTAACATCCAGCTCCTGATCAATGCTTTTGGCTTGGTTATATAATGACTCGAACGCCTGCATACACACACTTGAAAAGCCTACCATCGACTCAAACACATGTGGAAACCCCATCTGCAAGTTATTTATGGTCATGGATCTTGTCACGCTCACAAACTTTTCATGCTTGCTCTTCTCCTCTTCTGCTTTTACTCTCGAGTTCTCCACCTTTGCTCGCTTATCAGCGACTGGGTTCTTTGCAGTAGTGCTAGAGGAATCTAGCATTGAGAAAGGGCCATGTTTGGACTCAAGTGACCTAAGTTGACTTGACTTCCTCTCGAGCTCTTTAAACGCAGATTCTGACTTCTTTTTTTGCTTGTTTTCTTCGGCTTGTTGAACTACAATGGCATGCACTACAGTTAAAAAGCTCTTGATTCCTTCAGATGCTACTTTGTCTGGGATCCGATCAACTGCATGGTGCCATTCTTCACAGAACGTGTAAATTCTTGATTCTTGACTTGTTCTTGGTAAAGGATTTCTCCTAAACTGGAAGAGGCTAAGCCGGAGCCATCCTGTAAGGGACTGGATATAGTCACATTGAGCCCTGACCAGGTTGCAAAAGGACTGGTGCCATTGCTGGACATGAACCTCGAGCTGGAGAGTTGATTGCCTGTGAATCTCAGACGTGGGCTCAGTAGATGGTATGGTGTTAAGGTATTTGAGTTGCTGAACTATATGCTTCTGGACTTGGTGGCACTCATACATGGTTCTCCACATACACATCAATCTACAAAAGAGCAAGCAAAATAGTCATATATTTCAAATGTAAACAAAATGACCTTAAATTGTCCAGTTTATGGACTTCACACCCCAAAATCCTCGAGTATTGGACTTGAACCCATCTAATTGAAATTGACATTGAGAAGGGTACAAGTCAAAAAGCTCATTAAATTGACATGCACAAAATGTAAAGCTCACTAGCAAGCCTAGTAGGATCTGCTACCTCATACAGAATTAAGTCTCACTACAAAGCTTTGGATGTAGTGACCCTAAATCTGTTATAAGTTAATAGGATAAACAAAGTAACAACAGAACTTATCCAAAAATAAAAAATAAAAGAAATAAAAACTACAGTAGAAAGATAGCACATTATAATTTGTCACAAGTTTTCTATGGGTTTGTGGCCCTTCTCTGAAAAACATAGTACATTCATGCCCAGAAAAATTGTCTTATTGTCTTTCACAGTAGTACATCCATAAAACAAAAGCAAAAAAACAGGGGCATAAAACAACCACAAAAGCAGTCAAAAGTAAATGTTCAACACTCTACATTCTGACCCAATATATCCGAGTTGACTTAAACTCTGCTGAGCCAGAAATTTTAAACCTTCTGGCAATTAATTGGAGCACAGATGACATAAGGAGCAAAAATTAGGCAGAATTGAAATGAAGACTAACCCTTTGACAAGCTCAAGTAGTTGAGGGTACAACTCTGTGTCCCTTATCTTGATGATCTCAGCAGAAGTTGTCTCAATGGCCTGAGAAGAAACCATCATTTGTGACTCCAACCTTTCCACCTCTTTCTTGGTCTTCTCAGTCTTCACATAGTCTGCTGCCCTCTTCATCTCTAACTTCTTCAATGTTGACACCCTCTTCTCATGCTCTGTCTTTATTGTCTCTGCCTCCTGAAATTCACCCAAGAAAAACAAACATAAAAATCTCATGGATTTTACATGATCACATTGAATTAGTCTGAAATCACCAAAGTAAAAATGAATAAAAAGTTTACCTTGACCTCCTGGAATAGTTTCTTTTCCCAAGCATAGAGCCTCTCCACAGTAGAACAATGGCTGCTATGTACCACACCATCAGTCCCAATTTCACTGCCTAAATGACTTAACACCATTTCGTCACAACCCATTTTCCCGAAACCATTGAGTTTAGGACTCGAACCCCATGTCCATGTAGATGGAGTACTCAAATTACAACCATGGTTATATACTTTACCTGCAGGAAAAAACACCAAAATTATTATTATTTTCTCTCAATTTTCTCAGCAACAAACAGAGCTAAACAAAACGTGAAAATTTCAAAAACTAACACTTACCTCCTTTAATCTGAGAAGAAAATCCAGGAGTGGGAACTTCCAAGAGAAACGAGAGATGGCCACCCGCATCGGCAGCTTTAAGAAAATACTCATCAAGCTCCTTAATGATCTCCACCAGATCCTTAGCATTCCTGGACACCACCATTGCCATCGAGCTAGCCTCACTGTCCTTCGAAAACCCACTAACAACAGAAGGCGGCGCCACGGTGCTTGCCGCCCCGGTGACAGTCGTAACCACCGCCTCCGACGCGGTGGTCGTAGCCTCCCATTCCTCCTCGGTCACCGACCGAGACGAAGCCGGCACAAAAGGGTCCCAGAAATCCCACGTGGACGACGGCGGCGGCGGCGGAGGCGGCGGCATGGCGGTGGAGGCTGTGGAGGTCCACGTGGTCTCGGAGCTTGGGCTCCGCGGAGGAGGCGGAGGCGGTTGAAGCGGAGTCTGTGGGGTTTGAGGCGGCGGCGGCGAGTGGTGGGTGTGGTTGTTGAGGTGGTGGGACTGGTGTTGGGTTGGGTGGGTGGGGTGGTGCTGGTGGTGGAGGGTAGTTTCGGCATTTGAAAATTGGAGCAGAGCAGCACCTGTGCTTCGGAGAGATCGTAGGTACATGGAGTGTGAAGCCGACCAAGCTTGTCTTGCCTTGACCAACTGCTTCATGTACCTCTTTCTCGATTTACATCTCGACACCATTTCTTGTCTCTCGATTTTCGAGTAACAACAACCCATCTTGCACTTGATTCAACAGTTTAAAACAAAAACAAAAAAAAGGAAAGGAAGAAGAACAGGGTTTTGAGCAAGAACACCAAAAAAGAAAAAAGAGTGGGGCTTTTGAGCTAGTGATGAAGCTTGGATACACTCATTAATGGCGGATCAAAGGAAGTCAATCTGTGACACATTTTTCAGGTAAAGTATGATTCTTTAGGCTCTGAAAATCTCTCTTTCCAGACAGAGACAGAGACGGAAACACTTACCTCCAGAAATATCAAAACTGTTATACTCAGTTGCAACGTTGTAGCTGATGCAGGTTTTTTTCTGGGTTAGGAAAAACTACATTTGCCCAGTTTGACCTGAAACCCAGTTTGTTTTGATCTAAGACTCTCTCTCTCTCTCTCTCTGGAGATTTGGGAATTATCTAGGATGTGTTGGAGGAAGATAGGATAGGGTCATGGGGGGGGGGGGGGGGGGGTTGAGGTGTTCCAGAGACAATAGGCCTTGGGCAGAGAGCCAGTGTGCATTGTATATTTGAATTTTGGATGACCAAAGTACCCTGACCTTGTGTTTGGATTTACAGCACTGACTTGTTTGTGAGTCAGTGACCAGAAACTGAACAGTCATGAGTCTGTCAGTATCCAAAAGTACAGTTCGACCGTTTATCTTTTTTTTTTGGTTCAACGAAAAATGGAAATTTCTTGATAAGAAACTTTCGTACAAGTTGCAAGAAGATATGTTTGCGCCTCCATTGGCAATTTGCCATGGCAATATTAAGAGAACTTGGTTGTATAAAACGGTGGAGATCCAAACCCCTTTCAAAAAAAAAAAAAAAAACGGTGGAGATTTTTCAATCATATCGGTTTATCCGTTAAGTTTTGGATCACTATATACACTTTAAACATGATAAAATCAATGATATGGTATATAAAATTTTGTTACGGTTAGATAAGTTTAATTTCTTCATTATTCATATGTGGTGAGAATTCAATTTTCATTATTTTCACTTTATGTGTTGAACTTAAAATGAAATTTTATGATTCATAGTTTGAAATGGGAAAATGCTCATTTACCTAATTTTAGCTTAAAATTTGTCCACTTGCTCCACTAACTGTTTTTTAACCCCGTTTACCCAAAACACTCTAAGGGATTATTTCCCCTTTACCCAATTAATTCTTTTTTTCTTCTTTTTATTTATTTTTGGGACTTTTTTGCCCTCTCCCCCCTCACCGATTTCTCTCTCTCTCTCTCTCTCTCTCTCTCTCTCTCTCTCTCTCTCTCTCTCTCTCTCTCTCTCCAGACGACGTCGGATTTCTCTCTCCCTCCCTCCATCCCTCCAGCAGGTCGCCCACAACGCCTGCTCTCGCCATCGCGGCACCGAAACTCATCGTCGTGCTCTCCGCGGCCAGGCTCGACGCCAAGCCAACGGTCCTCGACGCTTAGAAGCTCGGCGAGGCCGGGGTTGACCTTATGAAGGAATCGACGACGGACTGAAAACTGCTATCTGCTATTGTGCAGTCATAACCATAAAAGTTGTTACATTAGTGCCCCTAGTAGACTTTGTATTGGGGGCCAATGATGACTACTTTATTTATTGACGGACTGAAAACTGTTATTCCAAAGTAAACGTAGTGTTAAATTGCAGTAGTCGATAAATGAAAAAAATTGTGTGGTTTGTGTCAGTCTAGTAGGGGGCAGTAGACAGAATATTGACTCTCAACATGTGGGTTTTTAGACATTATCTGTTGTTTTGAGTGTGAATAACTTCTATAATCTGTGAAACATAGGAAGCGGTGTAATGTTTGATGGTCTATTGGAGGGCAGTAGACACATTAGTGCCACCCAATAATGTCTTACTTAGGAGATAGTAATCATCTCTTGTTGATTTGTTTGTGATAAAGTGCAATACACTGTGAATCCTTGAAATTGGTGCAAGTTTTAATGGTTTAGTGGGGGGCAGTAGACACATTACTGCCCCCAAATAATGTCTTCGTTTTAAGTCAGAACCCTTCACTTAACTATCATTGACAGATTATTGTACTTTAATAAACTCAAAACAACATAAGACTTATCAAAACTCTAATTTCAGTGATTAATTAACCACAGTTAAGAAATTAATGGGGGGCAATAATCTGTCTATTACCCCCCAATAGACCACAGTTTTGACGTCGTCCGAGACCTGCAAGGGAAGCCCAGACCCGATTCGGGCGTGGAGCTTCGGAGCTTCCCTGACATCTGACGAATAAAACCGACGAAGCCCAGACCCGATTCCGGCGTGGAGAGCTTCCCGGACATCTGACGAACAAAACCGGCTAAGCCCAGAGGGGTTGGGATCGTGGAGTTAGATGGCTTCATTCTCTGGTGGTCCGACGGTGGGACGGAGCGGCGACGGTGGAGGCCGACATCGACGGTGGAGTGGTGGGCGTGGTGGCTCAGAGAGAGAGAGAGAAAGAGAGCCTGAGACGAGGTTAGAGAAAGAGAGATCGATGAGGGGGAGGAGAGAGAGATATGAGTTTAATTTGTTAATTAAAATGAGGGCAATACTGTCAAATACTGTTAGATTGGGTAAATGGGGTTAAAAAACTCTTTGTGGAGTAAGTGGGCAATTTTTAGCTAAAAATTGGGTAAGTGGTCACAGCCCCGTTTGAAATATTATAAAGCTCATTTTTTTTTAATAAAATTGATAATATTTCTTCGAGAGTGCTCAGCGATCAAGATATACTAAATGACTCTTCTAACAACACTAAAAATCAAAATAATCCTACAAAAAAAGACATTCAAACATATATTATGGGTTCGTTGCCTAAGTAGTAATCGATTGAAGCTGCATCAATAAATTCTTTGCTTTGCTTATGAAGCATTTGATTAATTTCGAGCTATTGTTCATATTTCCAACACTTTTAACGTCATTTTGATTTTTTGAAATATTGGCCCCTAAGAATTAATGAAATTTCCTGGTTCAATAATGTCTGTTGGAGTATTGTGTAAAATTAAATTCTGAGCATAAGTCAAAAAGTATCCTCTTCCTATATTGAATGAAACAGTAAAATTTGTTAAAATAGCAATTTTACCTTGGGGATCCTAAACCCTTTGAAACCACAGTAAAAAATGGTCTAGTCAGATTGTACTCGTCTCCCAAGTTAATTTATCTTCGAGGATCAAGAAAATCATAGAATAGCTCAAAAACAACCATTAAAATAAGAGCTAGATTAGTACTAATTAATTACGAAGGACAGCATTATTCTTCCCAGTATATTCTAATACCATATGATCTAAACAAAAGTTTTGTTTGATTCGGGATCAGATGGCATGGCAGAAGGGCATCATTTGGGGCCTTAAATCTTATTTTCTATCTCCTTGGTTCTTCTGGAGAACAGTGAACAGAGCATTTCTGGGTTTCAAAGTGGAGCAACGTCCCCTTTTGATCTTCCATTTTTATATTACAACCTCTACTTTGTTGTTCTGTCACCACATGCTTTATGGGCCTCTTCATGCATATGTTAATGTTATTGCATAATTCTTTTACCCAGAAAAGAAAAAGTTACCAAGGTTTATGCAGCAAATAATATTACTACTTTACCAGAAAGGGGAATGCTAGGCTCAACCGAAGGGTGCGGTTGGGTCGGCCACACCTCAATCCGAGTCCGCCACGTGTTGCTTTCTTTTCTCAATTTGTCTCTTTATATTAAACAATAATAATAAAGGTTAAAAATAACTTATCACTTTCCTACTTTGCGCTCCCCCTCGATCGTCAGATTTCCCAACTTCTCCTCTCTCTCTCTCTCTCGCCCTTCCTACCCAGAGACCAGAATCATCTGCAATGTTTTGCTTTGTCTTCTATTCTTCAGTAAATAAATTTCAAATTTTCAGTCCTCATTGCCTTCACATTAAGCAAGCAAAACCCAATTTGTATTTCATCTTTTCCTAAATCGCAAATTTTCAATCTTTGCAGTGCTCTCTTTGAATTTTCAAATTCCCAAGATCTTCGCAATATCCAAAAAACAAAATCAACCTAAAACAATCTGACCAAATAAAGACCCAAGAAACAAAATCATCTAGAGAAAGAGAAACACAAGAAACCCGATTCATATTTCTCAAACCCGACCATTGCATGTCCTCCTCCCTCATATCAAGTTCATGAGCCCTTACTAAAAAAAGAAAACTTACTCAAACCCATCTTACACTGTTCATTGATAAGTGATTTATTGATGGTTCTAATGGGTTATCAAAGCACAAAACCGATAACCCAGTTGCCCAGGTTTCGTTGAATAGATATATTCTTTGTCTGATTACGACACAAATTTCAGACGGGTATTGAACATGGTTTGATGTTTGATTAAGATTGGGAGCCTAAATTAAGAATGGTTTTGCGAGGGATTTGATGATTTGTGGATGTGTAGAACTCGATTTTTCTTATAGTTTGGTGTGTTAAATAAATGAGGGATCTCTGTAGATTTATCACTATCTCCTAGTGGTAGGGTGAAATTTGGTGTCACTGGATGTATTTTCCAGTGGCAACATGATGGGAAAGCTGTGAGAATGGATATTATACTATGCTGTATTCGAGTTGCAGAACGAATTATCTTTCCGTTGTGTCATCGTTGGGAAGCAAATAGAACCGTCTGGAGATTTTTCACTGCTCGTATCTTGATTTAGAAGCGGGGGGTTCTAGTTGGACGTCCAAATTTGCTATTTGGACCTCTCCTACTTATTGGATCTCTAATTCACTTTTTTAAATACTTAAATAGCTAAGTGCACCTCCTTAATTTTACCAAAATATCCTTGAACAATTAAATTTATTCTTCAACAATCTTTTGTTCTATTTTTTTTTTATTATCTCTATTAATTCAACTAAGAGAAGAAGAAGCAGAATGAATTGACCAAATTGCAGATTTGGACTAGTCAACTAAGTCAAGTTTCAGGGATTAACGCTGCTCATGAGTCTTCGGGGTATTAACGCTTGAACTTGAAGAAGAGCCTTTCCTAAAAGCAAGATTCTTTAATGTTGGTTCCATCGGATCTATGAATCAATCCAACATTTTAGAGTGTCGTAAGCCATGGAGAATTGAAAATATAAACTTTGAAGAAAAAGTTAAGGGAAGTAGCAGAACAAACTGAGAAATTACAAATATTTTTTGTTACTGCTGCATTCATCTATCCCTTCCTAAAGTTGAAACAAACAAGGAGTAGTTTTGCTTACAAGTATAAAGGTCAAACTTATCTAATTTCATCTTCAAAATATGGGACTTTAATAGAAAACAATAACAATTTAAAATTTTGTACAATTGTATTATCTTGCATCCAAGCATGGGAGATTGAAGAGAGAACATACTTTGAAAGTAAAAAGAAAAACATCTTTAGTTTGTCGTGGGAGGTAAGAAAAGTTTTTTTTCTTTTCTCTCTCTCTCTATATCTTTATATGTATTTTTATATGAGTTGACAAAGTTCAATAACTATTAAAAAATAATAGAGGTCCATATAACAAATTTAGCGGTCCAACTTAGAAGTAGAATGATGGGTTTGATGAAGAAAAAAGAAACGATGGTGAGAGAGGAGGGAGCAAGGACATAAGAAGGGAAAATATGGAAGGGAATTCATTCAAACCGATTGCTGTATTTCTAAATGGATTTAATATTAGGAAAATCTGATATTTTGCCACATGGCCGAGTGCTGGGTGGGTACGTACTAATACTATGTAGCACTCCCCAGCCAGAAAATTACAGTGGTGCTTTAAGATTCCAGTACATCAGCTTCCGAAGTACATAGAAGATGGACTTGTTTTTAAAGAAGTCATGAGGCCTACTCTACTAGAGTCCTACCAGCGGACCACACATGAATCAATTTATAAATCAATCTACTACTCTACTTATAAATCTTAATTACTGCACAAATAATTGAACTATTGAAGTATCAAACTATCAATGAGGTCGAAGAATGCGTTTGACCAAATGAAACTGAAGCATTTTTCTGTTCTTCAAGGTGACCTAGCCTACTGCTCTTGCTTTGATCTTTCAGTTCTTGTTCGCTGAACACAATGGCGATAAACATTAGGCCTGGAGCTGATTATATGAAGACTAGATGAGCTTGTAGACTAAATGTCTAAATTAGGTGTATGATATAATCATAAAACTTATTTGTTATTAATGTATTACAAAAAAACAATTGTTCGTGTTTGTTAAGGTAGATGATAATTTATAATTAAAATGAATTATCTTATTCAGATTAAAAAAAGATGAATGTTGAGATTTTCAAACACAAATTCTTACTTGGTTTCTCCCAAACGCATTTAGGGTCACTTGCTCTATTAGAAATTTAGTCAAAAATTGATTGATCTGCGACAGTTTTGCAGGTTGTTCTTGTTCTTCATGGTCTTTTTAGGCCAATGGCCCAAGTAAAGGGTCAAGGCCCAAGTCAAAACCCAAGGCCCAACTTAACGACAAAGTCCTTCCTCAGACTCCGGATGACGCATCGGTTCGTTAATTCGTTCCAGAAGGTGCGAACTCCAAGAAAGATGTGGAAGTTTAAACCCACGCGCACTCTCAAACCACTCCAGCCTCACGCTCCACTAACACCACCCGATTCTTTACTCTATCCGTCCTCTTTCCGGCGCGTCCATCTCACGCCCACTGATGACGCCCCTGTACCACCCCACTTTAATTACTAAAAAACAACGAAAATAAATAAATAACCAAAAACGCTCAAAGCTTTCCATTCCCTCTCTCCCGCTATCCACAGAGCTCAGCAAACCGAACCAGAACCAAGCGCGTGGAACGTACGCGCCGCCATGGCGGAACCTGTCGTAGTAGACGCGCAGTACCTGAAAGAAATCGAGAAGGCTCGTCGGGACCTCCGCGCTCTCATCTCCAACCGCAACTGCGCTCCCATCATGCTTCGTCTGGCGTAGATTCTCATTTCCCTCATTCAATTTCGTTTCTTGACTGAGTGAAGCTCAGAGTTGACCAAAATGCTTAGAATTTCTGCAATTCTTGGACTTTGATTGTTGCAGGTGGCACGATGCTGGAACTTACAACGCTGAAACGAAGACTGGAGGGGCAACTGGCTCCATCAGGAATGAGCATGAGTTGGGCCATGCAGCTAATAGTGGTTTGAAAATTGCTGTTAATTTTTGTGGTGAGGGTTTTTTTTTTTACTTTTAGTAAGTTTCTCTGATTCTAAGTTACACTAATTGAAAATGTTTGGTCTACAAGGATAGTATTGATTCTTGTTTATCATCGCTTGCTAATTTTGGTGTGATTCTATTTTGATATGTAGAGGAAGTGAAGGCCAAACATCCGAAAATCACATATGCTGACCTTTACCAGGTGACTATTGTTATTGTGTATCTCTCCTCTATAGAATTGTTAATCTTTGGCTTTATTCTGTACTTCATGTTTCGCATAGCAGTGAGAAAAAAACACTGCAAATCTCGGTTTAATTTGATGAATTTTTATGTGTTTGATCTGTAAAACTTAACAACTTTTGTTTTATGACCGTAGCTTGCTGGGGTTGTTGCAGTTGAGGTCACCGGAGGCCCTACTATTGAGTTTGTTCCCGGTAGGAAGGTATGTTACTGATCATGCCTTAATGGCTGTTGTCAAAAACAATCTAAATTGTTGGGTTGTTTTTAGTTTTTAATGAACTTAATTTTTATAATTTTAAACAGGATTCATTGGAATCTCCTGAAGAAGGAAGGCTTCCAGATGCCAAAAAAGGTATATGCATGCCTATGTACTGAGATGAAGATCATCATGATTGTGCTTTTGCTTAATAGTACTGAATGCTTTGGCTGTTCAATTTTGGTGCAGGTGCACCACATTTGAAGGACATCTTTTACCGCATGGGTCTGTCTGATAAGGACATTGTCGCACTGTCTGGAGCCCATACATTGGTATATCTATAGCTTTTTACATGGATCCATCACTTTGTGTCACACTTTTGCTATTTATAGTACATAAAACCTAATGTTCTTCGGTTCTGTAGGGTAGAGCACATCCAGAAAGGTCCGGCTTTGATGGCCCTTGGACAAAAGAGCCTCTGAAGTTTGACAATTCATACTTTGTGTAAGAGAATCACTAATTTTGTTGAACATTTTATTTGATAGGAACAAATATAGTATTAACAAATTTCAGTGTCATCTGGACACCCTTTTCTTGTAATCTGGTGCTTTTCACCGGTAAGTTACAAGTTCTAACTACGGGTTTAACTTTACAAAATTGTTATCAGGGAGCTACTGAAAGGAGAATCAGAGGGGCTGTTGAAACTACCCACAGACAAGGCTTTATTGGATGATCCTGCGTTCCGCCCCTACGTTGAACTTTATGCAAAGGTAATTCGACCTGGGTACTTCTGGAAACTTGGGTGAAATGTTATTGTGGAGCATAATGTTTACCTTTTCCCCCGATTACTTTGTAGGATGAGGATGCATTTTTCAGAGACTATGCAGCATCACAGAAGAAACTGTCAGAGCTAGGCTTCACTCCACCTCCATCTAGTCTCAAGGAAGCTGAAAAGACTAGTGTCGTAGTGGCACAAAGTGCTGTGGGAGTTGCAGTGGCAGCTGCGGTGGTGATTCTGGGTTACTTATACGAAGTTCATAAAAGAGTCAAGTGAAAATGTCTTCTTTCTAGCATATCATAAGAAACCAGTGAATTATATTTCTTGTTCCATTCAGAGAAGAATAGTACTTATTCTCAGTGGAACCTTGCACTTTTGCTGTAATAAGTTCTAAAATTCTCGATTCAGCTTATAAAGGACGTATTGCTGGTATTTATGACTACAATGCTTTGCCTTTTAATAACTTGACAGAGAAATTTAAAGAGCACAACTGAAAGAAGGGGGAAGAAACCTTCCTGCTTATTCAAAAAGGGTACCAATGCTTTTCTTGTTCTCTGCAAAACCCTCCTGCCACTCTTCCTTCATTCCGATTCTTCCTATTCCTCCATATAAAATGAACTGCAACAAAACCTCTTATTAACAAGCACTGCAATTTCAGTAAGGCTGCATACCAGTTCTCATGGCGGCATTACGGTCTGTAAAGGAAAAGCAACTCTACCTCCAGGAAATTGAGAGGGCTCGCCAAGACCTTCGTGCTCTTATCTACAGCAAGAACTGCGCTCCTATCATGCTTCGTTTAGCGTAATTATCCCCTCTACCTTCTTTCCTTCACTTGGTTGTTCCACTAAACTTGTTCTTCGATGTCTTGTATTCCTAATTTCCTATTGTTAGCTTAACTCTTTAGCCTACCTGATTCTGCCCCTTCTTAGACTGTAAAGATGGTACTTTTTGAATCAAAATTTCAATATTATGGATATGGTGATTAGTTTTCATGATTGAGGGTCCTCATTAACCAATCAGAAGTCACATTTATGAACAATATTCTTATAGGTGGCATGATGCTGGAACATATGATGCTTTTACAAAAACCGGAGGGCCTAATGGCTCAATCAGGAATGAGGAAGAGTTAAAACATAGCGCAAATAATGGATTGAAAATCGCGGTTGACTTATGTGGTAAGCCTTTCTTGTTCAAATTTCAATTGGGATTCTCTGTGTTCTTGATTGTGGTTTGATTTTCAGAAGAAGTGAAGGCCAAGCACCCAAAAATTACATATGCTGACCTCTACCAGGTATAATACTTTCTAGTGTTTGATGTGTTTAATAGCTAATGTCAATCAAACCCACAATTTCACTTACTTTAAAGGTTGGTTTCTAGCTTGCTGGGGTTGTTGCAATAGAGGTCACTGGAGGTCCACCTATTGACCTTGTTCCGGGTAGAAAGGTATGCAATCGAAAAGAGTTTCGTGTGACCGATACCTAAGTTGTTTTTCTTCAATACCTTTCTTTATCTCTCAATTTAGGACTCAAAGCAGTCACCACCAGAAGGGCGCCTACCAGATGCCAAACTTGGTATGCCATCAACTGTGTTCGTACAATTTCATGTGTTAAACAAGGTTGCTAACTGCATTAAGTTTCACTTTGTTCATAGGTGCATCACATTTAAGGGATACTTTCTACCGTATGGGACTGTCTGACCAGGACATTGTGGTGCTATCAGGAGGCCACACATTGGTAACTTTCGCAATCCAAAGCAGACAATCTTATCCTTCACTGCACTGATCAACATATATAGAAATTTATCTCTTCTTATGGTCCTGTAGGGAAGGGCACATCAGGAGAGATCAGGCTTTGATGGACCCTGGACAAAGGAGCCTGCGAAGTTTGACAACTCATACTTTGTGTAAGACGTTCATAGAAAAGTCACCTACTTGTATATGCAATAATCAATATGTAATGTCTAGAAATGTGAATTCTTTGATCAGGGAACTATTGAAAGGGGAGTCAGAGGGACTGATGAAACTTCCCACAGACAAGGCTCTAGTGGAGGATCCTGGGTTCCATCACTATGTCGAACTATATGCAAACGTAAATTGGCTGAAGTCTCTATGTGCTGTTGATAATTTTATGATACCGCATATTCCAAAATTAAGATGAATCATATGTATATTGGCAGGATAAGGATGCATTCTTCAGAGACTATGCAGTATCACACAAGAAACTATCAGAACTTGGCTTTAGCCCACCTTCTTCAGGTCAGAAGGTAGGACTTGCTCTTAGCATTGCTGCTGTCTTAGTTCTGGCAGTTGTGTGGGAGTTGACAGACCCGTTTCTCATATGGAAACAATACAATAATTAGGGTCCATGGATATACACTGGGACTCTACAACTTTCATATATAAGTACGTTAAGCGTGTAAATAGGTACATACCCCATGTAATTTGATTAGTATATATATTGTTGCTCAATCCAGAGCCAGAAAATGAAAAATGAAGAAATAAAGATTTCACTGGTGTTTATCGAAAATGAGCTATTTTTATTCACTCAAATAAAGATGTGCTGTTTACAATGCATACATGAATCCATAGAATATGCTTCTACTTCTACTATTTAGAGGAGAACAAGTTCATCTCCAACTAAACTGATCTGCTGAGGAACTTTGCTTGTAAATATGCTTGAGTTGATGTTATCATCATCATCAGCAAAGCAATATCTTGGTGAGTTTTACTACCAGAACCTATTGCTAGTAAACAGCAATTGATGGAGGCGATAGTCTCTGAAAGGCTGAGGCTGCCAAATTGATGGCAGGCTGCCTAGAGAGCCTAGGAAGGTATCGAAAAGCCTGGTCTGCTTGATCTGCACTTGTTCATCATACATGTCAGCAGAAACAACACCTGTCGGACATTTCCAAATAAGATGAAGGAAACAAAGAAATATAACATTTCCAAATAAGATGAAGGAAACAAAGAAATATAAAAAAGATTCATTGTTATTCATTATCTTTAAAGATGGCCCAAAACGCATACATAAATGTAAAACTTAAATGAGCTTTTTTCCTGCTGAGTGGAGTAATAAGCCTGAGATTACAGCTTCAACTACACACTCCCATTCTCTACCAGGAAACGATAATTGAAGGAGAACAAGTTCATCTCCACAACTCCATCTCCAGCCTAAACCCCCCGAACTTAAATTAGTTATATAGCAGATACTTAGTTTAATTATTAGAGACTAAAGCAACTTAGATTACTTAGGCCCTTGCCCTCGGACTTAAAGAGAGAGTAATGTCTTGAAATACCCTGAGCCTCTTCTCAATCTTCTTTGGAAACATCCCCGAATTGTTTCCATTGCCAATCGCCTTCGCTGCTTCATTTGTTGGGTCAATCACAGCAGCAATGATGGCCTCTTCAAAGTCCTTGCTATCAGGCAAAAACTGAGCCAATTTGTTCTCTTCATTTTCCTCAAGTGACAGCCTTCTTCGAGTCTTGTTTTCCGGTACACCCAACTCCACAGTAGGCTTTGTTGGGATCTCAATTGCATCAGTCACTCTCATATTGGCAGCATTCCCAGACCTAGTCCTCTTAAGGGTCTCAGCACATTGAGATTGAGAACCATCATTCCCTATTGGACCAGGAATGAGCTTTGAGTAAAAAGGCTGTGCAGCACAATTCAGTGAGTTAAGTGCGTTGTTGTTTCCAAGGGGAGGCAGAACTTTGGTTCTGGGCTGAGTTAGCAGCAAGGAGTTGATGTTTTCGTCCGCAAACTCATCGATTTTGACAGATTCCACTGGAGGCAATGTGGTGTGGTGATTGTCTCTGCAAGGCTGGGGCTGCCAAATCGATGAGGACCCAAGAAAGGCATCGAAAAGCCGGCTCTGCTCTACCCGGTCCAGACCCTTGTTCATCATCTCAGACTCTAAGTCCTTGAGCATTTGCTGCGCCCTTTCATAGGCTTTAAGATGTGAATCTGTTCCTCTTGGCCCATCAGCCACGGCAGGCTTGACTCGCCGGAGATTCTCTTTAGCCTCCGAGATTCTTCCTTGCTTCATTAAGCAGATTCCGAGATTGCACATTTTGTTGTTGTCTGGTGCTATAGTTAGTGCTCGCCGGTATGCATCTTCGGCTTCAATGTAGTTGTTCTGCTGCATCAAAGCCCACCCCAAATTCCCCTGAAAACACAGATTCAATTAGTATTAGTCTCAATCTATTGACCCAGTTCACATTTCTTCAACAATTTGGTTTGTTCTACAATAATCTAGTCACTTAGCATTAGACCCAGATCAGATTGATTCAACAATTCTGAATTGAAACAATAAACTTTGGGGTTTTGGGTTCTGGTCTTACCAGTAATCTAGTGGCTTCTTGTTCCACAGAGACTTGAAATTTCTTCCCTTGAGATCTGGCAGTTTTGGTACGTTTTCCATTGAAAGCCATTCCTTGTTGAATCAAGAACAACTTGTGCCTCAAAAGTGCTATTTGATCATCCAATCTTCCACATCTCTGCACAAAAATCAACCCCAAATTATCAACAACTGTTTCACTCCTAATTTATACACACACAGAATGAATATTGAGATTTTGTTGGGGTTTATGAAGAATTAGTACCTTGTAAAGATCCAATAGAATGTTGTCAAGTGACTCCTGGGCTTGATCCGAACATCGATGTCTCAATGACTTGATGGCTTCAATGGCTTCCTCAGCCCTATTCTGTTGCTTCATCACAATGGCCATGTCCTTGAGAGCACTGTCAACTCTATCCCCAGAATTAATGGCCGCCCAGAACAGAGGAATAGCCCTCTCTGGATCCTTATCCACCAGCTATTCAAATCAAAAACCAAACACCCTTCAATTAAACATGAATTGAAATAACTAATCTGGGTTTTGGAATCGAATTTCGTAAAGGGTCCAGAAGCTTACCTGAACATTCTTGGCTCTAACGTAAGGAGTGTCCCCCACTGGCACCTTGTGAGTCACATGGAACGACTCGGACCGAGTCCTCGAAACTCCTAGAGGCTTGGCCGGAGAGGAAGGAGCAGATTTGGTGGGTCTGAAACCCGGTGGAGCATTCCACATATCTTGCATCATCTTCGAATCCGAGATCAATTTCAATCAAAGATGAAGAAGACAATATGGAACTGAGATGACTGAGATGGAATTGGGAGGCTTCAGAAGAAGAAGAGAGGAGGAGAGAGTGAAGGAATCGGTGTGATTTGTGAAGGGGTATTAAGAGAGAGGAATGTATAGAGAGTGAAAGATTCGAATTTTTTGACCGTTGAGGTTACCGTTCTACAAAGTAGCCGTTGGAGATGTTGGAAAGAAAATTAGCGTATTCGCACAGGTGGCTATTTGTCCAAGTTTGGGTTAATTATTTGTATTTGACCCTCTTGTTTCTTTTTTTAATTCCATATTGTAGGGGTTACTTACCATATATAAGTTTAATTTTTGTTGGAATATGATTCTGACATCGTAGAAAATTTGGAATAGTTGAATTTGATTTGGGGTCAAAAAGAAAGAAATTTAGGATATAGAATAAAAATGTACATAAAAATTTGTATGGAAAATGATCATTTACTCAATTTTAACAACAAAATTGCCTACTTGCTCCACTAACAGTTTTTTAACCCCATTTATCCAAAACACTCTAAGGGATTATTTCCCTACTACCTAATTAATTCTTTTTTTATTCTTTTTATTTATTTTTAGGACTTTTTTGCCCTCTCCTTCTTTCTCACTTAGAGAGAAAAGTCATCCTCCACCATGCTGTGCTCCGGTGACTAGTGGCAGGCAGCGGACTCCGGCGACCGGTGATCGAAATCCGGCGATCGATTGACCGAAATCCGGCGACCGATGAGGGGAATCAGGCGACCTGTCACCGGAATCCGACTACCGAACTGGTGTCGGGATTCCGGTGTCTGAATTTATTGCCCTCCAATAATACCCAGTAACCATATTATTGACTCCCAGTAATCATATTATTGCCCCCCATTAATCATATTATTGCCTCCCAAAAATCATATTATTGCCTCCAATAATCATATTTTTTTCGTCCAGTGAATTGTATGAACTCCCGAAACCAAAATGAATACACTACAAGCACAATTGATCATATTATTGCTCCCTAATACTCATATTATTGGCTCCTAATAATCATATTATTACCCTCCAATAATCATATTATTGCCCTCAAGTGAACCAAAATGAATACATTACAGATATAAAAATAAATAAATAAATAAATAAATAAAAATCTCTGGGCACCCAAAAATTGCTCTGGGCACCCACCGGAGTGTGAGGCCGATGCAGGAGTGGTTAACTTCACTGACCATCTCCACAGACCATCTCCATCGTTCATCATCATCTTCTAGTTCCATTGGAACGAGGCGGAGCCGAAGCGCATCGGAGGTGCAGGATCGAGGGTGGCCGGGCGACGTAGTAGGCCTGGATCGAATCTGATCGAACTGATCCGATCTGGACTGGGTTTCACAGATGCCTCGCTGTACTCATAGGCGGAATGGCTTGAAGGTGCAAGTTCGAGTTTTGCCGGGTGACGTCGAATCAGTGGCGGCCTGCATTGCATCGGATCGGACTGATCCAATCTGGACTGGGTTCACAGATCCAAGCTGGGGATAGATTTGCTTGGAGGAGGCAGCACTTTTATTTGGCGCGACGGGGATGGCGGAATGACTGCGTTGCCGGATTTGGGGGATGGAGGAGAGAAATCGGTTTGGGGGGGGGGGGGGAGGGGGAGAGAGAGAGAGTCGACGAGGAGAGAGAAATCGGTGGAGAGAGAGAGAGAGAGAGAGAGAGAGAGAGAGAGAGAGAGAGAGAGAGAGAGAGAGAGAGAGAGTCTGAGAGAGAGATAGATAAGTGTAATTCATTAATTAAAATGAGGGCAATACTGTCACTAGAGATTATATTGGGTAAATGGGGTTAAAAAACTCTTAGTGGAGTAAGTGGACAATTTTTAGGCTAAAATTGGGTAAGTGGTCACGGCCCCAAATTTGTATTCTATGGTATGAACACAATCCAAGTTTACCTTGTAGGGGATTTTGATTTGAAAGTTTAGATCGGGATTGAATAGTAAAATTGAAATGTTTATTCTCCGCCGTGTAATCTGATGAAGTAATTCGTGCACTTTGTAGACGATTTTTTGAGGATCTGTCCAGCCAAATCATTCACCCACTTGATTTGTGAAAATTTGGCGGACTGTTTTCATATTCATTTGGTGGATGATCAAACTGTTTATTGATTTGAGTGATTGCAAGAAGGATGCAGAGATCGAAAGAACAAATGAAACGTTTCATATCATAGAATAAAATTGGGGTAAAAATAAATGTTTTAAGATATAGAATTAAAATGTATATAGAAATTTGCATTCTAATGGTATGAACAGAATTTAAGTTTACCTTGTAGGGGATTTTGATTTGAAAGTTTGATTTCTGGTTGAATTGTATCCGAACGTTTATCCTCCGTTGTGCAATCCGATGACATGAATCATGCTTCCTGTAGGCGATTTTTTAAGGATATGTCCAATCAAATCGTTCAGCCACGTGATTAGTGAAAATTTGGCAGACTGTTTTCATATTCATTTTTTGGATGTCTGAACTATTTATTGGTTTAAGTGATTGTAAGAAGGATGCAGAGGTCAAAAGAACATATAGTAGTGACAGTAAGAACGAATGATAATGATAATGATATCACGTAAAAAGTTAGGGTGGTTGGAGAGAGTGCACTTCCACATCTTTCAATTTGCAGATGTATACTCAAGAGCAAGTCTAAGTTCGATACACGTATGTATATATAGTGGTTTCTAAAGAAAAAAAATTGAGGTTTGACATGTCGGAGGACAAATATATATAAAAATTAATTATATTTTTGTGAGCTGGCAAATGAGTGCACAATCCGATCAAATAAAAATATCCTCTAAAATTTACAATATTAGATGGAATGTTATCGTCACGTCTTGATATCGACCAGAACAACGTACCAACTTTATGGTGTTGCTTTTGTGGCAACTACTATTCAGGGTTGACAATTTGAGGCCAAGACAAGTAAAATCCATGGAGATGGAATTTTTTTTTTTTTTTTTTTTTGGTGAAATGGAGGCAACAAGCCCAGAAAAAGAAAAAACAAAAAGAAAAGAAGAGGCCTACTCAGCCATTGTTAACAACTTCCCTAGGTCTAGCAACACCCAAGATATCATCAAGGATAGCTTCAACAACTAGAGCGGGAGGAGAATTGAAAGTACAAAGACCAGCAGAGTGACGAATACTTTCTTTAGCAAGGATATCAGCAACCATATTACCTTCTCTGTGGATATGCCTAATCTGGCAGGTATCAAATTGGTTCATTAACTGCTTGCAATTCATGAGGATAGTACCAAGAAGATGCAATTCAATAGCATCAGATTGGAGCAGCTGAACTAAACAAGCAGAGTCAGATTCAACCTCCAAACCATAAATCCACTTATCCATTCACCAATAGCATCTCTGATCACTCCTCCTGAACCAATCATACCATTAGAAGACCTGGAACCATCCACATTTAGCTTAAAGAAACCTAAGCCAGGTTTACACCATGAGATCATCTCTATCTGTTTAGTTCCATATTAAACTATATTTTTTAACTAACCTAAATAAAAAATGAACGTAAAACAGAGAATAGCACGATTGAGGAATACATTCCAATCAAAAACCTATATCTACAAATGAGAACCAAGATCAACTTATGAAAATTCAATTACAGAAAATCAGATTCATAAGATTCATATACCAATATAATTCCAGAAGAATAATATTTAAACTTTAGTATCATCTAGAGCATCCAAGTGATCCAACCATTGTCTTCTGTTTCTGAATTGTTTTTTAGGGTCTAGTGAAATGGGATCAGCCTAAAAGATTTGTCGATCGAACATCTCTTTTTACTTTATTCACTTACGGGAAGCTTTGGAGGGCTGTTTCCGGCACCTTGCCCACCAACCTGAACCTTTTAAAAATGAAGCTGATTAAATTCCCAATTTGCCGTTTCTGTGATCTCCAGGAAGAGTAGAAATTTTCCAAGATCCGTCCTGGATCAAATCTTACTAGTTGCAAGCCAAACTAATCAAAGTTCCAAAAGAATGAAATATGATCAGTAACCAAAGCTCCAAAAAGAATCCTGTATGTTCTTGTTCGATATATAACAAGTCATGGCATATCCTGGACTAATTAATAATACAATGACTGATCACATCATCTGAACTCCCATAATCATATAGTAAATTGGAAGCATAGGTACATCTCCAGAAAGGAAAGGTGCAAGGATTGGTGTAACTTGTGTTGTATCACATTACAAATATCCCCAACAGGATGAGAACACTACATACAAGGGGAGACAGAACGTGCGGACAACATTGCCAGCGAAGAACTGTAAAATATCAAACAAATAATAACCGCTACTTCAACTCAAAGCGCCCGATCTCGAAAACTGTCCGTCTTATCAAGTCTGGCAGTACCTGAGCTTGACGATTCACCCATTAGATCAGGAGAGGCTGCTCTCTGGGATGAATCTTTCTTCAGAGAAGTTGGTAGACCTGAAATCTCCTGAAGAATAATGAAAGTAAATGAATCACCGAAAGCTAATGTAAATTAACATGTCTATACATGGGGCAAGAACCCTGCATGGCGATTGGGACACCGAAAGCTAGGCCTATGCTTTCATCAGATACTATGTATGGTATTGTTCACAATCACTTGACATGGCTATTGGGACAGTTGTATACTCATTCCTTCAATCACATATTTGTAAAAGTAATAAAGAAAACAACTCTGCTAGAATCAACAAATAACTAAGACACTAAATGCCAGATTACCTTCATCAGATGCAACCTCATGTCACAAGGTCGAACATTATTTCCAATGCATGCCATTACAAATTTTGAATAGTTGTCCAACACATCAGCAGCAGCTTGCTTTTTCTCTTCAATCTAAATAAAAAAATCCAATAAAGAAGGAAGTTAAGTCTTGTTGGCAATGAATATCTAGCTCATCATACTTCAACACCAATAACTAGTTTATAATTGACTAAACGTAAGTGGCAGAACTAAGTTTAAGCACTAAACCACTTCAGCCTGAATCCAAAGCTGTTTGAGGCATATGAAGTATGAACTTTATCATGTTCCAAATGTTTACAATCACCTAAAGTTCAAACGCTGAATACACCAATACCTGAATCATGGTTCTTTCTGTCATAAAAACCCAAAAACTAGTGTTAACTAAGCGTTCAAACCCTTCCAATCTAACCAAAACTAGAGCTAATACCGATTCGTTATCCCTGCAAAACCATATATCCCATTGCTTTGTAACTGAAAGTGCAAAAAAGGAGTGCAACCACTCCTCCATTCGAACAATCCACAATACAGAGATGCAATCATTCCCCATTATGCAGCATAGTAGATTCCCAAACAATTGAACATGCAAATTGTTTCTCACTTTACAGAAGATAACAATAACATCACCAAGCTACAGATTCTTCCAATATGAAAATTCTACTACATAAAGCATGAAGGTTTTGACACACTACATAAGCTTAAATCTACCAAAACCATCTGGGCATCTCAAAAGCCTAAAACTTTAGCGACACAATGACGACAGCAAACCCTAAGATTTCTGAAGCCCAACTTTAACCGAAAACCAAATAGAATAACAATATGCAAATTGGGGAAGAACCAAAGTTTAATACTTTGGTTGGTTTGGGCGTTGCAATTTCATAGAGAAAAAACGGTGGCGGGCCGTTTCTGAAGGTAAGCTTCATTAAATTAGAAAAGTTTTCAACTTTAAATTGTGAAAACTGTACCTCGTAATCGTCTTTCATGGTGATCGAAAGTCTCTGGTTTCCAACCATCTGCCAAGACAAAACAGAACCACCTCTGCAACGAGTACATAAAATATTTCAATGTCTTTAACGAATAAATATTTATATAAAACTAGAACCATTCGTCAAATTGGCCTATTAGCTCAGCTGGTTAGAGCGTCGTGCTAATAACGCGAAGGTCACAGGTTCGAGACCTGTATGGGCCAATTGTATTTTTTCATAATTTTTCGGATTTGTTTTGTTCTTCTTCATGTACTCGTTTTCTTGTGCTATTTTTCTGGGTCATATACTAGGATTTGTTTCCTTCTTCTTCTTCATATACTTGTTTCTTGTACTAGGTCTTTTTATTAGGCTTACTGCAAGATGAAGCCATCAAATATAAGACGGTGGCGGAACAAAATCTTGATTGATGTATTTTTGTTGTACCATTCGCTCCAAGTTAGTCTAGAGCAATTTGACGTTAGGCAGAAGAGTTGTGGAATTTGCAATCACCATAACGTGGAGGGCTCAAAGCCTCAAACAAAGTTGGACGCAGGTTATACGAAAACGTCAATGGGACACCAACAATAACATGATATCCGGATTACAATAGCTTAGCTTGCCTTTTAACTGATTTATTGGTCACTAATATCTTTGCAGATTCCCAATCCATTTCCTGTGTTAAGATGGGTGTCTATTGATTTGACTACCATCATTAGAGGGCAATAGATTCTAGCAGTCTCAAATTCAAACTTCATAAAAGCAAATCTAAATCCATTCCAAGATATAAGCTGTGATGACTAGCAGTTCAAAGGCATACCAAATGCCATCAGTACCAATCAGTTTAGGCCAAGCAAGTGCAAAGTACAACTCGAAAATAACAGCAAGGTGGAGTACATTGACCAGAAATTAGTGAGAAACTTGCAAAGGATCATCACAGAAGATCATGTTTCCCTGGCAGGTCCTTTCTTTGCAGCCTCAGCAGCTGCTTTCTCTGCTTCGATGTCAGCAACAATAGCATCGATTTCAGCTTCTTCAAGTTGTCGCAGACCATGATCCTTTGTCATGACAGCAACTTCTATGTTCTTCCCTCCACTTTCAACAACCTACAAAGTCCATTCCAAAATTTGAATGTCATGCTTCTTAGGACAAAATCAAAGTAAATATATAAACAGTGATAGTCGTGCAAAGAACAAAGTTATATTCAGATATCTAAGCTCTCAGCTTGGGCATCTAAGGTCTAATGCCCTTGTGGTACCTTATACATTCTTTTGGTCATGCAAGCAGTTCAATGAAGTATGACACATTTCAGATGCTCAAAACTTGAAGATGTACCATGCCCAAGGCTAACAATAAACTATCAGTGACATTCTAATATGATAAAGTTTTAAGCTTTGTGATAAAACAAACAGGTCAGTTACCATATGAAATGGAGTATAATATATGTGTTCCTTTTCAAAACCAGTGCAATATTATGATCAAAGGCCCTCAACAAGGATCTAAAATCTGGCTATGCATTTCGATTCACATCTAAGACTTAACGACCATTATATCAAAACTCAACTGCACCCTGTTACCTCAGGATTTTATTGCCTTCCCTTTCGAATGATTTAGATAACTTTGCAGGACATAAAGTTTGAATACTAAACTAATGGTATTAAATCATGTGCATATACAGGATTGGACTTTTGAGTATTGAACATTAAGAAAATTGGGCAATCAGTCGTAAAAAAAAAAAAAAAAACAGGTTATGCAACAAAAGAAACAAGCCAAAGAACTGACCTCAAGCAAAGCACGGATCGCAAGCTTTATGGTGTCTTGCCCAGAAGTTTCTTTGTAGTTTTTCTCCAGAAATTCCCTTATCGAATTGGAGTTCCTTCCCGTTGCATTCGCTTTCCATGCTGAAAAAGTCCCTGAAGGATCTGTCTGATAGAGTGCTGGTTTATTCGTGTATGGATCAAACCCAACAATCAAAGTTGAAAGACCAAATGGCCTCACACCACCACTCTGCGTGTATTTTTGCTGAAGACCAGCAATGTAACGCGTTATATACTCAACTGTTACTGGATCCTCAACAGTAAGCCTATGGCTTTGACATTCAATCCTCGCCTTGTTTATCAGGACACGAGCATCTGCTTTGAGCCCAGCACAGGCTAGAGCAATGTGATTGTCCAGGTTCACAATCTTCCTCACCGATCTGAACAGAAGAAGCCACAAAATGATCAGAGAATACTCAAGGTCACGACCTATTATGAGCAAAACACATTCTAAATGATAACCGATATGTGGGTTGTGTCCAGTCCCATCAAAAGGTAGTATGCAAGGAGAAGCATATACAATATACATAGACACATGCCCTCCCAATAATTACAAAGCCCCTTTTATGACAGTTCAAACATGCATCACGCACTCATACCAAGGGCAATGTAACAAACAGATTAGCCCTGCACTTCTTCAGCGACCATCTTAATTCTTAAGGGGGCATTAAAAATGCAGATAAACAAGTCATACATAATCCTAAGGCGGCGTTAAAAATGCAGCCTTTTTCAAAGAGTCAATCATGTTTCCGTAGTACTTCTACTAAATAAGGACATCCACAATTCTAAGAGTTCAGATTACCGATCTATCTCAGTTCACTCTCATTAGACTGAAATTTCCATTAACATATTGAATTCTTCAAAAAGCAACCTGAATCGCAATATGTGCAAACCCAATCATAAATCTACATTCAATTAGTCTAAGCTAACTGCAGAAACCAAAATTGGAAATCGACGTCATACATAAACCCTAACCCTAAAGCTCAAATTTATCATCCATTAGATCAAAGCAAAGAGAAACTAATCATCTGCGTGAGAGAAATAGAGAGAGAGAGGCGAAAAGGGACCTGGAGTCCTGAAGCTTAGCGGTGGACTTCTTCTCGACGCCAAGAACGATGGTGTCGGTGCCACGGACGCCGACGGCGGCGTTACCCTTACGCACGGCTTCGAGGGCGTACTCGACCTGGAAGAGATGGCCGTCGGGAGAAAAGACTGTAATGGCCCTATCGTACCTCGCCATCTTTTGCTTTCTTCTTCTTCCTCCTTGTGATCTAGTACTCTCTTTTTTGCTTTGGGGCTTCTCTCTCTCTCTCTCTCTCAGCGCCCCCAATTATATTTGCAATTCTCGACTTACTAGACAAGTCACTTGTTAATTCACTGAACCATGGGCCAAATAGTCATTTAAATTTTCCAACTTTTGTGTGTTCTTAGGCCCAATAATGAAGTCCGTAGAGAAAAGCCCAATTATGAATTTGGATCACATTGCTACGGAACCGGACCGGTGGGCCCAGTAGATTTGTTTACGGTTTCAGTTTTGTGAAAACCGATCGAGCTATTATCAACCGTTGGATTTCCAATGAGAAGCTCATCAGTCGGGGCTGCCTCTTTCTGTTTTCAACTTTAATTTGATTTTGTTTTCTAAATTTGTATTTTGTGATACAGTGTCACGATCAATTAAACAAGTGAAATTAAAGTTGTGGTTTACTAAATGGATCAAGATATCATGACTGAAAAGTTACATGACACAAATCTTAACTCAAGTCGTGTTTTCATTTTCATTAATTGCATTGTGTAGTAGGCTACACAATCTAGCTTTAGGGTGCTTCAGCTAAAAGAAGGGTCTGCTTTTTTCCTTCTAGCCAAACCTTTTCTTTCGTAAGAGCATATTTAGTGATGCAAATAATTTTGTAGCTTAATTTTAGTCAAAAAGTAACTAAAAGTCATCTTAACCTGTATTAATTATCTTTATTTTAGTTAATTTTGAATTTATATTATTTATTGAATAAAGAAAAAATAGTTTGAAGACATTTATAAATTTCATAGAATAGCTAGAGAACCTCATCTTTCTCTCTATATTTGGGAGTGAGATTTTGTTTTAATGGAAGGAGGTCGGTCATATTTATATTTCAGTAAGTAGTACCAGAAACGACACACCTCAGAGGGGTCGACAAAAAGAGCCGACCTATAGGAAATACAAATGACCTATTCTAAGAAAAAACATAACCTCACACTCCCGGATACACCCACCTTCTAAGGATATTCAAGTACCTTTATTCTAACAAAACCTAGAAACTCAGAAGCAAAAGAAATAAATGTAGCAACCAAGCAACTAGATCTTACGACCGAAGTAAGATTTAAACATTGCTAGTTGAGGATGATGCACCTACATCCCCTACAGTCCCAATTCAGCTCCCAGTAGGAATCTCATGCAGTCCAAACATATCCTTCCCCAATACAAGGCCCAATGTGAATCAGCAGCCCAGTACTATGGTAGAGACAGCTTACCAAAAGCAAGAAGAAACAGAGGAAAATTAAAGAAACAGCATTTTTCATTCATACCCTTAACAGGGTTCCCATCATACCATATCGTCTTTACAAAAATGTTATAATCTGAACCAGCTGTCAACCATTCAAGCTAGACTCAAAACGTGTCCAGTTCATGAGCTAAAGCTAGTCTAAAATAATGGACCAAAACAGGGGAAGTCAGGAATGAACAGTAGTTGATCCCATCAATTCCTCCCCCCTTGAGAAGGGGCCTGACCTCAGGCACCAAAGGTGGGGAATCGTGCCTTGATGGTATGGGCGTCCTCCCAAGTAGCGTCCACAGCAGGGAGGCCGTGCCATTGAATGAGCCATTGCGTAGTGTTGCGTTTCTTTTTCTTAATCACAGCCATGTCTAACACACGCTCCGGACGCCATAGCAACTCCCCTTGATCATCAAATTCTGGCAGTGTGGCTGTGAGAGGAGTTCCTTCTCCAATTCTCTTCTTGAGGAGGGAAACATGAAAAACCGGATGAAGGCGGCAAGAGGTAGGAAGTGACAGGCGATAAGCAACTTTACCGACTTTTGCTTGGATGAGAAAAGGACCATAAAATCTAGGAGAGAGTTTATGGGAAGGATGCTTGAGCAAGGAATGCTGTCTATAAGGATGGAGCTTCAAGAATACCCAATCCCCTGCAGCGAATTCTCTTTCAGTACGGTGGCGGTCCGCTTGCTGCTTCATACGGTTCTGAGCTTGATTCATGTGGATTTTCAGCAATTGGAGCAGAGCATCCCGATTCTTCAGAGCGCAATCCACAGCGTTGACGGAGGTAGAACCGGGAAGATAGGATGAAATTGCTGGTGGTGGTGTGCCGTACACAACCTGAAATGGGGTCATCTTTATGGTGGAGTGGTAGGTGGAGTTATACCACCACTCTGCCCAATGTAACAAGGAGCTCCAGGAAGCCGGCTTATCAGTTGCGAAACATCTTAGGTAGTGTTCGAGAGACCGGTTTACTACCTCCGTTTGGCCATCCGTTTGGGGATGATAGGCTGAGCTTCGGCATAATGTGGTGCCATGCAATTTAAAGAATGCCTCCCAAAAATGGCTGATGAATATGGGGTCTCGATCACTTACGATTGACTTTGGCATTCCATGAAGTCTAAACACTTCTTTCATGAAAGCTTCTGCAATGTGAGTGGCTGTATAGGGATGAGACACTGGAATAAAGTGACCATATTTGGATAACCGGTCGACAACAACCAGCACTGCATTGTGGCCTTGAGATAGTGGTAATCCGTCCACGAAATCCATTGAAATGTCTAACCAAGTATTATCAGGAATGGGCAGAAACATACCTGGAGGATTGATAGTCTCGTACTTTTGCCTTTGACATTGATCACATTCTGCTATGAACAGCTTGATTTCTTTGCGCATACCTGGCCATGCAAAGTTGCGAGAGAGACGATGGTATGTGCGTAAAAAGCCCGAATGACCAGCTTGGAGAGAGGAATGAAACTCATACAACAACTTAGTGCGCCAATCCGAGGATGAAGGAACAAAGAATTTGCCTTTGTATAGCAGATGTGTGTTGTGCAAAGTAAACCCCGTTTTGCTGGGAAGGCCTTGTTGTAACTGAGAGATGATGGTCAACGCATCTCTATCTCGAAGACATGCTTGAGTGATGTGAGCTAAACCTTCAAACAGTGGGGCTGAGATGGTTTGAATTTAACACATTTCATGGCGTCGAGATAGTAAATCGGGTACCGTATTCAATTTGCCCGGTCGATATTCAATTGTGTACTGATAGCCCATTAGTTTGGCAAGCCATTTGTGCTGGGAAGGGGTTGAAATCCGCTGGTCCAAGAGATGCTTGAGTGTGCGGTGATCGGTGATGATGGTGAACTGATTGCCCAAGAGGTAAGGGCGCCATTTGTCGATGGCATGCATGACTGCAAACATTTCTTTATCATATACAGATAGAACCTGATTGCGAGGAGATAGAGGCTTACTCAAGAATGCAATCAGATGTTTGCGTTGAGAGAGGACAACACCTATACCCAAACCGCAAGCATCTGTTTCGACAGTGAATGGGATAGAGAAATCCGGCAAAGCTAATACCGGAGCTGTCATAAGAGCATGCTTCAATTCATCGAATGCCGAGTGCGAAGCCGGTGTCCATATGAACTTGTCGGTCTTGAGCATCTCTGTAAGAGGTTTGGCTGTGATGCAGTAATGGTGAATGAATCGGCGATAGTAGCCTGTGATTCCGAGGAAGCCGCGCAATCCTTTTAGGGTTGTGGGTTTGGGCCAGGCCTGTATGGCGTGGACTTTTGTTGGGTCAACAGCAACACCCAAAGATGAAATCACATGCCCCAAATAATCCACTTGGGCTGTAGCAATTCGACACTTGGACATTTTGAGCTTTAGCAGATTGGACCGAAGTAAGGTAAAAACTTCTTTAAGGTGCATCACATGAGATTGCAAGTCTTTGCTATATACCAAGATGTCGTCGAAAAAAACCAACACACTCTTGCGTAAGAATGGCTTGAAGATTTGATTCATTAAGGCTTGGAAAGTGGATGGAGCATTTGTAAGGCCGAATGGCATCACAACAAACTCAAAGTGACCTTCATGAGTTCGAAAAGCTGTTTTAGGAATGTCTTCTTCTGCCATCCTCACTTGGTGGTAGCCGGATCTTAGGTCGAGTTTTGTAAAATAAGTGGCACCATGTAACTCATCCAATAATTCATCGACAACCGGGATGGGGAAGCGATCCTTGACCGTTGCCGCATTTAAAGAGCGGTAGTCGACACAAAACCTCCATGTGCCCTCCTTCTTTTTGACCAAAAGCACCGGTGAAGAAAATGGGCTAGAGCTAGGCCGGATCAACGCACTAGACAACATGTCGGCTACTTGTTTCTCAAGCTCGGCCTTTTGAGAATGCGGGTAACGGTAAGGGCGGACATTGATGGGATTGGTATTAGGAAGGAGCGAAATGCGATGATCAATGGGTCGGGCTGGTGGTAAATTTATGGGTTGGGAAAATATATCTTGGAAGGAGTCAAGTAAGGCCTGAATTTGGGGGGTGTGGGGCTCGGATTGAGGTGGGTTGGTTGGGATCAGAGTTTGGGCCTTTGAGTCCCACTGAGTAGATGGAATTAGGGCAAAGAGGTCGTGAGTGTGGGTTGACTGATGAGTGGTGGTAAGGCCTTTGAGCACATGGAACTGCCCCTCCGTAAAAAAACCCATGATCTTTTCTTGGAAGTGCCATGCTATTAAACCCAACGTGTTGAGCCATTGAGCTCCCAACACCAAATCACATCCTGTAACAGGTAAGAGAAGGAAAGAGCTCGTGAAGGAATACTGTTGGATTGAAACACTCACATCGTGAACCATGCCCGACGGGTGCAGAGGCTCCCCAGAAGCTGAGTGGAATCGGATGCCAGCTGCCTTGGATATCTTCAATTGGAGTTGTTGAGCAATCTTAGGATGGATGAAGTTGCTTGCGGACCCGCAATCGATGAATACTTTGATGGGTTGATTATCAATTGATCCAATCAGTCGCATCATTTCGCCAATTGCGGTATGGGTAATAGCCAAAAGTGGGTAAGCTTCCTCTGTTTCGGGTATGGGTTCCTCAAGAGTGGGTGGGCAATCTTGGAAATCTGGTGTGTCAGAAAGATCCTCAGTGGGTATGGGGGTAGGTGCTTCCAATATGGCTAGGAATGGCTGTTTGCAGGAGTGGGTGGGTGTGTACTGTTCATCACAGTTAAAGCATAGTCCTTTCGCTCTTCTCTCACGTTGTTCTGAGGTTGATAGGATACGATGATGGCGAGTGGGTGTGGGTTTGTTGATTGGGGTATGGTGTATTATAGAGGTTTGGTTAGAAGTGGTTGGTGATAATGGATTGTGTGGACGGTGATGGATGGAGGGAGTGGTTGAATATGGTGTGGTGCTATTGTAACATGAGAAATGGGACCAATAAGTGGGCTTTGGAGCTCGGGTTGTACGGAGGTCGGAGACCGCTTGATAATCTGACATTTTAGCCTCGCAGCACCGTGCTAAGCGTTGTGCCTCCGCCAATGTGAGCGGGTTGAAAGCCATGACGTCGTGCAGGAGTGCCGGTTTCAGGCCGCCCAAAAACATGGGAAGGAGATGATCGTTGCTCCAATCCGGTACTCTGCAGGACAATTTGGTGAAGGCTGTGATGAACAGTTCTACCGTGGAGGTCTGCTGCAAGTGTGACAAAGCTATTTTGAAGTCATGGTTTGCACCAGCGCCGAAATGGGCCAAGAAGGCTGGCACAAACTGCTCCCAAGTGATTAGAGGATGTCGTTGTTCCAATGAAGTCATCCAATAACAAGCGTCTGCTCCGAAATGGGAAGCAGCGATGGCCATTTTTTCTGACGGTGGTATTCGCTGGGTTCTTAAGTACCTCTCTGCCATCAAAATCCAGCCCACGGCATCATCTCCTGTAAATCGAGGTAAATCAACTTTAGGGGGTCTGTAGAATTGAGGATCAAATGGGTATGTGGTGTTGACTTGGTTTCGAGGAATGGTCAGGGTAGTGGAGAATGGTATGTTGGTTGTGTGGGGTGGCCATGAGGGTTGTGGGAATGATGTGATGGTGGAGTATTGTGGTGGTGCAGACTGCAATGGAGGAGGTGTATGCGGAGAGGATTGTGTGATCGCAGATATCTCGGAGATGATGGGTGGAAATTGAGTAGAAGAGTTCAAACCTTGCCAGGCAGTGGTAGGTGTTGAAATGGAACCAAAAGTGATAGATGGGATGTTGGCTGGTGTATGAGGTGGAGGAAGTATGGAAAACGATGGTGTGGAAGTTGGAGTGGAGGGAGGTGCAGAATCTATGGGTTGGTGTTGTCGAGTAAAACCTTGCACCATAGTGCTTTGCAAAGCTGCAAGTTGGGCAGTAATGCGATTTTGAAATGAGGAATGGTTATGGTTGACTGCATCAATAGCTTGGTGAAATTCTTCTTGAAGAAGAGCCAAGGAATTGTGAAATTCAGCCCTGTGTAAAGGTTCTGACTCATCATTTGTTGGATAAGATGAAGAAGCTATGTGGGTAAATGGTGGAGGGGGTGGTGGTGGAACAAAGGCGGTTGTGACTGGGGTGGAGGAGGGAGCGGAGGCTTGCACAGTCCGAGCCATGCTCTGATACCAGTTGGTAGAGACAGCTTACCAAAAGCAAGAAGAAACAGAGGAAAATTAAAGAAACAGCATTTTTCATTCATACCCTTAACAGGGTTCCCATCATAACATATATAGTCTTTACAAAAATGTTATAATCTGAACCAGCTGTCAACCATTCAAGCTAGACTCAAAACGTGTCCAGTTCATGAGCTAAAGCTAGTCTAAAATAATGGACCAAAACAGGGGAAGTCAGGAATGAACAGTAGTTGATCCCATCATACTATGCCCAATTAACACAATGAGAGCCAAACCTAGAGGAGAAGAGAACCTCCTCCACAATGTTGCCGTCATTGCAAAGGCAACGACACCATCACAGCGAGCTGCCGTCAGTGAACTGCCTTCACCTCTGCCGGCAGAAAAGCTTGGAATCGGCCTTGCACGAAGCAGTGGCCAAGCCTCTGTCACCAACAAAACAGTCAAACCAAACCCCCTAACAATGAAAGTCCCTGCACTGCCTATCACCGCCGAGGAGTCTCGTGCCATCGCAGCCAAGATGACTGTCATCTGAGGAGTAAGTCCACGCAGAAGACTTACCCGATCCAAACATAGGTTTAAGGGACACCGCCGAAGCCAATCGTTGTCGCCAACAAGGAGGGGAGAAGAGAAGTGATGCCACCCTTCCAAATCCAAAGTACAGAGCCACTATGCAGCTGAGAAGCCTCTCTGTCGAGAGTTAGAAAGTTTGCGACGCCACCGCAGCCAAACAAAGCCGATTGCGACCTTAGGATTGCTGTGGAGTGAGAAAGAGCGAGCATTTTTATGAAACATATTTAGGATTGAACTAGCTAAAAGTTAAAATAGAAAGCTAAAAGTTAAGTGTCGTCTGATTTATTTTCCGGCTGCAACATAGTAGCAAAACTGTGATTTTGGTCAATTATGTTTCGTTGTATTCTAGTTATCTTTCTAGTATGTTAGCGTTATGTCAAATCAAATGGAGTAGCCAATAGAGCACTCTTTGTTAATTGGTGCTTGTTAGAATACAAGTATTTTTTAGAGTTTCCTGATATTATTTCAGGATGTTCTCTAGATGTTTATTGTAATCAGGGTTTAGGCTCAATGTTCCCCTTTGTATTCGGCAGTTTCATTAATCAAGGCTCGAGGGCGGCTGCACATGACCTTCTTTCAAAAAAAAAAAAACTACTAAGGAATCTAGTGCAGCTGTTAAAAATTAATAAAAAACTAAACATGTTATCCAAAATAACTAAAGAACCAAGATAGAAAGTCTGCTAAATTTCATTTAAGAACCCACAAAGGATCTCTTCATCGGTCTCTTCATCTAGGCATTTGAAAGTAATATATTAACTCGAAAGTAACATATTAACTCTTCATTAAGGGCGGAACTAAACTAGCAAAGCACAAGAAGTTCAGATAAGCTATTAGGGAATGTGACATTTTATTCTGCATAATATAGAGGAAAAGTGGATATACATCTCTTATGTACAATTAGTATTCTCCGAGTTCCATTGTCTAGTTTTACAGTGCAAGGCTTGCTAAGCAGATTGTTTACTTAGGTTTCCTTGATGTTGAAAGTCAGGCTGCTGTTATTTTAGTGAGTGAGAGAATGGTAGACACCATCAACTTGTAATCAATTGGCTTTGTTAGATAAGCATCCATCCCCACCTCCAAGCATTTCGCTTCATCTGATGACATTGCATGAGCTGTTAGAGCAACTATCGGAATGTGTAAACTGGTTCCCTCTTCGGATTTCCTGATTGCTTTTGTTGCTTCATAACCATCCATCTTTGGCATCTGATCACAGAAACACACAAGTTTATCAAATTTCATGTCAGAGGTGCAATGTGCTATATGCATATGAACTTATTTAGCAAAACATGAACTTTCTACTACTTCTTACCTGGCAATCCATTAGGACCAAGTCATATGGACGCGGAACCAAAGTTTCATTTTCCTGTCCATCTTTCACGTCCTGTCTACAATTTTCTGCATTAAGCATACAACTCAAAGCATCTACTGCCTGCAGTCCATCGGCCACAGCAATTACTGTAGCTCCCATCTTTTCTAGCATTATACTTGCAACTCTCTGCAGCACTGGTGTGTCTTCCGCGAGCAGTATGCGTAGGCCTTGAAGAGACTTTGGTTGATTCACTGGTTTCCTTGTATATGCGTTACCGTTCTCTTTAGGACTCCTGGTGACCGATTGTTGCTCTTTAAGTTTTGAATCTTCACATTGAGGTTGTGTATCATGGGATGCTTGAATGGTGCTCATTAATCTGGGTTCTGCATCTTCTTTCCTTGAATTATTGTCCTTTGGGAGTACCTCTGTGAGTTCGACTAAGCAGCTGTTAATAGTCTGGTACTGTGAGGAACAATTTTTCGCAATCTTGTCTCTTCGTCTTTCTCCAATATGAAATGAACTTTTGGAACTGGAGTTGTTCTTTTCACCTTTATCAGATTCATCTGAGCTGCAGCCAACGTCAAAGTGAGTAGAATCAATCTCAAGGCATTCATGTGTTTCAAGATTTCTCTCTTTTATGACAGCTTCCAAAATGTGAGCCATTTTTGCTTTGTATAGAGGTTTGTTAACCATCAATACATTCCCTCTTCTGCGAAGCTCCATCTTTATGGCATTGGAGGTATCATGATTCAGCATCCATGCAAACGTTGCTTTCCCGGAGTATTTGTCAAGAAAATTGAGCTGTTCCTTCCATATATCTGTGCTTAAGTCAAGCACTCCTATATCGACAACCATGACAAAAACTGGGTTCCTTATATCATGTATACTTCGTATATCAGCTTTCAAAGATTCATTTAGTGATTGATGTGCTTCAGGGCTGCTATTACGATCTGAATTTCTGCCTTTAAAGAGTTCCCTAAGAATTTGTGCCAGCTCATTCCACTCGGATGTTGCCAATGTGAAAACTCCATTTTTACATAACCACTGGGACATAATCAATCTACCCATGCTGCCATGTAGTGCAAGCACCACCTGCATTCATATTCAGCAATGTGATCTAAGAATAACATGTAACTGTTCATGACTATGTTCAGCTAAGTCAGGATTTGGTTAAGCTTCTACTCTGTGATACCTGGATCTTGAAATAAACAAATTTACTTACCACCACACCGTGCTTTGCAAAATCTACTTGACAATATTGCTCTGTGCCATCTGCAGGTGTATTCAGAACCAAGTACAACTGCATTAAAGTTCCTGGCCCATCCTTCTTTACAACCTTAATTTCTCCACCCATCTTGTTAACCTGTCATCGATCACCAGTATAATCGTTATTAACATTTCACATATTTTTTAAACATGCACCTTATCGTGATCATTCAAATGTTAAAATTCGGATTATCTTTGTGTAGCTATGTAGGTGTGCGTGGCATGTGATTATGCATCAGGAATTCAGGATATGCTTTGACATTCCTGATGCTTCTATATACTTAACTCACTAAACTTACCAATGTCCGCACAATGCATAGCCCAAGACCAGTGCCACCATGCCTGAAAGGGGTACAGTGTTGAGCATGCCTCATAATAAGTTATGCTAAACGAGAGAAGTTGATGGAATCAATTAGGATCCATCCAAGTATGGAACATATTATCTTGTTATGTATTGATACTCACGTTCGAGTTGTTGAGGGATCAGCTTGCTCAAAGCTTTCAAAGACAGACTCCCATTTACTAGCATCAATTCCTGTAAAATATGATAAAAATAATGAATGGTACAGTTTTTTTCCATGCAGCTTAATTCGATCAGTTCTGAGGTGCATACCACAACCAGTGTCATCAACTTCAAACCAAAGAATCATTTTGTTGTCTTTCCTGGGAGCCTTCTTTGCATAGTTCCCTGGCTTCAACTTTGCCTTATGTGAAGACCATAAACTTTTCTGATCGGGACTGATTCTCCTGGTATCACCAGAAGAGTTCAAGTTCTCACACGATCCTCTGAGTATTATGTGACCAGCTGGAAACATATGTCATTACAACGTTATGAAAAAGCAGAGCTAGCAAAGTCATTTGTAAGAAAGTTGTACTTACATGTAGTGAACTTGATGGAATTGCTAATTAGATTAGCAAATATTTGAACAACTCTTGCAGAGTCTCCTCGAACTAGTCTTGGCATATCATCTGAATCATGCATCAAAATGTTTGAGTGAAAAAAAGTGGATTTACTAATCAATTAGTAAACATTTCTGTTCAGATTAGTTCTTTTGCGCCTATAAAAATTATATTCATACCAGAAAGATCTAAAACAGTGTCTACATTGTGGTTGATGCACTGCACAGAGAACATATCAAATAGCCCTTCAAGTTCTCTTCCCAAATCAAACTCAGCTTCTTCCAGCACCAGTTTTCCAGATTCAACCTGTATAGAATGTATCAACATGATTTCATTGATCTTAAATTTTCATGCCAGTCTGACCGAAAAAGAAAATGGAAATCTCATAAGCTTTCCTTTATATCTCACCTTGCTCAGATCCAGTATATTGTTAAGAAGCCGAAGTAGAGCTGTTGAGCATTTTCTAATTTGAGTGACTGTGGAGTACTGTTCATTTGTAAGGCAGTCATCACTAATTAGAATGTCAAGTAACCCAATAACCGCAGCCATCGGTGTCCTTAATTCATGACTGCAATGCAACAAAGCGACGTAGACTTTGGTCAGTAGGAAATACAATAAAGGCATGAATTTAAGTCTCTCTAGACTAGTATAGAGAGATTATACATCATATTATCAAAGAATATACAATTATTGGGTCAAAATGTTGAATCATCTACCTCATGTTTGCTAGAAATTGGCTTTTATAGTTGCTAGATGCCTCTGCCCGTCTCCTTGCATCAAGATGACTTATCAGCTCTGCTCTTAGTTTCATTTCCTTTGATACTCCATTTGTCAGTATGAAAATGCAGACACATCCAGTGACTAGGATACAAAATGATGCAGATATCAAGATCACCAAAGTTTTGAAGGCTCTCTCATCCACCTTCCCCATTATATATTTTCTTGGAATGATGATAACCCCTACCTGCACAAAGTACAACTCAAGTTAAATTCTTGCTAGCAGCTAAGATAGCTAGTACAATCCAACTGAAAGATTGGTAAAGTCATACAATTCAATTGTCAAGCAACTTTTTCAAAACCTAGGGAAGGGTATTGTCAAATAATATGGTCAAACTTACCAGAGGAAGTCTCTTTAGCTTCAGAAAAAACGAGTCGATGTAATACTCCTCATCTCCCAGCCTGGCATTTTCAACATGAACCTCCTTATCTTTAGGAGGAAACTTGTTGCCATATGCTCTTTGTAACCACTCAGCTCCCATTCGTATTATGTGATCCTCCGAATCCGTAGCCATCATAAGCTTCGGGGCTTTTGTAGTATTTGTCAAAAGAGGAGCATTCGTAGAAGTAGAAAGTAAGTAACCTTCTTGAGACGTCAAATAAATATGTCCACTGTGAAACTCAACAAGTTCTTTCATCAGCTGTCCAACACTATACAGTGCTGTGGTAACACCCACCACAGCCACTATGCTTTTATTGGAAGGATCCGAAACTGGCAGTGCTGCTGAAAGCAATGGTGAATCCGAGTACTTGCTGACCGCCACGTGCCAAGTGGCCACACCATCTGGTACTTGTGAAAGGCCTGCTATGTTGATCAGATCATCTGGCTGAATTTGGATTGCTTTACCTATCTTCTCACCAGTGACAGGATCAAGTGGTTCGCGGAACCACTTTGCCGAAGTGTTGCCATGTATGGACTGATCATTCCACGCCTCACGTGTTGAGAACATATCAGCATCATAAGCCCCGGTGGAAGTGATTGAATAGTTTGCAAGATCAGAGTAGATGTAAAACGAGTTGTTACTCCTGTGATCTCTATGGAATGCCTGGACAAAACCATTTCTGTAATTGATAGTAATTGCACTGAGAGCTTTTCGACTTGCAAACATTGCCCATGTCATAGCCCTCATCGATTCATAGAGCTGATAAGAGCAGTGCAAAAGCATTAAACAAAGAACAATGCATAACAATCTAAAATCATACATTGACAAACATTACTAATGGAATAAGAATCAACCTCAACTTGTTCTGCTTGAGTAGAAGGGTTGCTGTACTTTCTGATCACATACTCCGAAAGCTTCACCTGTGCTGTTGTTATCTCTGCTGTTGAATTCAAGATGTTCCACATCCGCAAAACGGGGCGTTGCAGAAGCTCATAACGAAGCCCATAAGCTAAGTTGCTCAGTGATTTTGCTGTGTATATTCTTGTGAAATGCCATGTCAGTATAGTTAACAGTCCAATTAGAATAGCCAGCATAACCTGCACAAAAATCACTAATGTTCATTCTACTGATCAAACTTTTACAACCACTGAAAAGGGTATGAAATTTAACCATTGAATCAATACAAGCAGCATGTGGTCCTCATCTTTTGCCAAACCCAATTAAAAGTTCTGTGCTTGAAATCATACTAACCATGATCGCAAGGCGAGCCACAAAGACACTGTAATATGATGAAAGACAATGAGCATTTGCATACTGAAACTGGTCTCTTTCAACATCTCTGTGAAAGATTCTTCTCCCCTGGCCTTCTGGGCTAGTAGCAGCACTGTTAGTACTGCTTCTTCTCCATGGAAAAGTAACAAAGCCAGAAACTTTATCAAACACCTTCCTCAGAATTAGAGCTCCCATTAGTGTTCTTCAACCTTGTGAACATTCACAACTTTATAGAGAGAGAGAGATAGAGAGAGAGAGAGAGAGAGAGAGAGGTGATGGGTGGTGGGTTGTGTGTATTATACTGGCTCTGGTGTCATTACCCACTATTGAACACAATTGCTTAATGCAATTGCTGTGAGTGGGGAGTTGAGTTGTGGTACTTTGATTCCTCTATCTATAATCCACTGCATCAATGCCACAACATATTTCTCTCTCTATTTTTGCGATTGTGATTTGTGAAAATGAGACCATTGTTTGGAACACAGGTGTTGTTAAAGGGAGTAGTAGCAGACATGGAACTGAACCTTCGGCATCCATTACAGCTATTTGAGAGCTACACGGTGAGAGTTAAGCAGGGCCCACATTCCTCTTCTTGCCTAGTACTAAAGCAAACCTTATCATGTGTATATTTACAGTTAAACTGGTAAATATAGGATACAAATTTTATGATCCATGATAAATTAGGGGACTCAAATTTGAATAAACGAAACATTACCAGATTATTTATCCGTTGAGTTGGCTCTTACACTGCTTTCTCAAAAAAAAAAAAAAAAAAAAATTTATCGTACAAACCTTGATTCACGAAATTCTTGCGGTTTTCTATATGCATTTTGAGCTTGTAGTGTAGTATGTAAAACTATAGGCTTTCTCATACTTTTCCACGATAAAAAACTGTCTATATTGTAAGTCCTCATTTACAAGTCGATCATCTCGACACAAAATCAATCTGAACAATTTTTTTAGCTCAAAAAGAGGGATAAGAGGGGCAAAAAAAAAAAAACCTCTTTACCGCCCCATGTTATTAGAGAAAAAAAAAGAGATACAAAAATAGAGGACAAAGCCAAGACCTCTATAGTATAACATAACATACCTTAAAGAAAACTAGCTAATGAAAACAAAATTGTGGAATACATATACAGTCACTATTGCAAGTCAAAACAATGAAAGGAGGAGTCACATCCCACCAAGCTAAACTTATAGTACCATGATTTGCCAAGATGTCAATAACTCTGTTACCTTCACGAAAGATATGTGATGAGGAACGAAAATGCATATGGGAAATGTGGTGCAAACAATTCATCAACTATACTCTAAGCTGCCATGGCACCAAATGAGAAAAAAAAAATTAATCATTTAATTTTCCTTACATATATATGTCATCGCAATTCAGATGACTAAATAGTTTTTAACTGTGAGTTTTTATTGAGTTTTAAAGATAGTCTTAATGTTAAACATTTTAGTTGTTGAATTGTATAATGTGGTTGCCAAGGTGATAATAAGTATGTTTTCTTTCATTTTGCACTTTATTTCTGATACTTGTAGTTAATGATATAGGCAACTGATATTTGTAATGAAAAGGTATTGTTGCGTAACTATCATAAACTCTTTCAAAGGTAAAATTAATTTAATTATTGAAGTAAAAGCACATAGCTCCTCCCCTCCAACTCACCTAGGATTATAATTATTGCATTGGCTAAATGTTGGGAACTGAGGACATTTTACTGCTTTTTAATGAATATCTTTGACCAAAAAAAAGAGAAGGACATTTTTACCGAACATGAAGTAGACGACTTGACTGTGACCGTCTCCTAGATTGATTTCATAGTCAGATTCTCTGAATGCTTGTCTTTCGGTTTGTCAACTGTAATGATGTTTCTGATTTAATTATTGGTTTGTTGAAATGATTTGGAATAAAGGCCATGAAACATAAGTATGTCCTGGGGTGAAATTCCTAAATTGAAGCAAGGTAGATTTAGCCACACTTTAGAAAAAAATAAAATTTTTTTTTTTGGGTAATGTTTGAATTAGCTTTCTTTAGAAAAAATAAGGGGTTGTGCCCGTTTGCCCAAAAACTCATGGTATTTTGCCCATTCAATCCATCATTCTTGTATTTTGCCCATTTACACAACTTTTAGGTGAAAAGACTCATAAGGGTAGTCCTTTCTAAGTAGTGCCTAGTGTATCCTATGCTGACCTTTTGGGTCCAAAACTCATTTTTCTTAGAAAATCCTGTTCCAACTTCTGAGAAAAACAAAACCAGCCTTCAACATGCCCAAGTTTTTCACCTAACGGTTACTTTAACAGGCGGAATCACTGCTGCTTGTTTCTATCCTAAGCTGTGGCAAGTTTTTTCTAAAAAACCAGGAATTCTGAACTTAAAGAAAGTATAAGATACTGGCTGAACATGATTAAAGATAAGAACATAACAGAAAACTTGACTTGCTAACTTAAAAACTGATGAAGTGGGTGAACACGCTGAAATTATTTATATAAACATAATTACAAAGCTAAAATTTCAGAGCCTCATTCTCAGGTAAACAGATAAGAAGCTGTTTAGCTATCCATAAGAATGATTACAGTACTTACTTGAAATGAAAGCACACTTCTTCACACAGGCAGGAAGGAAAATCACTCTGCTACTAGAACTAATCTGAATTGATATCGAAATTTTCGAATGAATTCTAAAGGAAGCTAAAGCTCCTTATATAGGGAGCGGAACTCAAATTACAATTCAAAACAACAAAATGTACAGAACGACTCCGTGATTTCCTGCTTTCCTTAGTGCTCCTGCTGGTGGAGGTCGACCGGGGAAAAGCAGATTCTTTTAGGTGAAATGTTTTTCACCTGCTTTTTGAAAAGCAAAAGTCACTTTTGGGAAGAGTCCAAAAGAACTTTCGGTGTTTTCTACACCTGCTGCTTCACATGTTCTCGTCGGTTTCTGAGTTGTGACCGAGGACAAACGAGTCGTTATCTGCCTGGGCCATCCTTGCTGTTGTTGTATTGTCTTCGACATCTGTATCAACATACATCTTGTAGTGGTTGTCTGTTTCAAGCTTTTCCACCCATCGTAAGCATGCCAGTGTCGAATCTATCTCCTTTCTGGTAAGAGATAGGAATAAGTCACTGCTGACTACGTCAGGATGATCGTAAGCAGTGATGATAATTTTCTCTCCTGCTGCCAGGAAGGTATTGTAGGTATCTTCAGAGATGATCTTTTTGATATATTCTAGAGTCATGGCCTTCATCCATGGGATGCTTGAGTTTGGTTGGCCATTGTACCCTACACAGGCTGGTTGAAGATATTTCCTTTGAATAATTCTTACATAATGATAAGGAGGAATATATTCAATTTCACCGTTTGCCTTCTGGATCCATTCTGGAGGAGTGGATCTGAACTTCAGTCGAAGCATACAGTCCTTCTTTCTTACATTTTTGACTGTGTTGACAATGATAGGCGGCAAACCTTTTAGATCATCATTTGTTTTAGTCCACAGATTATGGACAAAACCATTTTCAACAAGCCAAAGCTTGTGTTCTTGAGGATGTTCACTCTGAACATTAACCAGGTATCTTCCAACATAAGGACCTGAAACAATAAAGAGAGTTGGAGGAACTAGGTCTTCTGGATTATGTCTTCCTATCAGACTATAGAATTCATGCCAGTCTGATTCATTGAGTGCCATGATAGGAACCCTAGCACTTTCTGGACTTTCAAGGAAGAGAATTTTTCTTTTCTTACAGCACTCTGCTGTATATGACTTTCTTCAAATTGTGGTCTGGCATTCTCATATAGTTCTTCAGCTAGTGCAAAGAGTGCCGGGAACATTAGACCACTGCTTCTTTCTTGAAAGGCAAATAAGAGATTATCTAGGATTGCCTTCTGGTGATAAGCAAGTCTCCTGCCAGTTCTGAACACAGGAGTATCAAAAGTTCTTAATTCATAATTAAAAACATTTATGACTCCAGTTAGAGTTGGTCTGCTTTTTGGCAAAGCAGCAGCCATTAACGGTCTTGATGAGCCTTTACCGTCTGCCGTTTGAGACGGGCTAGCCAATCCTTTACCCTGGGATTGATCAATTGAGGCTAATCCTTTAGGACTTAGCAGAAACCTTTTAAGAACCTTTTATTTGGTTTCCATAGGATCTTCTTGAGGTTCATGTTCTTTCCCAGTTCTTCTGCTTCTGGGATTACGACCTTCGTCGTCTTCTCTTTGGTTGAACATTGTCATTTCCCTGGTCAATGCGTCTGGAAGATAATTCTTGTTACCTGCAATTAATTCAACATTATAATCATATTGGTTAAGAAATAATTGTCAGTTTGCTAATCTCCCTCTATCAGCAGCTTTATCAAGTTTGAAATTTTTGAAATTCTTTACTCTGGCACAATCGGTGCGGACAGTAAAGGGTTTTCCAAGAAAAGCTGGAGAATTTAAAATCATTTTCTTGACAGCCAAAATTTCTTTTTCCCCTGTGGGATAATTCAGTTCTGCAGGGCTGAATTTGCCACTACAAAATTTGCAGATCTTTTCAATGTTAGTGCCAGGCGTTTTTGCCAGAACCACACCAGACCAATAATTATCGCTCGCATCTGTCTGGAGGATAATTTCATCATTTTCTTCTGGTTGTTGAAGAGGAGGGAGGTTTTTGCAGAGATTTTTTATCTGCTTCACTATCTTTTCATCATCTTCTGTGAAGTTCCATTTTCTTTTAGAACTTGTCTTAGGAGATAACATTGCTGTTAACCCCGAGATTTTAGGAATGAAATCTCTCCCATAGTTTATGACACCAAGGAATCTCTCTAGACTCTTAGCATCAGGAATTCTATCTGGAAATTTCCAGATCTTCTCAAGGATATGGGGTTGGAGTTTTATGACTCCATTCTTGATGTTAATTCCTAGGAAATCAACTTCATCGAGGATAAAGAAGATTTTCTTTTCTCCTAGGATAATCCCATGCTGAACTATCAGCTTTACTACCTCATGGAGGTGTCTCATGTGTTCTTCTCTGTTTTTGGAGAAGACCAGGATGCCATCTATGTAGACGACACAGAACTCCGCCACATGCTTGAAGATGTTGTCCATCTTTCTTTGGAAGATCGAGGGAGCTTGCTTTAGACCAAAGGGCATTACTAACCATTCGTAATGGCCTTGTGGTGTTCCAAATGCAGTGAGAGGAATGCTCTCAGGATGCATCTTGACCTGCCAGAAACCCGACTTTGCATCGAATTTCGAAAAGACTTTGGCTCTTCTGAGCTGGTTAATCAATACTCTTACTTGAGTAATTTGATAACCGTCTTTGACAGTCTTCTTATTGACGTCTCTGTAGTCAATAACCATTCTAGCTTTTCCTCGTAGGTTTTCTGCATGATTTCTCACGTAGAATGCTGGAGCATGATGAGGGCTAGTGGAAGGTTGAATCAATCTCTTTTTTAGGAGATCTTCAATATCTTTTCTGAATTCCTTCTAATCTTCCTCTTTGTACTGAGGAATGGCTTTGACATGACAGATGGCATTCATGTCATGCAATCTTAATTCACAGACCACTGGGTCTTTTTCCCAAAACTTCTGAGGGTCTACATCGATATTCTGTTCGAGTAGTTTCTTGATTCCTTCGAGAGTGGGAATTTTCTGAGACTCAAGCTTATTCTGAAAGTGCTTGAGGTTGTGCTCATGGATGAAACTAGCTTCTTCTTCTTCTTCACTAGTTTCCTCTTCTTCATCTTCTTCAGAAGATTCTTCAACAAGTAATTCTTCTTGTTGCTTGATTTGGAGTATGGGTTAGAATTTTGGTTTTTAGGGGGTAAGACCACCACTATTCTGTTGCGATCTCTGATACTGAGTAGTAAAACCGGGACCAACCACAGTTCTGGCTTGTGTGAGGCGGTCTGCCCAGAACACCCGTTCTCCTTTCCTGAAGCCGATTGCTTCTTCATCCTGAATGAATCGTTGTTGGAGAATAAAGTCATTTCCCAACAAGAAATCAGATCCTTGGCCTTCAGATTGCCAAACATTCTGGATGATAAATGTTCCTCCACCAATGGTGATATGAACATTTTTTGCTACTTTTTTCATGGTGAGATGGCTTCCATCAAAAGTAACACCAGTAGCTGATTTTTTCTTGTCTTCTTTCCAGAGTTCATCTGGAATTGCAAATCTCTTTGCAACAGTAAATCCCGATCCATTATCTACAAAGGCATGTAGATGATATTTTCTATGATCCGGGAATTTTAGCCCGATCTCTATGTAGTTGCTGTATCTACTGGTAGAGACGACCTTCGATTGATGAAGCTCATTTTCTTGAGCTCGTTCCGTTGGAATGAATGGTTTACATTCTTCTGGAACATATTCCTGAGTGGGAGATTTATCTACATCATCATCCCAATCTGTAGGAATTATTTCTTTGATGTCTGGATTACTGAGCCATGACGGAGGGTCATATCTGACTTTATAGTCAAACTTGCCAGAAGGTTGGCCAAGTAGATCCCATGTTTCAGTATCCTCTTGTCGTTCTAAGAGATGAACAGTTTCTGGTGGTTTCACCAGTTCTACCTTTTCTGGTATTTCAACCAGTTCAACGTCTTCATCGACTTCTTCTTCATTGATGATTTCTTCCTTTTTCGAGGAAGAAGGAGGAGAAGGTTCTATAATTTTTTGGAACAGAGTTTCTACCTCTTTTTCTTCTTCATTCTCTTTTTGTTCAGAGAAATATTCTTCATATTCTTGTTCAACCAATTGGCTGACAAGGCCATTCTTGGTTTTTCTTCTTGCTTCAGCTATGAAGCATTCTTTGTGATAAGTCTTCTTAGACTCTTCACAGAACATAGGGAGACCATTCTTTTCGTGACATAAGCAATAGTCACAAACGAATGTACCAGGGTTCACCTGATAAGAAGACATTAATGCTTCTTTCTTGCTTTCTTCCCAATTTTTGATTTTCAAAACATTCATTTGTCTGGATTCGAAGTACTCTACTTCAGAATCTATCTCAGACTCTTCTGATGATTCTTCTTCTTCAGACCAGGCAGAGTAGACTGACCTGTCATCATCTTCATCATCAGAATAGGCTATTTCGTAGCCTTTCATATTTGCTACTTCTACTATTTGCTCATATTCTTCAAAGAGAGCTTTAGTAGATCTTTTACTCTTCTTAGGGCATTCGTTGGCATAGTGCCCTTCAGCTTTACATAACCAACATCTGCAAGCTTTCTTGCTTGGTTGTTTATGCTGATGAGTATTCTTCTTTTTCTTGAAGAATTTCTTTTTAGGATCTTCATCCTTTTGTTTCTTGTAATTGGAACTCCTCTTGAATTTCCAATCCCTTTTTTGATTATTCTTTTTGAATTTTTTAGAGTAATATTTTTCTTTCTTTTTTCTGTGGAATTTGGATTCATGACATCCCCAGTTCGTGGGCATATCTAATATTCCATAACAGAAATTTTCAACTCCTTTGAGTTGTTTCTTGGCCATCTTAGCTCTAAGATTGGCTTTGCATTGCTCTTTCAGTAATTGTCGGATTCTGTCGGCAATTCCTCCAACTGAAAATCTTTCAATTGGTTTTTCAGCTATGCTTTCTCTCACAGCTGTTCTCCATGGTTCAGGGAGTTTTCTGTGCAACAGATTAACTAGATCAGTATTCTCTAGTTCACCAATTGTACAGTAATATTCCTGAAACTCATTCAGGTATTCTTCGAAATATCTCATGTCACAGATTTTGAGAGCATAGATATTCGACTTTGCCGTTTCTTTGGCTTTCTCACTCAGATTTGAAAGATCTCCACAGAACTGATCATACAGTGGTACTGCAAAATCGTACGGAGACTTTGAATTTTTGATTTCTTCAAGCCAGTCTCTTCCTCTGGCAGTTTCTTTGAAGGGTAGGTAGTACTTTTTTGCTACTCCTGTGAGAGTAGTTTCATAGTACACCTGCAAATCTGGTGCTTCAAATTTGCCAAGGGTAAGTGCAGAGGCCATCATCAGGCTATCTACCCATTGGTCAATGGTTTTTCTTTTGTCTAGACTCTTGTCTAGATTTAACCAGATGCCGTAGTTCGTGATAGGGACTCTAGGCAGATTATCCTCTGGGACAAATCTTTGGGAATTTCTTTCCCCTTTTTTACCCGTGGGGGCTTTTTGTAATGGGAGTTTTACTTTTCCTTTTTCTCTGCTAATGAAAGTTCTGGAGCTTTCTCCTTCTTCCATTTCAATATCTTGATAAGGAAAGACTTTTCTCGTCTTTCTGATTTTGAATTCTTTCATTTCCTCGATTAGTTTTTCTAATCGTTCAGGATTTTCACAATTCTCAGCTTCTTCATAGAGATCATAGAGCTTCTCAGCTCTGAGCATATGGACTGGTCTGCATAGATCAGCTTCCAGATCTTCTTCTGATATTGGCTCTTCAATAGTGGGTTTTGTACCACTAACACTAGCTTCTCTGGTGCTGTAGCTTCTTCTCAGAAGACTGCTGTTTATCCTGAGGTTCTCAGGACAGACATCACTTTTCCTGTGATTGTCAAAGTTGAGGCTGATTTCTCCAGTTCTTCTACTCTCGTAGATTTTTGCTTTTGCTCTTTCCGGTTGCTTTTTTGGACCGGATAATTTCCATTCAATAGGAAATGTTACTTCATTCCAAGTAACTTTGTGGATCTGCTGTGAATGGTTCTTCTGATTGGTGAGGAATCCAGTAGTAAGACCTGAGATATTTGTTATCCTTGTCTTAGGGGCTACTGTGGTACTCATCAATTTATAGTATATCCTGTATACTATTGCGAGTTCTTGCATGTCTTCTTTCATGGATATACCATCTGTCTTGACTCTCAGTCTGAGGCAGTGGACTGCATCTTTCAAGCTGGTGGTGAAGTTGGGGAAGCAGTTGAAATATGCCACTTGGTCGCATAAGGATGCTTCGAGTGTTCCCAACAGACTAGCTTGGAAGTCTGTTAACCTGTTGTCCTGTAGAACACATAGGACCGAACAGTTTATTCCTTCACGAGCAAGCAGATTTATGCCTACTTGGACTGCTCCAATATGCATAAATTGATACTTCTTTGCTTGAGCTCTGGCTACTTCTGCTGGAGTGATTAGTAGAAGATCAGTCTCTCCACCTGCTGTAGCGGGAGTTGTAATTTCTAGTAGTTTAAAATAATGGCTATCCATTAAATCAAACTTTCCTCTTTTGTAGATCTGTTTGAAATCTAACTTTGGGATTGAGGAATTTTTTACTTCTTGTTCGATTTCGTTGAATTCGAACTCTTCAGCATTTAGGAGTTGTACTCCTTTCTTCTTTCCAAAGATGCTTAACATCTTCATTTCTCTTTTTTCCGGGTTTTCATACCGGATACTAGTCTGGCTAGTAGATGGTTCCAGAAAAATCAGGTTTGGAACACGATTTGTGTCTGGTTTTTCTAATGGTTTGAATCCATTAGTTTTCTTTTTTACTGTAGGCACTTTCTTGTCCTTCAGTATATTTTTCATAGAATCCAGCGTTTTTTGCTGTTCAATGATTTTTCTACTGACAACTGTCAGCTTTTCTTCTTCCGTTTTTGGAAGTTCCTTGATATAATCCAGTTTGTTTTCCAATCTTTCCAATTGGTGGATTATAGCAGGTAATTTCTCTAGAGTCGACTGACATCTAGATACCTCTAATAACAGCTTCTGATATTTCTCATCAGAAGATTTTAGTAGAGAATTTATTTTTTCTAATAACAATTCTGACATTGTCCCCATTAAGGAGGGGTTCTCCTTGAGCTGTTTTACAAGCTCTGATACCAGTGATGTGCGGATCTAACCAATGCTCAAATAATCAAGAGGTTTTTGTTCCTCTTCCAGAACATCTAAGAGATTATCTATCTCCTCTTCTATTTGATAGATTCTAGTCTGTAGTCTATAGATAATATCCCAGTAATTGGGAGAATCTCTACTAAGATTATCTCTATAAGTTTTTAATTTTCTCAATTTCTCTCTCTCCTTTTGCAGTTCCTTAGTAGTAATTTTGCAGATAGCAATCAACTCAAGTCTATCAACAATCGAAATTATGAATATTAAGATTTAACTGTTTACCGTCGAATAGAGGATACAATTTAACTGCAATTATATCTAGACAAATAATTTTGAGATGGGCCCACCACGTTTCATCAAAGGAAAATCAAAGGAAGCAAAAGAATAGTAAAAGCAAGAGAGATGGGTATTAATAGGATAAACATTAAGTGAAAGGAATAGTTGGGAGAAAAAGAGAAAACTTTTGGGTGATTGGGGTTGAAAATAAGTTGGTGGAGTGTATGGGGTTGTATTTGGTATTCTATGGGTAAGTGGTCATTATCCCAAAAAATAATTTAGTTATATTGGATTGCTTTTGGTCCAATAGCACTATAAGAGATCTTGAGTTCAAAATGTTAGAGGAACAAAATTCATTAATAAGTACTAGCCATTCTCCACACATGCTTTGCATGTGCAAGTATTTTTTATTTTATTTTTTTAAAAATAAAAAAGAAAACTGTCATTACAGAGAAAAAATAGTGGGAGTAAAAAGTTTTTGGAGTAATATACTTTTTACTCCCACTATCTTTTCTTTGTAATGACAGTTTTCTTTTTTATTTCTAAAAAAATAAAATAAAAAATATTTGCACATGCAAAACATGTGTGGAGACTGGTTAGTAGTACTTATTAATGAATTTTGTTCCTTTAAAATTTTGAACTCAAGATCTCTTATAGTGCTGGACCAAAAGCAATCCAATATAAATTTTTAAGTTTTCTTTTTACTATAATATCGGTCATTTTCGATAGTTTAAGTTGTGGGTTTTTTTAATAATAAAAGTATATTTTGTAAATGTCATAATTGTCCTTATGATTTAATTAATTCTCAAAGTTTTTTAATCTTCTAAGGTAATTCTTATCAAATTTTTTTATTTTAGGTAACAAACCTTCCTCTCTTAATAATAGTATAGATAACCACATAGTGTGGTGTGTTGGTCGAGCGGCCTAGTATGGAACCCACAGGTCTAGCGTTCGAATCCCAACTCCACCCTGTGGCCAGCAGATTTGAGAGACCTAGGTTGGTTAAACACCAAGGTTCTTGCGTCTGCGGTGCAGTGATTAGTCCGGCTACGCTGGGATACAATGCATGAGGGTGTGTGTATGGTTACTACTGTCGTCCAAACCTCTAAAAAAAAAAAAAAAAAAAAAAAAAAAAAATAATAATAATAGTATAGATATATTTAAAAAAAAAAAATAGTATAGATATATGCATGTATAATCCTTCTAATTACCTGAAATGAGACTCTGATAGAAGGGCTTTGGACGGAAGATTTGAAACTAAAATTTCTAGTGAGGAAGGCTACCTTCTATCATGTTAAACAACAAGTGACTCCAAAAACTTAAACTATCGAAAATAAACCAATATTGTATGTTAATGGTTATCAGAACCCTAAACGTAGTCGCGATTTATCTTTCAAATTAAGTGAAAGTAAAATGTTGCAATCCAACTTTCTGTGGGATGAAATATCTCAGCAGTCCTAAATTTTTTAGCACAAGTAGGTAGCTGCTGATAACAATTTTGTATCCAGAAGTTTAAGTGCTAAGGGCGGCTTTATTATACAAATGGAATGATTAATGAACACAAAGCATATCATGTGCACTTGCCTTGACTTTGCTTAATTCATCATCCTCTAGAACACAAGATTTGTGATCCACATCACTACCCATGATCCCCAGTCTTTATCTAAGAAACATTATACTGGAAACAAAGCTCTTGGATTTACCTTAAAAATTAAAAATTACTAGCCGTGGTGTACTATGCTTTAATCCTTTTACTACATGACCTAATATAAAGATAGAAAGCAATGATATTATTGTTTATTGAACTTAGCTCACTAGTGGCTCATCCTCTTTGTTAGAGTAATTAATGTTTTCAATAGCTTCATAATCATAGGTAGTCAGAGTCTGGTGACCATTTTGGAGCTTCATCTATGGCTTCCAGCAAGAAGAGTCATTTGATAAGTGGATCTACTTGGAAAAACATGCTGGTAAAAAGTTGGAAAAGACTGGGATCAACTTGAACACTAGGGTTTTTTTTGGAAGGACTGAGGAGTAAGGTGGTCCTTTTAAATCTTAGTGAAGATTGTCTTGTTCTGTTTTACATGCTTTTCCTATCACCATAGGATCTCAAGATAATGTCATTTAAGTCCGTATCAAATAAGAATTAGTTTATTATTACCCTACTCCTTAGGTTTTTACTCAATTTTAATTTAGTCCTTTATTTCTCTTTCTCGCTCAAAATCTAGGATGAAGGATTCAATCACCATCCTCTCCCCTCTCATCTCATGGACATGACAATTCTAGTTCTTTCGATTTGATTGTATTTAGCTTGATTATTTCTTATGTTTATTCAAGCATCCATCATAGAACAAACAACGAATGATTGTCTTGAGATGAAAAAGGAGAGAGTATGAGACGATGACTTAGATTGACATTTTACTCAAATTTAGAGAAAATCAAACGCAATGGATGATCAGGATTAAAGCGAGAGTTATGCTACACAATTAGCCCTTTAAAACTTTGTAACACAAGCTTAGTGATGTGTCTACTGTACTAACATCATCGATCTTAACCACAAGCATCTTGAAGATCATAATCTTAACATAAAAGTATATAAGCTATTGACTTTTGTAAAAGTAAGTTTCTATGATCGAACATTGGTAAGACTGTGAATGCTACGCCAATCGTTGAGATTAAGCAGATTTGGAGGGAATAACCAAATCCCTAGGCATGATTACTGATGCGACGATAAACAGAATCGTTCCCAAAAAAGATGACCAGAAGAAATGTAGAGGGTGAGGACTGAAGATACTCATAATCTAGAAACAGACCAAAAGAATCCGAGTGGGAAAAATATTGGCTTTAGCAGAATATCATAATATATGGTAGGACTTACACAAAAGAGGGATTTGATTCGTCCAAAATGACTTGAAAAGAGTCCACGAGAGTCAAGAAGAGCTAGCTGTGTGGCCTAAATATAAAGCAAGGAGAAGGGGGACGACAACACATTTGTAGCCTCTCAAATCTTCCAAATTCTAGTGCTGGGGATGTCTATTATTAGTGTACCCAGAAAGGTATAATATTGGTGTTGCTTAGCCATAAAGTTTGAACGTGAGCAAAGTGGTGTACGCATGGCAAGCTTAAAGAGATGTTTTATTAGGTCATGTGTAATTGGAGGCTTAGATGTGGCCTGCAAGATAGGATGGGATCCACAGCTTTGGTGGGTTGGTGGACGCTGCCAATTATAGTTGAATCTTGACTATCTTGAGGAGGAGGATGCTTGAAAGGCATAAAAACCCCTTGCTTAATCCAAGAAAGACTTGCTTTAGAAGTTATTCAGTTCCAGTTCTAGTAGTTATTAGTTAATAACATTTATCGATTTCGACTCTCCTCTCACTGAGTGTTCTCGAAATAAGAGGTTTATAGCCGGAAAAGGAAGAGGGTAAGAGTTCAAATCTACCAATACCAACAGACTTCAAGTCATGGCCTCTGATTGATATTCTTTTGACGGTGACAAAAGCAGGAAGAATAAAGCATTGATAATGTTGTGATGGTTCATTTAGAGTCATACAAATCTTGCAATGACAACATTTGTATGTTTCATACTATAATAGAACACAATTTTACATTAGAAAATTCACTTTATCCAAGGCATAAACTATGAATCAATTACAAACCATCATTTTCAGTCATTTTGTACTTCTTTCTAGGTAAGGATGGAAAAATGTGCTCCGAGTGACTTGACTTGGTATGCATCAGATCCCTCCAAATCTGTTTAATATCGACGATTGGCGTAGCATAAGATCTGAGTGACTTGACTTGGTATGAATCAGATCTCCGAATTGTGATGCATCAGATCTTTTGCCAGACTCCCCTCCCAACTTGCCATGAAAAATTGGCATGGTTGAGATGGGTTTTGTGTAGTCTTAGCTCTAATAATTTGGATTTTCAAAAGGTATGTGTCTGTATTAATGTTATATGATGAGTTTGTAGCAACACAAGTGTACAAGGGGAGGAGCTCAATCTATGGTCCTGAGGATTTGTGCTACTAAGGAAACATTTGTATCAATCATAAATGAATAGAAGATAGTTACAAAGATGACATATATCTACACTCCACCTACTATAGTACAATTTTGGGAAAAAAATGGGGGAAGAAAAACTTTGGACTGACTAGTTCTATACAAATGAGATTCCTGATTACTTCTTCTTTGCCCTTACCTCATCAGCTTTTGCCTTGGCAGCAGATTTGGCTAGGGTGGTGGATTTGAAAGCACTTTTAGGGTTCATTGCCTTTCGGATCTTGAAAACAGTCCATGCAGTTCCTATGGCATGTCCTGCTGCATCAAGCCCTTCGCCTGCCGCCTTACCTGCTTCTTCACCATATCTGCAGAACAGATATAAGCAGAAATACCACTTATTGAATCTAATAAACCAAGCCATACAACTATGATGCACAAAAAATATGGTCATGTAGACAGAGAACGCCTTCAGTGATGCCAGCAACAAACATGAGTTGGGAAAACTGGGGATAACTTGCTAATGGATGCAAACAAACACAAATTGTTATTTACTCTTGGTTAATGCACCCTAATGTGAAGTAACGCTGCATCAGTGGATCATTTACTCTTGATCAATGCAAACCAGCACCCACCAACATCTTTCTTAATTAATGCATTAATATATACTGTTTCTTTGTTTCATTTACAGCTACACTACCCTACAGCATGTATTGGAAGAAGCTTACTTGTGAGAGACAAGCTCAGTGGTAACAGTAGATGATGCTGACATGACATTTTTTCCGGCTAGTTCAACAGCATCACAGACCTTACCTGATAGAAGAAGGCAAGCAATTAGTAGACTATGAAATAAACACACAACTTATTAGTGGACAATTGAGGCTGGATAATCACCAGTAACAAAGAATATCTTAGACATGGTGCAACCCTAGTCTACCACAACAACAGACAAGTTCTCCCATCTGATCAAAATGCGGTCATATAATGATTACAGAAACAGAAAACAATAAGAATACATAATAGATCGTCTGTGGTGGCATGTTTGGATCTTAGTCTGCATTCCGATATATCTAGACATTTCCAGCTTAATGCATGGTAACTAATAGCGCATAATGGTATAAAGATCTCTCAAGATGCCAACGAATCCCACCCTTTTACAGTGAGGGCTCAAAGATGAATATTTGTCTGGAATACTAAGAAATAGGTTATGTTCACCAATCAATCATAGTTTATAAACATGTTCATGAACTCGCCATAAGGAGACCAATAATTTTATCTGCAACATTGAAATTACACAGATATAAAGAGAATCTGTGTATCATTCAGAGTTGGATTAAGATAAGAAGTTGTAAGGAAAAGTTAAAAGGACAAAGAAGAACAAGTATCATCTGTTTCAAGAGAAATCCAGGAATTGAGATGAGAAACATACAAAATCCATCCAGCCCAGCAAGCAAAATTTCCCCAGGCAGAAGACGAAAGAATTTCTTTCCCACTTTGGAATTCACCACCGCACCTGTGAAGTATCCAGAAACTTTCAAAACCCCAGAGAGGACACCGGCTGCTACTTTTTGTGTTGTTTTGCTCACTTTCTTGGCCCTGAAGAAATAGTGAAGATCAGATCTTTGCTCAAAACCATCCTGCTGACACAAAAGAGAAAAGCACAAGACCCTAAAGACTCATCTAGAAAATGATATCCTTAACCACAGACATATGACTTGGAACAATAACAAGGTATGTCCCAACATCTCTGTGCAACTAATATCTGCCCTGCATCCTCCAATAACATATGAAGATACAAAAGCAAGTGAAAATTACGGCAGCATGACCTCAAGTATGAAATCAAATTCATAATCTTTGACTAATAACTGCCTCAAAAGCATTAGCTGCAACAAAAAAGTGCATTTCAACATACATAAGAAACATCTAATTCCATAAAATATTCAAAATGTGGAGCTAGTATCCATCCGATCAATGAAACAACAACCAGAACAAGACATTTTCATTGAGCAATGGGAAAACAGGACTAATGGCTGCATCAAACACCCAGAGAATCCAAATAGTAGAGACAATCACACAAAACAAGATATTGGGTCATCGTCTTATACCTTTTGATCCTCCTCATGGTTTGGGGACTGATTTCCTTATTCGAACCCGGCTCCATCCTCTTCTTCATAACCTCATTTCCCCATTTCAACCTCTCCACCGTGACATCTCCACACCACAAAATCCCCCTGATCAGCTGCCCCGTCCCGGCCGCAATCAACTTAGCAGCACTCCCATTATAGTCCTCCACATTGGGAGCCAATGTGGTCCAATACGCAGCGCTCTGCTCCTTCATCTCCTTCTTCTTCTCCGAACTCAACTCCGCCGGCGCCGTCTCCAATGCCAGGGAACTATCCAACGCCTCCCCCTTCTTCTTCGCCTTCTCCGAAACCTTCTGCACCGAAAAACTGCTGTAACTCTTCAGAACCTCATCCAATTCCTTCACCAATTTCTCCTGCCCTTTCGACGCAATCGTCAATCCGTAGTTCAAGAAATTATCAGCCTCCTTAGTTTCCTTCTCAGCCTTCTTCGCTTTCTCCTTCTTCTTCTTCTTCTTCTTCTCCTTCGTCTTCCCATCCGTGCCGGACTCCGGCTCCGGCGCCGGCGACGACTCATGATCCTCCGGCGCGTACAGCGAGAAAAAGTAATGCGAATCGTCGAGCTTGACCACGCCTTCGTCCTTCAACAGCGGCCACTGGATCTCATCATCTACACGGGCGAGGATCGCAACGACGTCGTCGCCTTGGACTAGCCGCACGATCGAGAAGTCGCCGCTGGCGAGCTCGACGCTGTAGTTCTTATCAATTAGGTTAACGATCGCGCCGGGGATCTTAATAAGAACCTCCTCGGCGGCGACGGGCGGCGCCGACGGCGGTTCGTGGCAGGTCGGGCTATCGGGGAATTGATTTTCCGGCGGGATTTCGTAATATGATAGATTCTCCGGGAATAGATCCTCGACGAGGTCCTTCATGTCGAGGGAGGGGTAGAGACTTGGGGCCGACGGTTCGGGTTTCGGGTTCGACATTGAGGGGGCTTCCGGGTTGGATTGGACGACCTCCGGGTACAGTTTGGGCTTCCGATTAGGGTCCGGGGACTCCATTGGTTCTTGAAAGCGTACCCGATTAGGTTTAGGCTTGGGGCACTCCATTGGTTTCGAATTGTGAAGAAGAGAAAATGAGGGAAAATGGGAAATCGATTCGATTTAGGGTTTCGGGAAATAGAGGGACACGGGGTTACCGTGTTCTCAAAGAGAGTGATCGGAATGCGACGGGGTGACGTGGCGGTTCCGTGTTCCCGCGCTTTTACCGGTTAAGTTAACTGTGTTTTGTTTTTTTTTTGAAATTTCTTTTTACAACAGGAATATTTATAGCTCTGCTCCCTGTGGTTTGTTTTTCTTTTGCGCTTTCTGAAAATAGGTTGTACAGCCGAATCAAGTGGTTTGTCGGGTTTAATCTTACTCGATATAAATCAATAAGGTTTTAGAGGTGGTCGGAGTAATCAAAATTTCAGCATTGAAGATTTTTCCTAAACAATGTTGTTTTCAGTTAGAGATTTGAATTGCTGGTTAAATTGTCGGATTATACTACCAAATTTATTTCTCTGTATATGGCAAAACCCAAATTGAGAAACAAATTTAATTAGGATTTAGTAGGTAAACCCCAAATCCTAATTGAGTAATTGTTCATCTGATTTGGCCTCTGTATACAGTTTAACTTTTTTACCATGTATAACTACAAGTCAATCAAACGAAGGAATTCATAGAATCATACACTTATCTGTGGTTGATTGGTCAAGGATGAATTAGTAACAAAAAAAAAGAAAAGAAAAAAGAGAGAGAGATTTGAACATGAACATAAAGTCAGATGCATGGTATTTGACTGTCAAAACTCAGGAGTGACCGTTTAACATTCCGCATATAACCAGAGCTCTTTTCCACAAAGCACGTCTGAGCTCAGTTAGTAACTATATATAGATCCTATTCACCAAAAGTAGATGCCGCCATTGAATTTACACAAATTCCTGAGATTATAGAAATCAGAGGAGCTCTGCATGAGTCCCCTAGCCTCTCACTCCCTCTGTCTATAAAACTCGACCAATCGGCTAATGCAATTGATGCCTCAATCGTCTTCGTTTACCTAACAAAGCCGATTTTTGGTTTTAGAGATGGAGAAGGGCAGTGTGGCCACAGCTTTTCATGTGCTTATTGTTGTTATTGTTTGCTTGTGTAACAAAGCTGTTAGTGGCGGTTTTGTGAAGTACAACACAGGGAGTGGTGTGGTGGAAGGCAAACTAAATGTTCATTTGGTTGCGCACTCCCATGACGACGTTGGATGGTTGAAGACTGTTGATCAGTACTATGTTGGATCAAACAACAGCATTCAGGTTAGAAATAAACCAAATATATTTTGTTAATGGAATAATTACTTGAATTGTTGATGAACTAATGTGTTATTTTTGTTGTGTAATTAGGCTGCATGTATAGAGAATGTGTTGGACTCTGTCATGGAATCATTGGTTCGTGATCCGAATAGGAAATTTGTGTTTGCTGAGATGGTATGGCTCTAGGGGTTACATTGTGTTAGAGTTTCATTTTTTTTTTCCCTTCTGTTTTCTGATATGATTTAGTATGAACTTTTAGGCATTTTTTCAAAGATGGTGGTTAACACAAACTGTGGAAATGCAAGAACAAGTGCGCAAGCTAGTAGAAGCCGGGCAGCTAGAGTTTGTGTATGCCCTAGCAATCAACTTGTTTTGAAAACTTGTTTATTTGTGTTTGGATTTTGGATCTGTTGTTAAGCCTTATGCAAATGCCTATGCATAGAAATGGTGGTTGGTGCATGCATGATGAAGCAACATGCCATTACATAGACATGATTGACCAGACGACACTAGGTCACCGTGCAATCAAGGAGCAATTCAACAAGGCCCCCCGAGCAGGATGGCAAATCGATACATTTGGACACTCGGCTGTGCAGGCTTACTTGCTTGGAGCTGAGGTACACAATGTGTTACATTGCATCTACAATGCTTCATTATTTTAAATCGGAGTACTAATAAATGTAATGTATGTGCAAGTAGTCAGGCTCATAACCAACATATTTTGCATCGTACATTTTTCACTTCTTGCTTTGTATTGCATAATGCTTGTTTATAGAATAACGATTCTTAATTACAAGTTAAAACATTGTTGCAGCTTGGATTTGATTCTGTACATTTTGCAAGGATTGATTATCAGGACAGAGAAAAGCGAAAGAGAGATAAGTCTCTTGAAGTTATATGGCGTGGATCCAGAACGCTTGGTTCTTCATCTCAGGTTTAAAACTACAAACCCTACATTATCCATTTCTTTTCCCTTTATATTTATTATTTAATAATGTATTTTATTGCTTACTGTACAAATTTCTGGATCCTCTGTAGATTTTTGCCAATGCCTTTCCTGTTCACTACGGTCCACCCCCAGGTTTCCGTTTTGAAATTAATGGTGACTTCATCCCTATTCAGGTTATAGTTACACCAAAAGTTACTACTCCCATTAGACATTAGATGTTCTTGCTGAGTTATGTATCATCTAATCTGTTACATGATAAAACTGCAGGATAATCCTTTACTTTTTGACTCCAATGTTGAAAAGCGTGTTCATGATTTTATTAATGCTGCATTCACACAGGTAAATCTTCTCTCCTTGTTCTATTTTTTATTTAGCTTAATTTCTTATCTTTTATTAATCATTTGGTGAATGATGAAGGATGAAGCCAGGATGTGATAAATGCTTGAATGTTCTTTATGTACAGGCTAATGTGACAAGGACAAATCACATTATGTGGACAATGGGTGGTGATTTCGAGTACCAATATGCTGAGTCTTGGTTCAAAGAAATGGACAAATTAATTCACTATGTTAATAAGGTGGAGTTCTATCAAAATGATGATTGTATTGTGGGGATTCATCATAATCCTGTACATGATCTTCCTTCCTCTTCACTTTGATATGCATCATAATCAGAAGTGTTATTTTTTCAGGACGGTCGAGTTAATGCATTGTACTCTACCCCGTCAATCTATTCTGATGCAAAAAATGCAGCAAATCAGTCATGGCCACTGAAAACCGATGATTATTTTCCGTAAGTTTTATTCCTTCCTTTACCTGTTCTCTTAGATATAGCATTTATTTACTTGTCTATCGCTACACTCCTTGCCAATGTTCTGTTTAACAGTTATGCAGATGTGGTCAACTCTTATTGGACTGGCTTTTTTACTAGTCGCCCCAGTCTGAAGCGATATGTAAGAATGTTGAGCGGCTACTACTTGGTATGACATCAAAATCTTGTAGTTCCTTTCTGTATACTATGTATGCGGGAGCCTGAAACCAGCATCTGATGCGTAAGTGCTTGTGTGAGATAGGCCGCAAGGCAACTAGAATTTCTGGTGGGAAAAAGGTCAACTGGTCCAAATACTTTTAGCCTTGGAGATGCTTTAGGAATTGCGCAGCACCACGATGCAGTCACAGGCACTTCTAAACAGCACACAACAAATGACTATGCAAAGCGCCTGTCTATTGGTGCCTCTGAGGTCACCAACTACTATTTCTGTAAATTTTTCCTTCTGAGTTTCCTATTCTTCTTGAAGGCTAAACTCGTGACATTGACATTTATAGGCAGAAGCTGTTGTCAGTGCTGCTCTATCATGCCTAACTACAGGTAAATCAGGAGAGCAATGTAAGGACCCGGCATTGACTTTTAGCCAGGTAATTTTTTTATGTGCTTCTTATCTCTTTTGATCAATTGGTACCTTTTGTGGCTATACTAACTATTCTCTAGAACTTGCAGTGTCAATTACTCAATATCAGTTATTGCCCTCCAACCGAGGAAGGGATACCTGAAGGAGAGAGTTTGGTAAGTATGTTGTTTTATGACCTTGTGGAGCATGTGCTAGTGAGATTCTTTTCTTCATTCTCTTTCAATGATTTCAGGTTGTAGTGGCTTATAACCCTCTTGGATGGAATAGAACTGAGAATGTTAGAATACCTGTGAGTATGTACACTATGTTTCGGTTTCTTGCCAAGCAAGTTTTGGATCTCATTTGATTAAAAAAAAAAATTTACCTTTCCCTTCCTGCATATTTGACATGAAATGAGTGAAAATCTCAACCAGGTTAATGATGCCAGTCTTGCTGTCCAAGATTCCCTCGGTAATTCTCTTGAGGCACAGTTTGTAAGTTTGGATAATGTTACAATAAATATAAGAAATTTCTATACAAAAGCATACTTGGGACTGTCATCAAAACAAGTTCCCAAGTTCTGGCTGATCTTTCAAGTCTCAGTGCCACCACTTGGTTGGAACACATACTTCATTTCTAGACGACCTACCAGAGGTAGATGTGTGTATTCTTTTTCTTTCTGCTTCAGCTAAAACAGAGTAGCCTAAACTCATCAGCTTTAATATGTGCTAAAAATTCTGTAGGAAAAAACAGAAATGGATTTTTCTCTGTGATGGATAGTCCACAGAATGAGACCATTGAAATTGGACCTGGAGACCTGAAGATGTCATTTTCTGTTGCTTCTGGACAACTCCAACGGATGTATGATTCCAAAACAGGAGTAAGTTGTTTCGCATTTGTCAAACATCAGCTTTACACAATCATTACTTCCATAATGTGCTTAACTTTACATCTATCTTTGCACTAGGTTGATGTACCAATTCAGCAGAGCTTCCTCTGGTATAATTCAAGCTCAGAAATTCCAGGTTTGTGATTCTCTGACTTACCTAATTTGTATTGATGGAGTTCCTGTTTTACTGAGAAGCAGTTGTGCTATCCATTAAACAGGTTCTGGTGCATACATTTTTCGCCCTGAGTCCTTTCCAAAAATTGCGTCAAGATCAGTAAGCCATCTATCCATTTTTCATGTGATTCCTAAGCTTCAATATTTTCAGTTCACTGAATTTCAGTATAGGATAATATATGTGTATAATCACAGGTCACAACTTGTATAATTCTATAGTAACGTACTACACATTAACACTTATGCATGGTTCTTCACTATAAATTTCTAAATTGCAAAGTTTATTGAACAGGTAAACTTAAAGGTCTTTCGTGGACCACTAGTCGATGAGATTCACCAAGAGTTCAGTTCATGGATCTATCAGGTCAGAGAGTTGGAACTCTTTTGGTATCCGAGATCCTTAATTAGCCTAACTTGTTTATGTTAGTCTCTCCATTATTTTTGGAGACAGTAAACCACATTTTGATAAATCTGGGCTTGGATTTGTATATCAGGTCACTAGACTTTACAGAGACAAACAGCATGCGGAAGTTGAGTTCACTGTGAGTCTATATCTGCCATTTTAATTTGATGAGTTTTATTTCAACTCTGTTTATAATGGGTGGTGATTTACATGGTATCATCTCTATAGACTATATTAAAGTAGTTGTGACACATTTCTATTTTGAAGATCGGTCCAATTCCCAACGAAGATTATACTGGAAGAGAGGTCATCACTAGAATGACAACTAATATGACCACAGAGAAGGTGTTCTACACTGATTCGAATGGAAGGGATTTCATAAAACGGGTAAGTCCCGGAGTTTCTCTTTTGCTAAAAATATTGTACAGGACATTCTTGAAAGAAATATGCATGAATTTGTTATATCAATGCTGCAGAAGTGTTCTAAACTCTGTAAAGTATCTTGAGTGCTGATCATGGTTTTGCAGGTTCGAGATTATAGATCCGACTGGTCCCTTTTGGTTAACCAACCTGTAGCAGGAAATTATTATCCAGTAATTCTCTTTAACTGATAAAGTTCAAAGTTCCAACCGATTTTGTTTGTAAAAATGGTACTTTGAAGTGATTTTACTAATGATAGTTATCGACTCATCAGTCTTTTTTTTTTTTTTTTGTCAGTTAAATCTTGGCATTTTTACCTCGGAGAAGAAATATGAGTTTTCGGTCCTGGTAGATCGTGCCACTGGAGGAGCTAGCATTAGAGATGGAGAACTGGAGCTCATGCTTCATAGGTTTGAGTTTGGCATACTGAATTAAGCATTCAGGTCAAGTAATTGTTCTTTTGTGATCAACATGTTAATCTGGTTTTTGCTGTTTTACTACAAGGCGTGTGCTCTTCGATGATCATAAAGGATTGGAGGAAGCCCTTGACGAAACAGTGTGTATCAATGGAAATAGTATATGTGAAGGACTAACGGTATGGTATAAATCCTATTTCAGAACTCTAGCTAGTTTACTGAAATGTTTGAACCAGAGCTGGTCCCGGTTGATGAGGAAGAATTGACTGATCTTGTATATATATAATCAGGTTCGAGGGAATTATTATGTGAACATTAACCAAGTAGGGGAAGGTGCTCGTTGGCGCCGAAAAACTGGCCAAGAAGTGTACTCTCCACTTGTTTTGGCTTTCACACATGAGGTATGACTCAAATATGTTACGGATTTTGTGAAGCTTACAGGTTTTGTGAAGCATTATAGTAGCTCCTAATCTTATAATAAGTTTATGAGTGTTCAGAAATTGGAGAAGTGGACTGCATGCCATTTGACAAAAGCATCTACAATGGATTCGAATTACACCTTGCCGCCCAATGTAGCGCTGATTACTCTTCAGGTGACTGTAAATTTGTGTAGAAATGAATTGAGTGCTTGTCATATCATGCTCTCTCTTGCTTACACACAAGATTGTTTTGCAGGAGTTGGATGATGGAAGTGTACTAGTCCGTCTAGCACATCTATATGAGGTAAAATGAGAACTTTTTCCCTAATGAGTGTATGAATTCAAGAACCAAAGATGAATGTAAATATGTGCAAACTCTCGAGTTCCTACATTAGCTACTTACAATTAAATCGATAATGCAGTTTCTTTGTTGCCTCAAATAGCTTAGCAAAATAATTCATTTCTTCCATGTTGTTGGTGTGGTTAGGCAGCTGAAGTTCCCGAGTACTCGACATTAACCAAAGTTGAACTGAAGAAGATGTTTTCAGGAAAAATGGTATTTATATCATGTGTTTACACTGGTATTAACTGGTCCAGTAGGGAAATTACTCAATTATGCTATTGCTGGTGTGTGAAATTTTTTCAGATAAAGGAAGTGAAGGAGATGAGCTTGTCAGCAAACCAAGACAAGTCGGAGATGAAGAGGATGGAATGGAAAGTTGAAGGTAATGACACAGAGCCTATCCCAGTTAGAGGGGGGCCTGTAAATAATTCAACTCTTCTTGTTGAGCTTGGACCCATGGAGATACGAACTTTCTTGCTGAAGTTTTAGCTAATGAATTATGGTCATCAATGTTGTAGTAGCTAATGAATTTACCTATTGAATTTTATCCATTAGAGCAATGATGATAAGAAAGTCCTGCTAAAAATTGTAATCCATTCGGCAAATTATAGGATTCAGATCGTATTTGAATAACCATATGTGACTTGTAATCCATATTAGTAACCGATGAAAATAAAGTAAAGACCAGCTTGTAGAGTGTGACATGCCAACAGTGTTGGATTTGAAGTTGACTCGCCTCTGGTTTATTTCTCAAGCTACTGGTTTCATCAGCAGCAACTGTTCTCTTTCAACTCTTGATCTGCTATCACTGATGTCAACTACACCGTGAAGAGTTGCTGTACAGTATAATGTTAATCGAGTGAGAGAACAAGAAGAAGGAGATGATGGCTTAAGTGCACAGCAGAAAGTTCAGGATCTTTCACTTACAAAGTAAGCGGTGACACAACTAGACCAAATGGTATTAGGCGAAATTTGTGGAAATTAAAACACAAAATTTAGGTTTGCACAAACTTGAGGATCTTCATGAGAAGGACTACTACTGCATCTGCAGCCAATCCTTGGGACCTTTCATCAGACGGACTGCCTCATGAAGATCTGCAATTGTTTATTGACCGGAGCAGTTGTCCTTTCAAACTCGCGTTGGCCAAATTCCTGGGCAAGTCATGCTCGTACAAAGAACGGACCCCGTACCCTTTCACCTTCAAGTATGCATCGCTGCTTTTGAACTCAAAGTGGACCCATTTTGGTAAATGCAGAAATTTATCCGCAGGAATAAAGAATACACAAAGGTGATCTGATGAATTAACAGCACAACTGTATCTGGCGAGAGAGAAATGATTGGCCTTCCAACTACACCATATAGTACTGTTTGCTCGATGTGTATGTAGGAGTTCACTTGGGATTTCTTCAGCTCCAAAAAGAACACATAAAGCAAACCCCATCCACGTATTACAACATGAGATACAAGGTCGCTCTAATTGGCTCACTGAGTCTGCTCGCTTCCTTCTAGTTTCGAACCACACAGGAATGTCATTTCCAGGAATTACAGTACTGAAAATCTCATAAAAAGGAGGGGGTTCCTGCACCATACGAATGTTTGTATTGTATTGGTATATTCTTAAGTCAAGTTCTTTCACTTCTTGCTTGTACAGAGTACGGACACCACACTTCTTCACCTTCAAACCTGAGTCGGCTCCAAAAAAAAGTCGATGAATTTCGGATCCGTTGAATTAGTACACTCCGGATAATGTTTCGAAGGCAAAAGGAGTACACAAAGGTGATCTGACTTAACTACTTGGTTTAGATTTAAACTGAAACTGGCGGGTATAAAAAGACCAGGCTTCCAAGAACACGAAATTGTCTTTGCATGATCTTCACCAAAGGCACTCGGGTTTTCTTCAGCCCCAAAAATAACACATAGAGCAAACCCGATCCACTTACTTCTACATGAAGAACAATCTGGTGGCGCCTGTCTCGCTGAGTCTCCCTGCCTGCGATTTTTGAACCACCCAGGAATACTATTTCCAGGAATTACAGTACTGAAAATCTCAAAAAAAGGAGGGGGTTCCTGCACCATACAAGAGTCATATGAGAGAGAGAGAGACCTGAAGGAACCGCTGTAGCATTGAATATATTATATAACAAGTGCTTCCATATTCTTCAACGCCTCCATCTACACCATTATCTTCACTGTCATCTTCAACCCTACCTCCACTAGAGAAAGAGATGGTAGACCCCACCGCGTCCCGCATCGTCGGCCAATAACACGACACCTGCGGCATCAGCTCCATGGTTTCCCACATCGGCTCCATGGTTTCAATTCTGGATCCTATGCTGCAGCAATTGATGAAGTTGAACGATAGTTTCCATAATCTGCACAACTCTGGTGGATCTGGAAACTTCTCTAAGGATATACAGTTGTCCGCGGTCACATCACATGTGCCACTAAATGATGGAAGGCATGGCAATTGTTTAAGCCTTTTGCAATCTGCCAAGTTTAAACACTTGAGCTTCAATAGCCGACTAATGCTTGCAGGAAGGCTGACAAAATTGTTAACACTAAGATCCAATTCTTCTACGGAGGACAAACAACCAATATCATCAGGAATTGCTCCTTCACCGAGTTGGCAGTCATTGAGATTTAATCTCTTCAAAGAACAGAAATGTTTCAAAGAAGCTAACACCGGACTCAATGGGTGATGAGGACCCACTGAGCCACATGATACATCGGAACTTTGCATGCCAATTCCACCAAAAGAAAGTTCCGATAACTTTTCCATCCGTGACACGAATAGTGGAAATAGATTCACTTTTGAGCAGCCAGAAAGATCAACTCTTTCAAGAGAATCAATTTCTAATTCACTTGGAAGACTCTTAATACTTCGGCACTTCTTAAAATTCAAAATTTTAAGTCTTCTGAGAGATGTAATCGATGGATGAATGTCAACTAAATTTGTACAACCTTCAAGAATCAGCCTCTCAAGATTCGGAATACCAGAGAAATCTGGGGACATTTTCAAATTCTCAGAGTAGCTAAGATCAATAATTGTCAACTTCTCCAAGCACTGTGAAAAAAATATAAAATATTGTAAATCAGTTAGCTTGCAAGACAATTTATTAGAGGATCAAATTGTAAAGAAATGGATACAAGGTAATTTATAAACAACCTTTCTTCCATGCCAAATCTGATCAATTTTGCTATGATGCAGAGTAAGCTCAAAAAGTTCCACCGGCTGAAAATCTGCTGGAAGAGACTTTGACGGATACAAATTCCATTCGAGGACCCTTATGTCATCAGGAAGACATTTTGGGCCTTGACATGGAACCAAATTTTGAATCTTGAGAAACTTCAGTTCAGACATCATATGGAAGGCATTGGGTTTCCAATCTAACTCTTCAACATTAGGCAAGCATAAGGCTATGCTTCTGATTGTTTCTGTTCCCTGATTTGAATAAGCCATAGAGTTAATTCAATAATAGTTCAATTTAAACTGTGCCATAGAAATCATAATTTTGTCCAAGCTTGTTATTTCTGCATAACCTCTTACCGCATTTTGTGTCAAGACACGAAAGATGTCATCACGAAGCCACAAACGACTGCGTTGCCCAGGCTTTTTTTCAGACTCCAAACGGACAATTTGTCTTCCCATTTCTTGTATCAAATCATGCATATTCACACGGTCGTCCAAAATAGTTAACAGAGATTTATCAATGAGAACATCTATCATGATATGAGGGTCAAAGCCGAAAACATTATCTAGTATTTTGATTACTCGTTCTTTGTCATCCCCCTTGAGGAAACATGCAACATCGAGAAAAACGTGTTGGCTCATCTCATCTAACCCGTCGTAGCTTATTCTGAGTGCTTCAAAGAGTTTTTGATCAATAGGAGCTTTCTTTAGCTTAGCCACTGCACTTTCCCAACCACCCCGATCTCTCTTATACAGATAAGATCCCAAAATCTTAAGAGCTAAGGGAAGGCCCTTGGCATAATCCAAGATACTCTCAGACAGTTCCCTGTAACCTTCTTCAGGTTTATCTTTCTTAAATGCTTTCCAACTAAAGAGCTGAAGAGCTTCATGCTCATTTAATCCCTTGCTCTTATATTGTCTCTCTATACCATGTAAGTCTAGTAAATGTTGATCTCTCGTTGTAACGATAATTATGCTTCCTGAACCAAACCAGTCTTTTTCTCGAGCCAACATTTCCAGTTGTTTTAACTGATCCACATCATCAATAACTAGAAGAACCTTTTTATTGAATAAACATCTCTGTATCTTGGTCATTCCATCATATACATCTCGTACTTCAACATTTATTTCCTTCAAGATCTGGCAAAGAAGTTGATCTTGTAGATGTTTTGCAGAAACTTGTCTGACATCAGTAAGAAATATGCCAACTTCAAAATGATGGAAAATTCTGTGGTAAACAAGTCTGGCAAGGGTTGTCTTCCCGATACCACCCATACCCCATATTCCTATAAAGCAAACATCATTTGCTCTTGTATCTAAAAGAAAATCTATTTCCATCAATCTGGAATCAATTCCGACTAAATGCTCTATGGACTCTGATAATGCAAATGTAGGATGAACTTTCTGCCACAGTGCTTCCACAATCTCTTTGATAAGCTCAGTTTCATACCTATAAGAAGAAGAAAACAGTAATTGAGCAGGATTATATAAACGTATACTATTATTCAAAAGATAACACTTATTCAACCAAAAACAGATAGAATCACAATTACTCCTCTTTCAAAGAAACCAAATCTGAGGAACAAGAAACAACCAAGTCTAAGCTGATAGTGAATAAAGTTGAAGCTCTACATAGACCAACCCATTAATAACTCGATCCTAAAGCTCTTCCAGATCCATCCCTGAATACTCTTCAGAAATCGCCATATGCAGCATATTACAGTGTAGCAGAGTACGGAGAAATTTAATACTAGCTAGTTGGCTAAGATAGCTGGTCCGTAACTCTATCTCATGTGTTTAACTTTGAAATAGCGTATCCGAAATAGAGTAGACATGCCTATGATAGAACATTCAATTAGCACTTGGTATTGATGAAAATTACCTATAATCCTTTGACGTCCAGCCAGCGAGATTAGCCACTTTTGTCAAAGCATCTCTCCACTCTTGCACGTTGTTTGAGTCCTCCCCAAACTTTTTTTGGTTTTCAGCAAAGGCCTCTCCAAAGCTCCGTTTCTGATGTCTTACATCAGAGGGATACACTTCATAAAAGATTGGCAGAATAGTTCCCCTGTCTCCCATGCATTGGACAATCTTTGCGAGTTCAAGCAAGCACCATTTGGAAGAAGCATAATTTGGCGAGAGAACAACCACTGCGAACCTTGATTGTTCAATTGCAGCCAGGAGCTCTGGAGAGATAGTTGTACCTCTCTGAAGATTTGGGTCGTCTCTGAAAGTTGTGATTCCCCGCCACTGCAATTTGTCGTATAAATGGTCCGTGAACTTCTTGCGGGTATCTTCACCCCTGAAACTCAAGAACACGTCGTATTTCCACCGAGCAGATGATGAAGCAGACGTGGAGGCTCTCAGTCCGTAGCTCGACGCCATTGGAAAGTGGTTCAGAACAATTCTGCTCCACACTGATAAATTACAATAGAATAGGAAGAAGAAGATGACAGTGGCACGGAAATTATACAGAGATAGGGAGGAAGGAGCTCTGAAAGGGAGATAAGCGAGGGTGGACAGGGGACGACGAAATTATTTGGTCTCTGCCAGATGACCTTGACTTTCTGAAAGACTGATATGGTTTGATCTAATTGATTCAGGTTTGAGGATCAACCTTAGTGAGAAAGTGGATCGTTTTTTTTTTTTTTTTTGATAAATGAGAAAGTGGATCATTAAACGAAATTCATATTTCGATTAACAATCTCTATTAATTTTATTTTTATCAAAGAAAATTTCATACATTATTCAGATTAGTTGCATAGTTATTTTAAGATCTGCATAGGCCCAGATTTGTACTTTGAATTTAGTTCAATGAACTCATTTGGATAAAAAAAAATATTAAAAAAAACAATAAATATTACAAATTATCCATTTTGGGCCAATCAAACCAAAACAAAATGAAAGAAAAACTACAAGACCCATATCATTTAGGCCCAAATAAACACAACTTACGCCACATTGAGAGACGCCACAAATGACGATGCCAATTTGTATAAGAGAAATTCTTACGTAGGGCAAATGTATCAGCCACGTGGTATGCCCAACCAATCACGTCTCTCTATTTTTAATTGTATTCTAAAACAACCAATGTTTAATTATTTGAGTATACACACCCATGCACAGGCAATGATTGACTAAGCGTGGCGGTACGCAACACACCAGCCCTACCTAAGAATCTCTGTTTGTACAAATATGAATGAATAACATCAAACCACAATCAGTGAACTTGAGGGTTGCCAGTGACGATTGCGATCAAAGAATACCCAAATTTTCTAGTCTCGAACACACAAAGAACATTAAATCGTAATTATTGAAAACTCTTCCGCAGGCGAAGGAGTTGAAAAACTAAGATAAAAGGAAACGGATCACAATCTACAAAGGGATCTGAAGGGCAGTTACACAAAAGGGTAAACAAAACTGTGTAAGTTGTACTTTCAATCCCATCCAAAAACGAAACTGTATTTTCAATGAATTCAATCTAAAATCACTCATTATCCAAAAAATAAAAAATCTAAAATCACTCTGATGCATCATAAATAAAAACTAGCTCACAGTGCCAACAATGTTGGACTTGAGGTTGAATCAACTATAGTTGATTACCATTCTTGAGCTCGCAGCAACTATATATTCTCTCTCAATTCTTGACCTGCTATCATTGGTGTTAACTTCTTGATGACCTGCACTCACCACACAACATAAATCACGAATATTTAGAACAATAGTCTAGAAATTAAAAAAAACTGGGACCTGTGTATCCCACCTGAAGGAGAAAAAGACATACATAGTTGATTTCAACTTTTTGAATACTTTAGTTGATTTTGGGATTCAGAAAGAACCATCCATTAACCCATGTAACAAGTAAACAACTCAATAGTTACAAATTCAAGGTGTTGGGATTTGCAGGTAAAAATATAGATATAACTAGCAAAGGTTGTAATAGAGAAGGATACTCACCAAACTACACGGCATCAGTTTATTGACGATCTCAGTTGTTCGATCCAATCTGCAACCCCATCCCTCTTAGACACGTTGTATTGGTTCTCTCTTATGTTGGGCTCTTTCAAGTCCTGCATGTACAAACTACGGATCCCGCACCCTTTCACCTTCAGGCATGCGTTCCTGTTAGCACACCTGGTTCTGAATTCAAACGTAAACCATCTCCATGTAAGCAGACATTTATCCCCAGGAACGAAAAATACACACAGGTGATCTGATAACTGAACAACTTGTTCTAGTTTCAAAACAATGGAGCCATAGGAAAGCATCCAACGACATGAAATTTTGTGTACATGAGGTTGTAAATCACGATCTTCACAAAGGGCACCCGGATTTTCTTCAGCTCCAAAGAGAACACACAAAGCAAACCCCATCCACGTACTACTACATGAAATACAAGGTCGGTCTATGTTCACCCTGTTGCGCTTCGCACTAGTTTCGAACCACTCAGGAATGTCATTTCCAGAGAATACGAAACTGAACTCCTCAGTAAAAAGAGGGGATTTGTTCATCATACAACCCAAATTCCTCTCAGAAACTCTATTGTATCGATTCATTCTTAAGTTGAGTTCTTCGAGTTCTTTCAGGTCTTGCTTGTACAGAGCACGAACACCGCACCCCTTCACCTTCAAGCATGCGTTGCTTTTCTTAGCACACGTGGTTTCCAAAAGAAAACCAATGTTTTCAAGATAATGTTTTGAAGGCAAAAGGAATAAACAAATGTGATCCGACTTAAGAACTTGGTTTAGATCAAAACTGAGACTGGGTACAAAAACACCGGGCTTCCAACAACACGAAATTGCTTTTGCATGAGGTTCTAAATCATGATCTTCACCAGGGACACCTGGGTTTTCTTCAGCTCCAAAAAGAACACATAGAGCAAATCCGATCCACTTACTAGTAGGTGAAGAACAGTCCAGTACCGTATCTCCCACAACTCGATGTTTGAACCAGCAAGGAATATCATTTCCAGGAATGACTATACTGAACATCTCAAAACAAGGAGGGGGTTCCTGCACCATACAAACGATCGTATCAAACAACTATGTGTGTGTGTGTGTGTGTGTGTGTGTGTGTGAGAGAGAGAGAGAGAGAGAGAGAGAGAGAGAGAGAGACCTGAAGGAACCGCTGTAGAAGTGAACGTATTATATAACAACTTCCTCCATCTTCGAGGCTACAGCAGTTAATAAAGTTAAAGGATAGTTTCCAGAATTTGCACAAGTCTGGTGGATCTGGAAACTTTTTTAAGGATATACAGTTGTCCGCGGTGACATGACATGTGCCGCTAAATAATGGAAGGTCTGGCAATTGTTGGAGCCTTTTGCAATCATCCAAGTTCAAATACTTCAACTTAGAAAGCCGACTAAGGCTGGCAGGAAGGCTGACAAAATTGTTGACACTAAGATCCAAGTTTTCTAAGGAGGACAAACAACCAATATCATCGGGAATATCTCCTTCACCAAGTTTGCAGTCATTGAGATGTAATCCCTTCAGAGAACAGAAATGTTTGAAAGAAGCCAATACGAGACTCAGCCGGTGAGGACTGACTGAATGAAATGATAGTTCAAACTTTAGCATGCCAATTCCTCTTAAAAAAAGTTCTGATAACTTTTGGATCCGTCTGACAAATTGTGGAAGTATATCCACTTTTGAGCAGCCAGAAAGATCAATTAGTTCAAGAGAATCCATTTCTAATCCACCTGGAATTCTCTGAATACTTTGGCAGTTCTTAAAATTTAAAACTTTAAGTCTTCTGAGAGATATGATTGATGGATGAATGTCAACTAAATTTGTACAACCTTCAAGAACCAGCCTCTCAAGGTTTGGCATACCTGTGAAATCTGGGGTCGTTGTCAAGTTCTCGGAGTAGCTAAGATCCATAACTGTCAACTTCTCCAAGTACTGTGAAACATGCAAATTAATATTATGGTAGATCAGTTAACTTCCAAAACAATCTATTCAAGAATCAAATAAACACAACAATTGGATATAAGGAGACTTACAAACCTTTATTCCATGCCAAAGCTGCTCAATTTTGCTATGATGCAGAATAATCTCAATAAGTTCCACCGGCTGAAAATTTGGTGGAAGAGATTTTGATGGATACCAAGCCCATTCAAGAACCCTTATGGCATCAGGAAGATATTCAGGGCCTTGACATAGAACCAAATTTTGCATTTTGAGAAACTTCAGTTTAGACATCTTAGAGAAGGCTTTTGGATTCCAAGCGAACTCTTCCACCTTAGGCAAGCATATGGCTATGCTTCTAATTGCTTCTGTTCCCTATCAATTGAGAATAAGAGGAATTAATTCCATAATAGCGAAACTTACTGTGATAAAGAAATTTATAATTTAATTTATCCAAGCTTGGTATATCTGCATAACCTCTTACCGTATTCTCTTTGAGTACATGAAAAATGTCCTCCCGAAGCCACAACTGACTGCGTTGGCCAGGCTCTTGCTCAGACTCCAAACGGACAATTTCCCTTCCCATTTCTTGTATCAGATCATGCATATCCACACAGTTGTCAAAAATAGTTAACAGGGATTTCTCAATGAGAACACTTACCATGATACTAGTGTCAAAGCCAAAAAAGCTATCTAGTATTTGAATTACTCGTTCTTTGTCATTCCCCTTGAGGAAACATGCAACATCGAGAAAAACTTGTTGGCTCATCATATCTAATCCATCATAACTTATTCTGAGTGCTTTAAACAGTGCTTGATCAATAGGAGCTTTCTTTAGCTTGGCTACTGTACTTTCCCAATCACCTCGGTCTCTCTTATAGAGAAAAGATCCCAGAATCTTTAGGGCTAACGGAAGGCCTCTAGCATAATCCAAGATACCCTTAGACAGTTCCCTATAACCTTCTTCAGGATAATCTTTCTTAAAGGCTTTCCAACTAAAGAGCTGAAGAGCTTCATACTCATTTAATCCCTTGCTTTTATATTGTGTTTCTATACCATGCAAGACTAGTAAACGTTGATCTCTTGTTGTAACGATAACTATGCTTCCTGAACCAAACCAGTCTTCTTCTCCGGCCAAGTTTTCCAGTTGGTCTAATTGATCCACATCATCAAGAACTAGTAGAACCTTTTTATTATAAAAACAGCTCTTTATCTTAGTCATTCCATCATCAACATCCCATACTTGAATGTTTTTTTCCTTCAATATCTGGCAAAGAAGATTTTGTTGTAGATTAACTAGACCGTGTGTTGTAGAAACCTCTCTGACATCAGGAAGAAAAATGCTAATTTCAAAATGATGAGAAATTCTGTGATAAACAAGTCTAGCAAGGGTTGTCTTCCCAATCCCACACATACCCCATATTCCTAGAAAGCAGACACCCTTTGCTTTTTTTTCTAAAAGAAAATCTATTTCGATCAGCTTGGAATCAATTCCGACCAAATTCTCTGAGGACTCTGATGATGCAAATGTAGGATGTACTTTCTTCCATAGTGCTTCCACAATCTCTTTGATAAGCTCTGTTTCATACCTATAAGAAAAAGAAAACAATAACTGGGCAGGAACACGAAACTATCAATTAAGGAACTATTTAGCTGAACTCAATCATTGATCGATGCTTTCAAAATAATGTTTTATTTATTTATTTTTTTTTTTTTTAAAAGGAAGCGGTATAAGAGCTCAAATAATGTTTGAGCTTTATATGGACCAACGCCATAGAGAAGACAATTAACCAACTCCTAGTGGTATCACATAGACACATAAATTGATATTGTCCCCCACTTAACACCTCTTATATTGAGGCATTGAGCCATACAACCCCTACGAAGCACAATTACGGAATAATACCACTTTGAACTATATAGTTTGGATAGTTCAGGTATTGAATTGTCAAATTGTAATATTCATGGAGTAGAATGTCGTCTGCAGCATAATAAAGCATATAAAGACAAGTTTTTTTTTACACCAGAGGGAAGAGAACCGAGCCTACAAGCTAGTTGGTCAACATCTCTATCTCATATGTTCAAACAGTAAATCAGAAATTCAGTGGATGCGCATATATATATAGGTTTGATTAGGTTCATAAAAAGAACAATGCTAGTTACCTATAATCCTTTGAATCCCATCCAGAGAGATTGGACACTGTTGTTAAAGCATCTCCCCACTCTTGCACCTTCTTCACGTCTTCCCCTGAAAACTTGTCTTCATGTTCAGCAAAGGCCTCGGCAAAGCTCCCTCTCTGATGTCTCACATCAGAGGGATCCACTTCATAAAAGATTGGCAGAATAGTCCCCCTGTCTCCCATGCAAGAAACAATCTTGACAAGTTCTAGCAAGCACCAAGTGGAAGAAGCAAAGTTTGGCGAAAGAACAACCACTGCACACCTTGATTGTTCAATTGCAGCCAGGAGCCCCGAAGAAAGAGTTGTACCTCTTTCAAGCTCTGTGTCGTCCCTGAAAGTTGTGATTCCTCGACACTGCAGTTTGTCGTATAAATGGTCCGTGAAGTTCCTGCGGGTATCTGAACCCCTGAAACTCAAAAACACGTCGTATTTCCATTTTGAAGCTGAAGCAGAAGACGTGGAGCTTCTCATGTGGTAGCTCGACGCCATGGGAAAGTGGTTCACAACAATTGGACTCCAAAGTCAATCACTAAAAGTTATACACATCTCCACACCGATTATCACAAGAGAAAATATAGGAAAAACTGAAAAAGATGATAACAATGTGCTAGATGAAACAGAAATTGGACACCAAGAGATCTAAATCATTGTTGATCAGAACAAAAATCCAAATGACTCGAGGAGTTTATGGATCAAAACATCAAGTTTATGGTGGTTTTTGTTTTTGATTTTCGATTTTCGTTTTTCGTTTTTCGTTTTTCGTTTTTCGTTTTTCGTTTTTCGTTTCGTTTTTCGTTTTTCGTTTTTCGTTTTTCGTTTTTCGTTTTTCGTTTTTCGTTTTTCGTTTTTCGTTTTTCGTTTTTCGTTTTTCGTTTTTTGTTTTTGTTTTGATCAAATGGGTCAGAATCTCTAAATGGTTCCAGCCTTGGAGGCCAAGTCTACTTGATGCCTAACTGCCTAAGCCTAGGCCCTGTAATCCCTTTGTAAATCTCTGTGTTTAAACCTTATTACCTGTATGGCTGTATCTGATGTAATATAAATAAGCAATACAATTGATCCTCTCTGTGTGAGGTTTTCCACAAACTCTCTTTTCTCTTTCTGTTATCTTTCATAATTATGGTCAAGTCATACCTCTTGGGTGAAAGCTAGAACAAACGGTGAGTTAACCTCTTGGCCAGTTGTCCGAGGCCATTGGACACCATCTCCTAGCTGGTTTATGCTCATATAATAGTTTCCTTGACCCTGGAAAAGAGTCTGCAATACAGGAGAATGAGATGACATAAAGTTTGGCAAAAATATTTTGTCAAATGCTTATGATAGAAAATTAAAAAGAATGTTGTAGTGAAAATGAAATTGCAGAGAGAATAGATGGGAGAATTGTGTGTTTATTATTGATAATAGGAGCCCTTTATATAGGGAATTACAGAGTACAAGAAAGGTAATAGAATCCGACTTAACTAGGAAGTCTAGAACCTTCTCCTATTACAACTCTAACACTAAACCCTAATTTGAAGAGGCACACATGATGTCGACATCCTTCAACACTCCCCCTTGTGCCGCTCAAACTTAGTGATGACGCTTTGATTGTTGCCTCGTTAAAAACCTTGCCAGGTAACAAAAACCTTGTGGGACAAAAATAACCCTGGTCGAAGGACAAAAAGAGCACAACACGTCCTTCACTCTTCGAGATCGAACATGTAGACATCATACCTCCCCCTGATGTCAATATCTCCCCCTGATTGCTACAATTATGGGAGTTCGGATAACTTTCTTAATCCGATGCTCTTCACATGTTTCTCAAAGGTGGATTTAGGTAACGACTTAGTAAATAAGTCCGCTACATTATCCTCAGATCGGATTTGATTTACTTCAATATTTGGAAGCGCTTGTTGTTGCTGATTGTAAAAGAACTTAGGCTATATATGCTTGGTGTTGTCGCCCTTGATGAAACCTAATTTCATTTGCTCAATACAGGCTGCATTATCTTCATAAATGCATGTAGGTTCATCTGTGGTAGACTGCAAACCACAAGTTCCTCAAATGTGTCTAACTACAGACCTTAGCCATATGCATTCTCGCACAGCTTCATATAGAGCAATAATCTCTGCATGATTCGAGAAAATAGCAACAAGGGTCTGCTTTGTAGACCTCCAAGATATCGCGGTGCTTCCCATGGTAAAGACATAACCCGTTTGGGAGCGACCTTTGTGAGGGTCAGAGAGATACCCTACATAAGCAAAATTCATCAAAACATCATCATCATTTTTTATGTAAGGGAGGAGGATGGGTGGCCGGCAGTTTTCGCCTATCACAGTGTCTTGGACGCTGCCACTTGGGCTAATGAGATCCGTTCTCATTCTTCCGTCATTCTTTTCTCTCTGCAGGGATAGAACAAGCCCATAACTATCGTACATTTTAAGTAACAAAAGATTGTCTTTATACCAGTCCAATGGCGTTGCGTTGGCGCAGGGCTACATCTAGCCAACAAGTTCATAACAAATGAGGTGTCCGGTCTTGTATTGTGTTAAGTATAATAATGCGCCTATTGCACTTAGGTAAGACACTTCTGCCAATTAACTCGTCTTCGTCATCATCCCTGGGACGAAATGTATCCCTCTTAGGGTCAAGACAACGGACGACCATGGGAGTGCATCTTTGACTTTAAAAAAATGCAAAGCATTTATTGACACGGTATACAAGTTCTAATCTAGTCAAAACCGTGTTCTCCCAAGGTCCTTCATCTCAAACTCGGATTTCAGGTGTTCAGCGGTTTCCCTTAACTCTCAAGGGTTCCAATTATGTTTATCAACATAAACCGTGACAATTGCAAATCCAGAACTTGTCATGAAAACGCAAGGGCATAGTTCATCATATCCCTTCCCAATCAAGTAGTCACTTTAGTGAGCGTTTCACCCTCATTGCAAACACGCTCCGTGGTCAAGAACCACTTGATTTGGGTAAATGAAGTGCACAAGACCCTTCATTATATTCTGTATCTAGATCCCCATAGAGATACGTAGTGACCACATTCGTAAGCTGCATCTTCAGTTATTTGGAAACTACCAAACTGACAAGGTAGTGGAGTGCAATGACATCCATTACGAGAGAATATGTCTTCTCGTAGTCGATTCCAGGGCGTTTTGTGAGAAGCCTTGCACCATAAGGCGAGATTATCATCTCTTTTTCTCATCACACTATCTAACGAAGACCTATTAATGTCAACAGGTTTTATGTTAAGAGGTTTTGGCATCTCAGGCCCGAAATCCTTCCTCTCCGTTAGTGAATCCAATTCAATCTGGATCACATCTTTCCATTAAGGACAATTTTCTCTATGTTGGCATTCTTCAACAGAGTAAGGTTCGATGTCATTGGTCTCAATAATTCCACGTCTTCATGTACACTAGTGTAATTCGTAGAGATCTCTATATTCTCAGGAATTGGTTCTAACATTGAGGCATCCCCCAACGATGTCTCTTGGACATAACCACAATCCAGAATATTCTCATGAGACTGATTTTGAGTATCAATGATCAATGGATCGAGTTGTGCTAAACTCGCTCTCTTCTTAGGGCAAGAATCCATCGAACCTATGGGTCTCCTACGCTCTCTAGCGGAACCCATGGCCTATGATGTCATTATGCCACCTTGTGGCGTCACCATACCACCATCCATGGTAGTGGTGCCGTACCCATCTCCTCTGGAAGGCACCATGTCCTCTTATGGGGCATCAATCCTTGCAGACATGTTTGCAGCAGGTATATGTGATATCGTCACTTTTAGGGGATCAAGATGAGACATAGTGGGGACAGACCACGAACCAAACCATATTTATTGGTCGGTTTTGGCCAGTTTGTACCATGTTTGCACAGCCCTAATATGCATAGGGATAAGTTAGAGATTTTCGACATAAGAAATATGGTCAACTCGCAATAATAGAATACCTAAGAAAGATGTTGATATGAAAATTCCTAGAAGTGAGGTTAGCTAAAAATACATGTCTAATGTTAAGGTTTTAATTAAAATAAAAACCTATTAGAGCATCTTTAGCAGACTCTCTATTGTGGCTCCTTAGCTATTTTGGAAAGCATGTTTAACTTTTTATCTATTTTAGCAACTGCACCAGACTCGTAAGTGGCTCTCTATTATAACTTTTAGCTATCTCGCTCCTAAATATAGAGAGCGAGATGAGTCTCTCTATAATTTAAAACATTCTTTTTAAGTTATTTTATGTAATTTATAAATACATTTAAACTATTTAATATTCATTTAAAAAATAATATAAATTCAAAACTAGCTAAAATAGAGAGCATTGATGCAGACGTAATTCTAAAATGGCTAGCTAAAATGACTTTTTAGCTACTTTAGCTAAAATTTGACTTTAAAATGGCTAGCATTGCTAAAGATGCTCTTAGATAGGTTAGAAACTTAAATATTTACCTTTAAGTTAGGTTGCAAGTAAATTGATGAAAAACACAAAATCTACCTTTAAAATAGAAAGTTTAAATTACCAAAAAGTAAATTTCATATTCATTTAAATCTATAAAGCCTTTGAATTCCAAAAAATAAATTGTAAAGAAATGCTCCATAATTCTAGCAATAATGATGAGTAGAAGGCAAACTGCTATAATAATGGGAGCAATAAAAAATCTACAATTAAGGTATTTAAAGAGTACGTTAATTTTGCTAGTTGACTAATGTTTTTCAGTTTTAAGTAGTGGCAATATGTGTAATTTAGAAGAAAAAAAAGGCAATATTTTATCCTAGTTAGTAATAATTGGGTGTAGATTGTAAAAAAATAGTATGTGAGTTTTTCCATTAGATTTTATAGGAATTGGGTCTATAATGAATTTCCCAAAAACAAAAAACAAAAAACTCTTCAACCTTCCCCTGAATCACCGGCCGGTCTTTCTCTCTCACAACTTGTAGCATTTGGTCAAATGTTTACGTTCCAAGTTTCCAATAGTGTTAAACAACATGAACATACCAAAATGCACATTCTGTTTAAGGGAAAAGAGATTTGGGAGAAAGTAGATGTATTTCATTGATAATAAGAGTCTCTCTATATAGAAAATTACATAACAAGATCATTAATTAAGAACCAAATTCTAGATGTGAGTTCTGTGAAAATAGGACCTAGGGTTTGGAATTAAACAAGTTGGTTTATGTGCTTGTCCAACGTCGCTTCTACACCGGCGTGGGATTTCGGCCTCGTCAGTGTGACTTGGGTGCTTCCGAACGGGCTGGTATGTTTCTCCGGTGGTCGGGTGATTTGGTTGCTGAAGTTGGTCGCGTTCTCTTTCTTCTCAGATCGAAGTTGGTAGCGGCTGTGATCTCGATCAACGGAGTACAGATGGTGGGGGGTACATCTCTGTTCTCTGACTAGAGATTGTATCTCTCCCTTTGCTGATCTAAATCTGGTTGCACGGAGGCTGGGACTGAGGAACAGAAGAGACATGAATTTTTTGTTTTTTATCGGTGGCAGTCAAGGGCAGTGGTTCAAAACAGGTTGTCTGATTTTGAACTCTGGCTAGGGGTGGTGGTGCGCGGTCAGTGGTTTGAATCTATGGCAGAGCAACAGGGGTTGGATGTGGTCTGGGTAGGAGTTGAGGAAGAATGGTTGGTTGTGGTTGGTCAAATTCAGATTATTGATGTTTTTTGGAACTGGTCCGAGTCTACATTGATCGCTAGTCACAGTTCGATGGTGGCTCTTTCGGGAAGCGAGGTACTTCACCGCAGCTTGTTATTGTTTTTTATTAGGGTTTTTACTTTGGTTTTTAGGTTTTGTTTAGGGTTATTAAGTCCCTACTCTTTTGAGCTAGGGGTTGGTTAGTACGGTCTTATGGTTGTGCCATTATTATGGTGTTATCTCCAGGGACTAGTTGTTTTAATTTTGATGTTTTCTTGTTGTCAATGTATTGGGGACACGCCTGTACATGTATACTGGCGGTTTTGGTATATGGTGTTAGAAGGGGTTAGTCTATTCTTGAGGTTGGTTGTAAGGATGTATCGGGACTCTTGGGATAGGTTGATTATCTGTAGCCCAGAAAAGAGGTCAATTCATGTGGTTAGAGTTGAGCTCCTATCGGCTCAAGATATCTGTAATCGCTAGTTCTACATTTGGGGCATGAGTAGGTCCTCTTCTCTAGTTGGAGTAGGTAGGATTTTACGCAGACATCCCTATCGTTGTAATCTCTTAGATTAATGAAATTTCTTCTCTTCTCTTCTAAAATATATATATATATATATATAGAAGATTACATGTACAATCATCTTACTAAAGCAGAGAACGCGCCTCACGCCCGGAGAAAAACTAGAGGGAGATCGAGAGTGCTCTCTCCTAACTGAACGCCTCTGGCCCCTGCCGCTGCGTTCCAGTCCTGGAGAGGATGTTTGCTTGGGCCTGCGGCATGGTTCTTGGGCGATGGTCTGGCTCAAGGATGGAGGAAGGCGCGGTGCTGGCTGCATCTGGATCTGTGGCGTGGCTGAGGTTTGAGTCCTGAGTAAGCGTATAATTTAACCTTATAAAATGTCATCGTTAGTATATAGTAAATAGGGATCGTTCTATTCCGGGGATTGAGGGTACACCTGTCATTGTAAAACAAATAAAGAATTAATAAAAGTACAAAGTATAGTATTTACAAAAAGAATATATATATACAAATAACGAAATAAAAGGGGGGTTTAAGAATTAGAGTTTTGAAAATTAAAATAAATAAAAGAAAGAAAATCTAAAAACACATATACAAAGGTGGAACGGAAGTAACAAAGATCAAAACCACAATCATATGCAAGAAATCCAATCACAATTCTTATAGTTGATCTTCTATGTCATGAGAAAGAAGTTGACCATGTGAAACGTTAGTAAGCAAACGATTTCCCATTTTTTACTTTCATTCAATAATTAATCCAAGTGAAAGCATAAAAATCAATCCTATTGAACATGCAATCATAGTCTAGAAAGCTAGCTAATCAAAAACACATTCAATGCATGAAGCATAGAGAAAGGATGTCAACCAAAGTGCACAATCTAGTTATGAATAAGTTCACCTATTTGCAATCCTCCTTAATTGATTTCGACTTTTGTCCAAAGCCTTTACTACTTAAATCTAGCTCCAATTACATGCATATATCCTAAGTTGGCCACCAAAGAACACATACATATAAAAGTTTTCTGTAAAACAAAATCAATCAAGCAATCTCACATAAGCAACATATAAATCAACATAAAGAAATCACAACTTTATTTCAAAACATATAAATGGGCTTTAAACTTTGCCCTTAACGTCATGTTAACTAGAATTCATAACTCTACGAATCAAACAAAGGAAAACAAAAGAAAGTATGAAATACACCGTGAAAGATGAATGATGAAGCCTTGAGACGAAGAACTTGAAAATCCTTGAAAGCAAGCAATCTTCTAGGGACGACACAAGGGTGGATGGGGGTTAGGATCTTGATGTATTGCATGACTTCTTCTCCTCCTTGGTTGAGACGCAGGGCTTCTGAAGACTAGAGAATGGAGAGAATTTTTCTGATGTTTATTTACTGAGGGAGAGAGGTGTGTTGTTGTGTTGTGGTGTTGTTGTGGTCTCCTAATGCTTTCAGGTTTCCTAGCCTCATCAGGATTCCTGCATTAACTGGGATTCCTAGTTGGACCAGGAAAACTCAATTTCTTCATTTCAGCTCATTCCAGCTCCATTTATTCCAAGGTACCTAGAAAATAGAAACTTTTATTAAAATTACTAAAAATAGAAACTTTCTAAAGATAGAAACTTTCCTAAACAAGAAGGATTTATTTAAGGAAATAACTAAGTAAATATGAGGAAATAACATTTAAAATGTCGCATTAAAATGCTCCTATCAGTCCAGCATTGGATCTTAGTCGGATTGGGGAGGTGTCTTGCGTCGGTTGGAAGGCGTGGCGGGATCTACCGTTTGCTGCTGCGGATCGGTGGATCGACGGTGGTCTTTTGTTGTTTGATTTCGGTTTCTGTCGTAGATCCATGGGTTTTGGATGTTTGGGTCTACGGTGGTGAGCAAGGTCCGACAGGTAGGGGAGCGCTGGTACTAGGGATCTGACACTGGTGGTGGAGCGGCAGGAGTGGTGGGGAAGCAATGATGTAGGTGCAGCTGGTGACGTGATTTGCCGGTGGGGCTCGTTTTGCCGGCGACGGCCTTGGTGGAGCTCGGTGCTGCCTTGGTGGATCGCGGCGCTGAGTTTTGGTGGGGAGTGGTGGTTGGGCCGGGTCCTTGTGCTTGGGCCTTGTTGTTTGGCTGGGCTTTGGTGTTTAGTTTTTTCTTCTGTTTTTGGTTTGAGTTGTTTAGTTTTTGTAGTTTTTGGGTCTTTATGACCCAAATAAGTCCTTCCTCCTCCGAGGTAGGGTGGTTAGTGTCATGAATTCTAGCGTTTGGTTTGAGTTGGATTGCTGGTTTTGGGTTTGCAGGGCCCAGTCTTTTGCCGGCTTTTGGCCGTGCATTTCATTATCAGCCTGTGCTGAGGTTTCCGGGGGATCTTGGGATGGCCCGCTCAATAGTTATCTATTGTGGTTTGACCCCATCCTTGTCAATGCTACCTATTCTGGCCTTGCTACCTCGATCAGTTCTCCAATTCAGCCTTCGTTTTTGGATTCATTTACAGTTCATTGTAGTGTCTTTAGAGTAAGTATGCATGGTGATAGTCAGTTGCTGCTTTACTCGATTGTAAACCCGAGTTTGGGTGTTGTGATTGCGGCATTGTTGTAATTGCAGTTTTATTGAATGATAATTCCCATGATCAAAAAAAAAAAGCAGTGCTTTGCAACAAATCCTATACATAAATGGAAGATTAATACAATATACTCTCCTATATTACATGATTTAATCTAGGGTAAATAACTCTGTTTGGACTAGACACATAAATGCTAGATTTTATGCAACGTTACGTTTCATTCAATTATTGTGAGACAATGAGGTTCCTAAAATTCATCAAAATTATTTAGGATATGCAACCGTTGCAGATATATATGTTCTCAGGCTCTCTGACTTTTAATTTCCTTATCGTCCAATGCCATGACTATCAGGAATTGTATACTCCTGAAGATCATTGTTGCTTCTCGCTTCACAGAAGGGAAAGAAAAAAAACATAACCATGAGCATGCCAAAACCTATATTCCCTTCAATTTTCGATTCAACTGTCTCTTTTGTGTGTGAATGAATTAATTCATTTAGTCATTTACCTGATCAACTCAATATGTTGGCCTCAATATATGACAAACTTATGGAATCATTGGTGCTTTATCGTGTTGAATATAACAAGATGCAAAATAGACTGCCTAAAATTTCAATAAGAAAGTACGTATCTCCATGGGTCCAAGCTCAACAACAAGAGTTGAACTATCGACAGGGCCGCCTCTTACTGGTGTAGGTTCTTCTCCTGTGGAACCCTCGACTTTCCACGTCATCTTCTTCATCGCTGACTTCTCTTGGTTTGCTGACAAGCTCACTTCTTTCAACTGCTTTATCTGAAGGTTCAAACACCAACAGAGTATGTAAACAATCACCAACAGAATGACCACTTGATCTTATAATCCTCATATCTGGAGTACGAAGTACATACCGTTTTTCCTGTTAGCATCTTCTTCAGTTCAACTTTTGCCAATGTAGAATATTGAGGAGCTTCAGCAGCCTAACCAAATGAATACAACATAAAAGCAATTAATGCAAAGTAGGAAGCAAAAGTTGTGTTAACAGTTGAGATCATGCATGGCACTTTATTAGTTGGCTCATTTCGATTACCTCATATAGATGTGCTAGACGGAGAAGTACACTTCCACCATCCAACTCCTGCAAAAGTAAGGTGTGTGAGAGACAGAACTCCAAGCACTTGATATATTCTACAGCGGCTTAATATACAGTCACCTGAAGAGTAATCAAAGCAACATTGGGAGGCAAGCTGTAACTTGAATCCATGACAGACCCTTTTGTTAAATGAGATGCAGTCCAATTCTCCAAGTTCTGAACAGGCAATTAAATTATAAGAACAACTGTGATGATGCTTATTTGGCAGCGATCTGTAATCACGGTCAACTCATACCTCATGGGTGAAAGCTAGAAGAAGTGGCGAGTAAACTTCTTGTCCAGTTGTCCGACGCCATTGGGCACCATCCCCGAACTGGTTTATGCTCATATAATAGTTTCCTCGAACCTGGAAACAAAACAGGATAATGAGAAAACATAAAGTATGGCAAAAACATTCTGTGAAATGCTTATGATAGAAAGAAACTATATACAATTCCATGGCTGTTGTAACATTATACCGTTAGTCCTTGACATGTATTATTCTTGATGCACACTGTTTCATCAAGGGCTTCACCCACCCCTCTACCATCATCGACCAGTAGACGCCTTGAGTTTATAACAGGAAGAATTAGATTGTGAATAAAGGAATTACTTGATCTGAAATGCTGATAAAACAGCGAGTCAAAATCGAACCTATGTAGCATCATCTCTACTTGTCCGTCTTGAATGCTGGATCCTCCAGTGGCACGATCAACCAAGACTGAGAACTCAGATTTGTTATCCGAAGTAAAGATCCCAAGGTTTAGCTGAACAGGAAAATGACTACCATTAAGAGAAACACTAGAATAGGTTGGAACATCTTCAGTCCATTCTTAGCTAGTTCTAGTATATGTGTGTCTCTGTATGTTCATGCTCACTAGTACTGTTAAGAAAATTACTGGATAGTAGTTTCCTGCAACAGGTTGATTAACTGAAAGGTTCCAGTCTGCTCTATAATCTCGTACCTGCAAAACCATGATTTAAGCAACGAATTTAAGAGTCCACAAGACATATCAATAATATATTAAAGTATTATTGTTGGTCCAAATCCTAGCGACCAAGTTTTCCGAACAATGGTTACCCAAAGACATTCATCATCTAAAATTTCCTGTAGAATACTAGTATTGGATGAGAAACTCATTATGGAGTTACCCTTTTAATGAAATCCCTCCCATTGGAATCGGTGTAAAACATCTTGTTAGTCTCCATGTTTGCTGTCATTCGTGTGATGACCTCTTTACCAACACCGTCGTCTGTAGGAATTGGACCAATCTTCAAAATAAAAATATGTTAGAGCTCAAGAATTAAGTCTAGGAAGATGAAAATTATTGATTCTTTCAGTAAATAAAGCATTCACCAGCCTTATGAAATATGGACAGTTAGATTTCAAAATAAAGAAAGATAATTCTTTCATCAGATAAAAATTAAAAAATGAGAGGTATATAACTTACAGTATATTCAACTTCGGCATGCTCTTTGTCTCTGTAAACTCTAATGACCTAATAATAACACAAGCTTTCATTTAGTAAAACGTGGTTGGTGACAGCATGAACCAATGGGGTGAATCTATCATATCTAAAATTGTGATGTAGCACTCGCTTTATGTCCAGTTGTCCACAGTATATAAAGTGAACATCAGATCCACTTCTGCATTGTTATTACCAAATGATGTTTCTAGTTTGTTGATGGATGTCGAAGCTCACACAAAAAATATAAATTAGTTGTTTAAGGATCTCAGATATCAAAAACACAGCCCACCCCAGAAAGTTATTTGATAATATGCCAAACCTGATAGATCCATGAACTGAATTCTTGGTGAACCTCATCGAATAATGGTCCACGAAAGACCTTCAAGGGTACCTGTAATACAAATAAAATCTTTATAATTTTATAGTGACAACAGATGAGATACCAACACTTGTATATATTATTGTGTATTAGCTTGATATTGTTAAATTGTTATGAAATGTTCCTGATGATCCAACCATGTGGGCAGAAACATAAGAAAGCTAAGGCACACTAAAACACCACAAATCACATATGAATAGATTTTGTTCAAAATCAGGAAACTTTAATATGATGCGAGTGATACGGTGAACAACAAATGAGAAGATGCAGGATAAAATTAAAATAAAGAAGAAAAATAAGAAGAAGAAGAAGAAGAAAGATGCAAGCTAGAACTGAATACAAATATTATCTCTCAATTCTTATCTTATATATTCAAATTCCAAGTGATTTAAAGCTTGCAAAGTGCATGATATGCAAAAGAAGGCTTACAGATCTTGACACAATAGTTGGAGGGGCACCATTAGGCCGGAATATATATGCACCTGAAGCCTGATTCAGTAATCATAAAATTGCATATATTAGTTCATGAAGCACTTCATTGACTTGAATTACATGATTAAGTATCAAAATCCTAGCACAGAGGTTGGAAACCTGGCCATCGGTGCTTGAACCATACCAGAGGTAGCTCTGCTGTATTGGTACATCAACCTGGCAATATATATATGATGATTAAATAAAGTTGATGTAAACTTCCACCACACCATTTTGAAATAAAGAAGCAAATCCACCAATCTTTTATGCAGTTCATATATGTAAGCCCACGGTCAGTAAATATTGTACAGACTATGAACCTTGTGTAACAGAAAGGCCTTTTGTAGTACAAAGCAGAATAGGAAAATGACAACCAATTAAGAGCTTCTAAAGCATGTACAGTATGTAAAGCAGAGTAGCAGACTAAGCAAACCTACAGTATGAGGAATATGAATGATTGTGCGAGGCTACTTACTGTTTGAGAAATGTGAAAAAACTTACTCCTGTTTTAGAATTATACATCCGCTTGAGTTGTCCAGAAGCAGAAGATAAGGACATCTTCAGATCTCCTGGTCCAATTTCAATGGTCTCATTCTGTGGACTGTCCTTCACAGAGAGAAGTCCAACTCTTCTTTTCCCTACAAAAAAGTTTGGAATACATATGTAAGGAGATCTATGAGTATAGCTGTCTTATGCTATTCTATAATAGCAGATCAGAACTTAAAAGCCCATTGTAATAAACCTGCACACTACAAGATAGATAGGCAACAAAAAGTATAAATAAATAAATAACAGGTCAGAGGACATCTTGAGAATTGCCAAGGCCGAGAAGGAGAGAGAAAAGGAATGCACATCTGATCTACCTTTGGTAGCTCCTCTAGAGATGAAGTATGTGTCCCAACCAAGTGGTGACACAGAGGCTTGAAAGATTAGCCAGTACTTGGGAATTTGTTTTGATGACTGTCCCAAGTAGGCTTCTGTATAAAATGTTCTTAGATTGCTTGTAACATTATCCACACTCACATATTGTGTCTCGAGGATGTTTCCGGAGGAATCTTGAACAACAAGATCATCATAATTAACCTGATTGAAATTTTTACTCTCAAACCACTTGAAAAGGAAACCAAAATGAAAATTCAGGAAACCTACACTGATAGCATAAACTTAATAGAAAACCATACTCACAGGTATCCTAACAATCTCAGTGCGATTCCATCCAAGAGGATTATATGCCACAACAACCTGAAAATAACAATTAGTTAGAATGAACGAAAAAAGAAGAAAGATTTTCCTGTCTATTATCCATTTAGAGAGAGATAGAGAGTACCAAGCTCTTCCCTTCTGGAATATCTTCCTCCGTTGGAGGGCAGAAACTGATATTGAGTAGTCGACACTGATTAAGAAATAAAAGAGGTGGAAACTCAGCATAGATGAGGAGGATTGACTAGATTCTTAAAAGTTGGAACTTTAAAAAAATTGTTAGTATATCTAGAAAATTGGCACCAATTGATCCAATGTGCTACGACCACAATGAAGTGTCACCTGGCTAAAAGTAACTGCAGGGTCTTTACATTGATCTCCAGATTTATTTGTAGTTAGGCACGACAGAGCAGAACTGACAACAGCTTCTGCCTAGAAAATGCAATTCTGTTATATACAGCCTACAAGGATAATAACAATGCCAGAGACAAAGGCAAAATCAGAAGGAACAAATTAGAGAGATAGTAATTCGCAACCTCAGTGACACCAATTGACAGGCGCTTTACATAGTCATTTGTTGTATGTTGTTTAGCAGTGCCAGTGGCAGCATCGTGGTGCTGTGCAATTCCTAAAGCATCTCCAAGGGAATAGGTACTTGAACCATTTGCTCTCTTTCCAACCAGAAATTCTAGTTCTCTTGCTGCCTTTGTACGCAAATAGAAAATTACAGTTGACACTTAATACCAATACACAACTTAGTAGATGATAGGAAGAGTGGATCCTCTTCTTGCATTGGTGAAAACATGCCAAAGATGAAAACAGTATCCTTAAAAGATATTTCCATGTCAAATGGTGATTACAATGTGAAAGCACATTGCGCTTAAAACTGACAGCATGCATTACAGAAATGAGGGAGAAGAATTTGAATCTATTTTATCTTGGCTATGAATGATTACTATATGCTAGAATGACATTGCCATACCAAATAATATCCGCTTAGTGATCGAATATATCTTTTCAAACCTGGGCGACTAGTAAAATAACCGGTCCAATAAGCATTTATTATATCTGCATACCTGTCATTGGCAAACAACGTATGCAATAAGTCAGTAAATACTGTTCAATAAAAGAGGCAAAGAAGAGACTGATACTCACGGAAAATAATCCTCAGTTTTTAATGGCCATGATTGATTTGCTGCATTTTTAGCATCAGTGTAGAGAGACGGTGTAGAATATAAGGCATTAACTCGGCCATCCTGAAAAATTAACTCAACGAAAGTCATGTATCAGCCTAAAATTTTTCCGAAGCTATCTAATAGCAGCTCATGTTAAACAAATCAGCATTCTTTATCTGAAAAGGGCCACAAATATTGACGATCTTGATGATTAAACCCCACCTTATTAACATAGTGAATTAACTTATCCATTTGTTTGAACCAAGATTCAGCATATTGGTACTGGAAATCATCTCCCATTGTCCACATCATGTGATTTCCCCTAGTCACATTTGCCTGTATATAGAGATCATTCAAGAATTCAGCCTTCACCATAAATTTTAAAACAGCAAACTGGAAGGAGCTTTATGAAACTCACAACTCCCTAGAAAAAAGATGACACTGGAAAGAAAAATCAAGCAGCAAAGAGCTTACTTGGATGATTGCAGCAGTAATAAAATCATTAACGCGCAGTTCAACATTGTAGTCAAAAATAAGCGGATTATCCTGCAATTTATCATTTAACAGATCAGGACAATAGTAAAGTCAGCAAGAAAATCTGTTTGATGGGAAGGTACTATTTTGAAATGAAAACCTGCACAGGGACAAAGTCATCAAAAACTTCAAAATGGAAACCATCTGGCGGACTATAGTGACGAGGAAAGGCATTGGCAAAAATCTGCAAAATATCCCAGACATTTGTGTAGTCAGCCACTCAGCCCTCAAATGTAGTCTTGGATAAAGAACAAATAAGTAAGATAACAGGATTTCTGCTCCGAACCTGAGATGAAGAACCAAAAGTTTTGGATCCACGCCATATAACTTCAAGAGACTTATCTCCCTTACGCTGTGCTCTGTCCTGATAATCAATCCTTGCAAAATGTACAGAATCGAATCCAAGCTGCAAGCAAATTGTATGAACCAAACTATTTCAATCTTTTTTACCAGTATCATACAATAGTACAATACAACAAATGTTAAATGAATTATAACTAATCAATCATGATGGTTACGACTTATGACTTGAAATCAGAAATCTTATATGGAAGAGATATGTAGAAGGAAACTTCAGGTTAAACTTAGTAGTCAATCCTTACAAAATGTACAGAATCGAATTCAAGCTGCAAGCAAATTGTAAGAACAAACTATTTCAATCTTTTAGGCAAACTATACAATACAACAAACAGGTTAAGTAATAACTAATCAATCATGATGGTTCTGTCTTGGAGATCAAAATCTTATATGAGAAGAGATATGCAAAAGGAAATTTCTGGTTAAACTTAGTAATTAATACTCTAAAGTAATTTAAGAGAAGCATGTATGACTCACAAAATCAACCTATATCAAAAGATGAAACATTGCTGATTGAATTTGAAAATTATGTACCTCAGCTCCAAGTAAGTAACCCTGCACAGCAGAGTGTCCGAACGGATCAATTTGCCACCCCGCTCGAGGTGTCTTGTTGAACTGCTGCTTTATAGCAAGGTGGCCTAGAGTTGTTTGGTCAATCATGTCTATGTAATGGACTGCAGCCTCATCATGCATGCACCAACCTCCATTTCTATACATTCACATAAAATGCTTATATCAGATTAAAAGTTCCAAATGCAAACACAACTATACAAGTCGAAAATACCAGTTGATTGCTATAGGAACATACACAAACTCTAACTGGCCAGCATCTACTAGTTTCCGCACTCGTTCTTGAACTTCCACACTTTGTGTAAACCACCATCTTTGGAAAAATGCCTAGAATTCATACCAAAATCAGTTTGACAACATAAAAAAAAACTTGACAAACTCTAACAAAATGTAATGCTAATTAGCATCCTACCATCTCAGCAAACACAAACTTCCTATTCGGATCACGAACCAACGATTCAACGACAGAATCCAACGTATTCTCAACACAAGCACCCTACCAAAATCAACACGTTTCATTTATTCATTACTAATTCAATCACATCAAAAGTATATATATGCTTATAAACTCGAGCAAGAATGAAAGACCTGAATGCTGTTATTTGATCCAACATAGTACTGATCAACAGTCTTCAACCAACCAACGTCATCATGGGAATGCGCAACCAAATGAACATTCAACTTCCCTTCCACAACAGCACTCCCGGTCTGGTACTTCACAAAAACTCCATCAACACTCGCCACTCCCAACCAAACAACCACAATCACAAGCTCGAAAAACGCCGCGAGCTTTAGCATTTTCAAACACTAAATGATCAAAAACTGAAGCACCGGCCGTGGAATGGTCCGAGTTTATGGAAGAAGTGATGGAGAGACTTGTAACTTGTAAGCACCGCTGTGATGGGGAGTTTTGGGCAAAAGAGGACAAAAGGGGGACCTCGGTTTCTCCTTTGGCCGGCTCAACTTTATAGAGATGGTTGAGGAGAGAGTAGGGACAGTCAGTACGAGTCGCCATATGGGCCTCCATTTTGTGATCGAGCTGCTAGTGTCAAACGCTTAAAAGTCTCTTGTCTTTGAGCTCTATAGGAAATGGAAAACTTTTTTTATGGCGGAGTCTGGGACTCGGAGCCGTTTTTTAATTCTACGAGGCGGGTGATTCCAAACGCTGGGGTCCAAAACATTTACGTTTTACTACCAAGACACGTTTGTTTCATTGACTCGGGAAAATGCAGACGCAGGGGTGGGAAAATGGTTCCTCCTACATGAAGAAAATGAGTATATCCTTATGAGATCGACAGCTAATTTGAGAAAGTTTTACGATACGTTAATATATTGACACATCAAATAGACTAGGTTCAATGTAGAGATAGACCGATTTCATGCATTAGTAGATCAATTTGGCTTAATCTTGAATTAGTCTACCTCTGTATCTAGCTAGCCTTGTTTACCACTTAATGTATCGGTACATTAATGTATTTATGTCAGTGCACTGAATCCTCCCTTATTTACAGTGAATGCTAAGATAGTGACCGATCATTAGACATACTGGTCTTGTTGGTCCGAACTAGATTCGAGAGAGGTGTTGTATACGTGTATGACGGTTAGCTAGATCGGAGAAGCAATATTAATATCCATAATCTCTTCGTCATTGCAAGGAATTTGCGAGTGCAACGACTTCAGCCAGATTTTGCAGGGCAGAGTTAGTCCGGTTAGGTAGCTGCAACCATATTCAAAACTAGCAGTAATGAAGATAAGATACGATTTCTCACAAAAAAAAAAAAAGATACGATCAAGTGGTGACTCAAAAATCCATAACCATAAGTATGACATGATGAAGGCTTCGAACGGCCAAAACAAAAACCACGACTCTGCAGTTCTCTATTAATTAGAGAGAAGCAGTGGTTTTCAATAAAACTAATTAAACACATTTTGTCTGAGAAGAATGCTTGATCCAGTCACAAATTGTGACACCATAAACTCCAAGCCAGGAATACAATATTTGGATAAAACTTATGAATAAAAAAGCCAAGTAAATGACAGATTAGAGGAGTTGATTAAGGTAGAAAACATCTAAAATGACAGATTCAAGACATGATTAGTTAATAACAACATTGATGTATGTGCCAAAATTAGGAACCTATAGTGACCTATAGTGCTACTTTGATAATCGCAACATGTGCTCTATCACATGAGTAATAGATTCCTAACACCTCACCTTTCTCCTTGTTTCATTCGTTGCTGATATCCCAACAAATCTGCATGCATATGTTTGGCTAGCTGCTTCTCCTTCCTCTATCTTTGAAATTATCAACCATACGGGTCTTCATAATGACCAGTAGATTAAATAGTCGTGTTTACAAAACCACACCACGAGATGTAATGCCCTTAACTATATTTCTTCCCTTAAAACTTGATGGATGGGGCCAAAGTTTGATCCCTCGCCATCTTATCTCTCATCTATCTTGGCATTTTGATTAGTGACGCAGAAAAGATAATAATGACTACTTAAAAATAAGAAAAATACAAATAATAAATGAAAGGGTGAAACCAAATACATATCAATGCAACTCTAAAAGTGACTGCGGCAATGAGAGTAACCATTGGAAAGTTTAGTAAAATGAGGACATGAATATCTGCACACTCAATGACTGAAATAATCACCATTAACAACACGTAATAACATTAATTCCATGCAAAGGATACATTTCAATGTTGAATGTTGCACAATTTTTTGCTATTACTGTCCGTTTATCTGAGGGACTCTCGAAGCAAATGATAAAGATCAATGTATTGGTGCTTAAACCCAGCTTTCTGACCTGCCGAACAAACATTGATCCAAAACTCAATCTATAAGCTTAAAGGTCACAACCAGAGGAGACAGACAAGCACTAAAGACTGGAGATGGCTGCCGAATTGTAAAATCTTCCATCATAAGTTGGGAATGGACATGAACTGGGTGAATTCAGCAAATGAAACCTTCAATTGAAAGACGGCTTCACCATCCTTCATTTCTCCTCATTTGGTGGCTTGTTCTCTTCATTCTTCTTTTGTTCAGGCTTTTAAAGAGAGAGAAAAAGAAAATTATATAATCAAAAAACTAACCGCAGGCATTATGATCAGCAACTACTAGACTACTGATATCACCAAAACTGTTTATCAGGCATGACTGCTATGCACGCATAATTGTTGAATCTAATACAAAGGCACGAGTAAATGGGGAAAAAATCTCATTTCATGAATCATGTCAGGGCATGGTTTTTTTCTAAACGAGGAAAGGGAGCCTGTGTAATTAGTCTCACAAGGTGTTGGTTGCAGCTTGCCCATGACTACTGTCAAGTTCAACTGATACTATTTGAAGTAGAAAACAACAAAAAATAACTATATTAACACTAGACTGCCCCATAACACACGAGAATATAAGATATAACATGGAAAGAAAAGAAAAAAAAATACATTGCAGGTATAAAACTATCAAGTATGTTGGTTGCAAAGTTACCCCTCATAGCATATATCAAAAACAAAGTTATTCTGCCTCATTGGATTCCTTACACAAATTGATTAGCAGCTTATTTCCATGTATGATTCATACAACTAGATGGGGCAGAAAAGCTTAAAATGATAGAACTCATATAATTAGGCCACAAATTCCACAAAAGCAAACCCACACAAAATTGAAAGCAGATTAAAATGCTCTAAAATTACTGCATCATTAACATGATTTCTGTTTCTAGTTGCAGGGAAGGCCATTTCAAAATATTTTGGGTTGATTTTTCAAAACACAAAACATTTGGTGCACTCATTAACTAAGAAAATGTTCAACAGCACATCAAAAACCGAGTGGAGTAAGAAGTCAGCACAGACAAAAGGAGCACCATTTAAGAAAACTTTAAGTTAGATAACAAGGTAAGCCATGACCTAGATAAATCCAGTATATGCTATTTTCTTGTACTGTTAAACCCTGTTAAGTTTAATACTCACCTCTGATTGGTTTTGCATAGAAGCAAGCAAGTCTCTTACTGAAGGATCATTTGGGTCAACCCCTGGAAGCTGTAGAAACATTAAAAATAATATGTTATTGAAGGCTAGAGGAGTTATGCAGAATTTTTTTATGGGAATGAGGGAAAAAATGGAGGATGTAACAGATATACCGAGGCAAGGATAGAAGACACGAAAGACTGATCAGCCAATAATTTACTCATATCTTTATCGCTAGCAGAATCTTTTTCACCTTCCTGCACAGACATTTGAAGAGCTGCAAAAACCAAATATCAGAAAGGAGACCAACTGCATAATAAGGAAACAGTAACTTTGATATTGGTAATTTAAAATAATTGACTAGGGAGAATTCTAACTAAATCTGCAAACAAATGGAATCATCCATAACATGTGGTTCACAGGCAAATGGTAAGGCATGATTCACCGTGAGTAACCACCTGGACATGCTCACCAATGGCCACGGCTTCGAAGCTTCAGCAATAGCCTTAATCTTAATCCCAAAGCTATTCTAATCACCGTGAGAATGCGCCAGTAAACGAATGCAGTATTGCTCGTACAAAGTTGAGAACTCACCTAGAGCCAACTCGGGATCATCTGCAACTACCTCAGACATGTCAGTGTCTCGCATATCATGGCTGGAGGCAGGCTCATCCATCGACATCGCAAGGGCCTGCTGTAGCAGGGCGTTGTCATCATCCTGTTGCCAATTTAGAGTCAGTTTATTCTTCATGAAACAAAAACAATAGAAACAAGGGCATGTTAAGAACCCAAGAAAAAAATCAATAAGAACTCTTGAGTTCCACCATGTCAGGACAAGAGAACATGATACTTTTTTATTGTTAGACCCGCTTCATTCTCCCCACCCCACAATTCGTTAACAAATATAAAAGGGAGGAAAAACTAAGAAAGAAGCCCAAGAAGGAAATGACACCAACCATGAAATCAACACTCTTATTCTCAGCTTCAGAAGTTACAGCACTGGCACGCTCTGTCATAGTTGCATCTTGTGAGCTGGATTGTTCTTCCGCTCCTTTCCCCTGTTTGGAAGAATCCTCAGCAGCCTTTTTAGCAGCTGCTTCTTGTCTGGCCCTCTCCTCCTCCATTGATACTCTAAGAGCAAGGGCAAGTTCAGGATCCAGGTTTGGATCCACACCGAAATCAAAACCAGATACACCACCAGCTGCAGCAGCTGCTGCTGCTGCTGCAAAACCACTCCCACCTTCTCCATCTCCGGTGAAGATAGGTGTACTGCAAGAAGAGAATGGAAAATTTTAATTCAAGCAAAGAAATTCCCAGGTCATTAAATCCCCATGAATACTAGTCTCACATACTAGGCTCTGAACTTCAAATATGACATAACCCCCTAGGTTAACAATCTTGTTTTTAGTTTATACAAATCCCAACTTTTGAACCATTTTAGCCATTACTAGGAGGTGATGCGGCACTCACATGAGAGTTAGGATTGGAACAATCAAAGACATGATTGTTAGTCTAAGGAGTATCACATTTACAGTTCAAGATGTTAGACCAGACAACTTAAAATCCAGCGCTATTATCCCAATCACTTATTCAGACATCAAAACAGAAAATGGGGAAACACATGAACACTGACCTGATGAGTACATCAGAAAGAGCACTTGGACCAGCCGGAACATGAACAATGTGGCTGGTGTCATTATTGTTCACAGCAGCAAGAAGTGCTTCTAGCTTCTCTGACTTTTCTTCATCTTCTTCACCAAAATTAATGATATCAAGGGCTACACTGTTCTTCTTTAACTTTCTTCCAATCATTTCCAAAGTCTTCTTTTCATGTTTAACAACACTGACAACAACACATAAGTCAAAATGGTAAGTATACAAGAACTGGCAAAAAATAATGTGAAATCACAAGCATAACTTGGTATAACTAACCTTCCAGCAAAGACTATAATCCTTTGCTGCTGCTTCTTATTCTGGCGATGTTTGAGGGCCAATTGAGCCACCTGAATGCCAGCAGCCAGGTTCATCTCACCACCTATTTCTAAACCTATATTTTCAAAAAGGAGACAAAATATGAATTGATGCAATCCAGACATAGAACAAGAGTAAAGTGTCGTACTTTCAGAAGTAGTAACAGAAAGAATCATATCCACCCCCAAAGTGCAACCTTTAATTAGTTTATTTAAGCTCATAATTTGCAAGAGCTACACTTCCAAGGAAAATTGAGCTTGCTCGAGGCAAAAAAAACTAAATTAACAACAATATAACATTTCAAGGTCTTTTCGAACAAACCCTGTGTTTGCTCCTGTGTTATTAATCAGAAAAAAAAAAATAGATTTGCCTTTTGTGTGGTGTATGTAGTGGGGGGTTAAAGCAAAAGACAGTAGAAGCACTAACCGTGCATGCACGCCAAAATCTTGCCAAGATCACTAGTAGGAGTTACCAAAACGCGAACACGTTTCCCTGCCATGGTGAGAACTCCTACTGTATTCTCCGGATTAGACTGCATACAGAAAACCTTTCTGTTCAGTTGTTTGAATAGCTAACAAATGTAACCCTCATATATCTATAAAAACAACACCAACACCTCCTCTATCTCCTCCCTCATCGCACCCAGAACACAATACAGCAAATTACTAAACCCTATAACCTAACACAAAAGCATACAATTCCAAAAGGACTCATAACCAAATATCGAAAAAGTTCCAGCAAGCTCAACCAGCTAAGTAAGAGGTGTACCTGGGTTTTAGCTCCACAAATCAGATTGACGGCGTCGGCCTGAGCTTGAAATCTCGAGGGAGCGTAGTCGCCGTTCCGCATCCACTCCGAATTATCAATGCAGATCATTGTCGCCTGTTCAAAACCACAAAAGGAACAATTTTGCACAGAAGGAATCAGACTTTCAGAACCCTAATTTCCCAGAATTGCGAACCAAAAAAAAAAAAAATTTTAAATTGGGGGGACTCTGAAATGGCGCAGCATCGAAAACGAGTGGAAGCGCAATTAGGGTTTTTGGGGAATCTGACCTCGAGCACCATGGTGGGAGACTGGGCAGGTCGGAGAAGAAAGATCGAGAGAAATTGAAATGCTTCGTGACGGAGAAGAAAGAAAAAGAAAAGAGAAGGAAATAGTGAGGCTTATATTTACTTTACTTGCACAAGAGTTCTGCTGTAGTGCTAATTGGGAATTTATCGGCTGCGGTGATGAACACGACATTTGACCCAATTATTTGCTGCTGCCAAATCTTTGGGTCGGTCTGGTCTGGTCTGGCCCAGTACTTGGTTGGGCCTACGCCTGAATTTCAGGTCTATTAAGAATGTCCTTTTTTTTATTACAAAAATTAAATTAAAAAATATATATACCGATTGAAAATTCTAATTTATAACTAGTGAGCCATCTCTTCAAAAAAAACAAAACTAGTAAGCCATTAATTCTTTGCAGGATAGTTCCGAGGATCTCAGTTTAGAAGGTCATATTATTGACGAAGTTAAGAGTTTAGTTCAATTTTTATCTATTTGTAGTAACCATTATGTGAAACGTGATGGCAACAAGGTTACTCACCGTTTGGCAAAAGAAGCCTTAAAAGTTAGTCAACCTTTACTTTGTTTGGAGCTTGGCTCCATGAGTTAGTCAGTATAGATTTCCAGTGTGAAGTCTAGTGTGATCAATTCTATGTAAGAGCTTCCATGTTGGAATGTTGTTGCAGATTATTACCCCAAAACTCGTTGTAAGCAATTAATTATTAATAAAGTTCTTCATGATAAAATAAAATAAAATAAAAAAAAGGGTAGAGACTCGTCTCCTCATCTAGCTATGATGAAGTGTCCACATAAAGTTTATTCTCATGAAAATAGTTGTTCACTTAAGGGACAGTTTTTAAGGCACTATGAGGGACAAGTAAATCTAACGGCTAAAAACAAATGCACAGTTTTAAGTTGTTATAATTCTAGCTTTTAAATGTAATACATATGATTGAGATGCATTTGTTCTCACAATCCCTTAAAACTTTTCCTTATGTGAGGAAGACTGATGTTATTCATTGTTTAAATATGTTTCCACAGACCACAAAAGTTCCTTTTTGTTTTTTTTTCTCCACATACTGATGTAATTCTGAAAAATAAAACCTATGTAATATGTGGGGCAGTGGGGGTTAGTGGTACCCTTTTCTTGGCTTTTTTTTTTTCTTGGCTGAAGTTTACAACAAATGGTTTTAATGAGACCACAAGGTTGAGGTGTACTTGATGGGCAGTTTTCACTGCTACTCCAAGCATGCTAATATGAAGTGTTGCAGGTTCTTGAGGAATATTAACTATTTACCCATTTTAACACTTGAAATGTTGTTACTGCAGAAACGACCTTATTATTAATTTGCCTATTAATCTAAATTTGTAAGTGTTAGAACTGTTTGAACCCAAAATGAATATTTTTCCCGACAAGAGGACTCGAAAAAAACCGGGCCAATATCCATAGCCCAGGCAGTATATTTCCAACAAGTTTGAAATATATTGTTTAGAGGCTAAATAAAGCCTACTTGCAGACCAAGCAATCTTGAAGTAAATCTGAATATTCCTTGATCTACTATTAATTATCAAATATTTGATAATTAATGATAGTTGGTTTGCTTATCAAGATGGCGCAAGAGGGAAGGATGTAGACGTGAAAGCAGGGGCTCTTATTGATTAAGGAATCAAAGGGATGTATATATACATGCAATTAAAGATACGTGCACATGAGTCCTCACGAAGATATACAATCAAGGATGCGAGCGCTGACGAGTTGGTTTGCTCGCGAATATCAAGTTAGTCATATATATATATATACTTCCCAATTAAGGAGTGGTGAGACAATTAAGGAAGGGATCATGGCCAAGAACCATGCATGCAAGGAATCAGGGGGGGTCCCATATATATTGCAATTAAGCCACAATGGATATGGGGGAGATAATAAGGTAATCATCCTTCATTACAATTCAACAAGGAATATATATATATATATATATATATATATATATATATATGATTGCTCAGTGGTTGGCCAATTAAGGAAGGACGTACTCCTTTGCATGGTGGACATCCTTCATTGCCAATGATAAGCAAACAATCATAGTTGCCCATGCAATTAAGGGTTCATGGACGCGAGCAGTTTGAAATCCTCGCGAAGATATATTAATATATATAGAAGACGTGCATGCCTAGAAGTTGTTTTCCAAGAGGCAATTAATCTTGCCTAGAAGATTGCTACGACAGAGTTAATCTTTTATTGCCTACGATATCAAAACTATTAAGAGTACCTGGTCCTGTGGAAATTAATGCCTTGTTGAAAAACAGTACCTGGTCTCTCATTCCCTCATCTCCTTCCCATCATGTCGTAGGCTGCAAATGAGTTTTTTGTATCAAGCGAAACTCTGATGGCTCCGTTGAACGATACAAGGCAAGGCTTGTGGCCAAAGGCTTTCATCAGCAACATGGCATCGATTACGGGGAAACTTACAATCCCATAATCAAGCCAGCCACCAACAAAACTGCCCTTTGTCTTGCTATTTCTCGGGGTTGGCCTCTTCGCCAACTCGATGTCAAGAACGCTTTTCTCCATGGCTATCTCTAAGAAGATGTCTACATGTCTCAGCCACCTGGGTTTGTTGATCCTTCTCGATCCTCCTATGTGTGCAAGCTTCATAAGGCACTCTATGGCTTAAAACAAGCTCCACGTGCCTGGTTTCACCGTATGAGCTCTTTCCTTTTATTGGTTAGTTTTCGCATCAGTAAGGCCGACCCTTCTCTGTTCAGATTTCATATTGGCCTGCACACCATATATTTCTTATTATATGTTGATGATATTGTGGTTATGGATAGTCATGATCAGCTTCTACAGAGCTTCATTGATGCTTTAGGTCATGGATTTGATATCAAGGATCTAGGTCCACTCCACTACTTTCTTGGTTTACAGGTCACTTCTCATTCCCATGGTATTCACCTCAATCAAGTCAAGTATGCACATGACATCCTTCTAAGCATGACCTGTTGCTAAGCCAACCCGTGAGCACACCTTTGTCTGCAAAGTCTCTTCTCAGTGCTAATGATGGGGTTTTACTTGATAACCCTACTATGTTCCGCGAAATGGTTAGCTCCTTGCAGTATCTTGCTATTACTCACCCTGATATAGCCTTTGTAGTCAATTCCGTGTCTCAATTTATGAGCAAGCCCCGTGTTCCTCATCTTATAGCTACCAAACGTATTAGATCATGGTTTGTCTTTCAGCCTTCAGCGCCAACCTATTCATCTCTTTGCCTATTCGAATGCAGATTGGGCCGGTTGTCTGGACTCTCGTCGCTCCACCTCTGGCTACCTCATCTATCTTGGCGGCAACTTAATCTCCTGATGCTCTAAGAAGCAGCCCACAATTGCTCACTCAAGTGCGGAATATGAATATCGCTCCCTTGCTCATGCAAGTGCTGAATCCACCTGGTTAGCCTTCTTGCTATACGAACTTGGTGCTTATATTCAATTCCCTATCTCACTTTATTGTGACAACCTTAGTGCAACCTATATGGCATCTAACCCGGTTTTCCACGCCCGTACAAAACACATTGAGTTAGATTATCATTCTGTCCGGGAAAAGGTAGCACGACTAAGTGTCAGCTATATACCTTCGGTGGATCAACCTACTGATCTTCTCATGAAACCACTCCATAAGCATCGTCATCTTCTTCTCTACACCAAACTTGTGTGTCCAAAACTGCCCAGTTTGAAGGGGGTGTTAGAACGACTACATCTTCTCCTAAACTTCAGCCATCTGATTCTCCTACATTAACTACATAGGCTGTTTTGATTCTTGTGTATCAGTTTAGATTATAGCTGTATCAGTTTAGATCATAGCTTTAAATAGGATTTAATGGCAGCATTGTAACCATAGCAGCTAGCTGCATATATATGTATATCCTTGCAGATATCAATATATTGAAAACTTACTTTCTACAATAAGTCTACACAAGCAGTTACTCTAGCCTCTAGTGATGCTCCACAAGGTGGTTGATTGAGACACAAGTCACCCTTTGATTCTGTTATTTAGCCTCTTCTTCATCTTCCTCATATTCTTCATAAACGTCATAATCTTTCATCAAAGCAGAGAGTGTTTGCGTGCAGAGCTCAGACTCTGACTTCTCATCGATCTCACTAACTTCACCTAGCTGCACATTGGACTTTAGATGTCGGGAGGATGTGTTCTGGAACCTGGAGGAGACTGAGCTCCCTTCCACGCTGTTCGAGGAAAAAGAACTACAAACTTTGCTAGAATCTGATGAGAATGCTACCGTTGATGTTGATGATGAATTCAGGAGTCCAGTCTTATTAGATGTACTTTGTCTCGCCTTCACTCTCCTTTTCCATCCAGATAGCAATTGTCTTACATTTTCGGAAACTACAGATTTCTTGAAGCTTGAACCCATTTGTGTGATGATAACATAGAGTGGGAATGTAATGAAGCTACACCAGAACTGGGAGATTACCCTGCAGTAATTGATCAATAACTCATAAAAATTATATCTTTGGTCATATTGAAACTTCATTGCTCGTGAAATAGGCAATAATAGATACCCAAATGTCAAGCGGATCACGAGGAAAGTATGATTGTCCATGAAACATGAAGGATGTTTAATTTCCCACTGGAAACAAAATGTAGAAACATGCATCATAAGCAACTGAAAGAGGATTCAGCTCTTTAATTAACTTAAATTATTTCCTTGTAACGAGTAATTAGGTTCATACCAGAGACCAGAGGAAAGTAGCCATCTCGAATGAATTCTGGAAAAACAAAAGCCAGTAAGAGATGAGGAAATGTTTGAAGACTTGTTTTCAAAAATGAAAAATGTATGTCACATTGTTACTGATTCACTTACCTGGAAGGATATCAGTTGTATTAGCCGTAAAAGAAGCCAGGGCCTCTTGAACCAAAAGAGATCATCCCTTAGTTTAAACTGGTGATTTTCCATATATGGACTTTCTTCCATGATTTCCACAGCCAATTTTACCACTATCCGATGCAGTTTAGTGCCGACAAGCAGGATCAACTGACATGAAATCAAGAAAGAATGTAAATAGAAATTAGTGTTAGTTTCAAAGATGAAGAACTTTGAGAACTAATGAGATGGAACATGAATTAATGGCTTACAATCGCTGGAAGGAAGGAAAGCCAAAAGTAAATGTTGCTTCCTGAATGTCAGCAACACAGTTAATGCTGTAAGATTAAATTAACAACTAAAGACAGAAATAAAGTTTTCCCAATTACCATGAAAATCTAGAATAACGCAACATAAGGCGTATATCCAGAGAGGTATACTGCAAACAGAAACCATAAAATGAAATTATTCATTAATCATTAGCTGTCGAAACGTAAAAAATCCGAAATTTGGATATGAAGTGTTAAAGAAAAGTACAATTTTCAAGTAGGAGTAAATAAGCAATACCTGATACCAACAATATCACGAAATTCTTCCTCCATGCTCCGGATCATATAATTATGGAAATCATATGACAAAGGAAGCTGATGAGTCTACAATAAGGGAGGGAAAGACAGCAGAGTCAGCAGTGCAAAGAGTCCCATGATCTTTACTGCCACATCCTTTTGCACTGTGAGTTGACTAAATAAGTTGGAAACTAATAAGAACAGAAAGCAAGCTATATATGAATTTAGGATATGACATTTTATTTCAGTAGAAGTTCATTTAGCTAAAAAAACATACAGTGATGAATCCAAATCGCAAAGCCATATATGAAGGTCGGTTTATAGAACTCCAGAACTGGCGGCTGAAACAAAGCTGCAATTGCGGTAACAAAGGTGATGATAGTAGTTCAGATAGAATCATTACAGAAGATGAAGCAACTCTTTAAGAGGAAAAAGTGCTAAAAAAGTGAAATTAACGTAAGCAACCAGATGTAAAAATAGGTTAGAAAATAATATATTTAGCTTCCATGAATCAATTGGGACTACAATTGTGACTAAATAATTGGTATCACTCGTAAAGATATTACAAGAACATGATTAAAGAGGCGTTTCTCAGTCAAGATGATGATACAGAATACCATATATAGCACATAAACCAGGGAAACGTGCTAGATTCTGAGCACGATTATAGCTGAAAATATCAGGAGGATGTGAGAATACCAGCCAAACAAGATACTTGTGCTGGCTCCATGGATGAGATGCATGGTGAACTATGAATGTCGACAATCTTCTGATTCGCTTAGTTTCTTCGGTATCTAGATGCAAGGAAATCAAAATAATTATGGTCCATGTAATCAAAAAGCTGATTGTCAATTCATGAAATGAAAACAATCAATTCTTCACCTTTAAAGGTTTGAATTGCCTTAGCTTTAGCTTCATTTTCCCATGTTCTCCAGCTATAAATCTGCAATGAACTAAAATACAGCACTTAGTTCTTGGTAAATTGGAACCCGGGACCTTTAGGAAAATTGATTGATGATGAGAAAAATGAACCTTAATCATGGCCATGACAATGGCAAAGAAACTGTAAACAACGTGAGTCATGCCAAGCACGAATATTAATCGGTGAAGCTGTTCAAGACTTTCATAAGAAGCAAAGGACTCATGACCCTGACAACACATCAAAACATATGAAACTATCATAGCTGTATCAACAAAGTTCCCACATAAATAACAAACAGTCGAGAGTTATATCAGCAAAGCATGAACAAGTAAACTACCTTAGGACAATATTCATGAGACATAGTTTTCACTTCCACTCTAGAAACTGACTTGTTCAGATACTCCGGACTCGCAAAAAGTGCATGTTGAATCACACTGATCTCTTGCTCCAAAGCACAAGGAAAGAACCGGCTGCTGAAGGCCCATGATGAAGATTTAACACAAATCTTGGCCACAAAAACAATCCAGTGACCCATCAACAATGACAGAAGCCCAAAAAGCATCAGCTCTGCTTCAACATTGATCAAATTAACTTCCAAAGATAAAAAAGTAAATGAAAAAACACTAAACATATGTCAAGTACCCAATTACAGACCTTCTTGGATCTTTTCCAAAGCAGCAAGTATAGACTTCTTCTTAGTCTTGTCCAACCACTAAATATAAAATGGACATATATTATACATATTAAAATTCAAGATCAATGAACAAACCCGAAACAAGAAGAAGGATTGACATCAAAGATTGTACCTTTCCAAAATGTTTCAAAGAGCAATGAAAGAAGAACCCAAGAGAAATCAAGACAGTGATCACAGTAGCCACAGTCCATGTAGGTGTTTCAGCCAAGGATCGACCTTCCCTCTCCTCCATTAGTTTTCCTCAAACCCAGAAAGCCCCAAACAAACTTTCACCTTCTGGTTATTGTGCTGATATATCAGAACACCAACATCAATGAACAGGATGATTGGTTGCTAATACTCCGGGCTAGTTTCCCTGCAAGTCAGCGCTAGCCATTCTAGTCCATAAATGGCTGCTATATTGGTGGTGGGTTAGTGCTGTGCCTGGAAGCCTGGACCAAACCCATCAGAAAATTTAAGGAAACATGCATGGATGGTCTCACACTGTGGCCAAGGAATGGGGTCCCACTTGTTACTAACTGACAATGGCATGTTTTGGAGATTTGGTCTTGACCAGCACCATCGTATCTGGGGGAGTTTAGAACGTGTCTCTGTCTTTCATGTCGAACTTTTCTTGATGAAATGATCGAAGATCATGAATTTGATCTTGATCTCATTCTAAAATTCTCTAATTGCCAAAAACAATTGTTAAAATAATGAAACTTGGTTGTGAGAGATCGCCAGTTGTCAGAGTGGCATGGTGGTTAGTTAGGGGTTGTTAGGGTATGCATTTAATTAGTTGCTCCCAAGTCCCAAGTTGCTGTCTATGGAGTAATGAAACTGTTGTAACAAGTTTAATATTTTTAATCAGGTCAGTTCTAGAGGAATCATTCATGCAGTCTGTGCATCCTGCATGTAGATACATTTGTAAGAATCATTCATGCCGTGAATCATGTATAGAGAAATTATTATCATTACTATCGTTTTAGTTTTATTCACATGCGAGATTCAAATTACTGAAGGGTTTCTAAATTACCTTGGTAAAAGCAACTTAAGAATGAACAGTACTGATCATTCCATGAAAGGTTGTTGTTCAGCAATCCACTCTGAACGGTCGTGATTAATGGACCTTAGCTTACAAATACCGATACAAGTCAAAATAGCCAGAAAGTGTGTATAGGTAACACAAGCACAAGAATAGGCCGGCTACTTTGATGTCTTAAAATAAGAAGAAATTGTTGTGACAGGTTTGGGATCATAATGATGAGTTAATGACCCCTTTCTTGTGAGTAATCGGTGACCACCTACTCACAACTAGTTTTGCAGATTACCTCGACTTACTATATCAAACCTGGTAGCTAACCAGATTGCTTGTTTGTTCTGGAAGGTGAGTTTATGAATGAAAGTGGCCAGAGGCCCAAACTTGTAGCCTTGTAGGTATACACCTACCCTTCAAACCCACTTGGAAGGTGAGTTTTTGTAACAACTAGTTAGTTAAAAAGTTAGAAGCACACATCAACTGGGCAGTAAACTTGAACTCTGTAGAAACGAGGAAAAACCATCTTATGCTGTAGTATTATTTGGAAGTGAATAATGATATATTCATCTTAAGCTATCAAGGTACATATATACTTTGAATTCTAATCAAGATAAATATTAATCAGTAATATACAATTATACAAAGAAAAAGAGTAAATGATAAATAAAGTTACTTGCTATGCAACAAACTAGAGCTCAGCTTCTGGCTTTTTCTGCTCAACATCTTCTGGCTTTTTTGGCTCCACAAGTTCTGGCTTTTTCTCCTCATCATCTTCTGGCTTTTTTAGCTCAACAATTTCTGGCTTTTTCTGATCTACATCTTCTGGCTTAACAACAGGAAAATGTTTCTCTGTCCAAGCCAAATAACCTCCTCCCATGTTGCTCAGATGCTTGTAACCCTGTCAATTCAATTTTCAAGCTTCTAAGAATTTGGAGAAAAAGAAATAACAAATATGAACATGGTACAACAGCAAGGCTGTTCTGTAAGATTCTCTAACTTCTGTTCAAGAACTTCAATATTCAACAAAGATTTACATTGGAATATATACTTACAACATTTTGAAGATCAGCAACTGCATATAGGGATCTAACCCCACTTTGACAACCCTGTTAAAAATGATATCACAGCAACACATCATCAGATAAAGCTTTGCCGGAAAGACTAGTACAAAACACATGAAAGTAGAAAGTACAAAACTTACCACAACAATATGATCTTCTTTGCTGCAAGCAGATGCAACCTCTTTCAAGAAATCAGGATTTTTCACTCTACCTAAAGGCAAAAATCACATGAAACTTCATTAATTTCAAGGTACATACAGCTCATAGAATTACTTAAAAGAGAAGGATAGAGGTTCCAGCTACCTTCAGGGGTATTGAACATGTAAGGAATATTGTAAATCTTCTCTGCATCCACATACCCTCTCTTGAACTCCTCCACAGTCCTATCACAAATAGCATCAATTCAATCAAAACCCATTTTGTTTCCAAGCTCAATTTGAAGACTAAGCTTCCAAAAAGTTCATTAATCTAAGTAAAAGATCCCTTTGGCCTTTACCTAACATCCATATAGCCATAGCCAGACTTGATCAGATCCTTAGCTTCTTGAACATCAATAGTCACAACCTCATCCCCGGAGCTACAAAATAACACAAGCAATAAAGCAACAAACCCACAAGGGACTACCAACCAATAAACTCTCATATCAAACTTTGCAACAGCTTTTAAAATTTGACTGAGAAAAAGTCACCTTCCAATAGAACCCATGAAGAAGAATTGGTCTTTTATATGTGTAGCTTGGTTTCTCTAATCTGGTAGCTGTTTGCCTTGGTTTTCCTGAAAAAACCAGCTGAGGATAGAAAACGTGGGCTGGGGATTCTTACTGAAGTTTATAGCGGGTCGTTTTCTATGGGGAAGATTGACTTGTGGATATGGAGCTAAACTAAACTGCGGGCATTTCCAATCATCTGGGGTCAGATGACTTCATCCCAACAAAGGTGAGAGCCCACCTTTATGGGTAACAAAACCAGAGTTTATAAAAATGATATTGGTCGAATCAGAATTGTTAATTTTGTTTATTGCTAGTGAAAAGAACACTAATTTGTTAATGCCCTATGGATTCAAAGTTGGCTTGGGATTTAAGGCATCTACAATTTACTACCAGAACATTGGAGTGTCCACATTGATAATGTCAAATAAAGTGAAGGACCTGTGCTCTAGTGCACACCAACAATTCATATTCATATTCTATCTACTTGGGATGATTAAAATTGTAGAAAAAGGACAAGTCTTCCGCGAGACCACGACATATATGAATTCTTGTTGCAAAGAAGTGAATCGTCACTAGCAATCTACTAATGGAGCGTTCAATCTCGAAAAATATAATCATAATCTCATTTAGTGATCTTAAAGACAATCTCAATTTCATATAAGAATCTAAAAAAGATGATACCCGAAACTTTGAATGGCTCATACTAGTTTTTTTTTTTTACTCTAGTGAACTGAATTGTCAATTAAGATGCTTTAATATTATTGCATCCCTACCCAAATTCACTGCCCACATAAACTCAATAAAAAATCGAAGCCCCATTTAGTGTATATTCCCTCATCATCATGATTACATTCGACTGCAATTATCTAGTGCAATCATCGATCTCTTACCTCATTGAGCGTATCCCGTTGCCTTTTGAAATGCCAATCAAACCTCGAATGTGCATAGGAACTCCACAGTTGGATCGAGACATCGACCATATCTGCCACACCAAATTCTTTATTGGTCGTTGTCTTCTCGCACTCAATGCAGCAACTAGACTCATATTAGGCGGAAGTCCTTTAACCCCACAATTATATATTGAATGGTCCAAAATGTGGATCTAAAAGAAACCAATTATTCAGACAAAAAAAAAACCAATTATTATGAACAAGTAAATTCAGAATTCTGTAAAAAGATGCAATTGTAAAAGGAGGGTTCTGAATTGAATTGGGGACGGACAAGAAGAAATATGATAGGAGAGAACTGTTTGATTAATGAATAATTATGTGTGTGTATGAAAGTATGAATATGTGTAATTTGCCACATCATACATATTTCAGGTGCGGTCATTTTCCTCTTTTGGTTAGGAGAGAAAGGAAGGATTCCGATTTTATTTAACCTTCAATAGAAATTTCAATTTTCAGTTTTCAATTCAACCTTGTACTATCAGATCAATAGCCAATTGGGAAGACAGAGGAGTTCAAGGACTAACAAATCCACTGCATCACATCTCCACTATCTTCCCAACCGTCTTTTATTTATTCATTTATTTTTAACTCTCGACTTGATTATTAGTGCTTCAACTATGGTTTTGGCCCTTGTGGAAGCCACAAGCAAATCCACTCATCCACTTCCTGATATGGTCATGGTATTTTCCATCAAGTAGTGCCTATTGATGTAACAAAACCCTTGAACAACATGATTTATACCAAAGCTGACTAGACTGATCAGGTACATTTAGACTTGCATATACAACAGTGCCATACCTACTAATTCTAGTAGGTAATCCAATAAAATCAAGAGAGCTATTGGTTGACAAGGGCATTCTGCTCTAATATACTCACTAATTTACAACAATATCTGAGCTTCATACATTCCAGGTCACAAAGCTTGCCTGACAGACTCAAGAAATTCTTGCATACAATGGAGGCATAAACTGTTGTAATGCATTAATTTCGTCTTTGTTGGACGGACAGGTAACCACTATATCCAAGTCACATAGAAGCAGTTTTGACCTAAACTTAGGCCGCACGAACTGTTACTGACATTTTACAACAATGTTGAGAAGTTATGATCCAGAACTCTTCACTTCACACAATAAAACACACTCCGGTGGAATTTAAATGGAATTCCACAATAAACAGGAGGAAACCTGAAAAGAAATAATAAATAAGGTTGGAGGTAACAATGCTGTTAACGACAGAACAAGGCTTACCAAGTGCCAACATCTTATTGTGCAGGGGGGGGTGTTATATTTAAACTTCAAGACAATTTACCTTGATATCTTGACATTCATAAATACATTCATGAATCATCCAACCAGGTCCTCCTCTTGATCTGCAAGAAGAAAATAGCCAAATTTCAGTAAAATAAGCAAAACAGGTACTGGCCAAAAGGAAACCACGTTCAATTTATCCTCAGATCTATAAACCAATAACAATCTGAATCAGTTCTGTGAAAAGCTAGGTTCAAGCCTGTGAATTTTCTTTTTAACATGAGATTTATCACATTCACACTGCATCGTGAAGTCAAGAAGATGTCACCTATATACGACAGCTGGAAACTATGGGTTGGTCATGAAGACCAATAAACAGAAACCTAGTCCCAATTGTCATCTAAGGCTCTCAAAAGTGTGTTTGATACATAATACCGTTCCCACCATAAACCTCAGAGATTCATTTTATAAAAAATACTTAGTTGGTATGCTTAGTATAGTTATTAAGACAACAGCATAATCAGAATACATAGCATAAAGAAGACTGAAGACTAAAATGAATAAATAAGTTGTTACAACGGGCAGCATCATGTACAGTTAATGTCTTGTCTAAGTGGTGATTAACCACGATTATCAAATCCTCATCTTTCCCATGCCTGGTTGGAAGACAGAGTACCAAGGACAGCTTGTAAAGACTCCAGGAGAATGAAACACCCGACACTTATCCCTTGAAAGCAAACCAACCTTGAAACTGGTATTCTATTACTCTAATGATGGGTATTGCAGATTGTCACTTCACTTCAGTTGCAAAGAGGCATTGTAAATTTTACTTCCTCAGCACAGAAAATAACTACTAAATTAGCCCCATACATCACAATCAAGAAAGGGACTGCAAGTACCAGAGTAGAGGTTGTCCCAGAGTCTTAATATTCAAAAAACTTAAACAAGACTCAACCGTGGAACACTAAATAATGAGGCCACTCTCTTACCTCAGGATTCACAGATTTTGTTCTCATATCATGCTTGCACACGGGGCAGCATGTCCCCCATTTTGTCAGCCATGAGTCCACACAGCTTGAATGAAATTCTGCAAGTAATTCTCAAGTGATTAATGGAAATATTTAAACTTCGAATGACAAGGTAAGAAAGTATTGCTAACTTAAATGCATGTGTCGAGGTCAAAGCAAAGTACCTACTCAGATAAATAACTGTACTGTACTTCAAACCAACATTAGAATGTGAAAACATTAGAACACTCAAACCAGTATATATATTTATACTTATTTGTATTCTTAAGTGGACGTGGGAGACTAACAGCTTCTTCATGTTCCCTTTCATAGACTGGACATAGTGCTTTAATATATTTTATGAGACCTCAAGTAAATCCACATGCCTACTATATGGACATTCAGCATATTACAATACCTCATGTTCTTCAACAATATTATTTATGAACTGTTTGAAGTCTACTCATATGAATTTATGACACATCATTGTGGCCTGTGATGTCATAGGACTTTCCTAACATGCAAAGCCAAATGAAGTCTAAATTGTAAAATGTTGTGGCTCGTTGGGACTGGCATTGCAACTTTGATGAAAATAGAAGGAATATTAACATGAGGGTAACATCTTAGAACTTACCGTGTTGACAGGGAAGAACTTTAAGAATTTCCCCATCTTTGTAATTCTCAAGGCAGATGGCGCAAGTTTCTTCACTGTGGCATTCACCCAAACGAGCGGAACTGAATGTGAAGCAAGGTAGAGCTTCAACCACCTTCCTATCCACACTTTTAGGAAGTTGGTTTCTTCCTTGTGAGTACAGCCAGTGTCTTGGAGCAAATATGGCTATTAATAATATACCCAATATGACAATGAATGAGATAAAAGATATAGCTAGCACAGTCCAGGCTGTTTCAGTTTGAAATGGAAAGATACAGCATTCCCCTTCCTCATCATAAGCATGATCCTTCAGTAGTTCACCTGTTGCTTTTGAAACAAACACGGCATGAATTGTAGTATTCTCACCGTTTATCATCACTGCAAAATAGACAGCAATTGTTATCAATCTATAGCAGCTAAAATATAGACAGCAATTGTTATCAATCTATAGCAGCTAAAAGACTAAGACTAGCTAGACAGTTCAACAAACTATCATGATGCTCGAGGATACTTATGACTACATTAAAGGCAAAAGGTAACAGATACAACGGAGATTCCACCAAAATTTTCATATACACAAGGACTAAGAAAGTAAGAAGAACCCAACATATTCAAAACGAGCAAAGCAGTGAACCAAAATTCCAAGGTGAACAGTGACTCACTGTAAACTAGATCTTCTCCATCTCTATCATCATAAACAATTGCGGCACCAAAACCAGCATTTTGAGCATTCCGTACTTTATCCTTGAAAGAACACTCCCCTCTAACTATCAAAGCAAACCTTGCTCTATCAGTTTCATTTGCTTGGCGCCCATTCCGTAGAGGCGAACATGCATTCAAAGGGTCTGCATTTACCAAAGTCCCACAAGCACCAGCTCTATCAACACCAACAGCTATAAAAACAAAAAACCAACAAAAATCAAAACCACAATTATGCATCCATATTTTGAGTAATTACCACTTGCATACATTCTAAACAAGACTATAATTCTTTTCATTTCATTTTGTTCAATTAAAAGAAAAATAAAAACAGAAAGTTTTGAACTTTATTGAATCAAACACAAAAACTGAACTAAACGACAAGAAAATTTGGAAAAAAGATGGAAAATTTACCAAACTTGGCAGGAAGGTCAGCGAAGGCCATAGACAATGGTTTGTAAACCACAGTTGCAGAGCTTAGTTCAACAAACACAATCACAGAGAATCCAAGTAAAGCTTGCCTCATCTTTCTCTTTCTCAGCTCCATTTACCTAAATCAAATAATAATAACAAAACAATAATTAGCACCAAATCAAGGTTTGAAAGATTGAAACTTTCAGCATGAAGAACAATAAGAAGATGAAAATCCAGTACCTCCTGCAGATTACTGGGTCGAATTTCTATGAAATTTAACGAATTGAGAATTCAGGTAAACCGGAAAACGAAAGCTGAAAATTGAAAAGCGAACATGTAATTGATAAAGTGAGGTTTGAGAGAACTGTGTTGAGACTGAAATAGTGAAATCCCAGCAGAGATGAGCTGAAATAGGCTCATAGTGCTTTCAGAACTCTCTATTCACCCACTAATCCACTATTAACTATTTTATACCTTTTTTTTTTTTTTTTAATCTTAAACAGGTAAAGATTTGGTTTAAGATTTATTTTGGAGAATCTTTCTTCTTTGGCGCACCATTTCTTTAACATGTCTTAAAAGGTCCTGAAACTTCTTGTTATTTCATTTCTTAATAATCCTTATCCCTATATGAGTATTAGCCATTCCTAATACCATGTTCAATGAATGACCAAAGTCTCCATTTTGATTTTTGGATCCACACTTGCCCCAAATTCCAGCTGGAACAAGAGGATTAGGATTTAGGATAGTACAAAATCTGATTTAGGGAGACAGTTGGTCTGCTTGTAGACTTTTGTTAAGTTTACAAATAGGTGGCATGTGGATTCCATCACATTCAAATATGGGAATTTAATCTAAGGATGTTAACGAGTTTACTAAAGGAATATGCAAAGAAAAGTTTTTGTCATTATCTTATTGGTACACTCTCCTGATCTTTATTGAGTAGATGAGATGTGATGTTGTAATGTCGCTTTTACTTATCGAAAAAAAAAAAATTAATGTGATGTTTCATTTTCAATCAAAGAAAGATTTAAATTTTGTAATCACGACACTATTAAATGACAGTAGTAGACTTTTATTCATTCCAATTTTATCGAATGTTCCTGAATAGGATAGATGTAGAGTGTAGACTTCTAATCTAACATGTAAATTTTTTTTCACTTGCAGATGATCTAATACGCCTAATCTTTTAGTTAAGAAATAAATTACAAACAATTAGAGGATCTTAAAGCAAATGAGGGCTCCAATTCGGAAAAAAAAAAAAAAAAAAAAATCCCCTAAAAAGTAAAAACGGCCACCGCGTACCGTTTTAACCGCGAGCCGCCAAATAAACCCAAAAGCAAAACGGTACCGTCTAAGCTGGAGGTGCGAGTTCAATGGAAGAAGAAGCTTCAAACTCATCGGCGTTGCCGGAAGCATTCATCGATTTCCTGAAACACAACGGACTCGACCCTTCCATCTACACCGCCTGCCACTCCACCCCTCGTTACATAAGGTTCACTACTCTCTCTCTGAAACTCATTCATTCCTGTACTGAGCAATATCGATTTTGCTGGGGTTTGATTGTTTTTTATTCACAGGCTGAAACCTGGTTGCGAAGCTCAAATTGAAGCAATTGAAGGTGAAATCAAGTGCAAGCTTGAGAGAGTGGAGTGGTTGCCTGGCTTTTATTCTCTTCCCTCAGATGTTCAAATCGCTAATTCAAATGCGTACAGAGAAGGGAAGGTGAGTAAGAACTAAGAAAAGTTTGATTGCTAGCAAGAAAAAACTAAATTTTGATTGAAAGATTGTGTCTTTGTGGTTGTTTTGGAGTTTCAGATATATGGAATCGATGCGGCGTCGGGAGCTGCTGTTTCAGCATTGGATATTTCAGCTGGAGATCATGTTCTTGATCTTTGCGCCGCGCCGGGTAAGTTGATCTTTTATTTCTGATTGGTATTATCGCAATGCGGTTTGAATTGGTACAATGCAATGTTAAATATGTAGGTATAGTGTAAATTTATCAACTTTGTGTACTGATTTTCTGGTATTTGTTGCATAATGAGCTAATGGGACTGGATCTTGCTGGTATGGTGGACTAGTTATGTTATTTGATTTAGAAGCATAAAGTATAAGTAGTCAAAAAATTGCAAAACCGCTCATAGAACTTTAAAGGTTAAACTTTAACAAGGCCGGGAAAGTGAAAGCGAAGATGGTTACAACAGTTGATAGTGTTTGGGAAGCATCTTTAACAACCTTCATGTGGGAATATCTGATTCAGTTACTCTGATGACTTTTCCTTGCTGGAAAGTTGCTCACCTTGTTTTAATTTTTTGTCCATGTTTCAGGTGCTAAGCTTTGTTTGATATCAGACATTCTGGGTGATTCGGGTTCAGTAACTGGCGTTGATGTTTCAAGACACCGACTAGCGGCTTGTAGGACAATGCTGCAGAAATATGCATTGGGCAATCACTGCCGGCTCTTCGTTGCTGATGGGACTACTTTTTCCATCATTCCCATGAGAGTTCATGCCAATTCTAAATCATGTAGTTGATCTGAATCCACATATGACAAAAGCTTTATAATTGTCGCTGTGAAATCCATGAGAATGCTGTTGCAAGCATCATGCTGTTTTTGATGTGTTATCATTCCATCTAGAACTATGCAGGTGAATCTGGACTAAAGGAAAATGTGACATTTAAGGAGTGGACATCTAGGAGACCATGGAAAGAAAGGAAAGAGGCAGCTAGGATAAGAAAAGGTGGTGCTGTGCTTTCAGGTCCAGAGCTCATCTATTATGGCTGCCAATCTGGTGTTGTCGGGCTAAAGAAAAGTGAACTGTACCGAACTTTTTGTGACACTGAGTTTTTGAGCTGTGGCTATGACAAGGTAAAACTGTGTTATCTGTTTGTCATTTCACATCTCTCTCTCTCTCTCTCTTTAACTAATAAAACCTTTTTACGTTTTGGTTATGTTACATCTGTGGTGTTTGTAATTGAATATTATTGCTAGGTTGGTTGTGTTTTACTAAGCTACTTAGATCTGGATTCAGGTCCTAGTTGATGCAGAGTGCACTCATGATGGATCAATTAAACATGTCCAAAAATTTGAACACTGGGGTTGGGACACTCTTCAACGCCGTGTATTGGATGCAGAGAGAGGTGATAGCCTCACTGTACTTCAGGTATGTGATCTATGCTTTTTTTATACTTATTTGTTGACTTTGCTCCTTTGCATATTGTCAGAGTTCCAATTGATGGAGGATAAAACATTTCAGCTTCCTATTCTGATAAATTGTATAAGGTTAAAATCCCAGTCATAGTATTCCTTTTCACAACTGAGAAGCTTTAGCAATATCCCTTAGAGTACTAAGAAGTTTAAAGGTTTGATAGTTGAACACCATATGGATTCTTATCATAGTCTGCTATGTGAAGAAGAAATGGGAGGAGAGCCATAAGCAGCTTGATGTGATAACTACCTAAATGATTTTGCCTTAGTATAGAATTTTATGGCATAACCCTAACTTCATATTTGAATACTGCATCCATGCATGGTCCACTTTTGACTGGCATGAGCTCCTTATTAAACTGACAGTAACGTTTTCCCTTGGCTTGCAGTTAAAGCTCCTTACGAATGGTTTTAGATTGCTAAAAGCTGGGGGGCTGCTTGTTTATAGCACTTGCAGGTGCCTTTTTCTGTTCCTTTAGCTTTGAGTTACACAAAATTGCCTGTGTTTCTAAATTTATTTTTCTATTGATTAGTTTGACAGTTGCTCAGAATGAAGATGTGGTAAAGCAGTTTCTTGAGGAAAACCCTTCTGCAGGTAAAGCCCTTTCTGCTATGTTGTAGTATTGTGGTTTCACATTAGTTACAGTTATGAGTCCATATATGGTGGCAGTATTAAATGATCAAGTGTTAATTTACCTGTACTGGATAGTTTTCTGTCTACCAAAAAGAAAATTTGATTTCAGCTAATGAATGTTGCGATCTTGTATTTTCTCTCTTTTACTAATCTTTTTCATCAAATAAAGAAAATTGGGAAGTATGAAGTGTGGACTCAACTAAACCCTCAAGAAAGCCCATGGTGAGATGTTAAACCACCATGATGGCTTTGCTTGAGCATATGGTTTTGACTACTTTGCTCTACTTGAAGAGCTCTTGTATCTGTGCTATTTATTTACTTTGATACCTTTGATTCCTTCTTGTTCTGCAGAGTTGCAGGCGATAGATGCTGCTGAAAATTGGCCTTGCAAGGACGGGCAACTACAGAAAACCCTGCGCTTTGATCCTTTGACTTCAAACACTAGTGGACTGTTTGTTGCAAAGTTTACAAAATTGGCCATTTAATCAAAGTTTGCTAGACGTCTTAATGCCCCTTTGCCTTTGGGGGATTAATTTTTGTAATGGCATACATTGTAGTTCATAACTTTGTTTTTTTCATTGCTAATGACCACAACTGAAATTGGAGGAATATAATTCCAGCAAAAGTTCCTCTCTTCTTTGTTCTTCTTTTCCATACAAGCATACAAATTACAAATGGCAGCTGTGAGGCTCACACTTTTCACTTTATCTTTTGCCCGCCAATTACGGTGTACTGCTCCATTATGAAAACTTAATTCCCGGCTATTGATTAGAGGCTGTGACGTGATTCCGTTTTCTCCAACTGGAATCAATTAACTGAAACTTCTTTAGACACAAACGATGCTAAACCCAAGTATTATCCATTGTTTACCACATTCTCGGAAGTAAAAGACAGCATGTGCTGAAAAAAAATATATATAAAAGCGCAAAACGTAAGTAGCCATTCTTTCAGTAGAGATAAACGGGTTGATTCCATTCTACGTAGCCAGATTCAGAGGGCTGAAATGTATGTCACCGGAAACCGGTCCAGATTCAAAGCCGACACTAGCAGCCAAAATTAATTTCAAATCATTGTTCAAACTTGAAACTAGCAACAAATCTTCGTCATCAATGACACCTAAAATGAGCACAATGCCAAACCGAGTCCCAATATTCAAAACGAATTTTCAACGACTCCAAAACCCCATTTAATTTTTGTACTCGAGCGATGAAAGTATCGTGCTTTCAATCCAGAAACATCGGAGGAGATCGATGACTATTGCACCCCAAATCACATCCCCTCTTCGTAAGTCTTCAATCTTCATGAATCATGATCACTCGCTTTTTGTTCATATTTATATTTATATTTCCCTCCAAAAATTAATTAACGCATAATTCACAGTTCAGAACAAGAACAACAAGAACTATGCTTCGGCTTCATCTCCGGCGCCGGAGGACACTTCCCCGATCGAGCAAGTCGCCCTCACCGTTCCGGTCACCGACGACCCTTCCCTCCCGGCCGTCACGTTCCGAACATGGACGCTCGGATCCCTCGCGTGTGTTCTGCTCTCCTTCCTCAACCAATTCTTCTGGTACCGGAGAGAGCCTCTCTCCCTGACCTCGATCTCCGCGCAGATCGCGGTGGTCCCGCTCGGCCACCTCATGGCCTCCGTCCTCACCGACCGGGTCTTCTTCCAGGGGCGGAAATGGGAATTCACACTCAACCCGGGGCCGTTCAACGTCAAGGAGCACGTGCTCATCACGATCTTCGCCAACTCCGGCGCCGGCAACGTCTACGCGATCCACATAGTGAGCACCATCAAGGTCTTTTACAAGAAGAACATGTCGTTTTGGGTGGCGCTGCTCGTCGTTTTGACCACTCAGGTGTTGGGGTTCGGCTGGGCCGGGCTTTTCCGCCGGTACTTGGTCCAGCCCGCCGCCATGTGGTGGCCTCATAATCTCGTCCAGGTTTCGCTCTTCAGGTAACTTTTCGACACGTGTTGGTTCCTTATTTGGTACTGTAGATTCGGTCAATGTACCTCCGTTGACTGATTGGCCAAAAATTAATAGAACTTTACTGCTGCTATTGCCAATGGCGACCACATTTAATTTAGGGTAAGAAGTGCTGAAATGTCGATATACTTTCAAAATTATAGTAAAATTTTGAAAAAGAATCGCTAAAAATATGTGAAATTACTCGGATTTTCATTTTTATTAATAAAGTTATTAGAAAATGTGATCCGAATAGTTTTACTTTTTATTTGGGGTCAGCAAATAGTTTTACTTTTTAATCGAGCAATGAATGTGGTATGAATAGTTTTATTCGAAACAAAGATGATTCGGGTCCTGAATTGTGTGCATGTGTTTGTGTGAACAGAGCATTGCATGAGAAGGAGGAGAGGCCAAGAGGTGGATTGACAAGGAATCAGTTCTTCCTCATTGCTTTCACTTGCAGCTTTGCTTATTATGTTCTTCCGGGCTACTTATTCCCAATGTTATCTTCCCTTTCCTGGGTCTGCTGGATCTTCCCTGCTTCAGTTCTAGCCCATCAGCTAGGGTCAGGACTGCATGGTCTTGGGATCGGTGCTATCGGTCTCGATTGGTCCAGCATTTCCTCTTACCTTGGAAGCCCACTTGCCAGTCCATGGTTTGCTACTGCTAATGTTGCTGCTGGTTTTGCCCTTGTGATGTATGTCATTACTCCTGTGGCTTATTGGCTCAATGTGTATAAAGCAAAAACCTTCCCCATATTCTCAGATGGATTGTTCACGTCTACCGGCCAAAGCTACAACATTTCAGCTATAATAGACCCCAACTTCCGGCTTGACATTGATGCATACGAGCGAGAGGGTCCTCTCCATATCAGTACCTTTTTTGCTATCACCTATGGTGTCAATTTTGCTTGCCTTACTGCCACTGTTGTTCATGTTCTCCTCTTCAATGGGAGGTAATAAGCAACACTTTCTGGATGGTATATACTTAATGTGCAGTCAAATAGAGCTTATATACTGTTACTTACTTTGTGTAATAATGGTGCAGAGACATCTGGGAGCTAAGCAAGTCTGCCTTCCAAGAGAAGAAGACAGATGTGCACACAAAGCTCATGAGAAGATATAAGCAAGTCCCTGGATGGTGGTTCGTATGTATCCTTGTGGCTAACATAGCCGCGACCATATTTACATGCCATTATTACAACGACCAATTGCAATTGCAATGGTGGGGGGTCTTGCTTGCTTGTGGTCTAGCCTTGTTTTTCACTCTACCTGTTGGAGTCATTTATGCCACAACCAATCAGGTACAGATTCATGCTTATTTTACCTGTTCTTCGTTGTTGTATCCACTTCTCATCACTTCTAAGTTCTAACTGAAAATGTAATCTAACAATAGTCCCTTGAACTTATAATTTAACAACTTAACATGCTTTAATCCCTATGGGAATGCCCTGAAGGTTACCACATTTGTTTAAATCTTGTGCCACATGCTTCTATCTAGTTTTGTTGCATTATTTCTATAACATCAACAATCTTTTCATTGGTGAACAGATGCCAACTTTGAATGTGATCACAGAGTACATAATTGGGTATCTGTATCCGGGATATCCAGCTGCTAACATATTATTCAAAGTATATGGACACATAAGCATGAAACAAGGAATCAATTTTCTCGAAGACTTCAAGCTTGGACACTACATGAAGATTGCTCCTCGAGCAATGTTCATGGCACAGGTTAGCTCCCCATATCTTCCTTTTCCCAAAATGACATTTTCATCAAGTTTTGGTCCACAGGTTGATGGACAACATTTTGTCTCATTTACTTAGGAATGATTTCTTTTCAGGTAGTTGGTACTATCATAGCAGCACTTGTGCATTTGGGAACTGCATGGTGGCTTATGAGCACAATCCCTGACATATGCGACAGGGCGTTACTACCAGCAGAGAGCCCATGGACTTGCCCCGGTGACCATGTCTTCTACGATGCTTCTGTTATCTGGGGCCTTGTCGGGCCTCGCAGAATCTTTGGGGACCTTGGCTACTATTCGGCTATCAACTGGTTTTTCTTAGCTGGGGCTATAGCTCCTGCCCTTGTTTGGCTTGCACACAAGACCTTCCCAACCAAACAATGGATTAGACTTATTACAATGCCTGTGCTCTTAGGGACAGTAGTCAACATGCCTCCAGCTACTGCTGTGAATTTCACTAGCTGGATCCTCATTGGATTCGCCTCAGGCTTTGTTGCTTACAGGTACTACCGCAGCTGGTGGAGCCGTCATAACTATGTGCTTTCTGGAGCTCTGGATGCTGGATTAGCCTTTATGGCGGTAATTTTGTACTTGTGTCTAGGGATGCAACATGTCCACTTAAAATGGTGGGGAAGTACGCCGGATGGTTGCCCGTTGGCTTCTTGCTCAACGGAGCCAGGTGTTCTGATTACGGGCTGTCCATTGACATGAGAAAAGCTTCTCCAATTGCATTGTATTGGTTTCATAATTCTTTTGGTTAGAGTAGAACTGTATATAATTTGTGAAATAGCTCATTTGTATTCATAATGGTTAATACTAAATAGTAAATACCATTCCTTTCACTTCTGGCTCTTGCAATTTGAATCAAAGCAATTTTGCTTGATTGCTGGTACTGAACTTCCATTGAAACGATTGCCTTGGTTTCTGTCAGACGTATCACCAGATATGTAATTTGCTCTTCTTTTCTCAAGAATATTTCACCTACATAACTTCACAGATTATGACTGATAAAATTCAAATTCATCATGGTAAATTTAAGTTTAATGTTACGAGACATTGAAAAATTTAGGATTACATCTAATAAGTAAAAGAGTCGACTTGATAGACACAGAACAAGGCTGTAGCACTTGAACTAATTTTAACGAGTGTTACAGTCACAGCAAGAGTTCGAAATTTACCGGCTTCCTCCTTCAATCTCCATCTTTTTTCTTTATACAGAGTTTTGTTATGTTCTAGTCCTCATTTGCGTCCGAGGATTTTGATTTCTTGTTTATCCTCATCAACTTGATGAAGATATATTGTGTTTTATGATTGATCAAGAAACCAACTTGCCGTTATGATTTGATTTCAAACCTACTTGGAAGTTGGAAAAACCATTCACTGAATTGTGAAACCGTACATGTAGTATACCAAACAAAACTATTTTAGAAAGAATGTTGCAGGTGGCATTCTGGCCTACTCTAGAACCGTGCATCTTTATCTTTTTATTTCTACTTTGTTTTTGAACCCTATACTGGTTTAGGTAGTGGTTTTGCTGAGCTTCTCAGATTTATACAATTCTAGTTCTCAGTTGCTTCTGTGGATTTTGACTTCTTTGTTTATCCTCCGCTCTTGAAAACAGGGTACCATCATCAACTTGATCATGAATAGGACATTGCATTTGTGTTGCAGTCCATTTTGACAACATATAAAAATAGCTAATTAACATAGCCCACATGAAAATATATATATATATATATATATATATATATATATATATTTATACGACATTTACTGATCACATTGCATGTAGCTATATCAATGTCCAATAGTGTCCATAGCTATCTGCAAAACCGCTCATTGAATTGTGAAACCATGTACTAAACCAAATAGATTAGATTAAACATTAGTTTGGCCAATAATACAACTCATTAATGAAGGCAAAACAAAATTTATAAATGACTTGGTCATGGCCAATAAGCACAACCACAAAGCTCGGACGTAAGCAAAACATATCTTTGTCTCCTGCAAAACTTTTTTCTTTGATTCCCTTTTAGTTATGTATCCTCTCCTATTTCCCAAATCTCCTGCAAAAAAATGGTTGGGATTTGTAACAGCCATCTGGGTTCAGGCAGTCAGTGGCAACAATTACACATTCTCAAACTATTCTCATGCTCTGAAGACCCTCATGGCGCTTACACAGCTTCAACTCAACAATTTATCTGTCGCCAAAGATATCGGCAAGGCCTTTGGGCTGCTCTCCGGCATGGCTTCAGATCGTTTGTCGACTTCTACAATTCTCATGATCGGATCAATGGCTGGTTGTTAGTGAGAGAATCAGCCCTCTTCCATATTGGCAGGTATGTTGGATTTCCTATTACTCTAACAATAATGCTGCTTAAAATTTCCATTAACAGACAGTGTGACATAATATGTGGACGGATTTGAACTTGAACAATAGATGAAATGTGCGACAACATATATAACATGTTAGATATCTAACAAGACAACGTACGTTATCCTTCATTTGAATATTTCATTTCTTTTTTTCTTTTTTTTGAAATGATATTTCATTTCTTTTTATGTGGCTGTAGATGTGCATATTTTTGTGCATGGGGGGCAACAGCACAACATGGATGAACACTGCAGTGCTAGTAACTTGCATGAGAAATTTCACAAAAAACCGAGGTCCAGTTTCAGGCATCTGCAAGGGTTATGTAGGATTAAGCACAGCAATCTTCACAGACTTGTGCACTTCTCTATTTTCCTCAAGCCCCTCCAAATTTCTTCTCATGCTTGCTATAGTCCCTGCCATTATCTGCATAGCGGCGTGCATATTCCTCCAAGAAACCCCACCCGCTTCGAGTCCATCAGAGGAAAAACAAGAAGCAGAGGTCCTCAACATCTTCAATATCCTCGCCATTGTTGTAGCCGTCTATCTTTTGACCTTTGACATCACTGAACCACATGGTCATGTTCTATCTTTGGCATTTGCAATAGGACTAATTTTCTTGCTAGCTATGCCTTTGGGTGTGCCTTTGTACACTTTTCTTTGCACAACCAGATCTAATAGTTTTGATATAGAGCAGAAAACACTTGAGAATCCCCTCGTTGTTCAAAAAGCACTTTTGGAAAAGTCTGAGGAATTAGCAGGAGTTAAGGTGGCAGATTTTGAAGAATCAAAGCAAAGACCATCGATTGGGGACGATCATAACATAGTCCAAATGCTACAAACATTTGATTTTTGGATACTGTTTGGGTCCTTTCTCTGTGGCACAGGCACTGCAATGTGTGTCATGAACAACATGGCGCAGATGGGGCTGGCACTCGGCTACTCAAAGGTATCTATTTTCATCTCACTTCTTAGCATTTGGGGCTTTTTCGGGCGCATAGTCTCCGGCCTGATCTCTGAATACTACATTGGGTACGTTCCCTAGCTCCATTCTTCAATATTTGAACCATATTTATTTAGTTTTCGGTCAGATAAACTCTGAACTAACTCCGTGTTAATTATTTGTAAACAGGAAACATGCCATGCCTAGGCCATTTTGGAATGCAATTGCTGAGATCCTAATGGCACTAGGATACCTAGCCATGGCTCTAGCCATGCCTGGATCTCTCTACATTGGCTCAATTTTTGTGGGTATGGGCTATGGGTTCCTTCTCACTATAACAGTCCCAGTGGCCTCAGAGCTATTTGGTCTCAAATACTATGGTCTTTTGTACAACATTCTGATCCTCAACCTTCCTTTGGGTTCTTTTCTCTTCTCCGGTTTACTTGCTGGTTATCTCTATGATGCTGAAGCTACAAAAACCAGTGAAGGGGGCAGCACTTGTGTTGGGTCACATTGTTACCGGCTTGTGAACTTGATCATGGCCCTTGCTTCTGTTTTGGGACTTGTATTGGATGTGTTGTTGGCCTTTAGAACAAAGAAAGTGTACACCAAGATTTACGACAGCAAGAAAAAGAAGATCATGGGATTTGCAGTATCAGCAAGATACTAAGCAACTTTTTCATAGCAATCATATATTTGTGCACAAGTAATGTGTAATCCCTTTTGTAAATTCATATGTTAATTTTGTGCATGGTTTCATCTTAATTTGTGTTGTATCATTGTATTAATTAACAGTTTTGTAATCTTTACATGTATAAATTGCCTGAATCGATGGACCTTACGATCTATATATCGTCTTTAATATACCAGATCATATATAGTCTTTGGTTTGAATGAATCGTCCTTCAACTCTGGAAAGTTGTTGATGTTCATCGATTACATTAGGGTTTAAAGCTGAAGCAACTGTCCCGTCTGGTACCCGTCTGTTCTCGTCTGTTCTCATTACTAAACCCTATCCACCCCGTCTGTTCTCATTACTAAACCCTATCTACCCTTTACATGTATATATACCAAACCAAATTAACCTAGCTGCATCATCTCCTAGCCTTCATCTTCTTTTCTTATTCATCTTCCGGTGATTCATACAAAATCAAACGTAGCGTACCATGGTTTTTTTTGTGTAATCGTGCTTTTGATCCTGGGAAAGCCTCGATGAATAGTTGTCATGGAGTATCTGTTTACTAAGCTAGGATCACAAGTTATTAATTCCCACATTTTGCCGACGAGAGTGGTGGCTGTTGCGGCGGCTATTATGGGGAGGAACAGGGTGGAGCACTACCCAGATCTGTGCTTGTTGGGCTCTGATCAAACAGCCAAGTTCAATTTTCATGTCTTTCCTCCAGAATTGCAGTCATCGGTGGGGCTGACGAAGTATCTTCTCTTGCTGAACCATTCCCCCAAGGCCCCAACTAATCTCGGAAGTATGTGGTCAACTGAAATTTAGCTATTAGTCTCATAAATGAGAGCGATGAGACGCATGTGGAAATCGTTGTTTGTGGTTAGGCGTCTATCATTTTCTGCAGAGGATGAAACAACTGCTACTACTCCAAAACCAACTCGCAGCAGGAAATTATGAGGAATTAAGTCAAGCAGATGTGTGAAATCCGAAATTTAAAGGTTCTGCAATTCGAGCTCTTGAAGTACTGCATAAGGAGGTAGCTGGGAGAAAGAAGAATTTCAAGAACATGAAGAAGATGGGTTTTCCGGCATCAGGAAAATACAACCTTTTCATGGCAAGCACAAGTATTGTCAAATATGTACCTCCCTTTTGTATCATCATTCTTGGTTCAGACTAAAATGATTGTACAACTTTCAACACTTTGTAGTCTTCATATATGCATTGATCAGTTCATTATATGGATTACTTGTATGATTGTACCATTATATATGATGAATACGGAATACCTAATGGTCTGGTAACTTTAATTGAGAGAAGTAGAGAAGTGAGAGTAATTGATAGAGAGATGAAACATTAGATAAGAAATTTTGTATGGTCATAACTCATAAGTAAATGATTTTTACCACTAAGATTACATAGCCGAACAACTCAATTGTAGTGACGATTTTCTTTACTATAAAATACTATATGGAAAACTTCAACTATCTGAACTCTCTAAGCATTTTGTTGTGCTAATTGGCCAATCTATAACATTGGCTCAGAAACAATAATAGTAATCTCCTTACAATGATATGAAATTTCCATCATTCATTCATTTGCCTCACAAAATAAAAGTGACATTTTATTGGATTCATACACTATAGCACTATTCTCATTCTCTACTTTTTTTGACTTTGTTAAGGGGAATCTAAAGGCTTCCTAGACCCAAGATAAACCCCTTCGGCGCATGTGAAATGCTCCAACTGTGCATTGCAGCACAGTGCCTGGCCACTTTGATAGCTTCGGGGTTCGAACCTAAGTTGAGGAGCACACCCAACTAGGTAAGAACCACTAAGCCACTTGCAGTGATTCTCATTCTCTACTTTGTTCATGTAGGCTCTTACCAATGTAGCATGATAGCCGGAGTCCCAAAGTCAAGTGAACCTGTGCTCAGCTAATTTAGCTAGTAAACTGTAAACACTTGTAGCACCACTTCTAGCACTTGTAGCCGAAACGACGCCGTATCCACTCAGAACAGTGTGAAACGATGGAAACCGGAGCCCCAACCACGGCCAAACCCTCGTCTCTCCGATGGAAAATTCTCCGTCAAGCCCTTCTTCGAAAACCAACCGGTCCCTTCCTCAACTCTCTCTCTCTCTCTCCCTCTTCCTCTTCAATCAAAAATTGAGCTTGAAATCTGATGCATTTGAATTCTGTGTACTGTAGCAGATGAGCAATCTGCAATTGGGGTTAAGCGAATCACGAGGAAGACGACTCAAGGCTTCAACTTGATACCCTCTAATCTCGTTGAAGACCACCCAACTAACTTAACCGACGCAACTGCCTGCTACACCATCCCCATTGACTCTGCTCCCAAGCTTTACCTAACGTGAGCTCAAAGATTCAATCTTTATGTGTTAGTTGATACATTGTTTGAGTTTTAGCATTATTAATGGTTTGATGGATTGGGTTCTGTGCAGTCAACGAGTGGTTGACCGTGCTGAGCTCAGTGACTTTGAGATTTGCAATCAGTACAATATTGACAATACCGGGCTTGTTTGTAAGTTTTATTTCTTTGGTGCAATTTGGCATTGCATTTTGTGTGTTCTTGGATTGTGAATGAGCTTTGCAATAATAGCGAGTTTGATTGAAGTTAGATTTTTTTGTGTGGTGTTGAACAGGTCAGTGGCCATCAGAAGAGGCTCTTGCGTATTTTTGCTTGCGGAATGCAGACATGTTCAGGTTTATAAGCTCTATCTTCTGCATTGTTCTTTTGGTGTTTTGTCAAGATTGTGAGCTTTCTGTTTTGGTGGTTTGGCGACCGCTTTCAGTGTACATTCTGCTTGTGAGTGATTTACTTTGTTTCGGTTTTGTGACTTGGTTTTAGGTCTAAGAGTGTGATTGAGCTTGGGGCAGGATATGGATTAGCTGGTCTAGTTATTGCAGCAGTTACAGAGGCATCGGAAGTTGTGATTTCTGACGGAAATCCCCAAGTAGTTGATTGTATCCTAATTTGATTGTGCTGCCAGTTGATAAAGATGGGCATTGTAGTTATACTCACACACACATTCACAGTTTACACAAAATGAATATTTCTGCGAAAATGCACAGCCACTTTAGATGATAAAATACCTTTCCCAAGTGGGGCAGTGGCTTTCCTTGTGACTTTGATGCAGTTTAGTTTATCCCAAGCCTGCTTAAGGACGACTACAGGGAAGTGTCATGGGCAAGATTCTAAACTAGTTGAGAATTTGAAGTTAGAGTTTATGGCATTTTAAGCAAGCATTGTCCTTCAAATCCATACCTGGTTTCTGATATTTTTCATTTGATGCACTATTGAAAATCGTTATAAATTGGCGCAAATTACTCCTGTATTGTCATATGAAAAGTCCTTCGACTTTTAAGTATAAAGTATCAACAATATAAGTGAAGTAGAAACTATCATACTAAGGATGATTCCTTAAGTCTTTTGCATTTACCTGTTAGCAGGTTATAACCAGACTGTTACATGTCCCGTTCGAGCCCATACAAGTATATTGTTTTTAAAGACTATACAGTGAGGCTTTGCTCAATTTTTAGTCTTTAGCCTAGGACTGACTTGGAGGGTTTCATGTGTACTATGGATGTGGTCTGTATTTGTATTCTGTCATCAAAGCAATGTGCACTACAGATGGATACTTTTTTTCTTTTTCCTTCTTTCAAATTGATTCGAAAACATGTACTTGTTTATCTTGTTGTGTTGATTTAGACCAGTTTATAAGTAATTGAATCATCACCTGTTATGTCCATATTCCTTAATTTTTAGATATTCAGCGCAATATTGATGCCAACTCAAAAGCATTTGGTGGTACAAGAGTGAAGTCTATGATGTTGCATTGGAATCAGAATGAAAAATCAAATATCTCTAGCACTTTTGATCTCATTGTTGCGAGTGACTGGTATGTTCTTCCATATTTCTGATTTCAACAAGGGTGCAATTATTCATTATGTTCTACCATTTCCATAAAAAAAAGGGAGTCATTGGTCAATATAATGTGCCTTAGTTACCACAAATATGTGCGGGTTTTTCTTTCGTGTTGTAATTTATTTTCTACATAAAAAAAAAAATGTACTTTTCACTGCACAATGATCTTTTTTTTCTATCTGGAAGACATGAAATTTTCGTTTGGAGGCTATGATGGTTGTCAAGCTGAGTCCAACTTTAGCTGTTTAGCTGCTTTAGCACATAAACTTTACATCCTCAAATTTATCTGGTGATTCCTTTCTATATAAACACACACACACACACACACACACACACACACACACACATATATATATATATATTCAATTAATACTTTCATTGAGATTAGGAGGTGATTGCCTGATGGAAACTTGTTTGTGCATTGCAATTTTACTGACCTGGCAACATCTAATCTCTTTGTTTTCTTCATTAACTATCAAGCTTCACTTGTACTAAGTACCTACATAATGCATGGCACACATAATTGCATATTAAACATGCTTTTAGGTCTCTATGAGTTATCTTCCTCTTCTTTTTATTGACGTGATATGCCATATGGACAGCACCTTTTTTAAGGAATTCCACAATGGACTTGCTCAAATTGTCAAATTCTTGTTGGAAAAAGTGCGGCCCGCTGAAGCTATATTCTTCAGTCCTAAAAGAGGAGACTCCTTAGACAAGTTCCTAGAGAAAATCAAAGAAAGTAATTTGTGCTTCAGCATAACAGAAAATTATGATACAGAAATTTGGAAGCGCCATAACCAGCTTATGAATGGTGATGGTTCCTGGCCCAGCTACGAAAAAGATCACTGCTATCCCTTATTGGTCAGGATTGCACTATAAATCTGATTCTTATTCCTTCATCAGCTGCACATACTTCAGGCAATATAGATTTCGGCTCTGTGGGATCAAATTTTGTTGGCTGACCTGTGTTGTAGCCTGTATTGAATGTACTAATTCATTTAGGGATATAGGAATTGCAATGTACAGACTAAACTGGTATTGTTGCCCTCAATTGGTGGATCCAAGTAAACTGCATCGCGTTAGGTAGATCCTCCCTATCTTTGTAGTCTACCAATTGGAAATGAAAGAATGAAATCTTCTTTATTGGTTGATTTAAGATATGGTTGTTTCCTTTTTAAGCTAATCAAGCTATAGGTTTTGACAGATTTATGATTTGCCAATTATAATGAAAGAATGAGGTCCTGCTTTTGTTTGATATAATTTATTGGTGATTTCCTTTTTAACACGATCAAAGACATTAAAAGTTTGAAACTTATGCCTGAAGAATCCTTATCTTTATCTGAGCATCTAGTCAAACATTTTTCTTTAAAATAGAACCGTCCTTGAATAATCTTCTCTTTTGATCAATTAAATTAACACATACCGGGAGTGGACATGTCTTGTTTGCTTTGAGGTTTTATTTCACAGCAGGTTTACAGGACTGAACAAGCCTTTTCTGCAGAATGAAAAAGAAATACATGTCCTGGCTCGTGCTCATAGCTTTTATAAAGATGAGTCTGTCTCCTTGCACTCTTGCTATATTGTGGTTGGTTATAATTGTACTTGTTTATATGAAATTTTGGCTCACTAACCTGATGCAATGCATAGCTTTACCAAAAAAGAAGACATGAAGTGTGGATTGTAAAATGGGGAGTGTAGATTTCACTCCCTTTTTTTTTTTGTTTTATTTTGTTTTATTTTGTCATTTATAATTTTTTTGGTCAGTGCAGAACTCATTAAGAAAAAAAGATGCAAGAACTGATTATATATTTCATGGTGGTATTTGATTGTTGTCGACGGGTATAGGTATATGACAAACAGGGTGTCTTATAAATAAGATGGTGATTTTAAATTCATAATATGTTGTTTTCAATTTGGCTGAGAAATAATACATATCTGAGTTCACTATGTCTTTAACTTCTTGCACAATCATGGCTTGTCTGTATAAACTGGACTTGCCTCTTCTCATGCTTAATTCTGTGCTCGTTCAGGTTTTTATCAAGGAAAATCGTATGAAAATATAGGTAACTGCAAAGAGATGTAAATTTTATCAACTGAGCATTATGCCTATAATTTTCGAAACGATATATTTCTAAGCTATAGATTGTGAGGTTTCTATCTTCAGTCCTAGAACACTTGTGTTCACATCTACAAGCACTGATCTTCACAACCACGATGTGAGTTCGACCAAATGGTTTTTTATGTTTCTTTTTCCTTTTCTTGAGGTAATCATGTTATGTGCACATTTCCACTTTCTACTGCTTCTTTACCAACTGAGAAGTGATGGTGAACTAATGTTCACTCAATTAACTTTGTGATTACCTTGGTGACATATTGAAAAGATGGGTTAGGAGGCACCGTTGAAATTGGACAGTAGTAGTCATAATCAATCATCATCTTATCTTCAAAGAAAAAGTTGGTTTGTTTCTGTCTTCGTGATGCTTGCTTTTGTGGTTCCTCCTTACAAGTTGGTGAAGAATCACCTCTATATGCATATACATACATACATACTATATCCATGGATTCTGTCAAACTCATAGGTTCCAAGTCATGGGGCGGCAATTCGGGTCATACTCGTTGCTTATCTTACTTACTATAACGATGTTTCAGGATCGATCTTCTTACGGCCAAGAAAGAACCCTTCAGAACTGCAATGTATTTCTCTTCAGTTTAGGCTCCAGGCCGGGGTGAGATGATTAACTTGGAGACCTTTACACGCATTTCTGATATCTGTCCTATCCGGCCATTCTACTACTCTCTGCCACACATTCAACATTTCAAAAGTGATTGCGTAATTGGGTTGCATTTTGAGGACTACCTTTTTGCTTGTCATCATGTCAAACACATCATTTGACAAAACCCTAATTTCTAATTTCCTGTGTTGGGTGAAAAAAATCTACCAAATATCTTCGCTTCATGAAAAAAATCTCTCGCTCAGTTGAATTTGATTCGGAGAACTTAGAGGAGAGATTTTCTCTTTGTTTTTATTGGAGGAGGTTCCAGACTCGTATCCCATGGATCAAAGTGTCAAAGTCATTTGTACTTTTAGTTCAAGTCATTCTTCTAATGACATGACATTCTTTACGAGTAAATTTGGTAAAATATGTTCAACCGCGACCGTAAAGCTGTAACCAGTGGGAAGAAAAGCAAATTTTATTTCTAAACAAATGCTCTTATACATTAATTATAGACGTATGTACTTGACAATCAATTAAGTATGTGGAATGTAGAAGTGGGTGGTGTACAAAATCACAATCCTAGATTCTGTGTATTTTCCTCAATGAGTAATAATAGGGCCACTAGGCAATACCCAGATCACCATCATGAAGTTGAATTGTTGGTGTTGGTGCATCGCTTTCTCTGGTCTCTCAACTATGCCACTTAGTGGATCAGTTGGTACATGAGTGGCTACTAGCCTACTGCAATCGTAAAAATGAGAGAGCCAAGGAGACAACCAAAATCAACACACTGTGGAAAGCAATTGAAGAATGGGTTTTAGTTGAGTCTCCGGTTGCCAAACTTGCTAGCAATGACGTGCCGCCTTCCGATTCCGACCCTGACCCAGTACCTGATATTTGTGGAGAAGAATTTGTTGCGGACTTTACACTGCACAAGCCAACACATTAATAAATTGATCGTCAACATGTACATTATTAACAGTTTGACAACGTAATAGGATTTAGAAATTTTCCAAGTCTCTACTTACCTAGGAAGAAGTGAAGCACAAAATGTGATTGTATAATCCGCCCCGGTACATGTAAACGTACTCGAGGCATCATCATACGCGTAGCTATACGACTTGGGACAAGCCGACTTAAACACCTGCGAGTACATGGACGGCTTGCATGTGTCAGGTGAAGCATACGCGCCGTTACAACAATACTCCGGCGTCCCAAACGCGTCGCACGCGCTCTTACAGGCGTCGCCGTCGACGACCTTGAGCTCATTCGGACAACTCCGGTTGAGGTCCGACGCACACCCGGTGGTGGCACACGTACCTGATCCCCCACTCCCCTCCACGATCATAGGCAAGTTATAACCATCAACCAGGCTGACGTCATAAAAATCCAGCGTGCCGCCGGAGCCGAGCGTGAACTCGGCTAGGGTGGCAGGTGGAGCGGCTCCCGCTCCGTTGCACTCCAGTCCCGAACCGCAATCGGCCGTGGCACACGAGCCAAGGCCGGATGCGTCGAAGTTGCAGCGGGTTCGGGCCCAGAAGCGGCCCGACCAGCCAGTTGGAGCTTGGAAGGTGCGGGAGCCGCCTTTGGTGAGCTCAAAGCCGGTGCTGTCCAGCTTAGGACTACCGGCGCTGGCTAGAATTCCTGGCCATACCGTGAAGTCACATTTGTTTACGAAGGTGAATGTAGCTCCTGATACCCCTGCAAACCAAAACCAAAAACAAAAACAGAGCAACATATTTAATATCATAAATATTTTGCGAGAAACCCGGTGAAAATTGATGGAAATGTTGAAGTCTTGTGTTTTTACCTTTGGTGATGATGAGAAAAATGAGACTGAGGTAATAGGAAAATGGAGTTCGCATGAGCATTGTGTCTGGGTTTTTCTGGCACAAAAAAAAAAGGAGTGGGAGAAAAGGAGGAGGAGGCTGAGGCCTAAGGAAGTAGTGGGAGAATCTTAATCATCAGCTGGGTGAGTCTATTTATAAGAAAAAGAATGCATAAACAAAGAGGGAGGTAGCAATGGGAGCTTTTTCTTTTCTGATGTTCTGGCCTCTACTACCTACCAATTAGATTTCAGGTTAGTGTTGTGGAATGACTAAAAGATGACTTTTTGTTGGGTAAAGCAGTCTTTTGCTCTGGAAATTAGTTGGAACTTGCTTCGGTGGCAGCTTATGATTGGCCCGCTTTTTTTTCTTGTGACAGTTGTCTTTCCTTGCGAATTCAGTTAATGTGAGTTGTATACCTTTACGTACTATGGTCTTCAATATATTACTTGGAAAATGACAAACAGAGTTAACAAACAATTCACTATGCTCTCTAATAAACAAATGTGTAGAGTTTGTGATCAAATTAGTCTAGTAATATTTCTATTCAGAAGAATAGATGAGATCTCAATTCAAATACCATAGATTTTCTTAGAACTATGTATGGATAAATGACTTTCCCAAAACATTGGTTCGTAGATTATGTTAGGGATTACATGTCTATAACTATTATGCAATACAAAATTTTGGTATTATGCCGTCTTCAATGTATTCTTTTTAAATAAATAATAATATGATAGTGGATTGAGCTCGATTTACTTACCTCTTTTTTTAAAAAAAAATATAAAAAAAAAAATTAAAAACCACATTATGATTTAATTGAAGTTCTTGTGAATTTATCCACACTACAAGTAGTTTTGTTGGTTGGTTAATTGGTCACATTTTATTCATGAAATGGGTTGGATTGGTATCAGGCTGGATACAGCAAAATAATTCGATCTATTAGATCTAATGTACTTATTACATCGAATAAGTACCTTGTGTCAGAATTGAGAAATTCTATGGCTCTAATCATTAGTATTCTATTATTTATTATATGTGTCTACTATTTCGGTAGAATACCGTCACCCATTGTTACTAAGAAATTGAAAGAAACCTCATAAACAGAAAAAATGGGGGAAAGTGAGGAAGAAACACACTCGTCACGAAGTTGTTTACACTCATATGAAACACTCACGACGTTGTTTACGATCATATGAAGCACTCATTACTCATATGTAGTATGATCACAGAAAGCTAATCTATAATTAACATATTATTACAAACTTGATGGTACTCATTGAAATGTCATGTGGTATATCGAAACTTACTCGTCTTAATCATAACAAGTGTAAAGTTTCGTCTCAAAATGCCTTGAGATAATTTAGAGAAGAACTCATAACCACCTCCTAATCCTTCTGTACAATATGTATAATAAGATTTAGTAAAAAAAGAAAAGTGTAAACAAAAAAGACCTAAAGTAATATGCAAGGAATACTCTAGTTGTAGACCATGCAAAAGGGTAGGGGAGCCAGGTGGGAGCAAATTATTCGAGTCAAAGGGCATTTCGAGACACCCACGTGTCGTCCACTCATTCATATTTAGTGCGGTTTCATTTTGCTTAAAAGATTCTCCTCACTAATCTACGATCACATGCATGCAGCAAATATTGCAAAATCTGAATCGCACAATGACTTTGTCTAAAGGACAGAGCTTGATAGGGTGGTTGGTATTGGTAATTTGGTATACCGTTCCTGCATGACCTCCAAAGCCAAGGTTGCCTCCAAATGGGAGGCAAATCACATGCTAGTCAATGTGGTAGGTGTGCTTTATATTTAGCTAGGCAGCTGCCATGGTTGGTTTCATGTACGAAGCCAAAATCTAGTTCGACCGAAAGCTTGCATGATAAGGAAACTATTATGGGACGAAATATGATGAAGATTTCAAAGCATAACGTTATGTTATGGTGAAGTTTTAGTAGATTTTCACTAAAGCTAACGTATGCAAATCATTTTTATTCTAGATGAACCACATGTGAGTATGAAATTATTTAAGGTAAAAATCACAAATAGTATCTGAATTATACCTCAATTTTATCGATGATACTTGAACTTCAATTTTGATCACAACTAGTACCCGAACTTTTCTATTTCATTTTAAATGGTACCTAGAGTCACCTTAGGTCACTATTCCGACTAAAAAGGGCATGTGAGGCGATCATAATGATGATCTTTGGTGATTTCAAGGGTTGCGATCATAGCGATGATCTTTTTGGTAATAGGCTTTCCTTGAACTTTTATTTTTTATTTTTTTTTTTTTTTTTTGATTTGGCTATTTTGGCCGGAATAGTGACCGAAAGTGGCTCTAGGTATCATTTAAAATGAAATCGAAAAGTTCTAGGTTGTGATCAAAATTGAAGTTCAGGTACCATCAATAAAATAGAGAATAAGTTCAGGTACCATTTGTGATAATAACTCAATTATTTAAAGAACCAGCTAATTAAGATACATGTATACGAAAAATTTTCATTCTACTAACTGAATCATATAAGTTTCATAATAATTTGATTTCAACTATGTTTACGAGACGTTAAATTGGTAATGAGTTAATGACAGTTTTAGGGAAAGGTTCAAATGAAAGTAAGCAGGGGGAACCGCTCACACACCAAGACTCCAACTTGCATTACTGTAAGGTTGTCGCCAAGGGCAGCATTAAAGAAATGCCTAGAACAAACTATATATGGTTGCATCCAATTAACTATGTAAGAATGAGTCTCTCGGTCTTAATCTTACAACGGACTCTTTTTCCGTTGGAAAAGGAGTCTGAAAATGCCAATGATAGTGGAGTCGGTACGTATATGCACAATATATAATGCTCTAGTACTCGAGTCGAGTCATATATAAATATATCTGAGAAGACAGACAATGAAAACAATGGAGTCTACAATGACTGATGAGAGCCGCCCGGGGGCCTTCACTTCCTATTTCATGATTGATGACCCAACACCTTTTACCCAGATTTGCATGTCTATCAATCTCTAACTTTTTCTGTAACATCTGATATGAATACCTCATTAAAAAAGAAGAAGAAGAAGAAGCAAAGTAGCAAACTGGCATGCCCACCAAGCTAGTCGACCAGGTGTCCAACAAATCCACATGGCTGATCTGTGCCCACGAAATTGCAGAAGTGCAGAACCTTATGAAAAGGATTACACGTACGTAGCTACTGTATCTTTATACTTGAGTATTCTTCAGCTTTTCGATGTGGGACAACATTTCTAGCTAGCTTAGCTTAATTTGCAAGTGACAATGCGATGTTATATATATCTGGAAAAGGATAGTTAATCCTCTGGTTTAATTAAGTGATCGGACTCGACTAGACTCACATGCATGCAAAGGTTTTCAAACCTAAATCCTATAGTATGAAATATAGTGTGTGTATTTCTTTGAAAAAATAGAGCAAGTTGTCTCCCCGAGTTGCTTATCTGACTCTGAAATAATGGTTAAATATTGCTAATACATGCAAAACGTCAAAGATGACGACGGTCAAAAAGTAAGAAAATGAAATATGTGAAAATGAAAGTAGCATCAATTTTCATCAGCCATGCACCAAGGTAAAGACTAAAGACTTACCATCAACTACGTAGTTGTCCTTTCCTTGATAAAATTAAGGTTAAAGTAATCAACATTCTGTTATAATGTTCCAATTTGAGTTTGGTCTTTTATTTATAAATCTACCAATTTATTCAATGGAACAAATAAAAATACATTGGACCTAGTTTCAACGACATCAACAAAGAAAACTTTAACTACTCGGTTTGTCGCTTAAGACTGTTAAACACAAGATTTCACAACTCGATCACCCTATTCTCTTCCTGTTATAATCGTCTAGGCCACTGTTGATTTCGAACTCTCATATAGTGACATTTACTGAAACGAAAACGAAGTTTCTTTGAAGGTATTTATGATGACATTTACCTTCCATTTCATTGACATATTTTTAGGGTTCAAGTGATAGGTTATATGCCGTGTAAAGTACACCTCTCTGGATAAGATTTTCGACTTTTCTTCTTTTTCATCAGCAAACATCCCCTTCTTTTGTTTTTCCCAGTATTCCATTGTCGTTCTTTAGCAAAAGTGAAGTACGTCATTCCATCCCACCATTTCTAAAACATTCTTTCCGAAAAAGGTTTATGTAATCGGGAATCCCTTTGTTTTTCTCAGCCTTTATATCCCTATAGGCTCACAATGGTTTTTCAAAGGAAAAAAGACGGTATTATCATTAATGATGAAAAGGGAATTGAAAAGGGTCTCTAGCTCACAATAAAGTCGGCATTTTTAGCTAGACATGCGGACACGATAACGACGTTGAGAGGAATGAGATGCCTTTTGATACAAGGAAAGTAATATATAATTGTTTAGGGGTCACAGGATCTCAAGGAAATGTGAAGGAGAAGTAAACAGTGAGGACGCAATTATAAGTGCTAAAGAGTTAGAATGTTAGATAGCTCTAGTTTGGCTTATCAAGATATGGTTCTATATTCAAATCAAGTGCTTTCATGTCTGGTTTTCGAGCTTTGCCGATGTCAATCGACTATCATTGACAGTTCTCAGTCCGCAAAAGTATCAAAGGTTTCTTGATTAAGGAATTGTTGAAAATAAGAAGAGAAAAAGAGAACATTGATAACACGATCAATATACTTGGTCAATCAACGGATGGATCCATAAAATGTATATGTGCAAAAAGAGGACCATTTAGTTTTCATGGCACAAGTTGCGTGCAATAAGATGCATATGATAAGCTTTTCCAAAGCTAAACAATATATCAAGCATGTAATTACAATTTTGACGATCCAATTACCATGCATGAACAAATCTTTTTCACAGTAGTTTTAAGTTTTAATTAGAGGAATATGGTACGTACAACTCCATTAAGTGCTTAACCCAAAAATATGTTCAGGAAGGAAGTTTTATCAAGACAATTTTATTATACTTAGTACATTCTTCCTTTCACAATCATTAACCCCGTTAAAAAGGTAGGTTATGCACAACATTATTATATATTATGGAGTGAAATTCATACTCTTCATTTTATAATCCACACTCCATGTTTCCTTTTATAGTATATAAGTATCATGTGTTTACAATCCACACTACAAAATGACAAAACTTAAGACACTAAAAAAAGAAATATGAAGAGCCAATGATGCACTCTTCGCTAATTGGTGCTCGTTAGAATACATATTTTCTGTAGAGACTCTCGTTATGATCTCGGGCTGTTCTCTTTATGCTTATTGTAATCTGGGGTTTAGGTATCATTTCCCCCCCCATGTATTCTGAGGTTTCATTAATGGTCAAGGCTTGAGGGCAGCCGTACTGGCCCTATTTCAAAAAAAAAAGAAATATGAAGTGTGGATTGTAAAATAGAAAGTGTAGATTTCACTCCTCAATCTATATGTTCTATGATATCCCAACTTTGTTGTCGTAAACATACTAAATATGGCAGAATATAAGAATATTATATTAGCAACTTGTAGACGTTGTTGCCAACTGACATTTGATTATTTATAATATATTTTTCTTCAACAAAATATTTATACAAATCATGAATCCAGATCTCCTTCTTCCAATAAAATAAAGGGAAAAAGATGTGAACAGTACTCAATGTTCGTTTCATTAATAACTTCTGTACCTTTTAAAAAAGGTCACATTGGTACCTAATGTTCACACCCCGACCTAACATAAGTACCTGGAGCTGTTAACTCCGTTATGGTGGCTGTCAGTCGACATATTTTAAAGGGTAATTTTGTCCCTTCACTCAATCTCTTCTTCTTCCTTCCAACTCTCCTTGTTTCTTGTCTTCAAAGTTCAAACTCATCTTCACTTCTAAAGCTCTCATGCTTCAAATTTCAGTTTCTCCAACTCTCAATTCTCAATTGAGTCGATTTTGAGAACCCAAAAGCTGTAGCAAGGCTTTGCTCAGAATCCCAGCCCAAATTTAGTAGTAGGTAGTCTCTCTCTCTCTCTCTCTCTCTCTCTCTCTCTCTCTCTCTCTCTCTCTCTCTCTCTCTCTCTCTCTCTTCTCGATCACACCACTGATCATGTGAAATTCGGCAGTCGTTCATCCTGATGCAATTGTGTTCTTTGTGAAGAATCTTAAAGGTGCAAAGAACTAAGGAATCGAAAACCCGGATGGGAAGAACCTGCGGGAATTGGGTTGGTGTTAGATTTCTTTAGACCAATCGAAGACGAACATGAGGTTCTGGACCCAGTCCAGGCTAAGCTCGATGTTGGGGGGCCATTCGATTGGGATTTCTAGCTCTGGCAGTGACGACGATGAGCCCAAGATCGCTCCTTCTGCAACTTTCGAGAACTCTTTTGGAGATAAAGATTGTTCTTGGGATGGGGGTAGTGGAGTATCATAGTGAGATGGGTCAAATTCAGATTCAGGAGGAAGAAGAGTAGCAATTTTGATATCACAGTTGCATGACATGTGTAATGCCCCAAACTGCACCTCACTAGCTTAAGCACATCATAGTGTCGCGAGTCTCTAAAACATAAACTGAATGCTCGATTTACGTCTTAGAAATCCGCTAGGCATTTTGTTTAGTAAATTTTGAGTAAACGCACAACGGAGCTTGAAAATAATTTTGAGGTGAAATTCTTTAATTCACTAAATCAATTTGTTCATCTAGAACTTGAGATGAATGTTCACCCGAAGATAACGAACTTCAAGGAACAAGAGTTCAACTAGATTTGACACTAGGGTAGTTTCCAACAGTTCCAGAACATAAAATTTGAGAAATAGAATATAAAATAAAGTCCAGAAGTTGGTTTACCGAACTTGTTCCGCACACCCAACTCCGTCCGCTATTGTCTGGTCACCAGTGCATAGTACCTGCATCACTGTTGCAGGGGTGAGCTCTTGTCATCGCTACTCAACATGAACTCTACCTCGACTAGATTTAAAACCACTAAATAAGTAAATTTTTGAGCTGCCCAGTATAAAAGTACATGCTTAAACCAAATATTTCATGGAACGACAAACTTTTTAAAACTGCATTTTGACCTGAAAATTGATGCAAGTTACTCAAATAAAAACACGCGGCTGAATCTTACTTGATGGCCGATCCTGTGGACCCACTACACGACCTTACCTCAATTAATTTGTAAACCAGGTAGGTGTAGCGAGAATGTCCGCTACCTAGCTACATACACGGAACCAGGTCGTCATGGTGATCACTCACTGTCCGACCGATGTAGACAACCCTCCAGAGGTTAAGGGAATAGAACCCAAGGAAGTCAGTGTCACCCTTTGCTCTCAAGCCATCAACATTTCTCATACGGTTTGGTTAGTATGCTTCGCATTTTAACTGAACCAAGCCACACAACTTAACGAAATAAAATCACACATCGAAGAGAGTCCCTAATCCTCTACCTGAATTTCGATGCTTTCTCTCACGTACTCCGAGTGTCTTGAACCTTCCGTTCCTCAGGTAACTGGAGTCCTACGTTCTGACATTTCGATCTTTAATAATCTATTGAACAATTCTTAAAATCTTGACAATTATCAAATCGCCCATCCAAATTTTCCTGGTTTGACCAAGGTTTGACTAACATTTCCTTGTTTGACCAGGAGTTGACTAATCGCGACAAGTACGATAATTATCCCGATTACCGAACATTTTATTTGGAATTAAGATATCAACCAATTACGACTATGTTGGATTAATTCAAATATTTGACCACTTTCCATTTCAAATTTCGTCTAATAGTAATTTGATAGAATTACTATGGACACCCAATACAATTCCTATTTCACACAAGGTGTGCCCAAACTACTAAGGACACCCAGAACCATAACTTGATCTCTTTTCAAACATTCACAACCAATAATAATCCATCAACAATTTCAAATCTTTCTCAATTCGGTATTACATTCAAACTCTCACTTAAGAGACCAGGTAGACTAAATCAAATGCCCTCATTACAACCTTTCATTCAATAACCAATTTCACTTCAAACTATGACAGTCCAATTCACCATCCTTAACAAAATTCTTATTCACAGTATACATACAAACATGGCAACCAATCCCAGTCCACCATTGCAATATCACTAACAGATATATTAATTCATCCAAACTAATTCCCTAATTCAAGCATAAAATCCAAACACCAAGAATAAGACAACTTTAACAAAATCAAACTCATAACCAGTCCATTTCGATTTCACCACAATACCACAATTCATTCCAACTATCAAAAAGTACCAAAGAGCAATATTTCAATCTAAGGGTAAGAATTTACCCTCAGGCGTAGATTAGTAAACTGTCAACTTAACGATCAGCCGCTATATGTTAGACCATAATTTACATAGATATGCATTCCCTTAAATATTGAATTTAACTCGTTTTTGAGTCTATTTTAGGTTTCACTACATCATTTTCTTATTTATCTAGGAATATTGCAAGAGTGAAGGAAACATCAATTTTGGGCTTTGAAGTGGAGAATTGGAGCTAGGAAGAATGACAGTCAAATGTGGAGCAAAATGTTAAATTCTAAATTCCAGCGAACTACCATAAATGGCGGCCCACCACCACTCATGGTGGTGCCATGTATTTTCTGGCCATATTCATGGAGGAGCAAGGAGGATGAATACCATAGCATTTATTCCATTACATCCATTCACCATCATTCTATCTTAACCAAATTCTAAACATTTTTGTTCTAATTCAACAAAACACTTCCTATTACCCAAAAGTCCATCATCATAATCACATCAATATTTATCATGTTTTAGGCTTAATCACCATCCCTCACTCATCATTTCCTACTCTAACCTACATCATCACTCTCATACTCTTTTCCTTTATTTTTGGGATCTATTACTACTCTTATACTCCACCCCTTTGCTCAATTCAAAAACCTATCTGCTATCTTGACTTCACAACACCATTTTCACATCTCACTCCATCTATTTAAGCACCCATTCTTCATAAGGAAGAGACATCACCCATACCACTCCATTACATCTTCTTTCTCTCTTCATCTCCTCCACAAAACCTCCATATCTACCTCCCAAAATCTAAATCCATAAAACTCATACTCCCTTACCACTCCATCTCCTTCATCACCACCACCACAATTACCATTTTCCACTACCAAAAACCCCATCACCACCTCCACTACTCCATCACTACCACTTAAAGTTAGCCAAAGAAGCATCATATCTTCATCACCATTTCATTAATCATCAACAAGAAGTTCATCATTCACCCATTCCATCATCAAGGAGGATTCAAGAAGCATTGAAGAAGGAAAACAAAGGAGGACCTAGTCATTGATTTGTCAAGTTTCAACTAGTTCATTCTTTCCTTAACTCTTTAATTACCTTGATGTACTTTATAGATTTGATGATAATTTGTATGATTATGACTGAGTAGTTACTTTGTTGGGGCTAGAGTTGAAAGCCCTAGCCAAACTTGTATGAATTTTTGTTTTAATTTACATTTGATGTTATTTGTGACTTTTATCTTCATATGCTAATTCAAGAAGTGAATGCATTCATTCAAACTTAACTACTTTGAATGTGTTGCATTTGTCATCTCATGAAAAAATGTTTAAGGAGTAGTTAACTTTAAGCATTGATACATGATAGCATCTTCTATGTGCATGTGAAGGTTGTGAGTTAAAATCGCCTAGATTTAGGATTGGTTTGCTTGCATGATTATCTAAACTCAAAGCTTTATGCATCTAGGAACAAGGAATTAAGACATTACCGGTAATAGGATTTGTTCTTATGTAGTTAATTCTAGACTTTTCCGGTTGAAATTGATAACATTAAAAGAGTTTAAGCCTCTGTAGTCTTATCCGGATGCAAAGAAGGTAATTGAGAACTTATAATAGCATCACTTATATTTAAACTTCAATACTTGCAAGGGAAGTTAGTGGTAGACATTCCAACCCCTAACTTCATCCATTATATTACTAGTTTGGTTTAGAGTAGTTTAATTTACATTTGAGCATTTATTTTAATTTAATTCACCACTCTATCCAACAAACTCACTACCACCACAATGCACATACTCACCATGAGCCTAGATTTCCTTGTGAATTTAGGTTTGTGATTGTACATTTGCATATTCTAGCTCTCCTTAGGTTAACACCCTAGCCAGTGAAAGAAATCCAATCCTCGTGGGTTCGACAACCTTTCTTAAATCCCTATACTATTACTTGTACCCCTTATACTTGAGGGTGGCTATTTGGCTAACATTATCCTTACGTACATGCCCGAACTTCGACGAACAACGAACCGAGGATTTGGTGTACTCCAAGCTAGTACCTCTGGAATTTAGCTATAGTCTAAGCCAACCCACGTCAACAGACGGTGACAAGGTGGAAGGCGAACCAGAAGAGGCTAGAAGGTCGCTGATGGCAACATCGACGGTGAACCTGAAACAAACCCAAAAACCAATTTATCAGAAGTTGATCGAATCGAAAATATAATTGTACTAGTAGATAGAACGTGTTGAGAGGAATAAATTTTATACCACATGCAGCCCAAACAGTGAAACAGTGGCTAGAGTCGCCGAAATTTGCAGAAACCTACCGAAAAACTTTCAAGCTATCGATCCTCGATTCTCCTTCCTCATTCGATGCATGGATGATCCATGTCCACAGGGCTGTTGGCAATGCCGAGACGAAGAGATCGATATACGTGCGCTGGCCTGTGGTGACCGGACGGAGGAGCACCAATTGGGCCAATAGATCGGGTCGTGGTCTCCCTTTTGCGAGTCGAGACTCTGAGGTGCTCTAGAGTAATCTGGAGCCTTCATCAGATCATGGGGTATGTATACCGTAAGTTCCAATTTACTTCAATGGCTAGGATGAAGTTGTGGTGGAATGGAAGGCCACGATCGCACCGTTGATTTTCTTTTCTTTTTCCATAAATATTTCAATGTTTCCCAAACTTCCAAAATTTGTAAAAATTAGATCGATATCCGAAAAATTCCCCCAAAATTTTTACGAACTCGTCGTGTCGTGTATTTTATTATCCAACTCTTAAATTGAGGATTTCACTTTGTCAAAATTTCTGAAATTATTCTCAAACACATTTACTAATTACTTGGATCGATAAGTAATTTATTGAACTATCTCAATTAAGCTCGATAAATTTTTTCGGGGCTCACAACATGTCTGCCCCTCAATGATTCTGCCCAAGCATTAAGCTGTGTAGATTTTTCCTCCTTCTTGGATGACACAGGTTCAAAATGAACGAAGTTATAGTTGTCACTTGGAGATTTTTTTTTCCCTCCTTCTTGCTCCTGCCAATGTATTACTACGAATCTAACTGCAACCTTGTCTTGGTGACATCAAGGTCGTTCACGCATCTGGAAGAGTTTCCGTAATGCTTAAAGTTTGGGCTTTTGTTGGGAATTTTGGGATTTGGTTTTATGGGTTTGTTTGTTTTGGGGTTTAAACAGTTTACAGTTGTTGTTCTTGCAGGCAGAGACTGGTAATGATGAAGTCAATTTGTTCCTAAAAGTGAGTGAGGTTTCTTCTGGGGTGATTGCCCGTATCAGACTATCAGGCAATCAATTCGGGCATAAGCAACTTGTTGACTGGGTGTCAAGAACAATTTAGGGAAAGAGATCTTCATGATGAAGAAGAAGGCCAAGTTCACAGAGGCTCTGCAATTAGATTTGATTATGCCTATGGAATTAGATTTGCTATCTGGTTTGTGATTTTGCATATATAACCTCTGCAATTGAAGAATGAACTCATCCTTATCTAGCAGTGGCGGATCTAGGATTCGAAAATAGGGAGGGCTACATATTTATTTGTTCCTTTGGGTGAAGCCCAAATTTTTTTTTTTTAGTACAATTATGCACAGGTGCGCGAATGCAAGAGTGGGGGGATGAGAACCTGAGAGTTCAAGTGTTCAAAGATTGAATGTAGTCCGTAATTTATGCCTTTTTGTGAAGAAGAAGAACAAGAAGAATAAGAATTTATGATGGACAAAGAGAATGGGAGAGCCAGAGAGGAGTTTGACTTTGATAATTTGAGAGTTCGTGTGGGCTTCGTTGAACAAACATACATATAAACAAAAAATATACATCATATATATAATTTTTTTTTCAACCCAAAAGTTTGTTATGAATATAAAGCCATGGATATGATGAAATAGCTAGCAAATAAACCCAAGCTCCTGGCCAAGATACTGAGATAGCACAACAATTGATAAAATTATCAATATTGAAATCAATTAAACCCACAACAATTGCACAGTAGCAGAAAGAAGACCCACTGATCGACCTTAATAAGTTTTGAAATCAATTAAACCCACTTACCCACATCAATTAAACATTTAAACCCACATTAATTAAACATCAATTATTTTTTTGTAAAATTCCCCTTTCTGACCTAGCTCTGCTAGGGTTTGTGAGCCGTCGTCCCTAGTGGACGTAGCTCTATACCATCTCCTATCCATGGATAAATCTGCAGGTCTTGGCCTGATTTTCTTCTCTCTGTTTCCTCTTGTTGGGGCTGGTGTTTTGCTGTGTTCGGGGGTGGTGAGGACAGGTTTGTTTGCCGGTTCTGATCTGGTGGTTGAACTGGTGTCTGTCAGCTGCTGGTGGCGATGTGAGGCTGATCGTGGTGGTGGTGTGATTGGTGGTAGCGGCGTTCGGTGGGGGGCGCCAGATCTGCTGTTTTGGAAGGCTGGGAACGAGGTCCTTCATTTGGATCTCAATTGCCTGGGTGTGCCTTGGTTGAGGCATAGTGGTCGAGGTGCAGATGGGACTGAGGCTGCTGTGGTGCCGGGTTTGTCTTGCCGGCAATGGAATTGGGGGGTGCACCTCAAGTATCGGGTCTGGGACCGGGGAAAGAGAGTCCGAATTTGGGATCCGGGCGGGTTGGGGGTTTGGGCTCTGACCCACTCTCAATTTTGGGTTTGGCTTCCGACCCAATTTCGCAATTGGGCTTGGTTTCAGGCCCACTCTTTTCCTTGGGATTTTGTTCTACAGTTGGAATGGCATGGGGCCCCTACTCGCTACTGGTACTGGATTGGGGACCCAATGCTATGGTATTTGTTCGTGAAAGATCGTCTGCCAACATGGCCATGTTCTGCCACCCTTGGCCGGATTCGATCTTTAGGTGGGAGAGTGCCTTCATTCCGACGCCAAGTTGATTTTTGTCAATTTGTGCGTTGGGGTTCGATGGGTAGTCAAACCACCGACTACTCAATTCACTACACGGCTGCAATCCTTAGTGTAAAATCAGCGCTACGTCTCGACGTTGCTGCTCTTGCATTTTTAATTCTTTGTATTTCAGATGTAATTTTTGCATATTTTCCTTTCGCATTGTTTATTTTCTTTTTTATGCCTATTGGCATGGTATCATTGTAACCTTTCAATTTCAATAAAGGGCTGACCTCATTTTACTCAAAAAAAATTAAACATCAATTAAAATATACATCTAATTTTTTTTAAGCCTAAAAATCTCGGACTACTACCTAGATCCACCAGTGCTATCTAGATTAAGTAGTTCGTCCCATTCCCAAAAAAAAAAAAAAAAAAGATTAAGTAGTTGGTCTTGATTATGCGAACGGAGAGAGTGGGTGAAGGGGAAAATAAAATAATAGATAATATTAGAGATTGAAATTACTCATATGCCCTTCAAGTTATGTCAGTTGGCTAACGCTATAATGGAGTTAACGGCTCGAAATACTTATGTTGGGTCAGGGTGTGAACATCAAGTACCAATGTGACATTTTTTAAAATTAAGGTACCGAAGTTACTAATGAAACGAACGTCGGGTACGATTTGCATTTTTTTCCCTAAAATAAAACAAAAAAAAATTGTAGATTGTGTAAGAGTTTTTGGTAGAGCCCATGGGAAGGTGTGGCATCGAGTTTTTCTAGCTAGTTAAGCCCATTGAAATGTTCTCCAAAACCCATGAGCTAGATGAAACATTTGCTCCAGATGCAAAGTTGATCGCCAACTATGGCATGAAATCTTCCACGTTTTTCTTGCTTAGATATGGTCTGCGTTGTTAGTGGACGGTCCGGACAAGTTTGACCGTATTATCAGCTCATCGATGAAGTCAATCTGAAAATCTTGGTTTTATATATGATGTTTGCCTAATTTGCCTAACCGATTAAGATTTATGCTCAAGCAATATGTGTGATTACAAGTAAAGAATCTTTGTAACTTATTCAACACGTAGATTGCTGTTCCTTCACATCCTTGTCGCAAAGTTCTTGAGAAGTTTGGATCGAAAAAGTACGTGCTTATATTCATACATATATCGAAAATGACATTTTGTTGCTGATGTATTGGGGGATTTAGTTCATCACTGAATATGTATCACGCTCCTCTAATAGTCGTCTAGCTATAGCATTTAATGAAACTTTGTGCACGAATTTTTTTTTGAAAATAAGACAACTTTACAGCTTATATATTACTACTATATAAAGTCGATCTACAGATAAACTGATGAGGGAGTTGGGTGTATAGCTTCTGATGGATAAAGAGGGCATATATAACCAAGTTGGGTGTATAGCTTTTGATCCATGTAGCAATGTCTATGTGTTAAAGCTAGTTTACTAACCTTTTTATCCATCAGAATTGTTGAAAAAAGCAATTTCTATCTCCTCAGTTTGTCTTTGTTTCTTTCAGTGGGGTTGGCTGCATGTGGTGCTGATTCAAGAGAAGGATTATTGGTTAACTAGGGCTCAAATTAGCATCTTTGAGTGACATTCCGCAATCTCACTATAACTCATTTCATTTTCTTTTTCTAGTATAAAATATCGCTGCTAAGAAGTATATTACAGTTAGAGAAAAAAAAATTAAACTTGAATAAATTGTGGTTGTATACCGAAAACTTTTCTAATGAAGCATAGTGGCATACCTATTACCTAAGCATCGATAGATCCTCAACATACGGGTTTTGGTTATGAATACTGGTATCGTTACAATATGACTCACAAATGTAATCATGCAGCGTATAAACTAAACATGTGTTTTTTTTGTTTGTTTTTATCTTGCATATAGCAAATGGGTTGCGGTTGCGGATAGTCATTTATGCTTATCGATGTACTATAATGTTTAAATAATAAACTCTTCTTCTTTTTTGTCAAATTTTTTTTTTTTTCTGGCAAAAAGAGAAGAAGTCAATTCACACAACTTATGATGGATAAGACGTCAATACAAAAATTGCTCCAATAAATGTCTAAACAAATGTATGTACACTATATCAAGTAGCTAGGGCAGCCAAAAACTTCACCTCCAGAAGTTAACTTGGCCCAAAATTAGTTCTAAGAAACCTAGAATTATTCCCATCCCAGGCCCCAGGACTTTAGCATAGCATGAAATTTGAGCTATGACATCCAACTCTTCCATTCAGTTTATTTGTCCATTATTTGTTTCTTTAAAACTAGTGTAAAGAAACTAGACTGTAACAAAATTTAGATCGCTTAACGCTTTGTAATCCTACAGCCGGTCAATTGAAATTTCCAACTCCACCACTATACTGACCGAATAAACGAAACCAATTTTTACCATTTTGAATTATAATAATAATAAAAAATGTACGCATACACCTTCATTAATTTAGTTTTCCTTCATTTTGGCAGCATGGATCATACTCTTTGAGCTTATGGTTAGTTTGGGATAACTGTGACTTTAAAAAAAAAAACTGTTGTTGCTGTGTTGTAAGAATAATCAGCTGTAAATTAAAACAGTTTTGTGTTTGGTAAATAATATTTTTAAAAGTGTTGTCAGTACATAAAAAAATTGCATATCATGTTTTGATCTACAGTAGCTTCTAAAAGCAACCTCTGAGCTGCTTCTGAAATCTGCTGTCAGTGACCTATAACTTTCAATTAAAACTGCTTTTAATTTATTTATCAAACACAATAAAATCTAAAATTTTGAACAAAAGTTGAATTTTTTTTTTAAAGCGAAGCAATCTCAAATGAGCCTAAGTGAGGTCCTGAGTAGCAGCCAATTAGCAAAAATAGGCATGATGCTTGCTCTTAACATTGTTAATAACTTGAGATATGACAAGTACTAATGACAACAAATCAAGACTCATAGTCTATAAATAATAGTATCACACCAAGTGACAAAAGAAAAATGATGAATTAAATACTAGCTCCCAAATTATATACACTAAAAAGGAGAATACATCACATTAGCTCCATCTCTTTGGCATTAGTTGCAAAAAGAATTGCATTTCCAGCTAATGACATTCTAGCTTAGCTAGCTTCTTCCTATTATTTATTTGACAGATTCTGATCTAAAATAAATAAATAACAACAATTAAAAAAATGAAATCCCATCGCCGCAAAAAGGAACGCTCCTGATTTGTTCTTTCAACTCCAAGGACGTGGATCACCGTGTATAAAATTTGTTGCATGTGTTTGTTTCTATCAATAAAGCTTTTGCCCTAATAATTTGAATCTAAGGCAAAAGACAGGACAATGCTCTCAAGTCTAGCCACGTCAGAAGAATAATTGGCTCCCGATTCTTGTCAAAATTTTCGTGGGCCACCACAATCGAAAACTAGGTCGATATTGGAGTCTGAGATTCGTTCGTAAATGCTTGAATAGTATGAAACCCGCGAAGAGGAATCAGAATAGCGGCAGCAACCGCCAAACTGCCGCCAAGACGGTGGCGAAAACGATGACGTTCGGTATCGAAAGACGTGAACCGGCTGAGACGCCGGCCGCAACAGGGATTTGGCCATTCGCCGACTTCACACTGCAAACACCGCCATTTCACCCGATTAAAAAAAAAAATTGCAAAAATTAAGTGTGAATAATAATGACATATAAAAATTGAAGCCCTGTTCTGACTGTTTTGCTTGTAGATCGATCACAAAAGTAAGGACGGTGCAACTCGTAGTGCAATACTGCAATTATTAAAGAGAAACGTGACAACCATATCTTATTGGGTTGACCAAACAAAAACAATTGTAGTCCCAAACCGACTTTGTACAAATTAAAAGAAGAAAAATGAAGTGTTTTTCTTTACACTCGAAGCAGATTGTTACCTAAAAATACCAACATAGTACCAGAAATTATTAAAAGCTGCATTTAAGCATAGTTTTGCGAAGTCTCTAGCTTAAAATAATTTTTTGAATAATTCCAAAATAATTCATCTATGAACTGATATATTATTTAGTAAACAAATTTAGACTAGATAACATTAAAATGATAGACTTTAGAACTCTTGTAGAAATTAAAAATACAAGGTTCAAAATTGCAAATGGCGGTACCTGGTGGCGGGGGCAGGGCAGAAAGTGATGAGGTAGTCGGCGGCGGCACAAGTGAAGGTGCTGGTGCCGTCGTCATAGGCGTAGCTGTAAGCTTTGGGGCACGCATTTTTAAAGAACTGAGAGTACGAGCTGGGTTTGCAGGTGTCAGGGGTCGCGTACGCCCCACTGCAGCAGTACATGGGATCCCCAAACGCCTCGCACGCGCTTTTACACGCCACGCCACCGTCACTCGCCGTGGTCACCTTCAGCTCCGACGGACACCCGGCGTTGAGGTCTACGACGCAGCCTGTGGTGGTGCAGTTGCCTCCGGTCCCGCCCTGGGGCACGACCAACATGGGCAGGTTGTATCCGTCCACGAGGCTGACGTCGTAGAAGTCCAGCCCGTCCGCTCCGTTCAGGGTAAACTCAGCCAGACTTGCCGGAGGCGCAGCTCCACCTCCGGCACACTCGACAGTACCCGAGCCACAATCTCCCGTAACGCAACTGAACTTTCCCGTGGTCGGGTCCTGAGAGCACAGAGTCCGCCCCCATAGCCTACCCGACCACGAGGCCGGAACGGCTATCGAGCTAGACTCTCCGGATTGTAAAGCAAACCCGGTAGTAGAAAGCTGCGCCGTCCCGGCGTTTGACAAAATGCCCGGCCAAATTGTGTTGCTGCACTTGTTTGTAATCGTAAACGTTGCCGAGTAACCACCTGTGTTTTTCACAAAATCATTAAGATTACAAGTCTAGTGAAACGAAAAAGATGTTCAAACTTTAGTGTGATAAGTACCTGAAATGAAGTGAATGAGACACAGAGAGACCACGAGCTTTGAAAATCGACTGAAAGCCATTGCTGTGGATCTAAAGGTTTTCTCTGGTCATGTGGTAGATGATACTTATATATAGAGCAGCACGGAGAGTGGGTCCCAGGCCCATGTTGTCCACATGGAGGTGGTTAAGGTCGGCTACAGTAGATCAAAAAAAAAAATTTAATTTTTTTTTTATTGGGGCAGAGTTCTGGTGACATAAGCAATAATGTGTACAAGAAATGGCATCTATCGAAGGGCTTTTGGAGGCAAGCAAGGGATGGGGTGTTCGTAGATTAATTATTCATAGGGATTCACAGAGGCTTGGAGTTAATGTTGTCTTACTTCGGAGTTCGGAAAGTGTACGGCTAGTCGGCAACGAAATTTAAACTTGCTTGGGAAGATAGGATCAGGTAGGGAACAAGATCTCTGAGCCTGAGCGCGTGATATCAGATTGGGAGCAGAGATCAGCCTTACACGTGGAGAAACTAGGGTGTGATGGGGAAATATCTTGATTCGTGAGTGATGAGTCATAGATTAGGAATAGGGAACTGCCACGTGTTTAGTTCTTCCGACAGCTGTCCGTCGTCATAACCAGATCTACAGTCTACAGTCCAAAGATTAAAAGAGAGAACGTAATGAAATTTGAGTTTTCGAATTTCCTACTGGATACGTTTATTAGTTTTTAATTGGGCGTTGTTGATGAGTGTGTGATTACTAGACATAGATCAAAATGTAATACACGATATCGATACACTTATAGTTCATACAAACATCACGCAAAAGCAAGCAATTTGATTAGTCATATCAAGGTTGATCATCATTCTGAATTTTGAAATTAGAACTTCTAATCTTGAGTATAAATTCTCTTAACCACTTATTGTTCATACAAACATCACGCAAATCAAGCAATTTGATTAGTCTATAAATTCTCTTAACCACTTATAGTTCATACAAACATGACGCAAATCAAGCAATTTGATCAGTCATATCAAGGTTGATCATCATTCTGAATTTGAAATTATAACTTGTAATCTTGAGCATACATTCTCTTAATCACTAGAGTCGGAAACTATCTTTTTTTTAAGACCTCACACTCTAGTTTTCACATTGACAAGGACCCATTATTGTACTTTACCGGCCCATTATATATTGCCCCCCACTATCTACTTGACCCAATTAGACAACATGTGTTTGCGAGGTTGATTTGTTTATACAGAAGCAGTAATTAATTCTGAAAACCAGAACTCTTAAATAGTGCCTGACTGACAACTTGACGATTCAAGATGGGGGTAATGTCTCCTCAAAACCTCAAGCGGCCAAGACTGTGGATTTGTCAATGCAACTCAGGATAAAACCAGGTCAACCCAAAGAATCCAATAACATTACAACAGCAGTCTCCATCGGATATTAAAACCAAAATAAACAAAGGTCAAGACCGTTTTCAGAAATTGGTCCAATCTGATACACATGGTTGTCCCAAGATGATAACTGTGACAAACCCACATTACATCACAAGCCAACTAAAGAAAAACCCATATTACATCATAAGTCAGCCCAAAAGATCAGAAGAAAGACCATTCAGACTATCAACACATATCCAGACTTCTACACAAAACCATTCATAGACACATATCCAGACTTCTACACAAAACTACTGGGCGCTGATGAGGAAGGAAACCGCTTGAGAAAACAGTCTAAGGCAACCAATTCTCCCCTGATCGACCCATCAATCAACAAACAAACAAAACCACAAGAAGAAAATTTGCAAGCATCAAAGGACTGCAAATACACCCCAAACAAGTATGACTTGCTCGGAACTTATGTTTGTCTGCCAAACACGTTTCATGACTCAGGCGCTGAAAGCTGTCTTGCCAGGGCAACTCGAGCATCAACACTTTTAACAAAAAACTAGCAAACACAATAAAGTATTTCCAGCGAAAATAACGGTAGTTCAGGAACACCCAAGCTTACTCCATCACATTATCTAAACACAAGGAAATCAAGCTCATGCAGAGCAACTGGTAATCTGGTATAGAATGCCTCTGAAGGAATGTAGCACCATTGAAAGCAACAAGATCAAAACTTAATAATCAACCAAGCAAGAGTATAACTTTGTGGAAATAATATCTCCTACCGAAACTGGCACCACAAAAGCAAGAGTATCAACATCCAAACGACATCGATTAGGAAAAGGTTGCTGCATGAGTTCATCAATACCTAAAAGTTGCACACAAATCATTCAAGTATCCTCATGAACATGAGGTTTGACAAGTTTTTGCCACTCAATGAAGCAATTGCAAGCCATCTAACCTAATCTTTGACCTTAAAACACCACACCAGCATTTGATTATGAAGCATAGCATCTAAAACCATTCAAAAATCATTGAAGTTTCACCATACCAATGGAAACACCTGCAAATTGGATATTAGGCATAGCCTCCAAATCCATATCAACAACAGCAAGACTAATCCTAAACAGGAATTTAACTCAAAAGGACATCAGATGAAGACATAACTCAAAATTCCCTAGAGAGATAACATAATCCAACAATCACACTTGACAATGAAAATTCAGCGCTTGTAGTCCCAATGCGGATGCATTTAGTGCCACAACAGATGAAGAAAAAGAAAATCAACCTAGCACATTGATAAAATTGAGACTCTAGATATCATAATCCAAACTTCCAAATAAACACTGATCAATTAAAAAACTTATCCTGGAGTCACCCATAACAAGATGAGATTAAACCACCTAATTCTATAGCCGAATAACCGCATATATGTCTGTAAAAGGGAAAATTTGTTTGCCAAACAGTGGCCCATCATCAGAAAATCAAAACCGCCTTGCCAAAACACCATATGTATCCCACAATGCGCCAGAAAAGAGCACCAAAACTAAATACCAAGGATTTAACAAAAAAAAAAAGAAAAAGATCAAAGATCTTAAGAGTATTTACTAGCACTCTCACTTTCTTATTGTAATTCAAGCCTGGTTTGGACACTCCTTGGCAAAATGCCCAGCCTGCCCACAGTTGTAACAGCTATTGCCGCCGCCACCAGATCCAGAACTGTAGCCATACCTACCGCCACTGCGTCCACCGCCACCCCCTCCCCTGCTGCAATCCCTTGCCATGTGACCAACCTCCCCACAGGTATAACATGCACCACCGCCTCCGCCTCCGCCAACGGAGGCTCCATTGAAACAGTCCCTAGCCAAATGGCCAAAATCGCCACACTTATAGCAACCCTCACCACCACGGCCACCGCCACCACCGCCGCTGTTCCCATTAGGACAATTCCTTGCCATGTGTCCATACCCTCCGCAAGTAAAGCATCCATCACCACCACCGCGGCCTCCACCGCCTCCATTCCCACCGCGATTGCAATCCCTAGCCATGTGACCAGTATCGCCGCAAGTATAACACCCGCCGCCTCCGCCGCCGTTACGGCGATCTCCACCTCTCCACGCACCGCCGAATCCCGCAGCGTCTCGACCGCCACCGCCACGGCCACCGGACCGAGCAAAACTCTCCTTCCCCGGCAGAGGCGCGCCGTTCGGACCAGTGACATCGACGGCCTTGGTCTTGCCGTCCTCGCCGACGGCGATCAGAAACTCAACGGCGTCGCCCTCGGCGACTGTGCGGAAGCCGTCGGATTTGATCGAGGATTGGTGGACGAACAGATCTTCGGTGTTGTTGTCAGGGGTGATGAAGCCGAAACCCTTGGTGTCATTGAACCACTTCACTACCCCAGTCGACCTCTCCTCCGCCATTCTTGAAACCCTAACCCTAAACTTTCAGAGAGGAATGAAATTCTTTTTGATTTTGTTCCGAGGGTTAGACTCCGGGAGAGAGTGTGGTTTATATAGTGTTACTAGTCAATCTAATTAGAATAACAATTTTAAAGCAGAACCCTAACACAACCCTAATCCGTGTTCGGCCCACTTCGAATTACTTTATTCACCTACTTCTTTGTTTTGGGCTTTAACCTTAATCCCACTTTTATTTAAATTAGGGGTTTGGGTCTGCTACTACGACATGCATCTAAAAACCCTGCTCCTGCATCCTTAAATCTTTTGGTTTTACACCGACATCTGTAAACTAGTTTGATAGTGACGCTGAATGCAACTTAGATTCCACAAAGAATTCAATATTGGCGGAGATCATCCCCTGTTCTATTAGCTAGAAAAGAAGCATTTGAAAATAGGAGATTGGTATTTAGAGTGTTACATTGCACTAATGAAAAGTGAATGTCAACTTCAAATGGAATTTTGTGGGCTTCAATGTCTGGTTAGAGCGCAAAGTTTACGAAATTAAATGGCAAACTTTAAAGATAGCTCACAACATGTCGTTAGCATTCTATTGACATGTTTTTGTGAATACCAAATCGTTTAGATTATGTTATCAAATTAAACACTTTTGTAAAATTTCTCACTCAATTAAATCATTAGTATAAAGTTAAAGACAGGAAACAATTAGAAAATTGAGAAGCTTTTACTTTATCTCTCTGGTTTATCCTTTTTTTCTTTTTTTTGTTTGATGAACCTCCACAGAAGAATTTATCAAAAAAAGGAAAAGTTTGGGTTAACAACCAAAGAGATAAAGTAGGTTAACCCTAACTTTCTCTTTGGGCAAAGGATTATAATTAATTGATAATTCAATCCCTCATAGTTTTTTAATTTTCTGCTGCCAAATGATAGAACAAGACGCAAGTACATACAAGGCCATTTGCATGAGTCTTTCTAGCTGTTATCAAATGCCACAGCAATCATATGATCACTTAGCTGTTGAAGCAACCCTTGAACTAAAAACGTATGAAAAAGTCGTAACAAGCTTCTATTAGAGTGTGATTCGTGACCCGCAGAAATAAAATTCATGTTGAGGCATGATAATACAGCTGCTTCATCAAAAGGGGAAAAAAATATAGCAGAAAAATTGCGATTACTTTACCTATCTACATACTGCAGTGGGAATCATTCAAGAATGACTTGTTTATAGTGAAAAAGGGAGAGATATTTGTACAATGTGACCAGAAATTAGTAGACTTCCACATTCCATTGCTCTGCTTTCTTCAACTGCTTTTTGTAGTCTAACCAGTCAATGCCTGCAAGATACATCAAACACGAAAATGGTTCTTAGAGGGCACGATACGACGATGTTTTGTCAATGATTTAGTATGTTTTGTTATGAAATTGTGAATCAGAACCGTAAGCTCTTCCATGATACAATTCAAATGGTTCCTGAACAAAGTCATATTGATCTCTTACCGTCTTTCGCAGCCAATGACACCATGATGTCATCAATTCCCTTCTCCATTCCCTTGAGACCGCACATGTAGACGTAGGTGTTGTCCTTCTTGAGTAACTCCCATAGCTCTTCTGCATACTGAGCCATTCTGGTTTGAATGTACATTTTCTCGCCCTTCTCGTTGGTTTGCTCTCTGCTGACAGCGAAGTCAAGCCTGAAGTTATCGGGGGCCTTCTCTTTCATCTTCTCAAATTCCTGTTTTGAGAAATCATTTCTGATCATTATATCATATGTTTCTAGACAAGAGGAGTGACTGATGAGAATAAGTAACTCATAATATATCTCACCTCCTTGTAAAGCAGTGAGCTACTGGTGGGAACACCCAAGAAGAGCCAAGCCAAACCTTCAAACTGCATGCCATGTGCAAAAACCATGTCAAAATTTTGATCATTCATTACAATATTAGAGGATGAGATAATTCATTAATAATATATTCTGGTTTTGCCAAAGTGGGAAGTTGCCTCTCAGATTGCGGTGGTTGGCCTATAGTGGGGCAAGGACAGGTCTATAGATCATTCGCTAGATTATATTGTTCATCACTCAGATATGCATTTGAGGAGATTGTTTTTGAGTGTCTTGTTCATATTAGCCTTTGTATAACTACCCCATGTCAGAAAAGTTTATGAGGAAAACATACAAGAGTATCAATGTTTTACCTTGTAGTCTTCATGCTTCTCAAAGAACATTTTCCACAAGAATGATCTGAAAGGAGCAATTCCAGTACCAGTTGCAAGCTGCATTGATAAAGAAATCAGTAATCAATCACGACTGTAACGCATTTTAGTAGCTTAGTTTTCTGATTAAATAATATGGCAGTATTTATACCATGACGACGGTTGCATTAGGATCTTTTGGCATAAGCATTTCTTTGCCAACTGGTCCTGTCATGGTCACTTCACTCCCTGGCTTCAAGTCACCTGAAATCGAGACAAATTTAAACCAAGATGCACTAGCCTACCTATAACAGTATGACTATGAAAGCAACATCTTAACTCAAGTGGAAATGACATATTTTACAGTTTCAGAAAGATCTGTGTCCTTACACAAAAAGTTTGAGCACACCCCTTTAACGGTTTCGCCTGCGTCATTGGTGTACACAAGCCTTTTCACACAGAGAGAAACCTGAATGGAGGAAATCACACCCAAACTAGAACTTTAACCAAAGAAATATGGGCAGCAATTCAACATAGCATAACAGCACGATCCAAATGTAATACGTACAGTGAAAAATTTGGAGGGAAAAGAGAAATGCTCACAGTTTTGGAGTCACCAAAGTCACCAAGGGCACTACTGGCAATTGAGTACAGCCTGAGCTTGTGAGGCTTGCCATTCTTAGGGTCAATACCATCTGGAATCACTCCAATAGACTGTCCTTCTCTGTAGGGCATCTCTCCTAAGCATTTCAACGAACAGTTACTCTATTTATCATCAACCAGTTAGCTCAAAAAGGAATAAGACTTTTGAATATTTGATCACACATACCATCAGTGCTGAAGACCATGTGCCAGGTCTCACCAGGTGCATCATCAGCAGTGATCTTAGTGTTGAGGAGGACTCTGCCAACGTAAGGGTTCTTGGGCTTGAACTTGTTCACAACCACACCTTCCTCTTGCTTCTTGGAATGCTTCACAGCCTTGGCAGGTGGAGCAGCCTCAGTGGTGGTGACTTGGGCTCTGACAGAAACCACTCTCCCACCAGCAGAAGCTTCTCTATAAACCTTTAAAAACAAATATATCCAAAATCCATGTCAATCTTTTTGGGCCATAAGCCATGACATCATAATAACCCATAAATCACTGAGAAAAGTGCTAATGTAAAGCCAAGATTGAATCTTTGTTACCTTCTTGAGGGTGACTCTTTCAGGACAGATAAGGGATGTTCTCGTGGGGAGAGTTGAGGACTTGGATGATGGGAATGAAACAGCAGCAGTTACAGCTGCAGCCATGGTTTTGTCTTAGAAGGGGAAGAAGAAGAAGAACAAGAAGAGATAAAGAGAAGCAATGCGTGATGTTTTATGGGGTTGTGAATGGTGTTAGTATGAGAAAAAAAATTGGGATCTTTTTTTGGTGGGTACTGGATCATAGATTGGTGGTAGAGATTTGAGGCCAATGCAGTGGCAGATGTGAGGATAAGTCTTTTTGTAATGTATGACTCTCACAGTCTCACCCCACCTTGGTTTTGATTTTTGATTCACAACAGTGCAAAATGTGCAATAGACATAAGTTTGTAGAATGGACTCTAGACAGAGACCCCTAAAAAGATGAGAGTGACTGCATATACACATAAAAAACAACTAGTCAATGCAAAATGCAGATTTTTTTTTTGTGTGTCAAAAATGTAAATTGCAAATTGAAATTACAATTTTCTTTCCTTCTACGTAAAAATCTACTTCTGATTCATTTTCAAATATTCCAAGAGTTTTTCTATTTAGAACCTTCATATTTGCTCATTTGACCTCTCATATCTTTAGACCTCTTATTTGTTTTTTAAAAAGTAAAATTTGCTAAGTAAACCTCTTTTAAATAGCTAACTTAACCTTACTCATAAAAAAAAAAAAAATTGGAGCATTAAAGAAAAGTTTTAATGCTCCCATAATTATTTGTTTACCACATAAGAAACTTGACATTGTTCAAACAAAAAAAAATCTGAGATAATTATTAAAAAAAGATAGTGTAGCTAATTAATGGAAATTTATCTAGAGTTTTTCAAGCCTACTATTTCATGCTTAGTTATGAATTTTCAAAGCTTAGTTTTTATGGTTTATGGTTGCATGCTGGATTTTAGATAGGTTGCAATATTAAATTTGTTCATGCTCTGTTCTTTTATTATTTATTTTTTGTCTTATATGCCGCTTCACAAACTTCTTATGAGGGCTCTCTATCCCCTGTTTCATGATCTCAAGAGAAAAACCTTTGTCTATTTTTTTCTCTCTTGCATCATAGTTTTATTTTTATATAATTCACAAAGTAATTTTGAATGCATTTTCTCTTGATTTTTTCTTCTTCAAAAGTTTTTATAAACAAAAAAAATGAGAAATATGAAATGAGAACTAAAATGGAAATGAATAATTAAAGTAGTAAATGTGTTTCCATAATTATAAATCTATGCAGAGGGAAAAAGTATTTTCCTTATTAATTTGTTGTCTGTAACAGTCTTTTTGTAATCATTGAATCATTAAAAAATGAGAGAGGTCTAGTCACTCTAGTTAGTAGATTAAGAGGTCTCAATAGAAACTCTCTTATTCCAAAAGAAAAATCATTTCACCATGGTGATTGCAAATAGAAGCTAAGATTTACAAATATTCTTTTAACTTTTATCGTGTCATCATTTCGTAGTATATTCTGTACAAAACTTTTTTCTATACAATATTAATAGCCAAATTTATACGATACAAAATATTATATATCGAATAACCAAGTAAGTTTTTCTCAATTCAAACATGAGATTTGAACAACAAAAACATATTTATATTTGACGAGAAATAACAAAGCTACTACTTACCCTCCATTACTCACCAAAATTTTACAGGTCCGTCCAACAAACCTCTATCGGATACAATAGGAAATAAATAAATAGAAAAGCATGTTTTTGGGCCAAGATTTCCGGGACGAAGCGGGTCGGATAACCCAACCCATAAGTATATTACGCGGGACGACGAAGCGGTCAGATTTTGTTGATGGAATTCCGGCGAAAGTACAAGAGACACGTTTGAATTTATAACCGGGACGACTATGGATCCCAAACTCAGTAAAATTTTCCGAACGCGCTGAGCTCATGCCAATGAGTTCCCAAATCTAAATTTTGTGATGTATAATCTTCCATTTCGCTCCTGTTTCTATGATCCTTGTGATTCCAGTGTTAAAGTCAGTTGGTTGTGTTTGCCCTTGATTATTTATTTATTTTGACCTGAAATTTCTTTTCTTTTTTGGTTTTTGAAGATTATGGTTTGATAATCAGGTTCAAGAATGTTCATTTTTTACAATTCAATCAATTTTTCATGTGATTGCAGAAACTCTATACATTGCTTTGCCGCTTCATGTTGATGTAGTAGTTATTCAGTTGGTTAACTAAACAAGGGATTTGTTTCTGTTCCAGTGTTGAAATTAAAAACCAAACACATTGTCAATTGAAGCAAGTAGGTTTCAAAATCTCTTATATATTGGATTCAAGCCCTCCTGAATACTAGTCAGAAATGAATATATGAACTTATTTGGTGCATGATTGCAGACCATGCCAGACCTATTCAGTTGAACTGTCATGATGGATGGCGAACAATTTGGAATCCTATAGGCAATGGATAGAGGATTGGTTTGATTTCGAATCTGGTGTTTAGTCTTGGCCAAGTCGATCCAACTGGCTGGACTAGTCGATCACAAAGGTTTTGGAGTTCAAGACATTGATGCAATCCAAGGATGAGCAGGAGTTTGAATGATGTAGAACTAGCTATAGAGCAGGCTTGCCAAGGCTGAAGTGCTACGCGCTTAAATCAGAATGCCCAATCATTTATCAACTGATATGAAACGAAGAATCCATTGAGCAACTACTTTGCAGCAACTGATGTAGAACTTGCCAAGTATGTTATGAAAAAAAAAAATGTTAGGACGTACAAATGAAGCATGGATTACGAAAGACGTTCTAACAGCAGCAGAAATTGATAGGATTGGTGTTTGGTGTTAATATGCGTAGGAAGAGATCGATGACCGAGAATAGAGATTATAGTTGCAGCAGATGCACCCATTTCAATATTTTTAGTTCATTGAGAAAGTTGTATAAAAATATTAAAATGAGAGGTGTATGTTACAATTATAGATCTATATCTCTAAAAGCAATTACCCATTTCGAGATTAGATAATAGTCTAATACAACTGTATAATAGTAGCATTTGACTTGATACACCCTTTCAATGTGTACATAAAATTTCAACAAAAAATGTTCAACTTCCTGCAATCACACGCATAAACTTATGCAAAATATGTCACAAAGAACTAATGATGTCTCCATGAGGAAATTATGAGTGAAAATTTCCAACCTCCACACTCATGCTAATGACATGACATTGACTTAATCATTCCATATACGATACTTGAATTCAAGACTTTCTACTTATAAAGTGAAGACTTCTACAACTAAACCAAATAGTAGGGGATGACATAAAAATTTAATTACTTGAACCCTTAAGATTTAGGACTTTTTAAATGTGAAAAAAAAGAGGGTAAACTGAGACAAAATGACAGTGGTCAGCTTTTATCATACTCGTGGTGTCATGGGAGTGACTAGTGAGTTAGGCTGGGCTTCCTACACTACTCAAATATGTACCTATATCCCTTTTGCATGGGCCGTAAGTAACATTGTTTTGAGCCTGCTGGACTCGGGTCGGGTACATTCACTCCGAGCGTGATCCATGTTGGCCCATCTCGAAGCGGGACGAAACCGGCCGAAGGCGTTAAACCGACAATCAAAACGGTATTCGCGGGACCGCGAGCAAAACACAACCAGGCGCGTTTGAATTCCTTCTCTCTGTCTCTCATTCCCAACTGGAATCAAATCCCTATAAACCCCAAATTCTTCAAGTTTGATCTAATTTGCAGATTCACCGGGTAAAGTTTCCAATCTGAAATTTCCGAAATCCAATCCTCCATTTCTCTCTTTTGCAAATCATGCATGTAATTGGCTCTTGTTTTGCATGCGATTCTCAGCTCAAATCTTGCTCCCATTTTTGGCCTCTGGAGATTTTCTATCTAGGATTAGGGTTAGGGTTCAGGAACTAAATTGATCAGTACATTACATATTTCCATATGTTTTGATTTTTCCATCGGCTACATTTCCAAAATTGGATCAAACGATCCTCAGCTGTTCTCCTTTTGCATGGTGATGGATTTTCGAAATTGATATGTGCTCTACATTGTGGCCTTGCGAGTGTGTGTTGATTTCTTTCATGTTCATCTAGTAGTTTTCTTGTTGATTTAGCTATAACTGATTGATTCTCTGCTTGTTTGAAATCGAACCGCATTCTCAATAGACATGATGAGGTTTTAGAATCTGTTATACGCTCTAGGAGTCTAGGGTTCTGAGTAATGCGTCAGGATGAGCTTATTTGATAGTAGCAGCGGAATTAAGTTCTCGGGTATCCAATTGTGTTTTTAACAGTATGTGGTGCTTGCTAGATATGAACATGACAAACAAGGTTTCCCTTTTCGGTTATTTAGTATTGCATTTTTGCCGGTAGTTATGCTTAATCTGTTACTGCGGAGCACCATTTCAATCTTGGTTTTAATCTGTGGTTAAATGGGAACAGCCACATGATTATTTATATGACTGTTGATTAGAGGTTTTCTCAGTTTGTGTATACGGCCAGGAATACACATTTTATCTCCATGGTTAGAGTGTTTCACTTCAGCCACATATAGTTAAGACTTCAGTCTAAGATTGCAGACAAAACTCATCTTTGTTTGTACTTGAAATGGAGTGAGCTGGTTCTTGATATCGGACCAACCAAGGCGTGCGCATCTCTGTACTAGGGTGAATTATTACTAATGGACAGGAGCAAAATCCATAAATCCCTGGGCCATTCTAGATGTATCTGTATAATAATTGTCCCAAATCATTTAGATTTAGATGAACACTGATTTTGGTGTTTTGAACACTAACAAAGTCCACAAAATAAGATTATCGAATGTTGTCTGTACTTGTGGTGCTGGAAACCCACAGATATTTGGTGATGTGATGGGAATGCTTGACCATGTTTCCATGGTCCTGAAAGTAATGTAATAATATGATTTCAAATTCAGGGATTGATACTGCATCAACATGGTCTTTGCCCTTTGATTGGAAGTTCGCAAGATATTTGCTGGGTCTGTACCTGCTGTAGTTATCCCTAAAATGTGTTTAAATGTGTGTTTCTGATCGGGAAGTCATATAATTATGTTTTCTGGGCTTGAGTCTTAGAGTAGAAACCCTGAACAGAACAACCTCCAGAAGTCATGTATGTAATAGATGACAGAAGATCCTATCAGAAAAAAGAAAGCAGATGTTGGAAGAAACATTGAATTCCAGTGTTTGACTATCATGATTATTAGTCAATTGGAAATCAGCTTTCCTTAGTATGTTTTAAACTTCTATCATATTAGAATATGACAGAAATGCATGGGATCGAGAATATGAATTCACACTATGCAGTTTCTACTGTCCAATCTGATGTGCTCAACTCGTTCTGCTCTCTAAAAAAATTTGAGATTTTTTTAGCCTTGGTCTGTGAACTTTATTTTTCTTCTTTGTAATTGTGCATTAAATAGCTGCATAGTGGTTTAACATGGTCAAGTGGACGTAGGTTGGTCTCCGTTTTCCTCTTACCTATTCACTAAAGTGGTGAGTTCTTAAACATTGACTTCAATTTTTTTTTTCCTTTTCAATGACAATTCTTGTTCAACTTCTTAGATGAAGCACAAGTTAGAAGACTTTTTGTGTGAGACTGATAAGCACTCTTGGGGTCCATAAATTGCCTTTTGCTGCTATATATTAATAACTACATTAAATGTTCACACACTGGTTGGAAAGTTTTGAAAACAACTAGGCCTACATTTCTTTGTTGCCCTGTTGGAATATCAATCAAATGGTATTTTGAAATCTCTTCAAGAACTTTTCAACATGCACTATGGCGTTTGATAGACTGATTCAAGGCCTGGTTACATTACTATCTTTTTCTAAATGATTCTGACTGAAATGTCAATATGCTCAGATGTGGCTGCTGCTCTACTAACTTTGTAGTTACATTATTATAGGTAGATTTTGGCGTGAAAACATTGTAGTTTCGTTTCTTACCACTCTTTGGTTCTGGTTTGGTTCTGGTAGATCTGCAATGTTGAGAGGAAATAGTCGTCAGCTAGTACTTGTATTATTTCCCAGAGAAGAGCTACTGCTTATATAAGATTCCTGTTGATGCTTGTCTTTACTGATAGCTACGCTACTGAATAATTGGACCATGGGCCATGATGATTGACATGACTTTCTCCCAAAATGATTTGAACATTATGAGTTCAAATTGTTTTATATTTGCTGTTAAAACTGATTAGTTGTTGCTCTTGCTGTTTAAACAAGTAAGAATTTGGTTTTGATTTGAATTCTTTTATATTTGCAGATTTCTTCCACTCTTATTTGCCTTCTTCTCTTGGGGTACTCTGAAATAGATGCAGTTTTTGGGGTTTGTGGTTGAAAATTTCGAAGTCATAAGGCTGAAATTTTCTCCCATGATAGCTATAAACTGGGTCAATACCATTTTAGACCACTTATTGTTAATACGTCTTGGGATTGATTGGTTACTCATCCGGACAAGGACCCTTTTGGCATCTTTTTTCTCACTATATCTCCAAGCTAAACAATACAAGCGAGTAAATTTTCAGAAAATTTGACAGGCTACTCGCATAATGATGGGATACAGACAATGCTAAAATCAGAAAGAAAAAAATTGTTTTATATTGTCTTTTGGGTAGAAAATACTGAAACAGAAAGAGATGGAGAATGTAACCCCACTTTCTGGTAGTGAACACCAACCATCCAAATAATAGGAACAAAAAAACAGAAAAAAGAGGAGGGTTTTTCATTTGACTGAGAATGCTCTAAGTTACATAAGTATTTACACTCCATGAGAAGGTAAAAACAGAAACTGAAGAATGGAAACATTATGCTTTGTGATTGAATCCATGGTATCCCCTTGAGCCCCTGGACTGGTAAAGATCCAATCTACTCTTAGCCTCTTGTAACAATGTGTCAAGAGTCTCATCTTGGGTCATGTAAGATTGCTTGGATGCCCATTCAAGCACAGTGAGCACCTCAGCCTGGGCAAGTTCTTCGCTGTCCGGTACATGGAGTGCAATGTAGCACATGAGAACCAGAGCCGAAATCTGCACCATTTGTTCCCCAAAATACACGAGCTGGATTAAGTGCTTGGCGCCTCCAGCATCTATTATTGCCTTGCAGTGGTCGAGGTGAAGATAGTTATCTGTACAGGCGAACTTTGTGAGGGCAATGGAGGCTTCCCTGGTAACCTCGGCTTCTCGTTCATCCAGAAGGCGCACCAATGGGCCAATGATCCTTGTCTCCGTTGCCCGAAATGTCCTGGCCAAATTCCCTACTGCTTTGATGCAGGGGATCAGGAGGTCTGAGTCCGAATCTGCCTTGTCAATGATCTTTAGCAATTGATCAATGACAGACTTGCAGGCAGGGGAATTAGGCTTGAATGCTGATCTTCTCAACTCAGCATCTCTCTCTGCCACTCCTGTTATCTCCATCAACGCCATGGCAGAATTCTTCTGCACATCTTCAAGGCCCTTTTCCAATAGCACTGCAAAACACAAGAGCGCTCTTGATTCCGTAATGCTACGACAAATGGTGGAGTTCCCCTTGGCTAGGTGCCCAAGTGCTCGTGCTGCCATCGCTTTCATACTGGCCTTGGTTGCAGGGTCCTCTAATTCCCTTCCCTTAACGCTTGTTCCTGAATTAGGATGGGATAAATGATGATTCACATTGCTGCTGCTATTGCTCTTGGTATGATTGATTTGGGTCGCCCCATTAGCGCCATTAACCGGTTGTAGAGGAGCCTTAGTCCCTCCTCCTCCCTGCATTGCCATAGTAGTAGTAACCACAGTGTGCAGCTGACTCGGCTGCCGATTCCCCAAAGGATGAGGAATCTGCAAATAACTCTGCTTCTCCTCATCCTCATTCGCCTTCGTCGGATTATTATTTGCATTAGAATTATTAGTAGCCACAACAAGAGCATGAATCGATGTGGCCTTGTTAAAAGTCACACTATACTTACTATGCTCCTGGACTGTCTCGAAAGCAAGATGACTCACAAGCAATCGAATGATGTTGTGCTGCGCAAACAGATCCTGGCATTTCGGGTAATGCCCTGCTAGCTCCGCGACCGCCTTGGCCACCATCGCCTGAACTTTCATCGGCCCTTCTTTCAGAATCTTCGAAAACACCGAGCACGCTCCGGCAATGATCATGTGTTCCACGCTTTCAGGGTCCCGGCCCAGTAACCCGAGAGCCTCAGCAGCGTTCTCTTGGCCTTCAACCTTTCCCTCTTTGATCAATTTTAACAACGGCCCAACTCCTCCTTCTTCAATAATCAGCTTTCCATACCTATCGTTATCCTTGGCTAAAGAAACCAGAGACGCCGCCGCGTCGGATCGGCCTTCGAGCGAACCGGTGTGGAGAATAGCGATCTGCTCCCAAATGAGGCCGAGAATGGGCTCGTTGGCCGCGATTGGCGGCAGGCCCAAGTACCCATCTTCCCGGATATCCGCGGGAGCCGAGACTCTGAGCAGCCACGACACGTCGCCGATCGAATTCTCGAGCTGCGACGACATTTTCCGGAACTGCGCCGTCGGGATGATGGTGAAGACCCGCTTCATTATCCCGTTGGCGCGGCATTTCAGGACTAAAGACAGAGCCTTCTCGAGCACCTGCTCAGTCTCGTCGATGATCCGCCGCGTCGGCCGCTCGTAGAGGTCGGAGCTGGCCCGGGCGGCCTGCCGTAGCAGACCCGCCAGCTTCTCCGTTTTCGATTTCAGCTCGGCGCAGTCCTGCTTGGACGAGCTGGCCTCGTCTGCCGCCTTGGTCACTTGGTCCGCCAGCTGGATCGGCCTCGCCAGGATTTGCTTCACTATGTCCGCCATGGCCGGCACGGCGGACCAAAATCTGATATATGCCGGCTTTGACTGTAGATCAATAGACCAAGGTCAAAACCAAACAGATGGGTGTTTTGGGTTTGGTCTGGATTTCTGAACCTTAGATAAATTGCAAAGTGATAAAATGTGCGACAGGTCTGAGAAGTTATACGACACAGAGGAAGAGAAAGAAGGTTTTGCTCAGGCTTTTTTGGGTGGAGAATAGTCTTTCTCAGACTACTAAGTTTTAAGTGGACGAGTTCTACAACGAAAGGCGAGGACAGGTCAAACGCGTTTATATAATTTCCCTTTCGTTTTCTTTCCGAGCCCCATTTTTATTTTTTATTTTCTATTTTGGTTACAACCTCCATTTTTATTTTGTTTCTGAAAAAGATAGAGGGAAATGGAAATTTGATGTCAGGCTGGCGCAGTTGAACACTACCAGCCCCACGGGGTCCATGACGAGAAGCATGCTGTGCGTGCAGAGGAGATACTGTTCGGTTTTTGGTAGGTGAATTACACATGTCTGGGGTTAATTTGGATACTGTAAAATTCAACAACTATAGGAAATTAAATAATTGTACCGGAATCTCACGCCTTAATGAAGTGGATTTTGGAGTGATTATGGGAAATCTAACATATGATTAAGTTGACTTCATTTTATGATATGCTTTTTTGGTGGTGCTTTATGGTCTTTTGTTTTTTACTAAGTAATTAGGTGGGATGAAAAAAATAGTTTTCTAACAGCTTACATTTGAGGTTTCGAGTTTCGAGTTTGAATATCGTTTCACTCTTTTCTTCTAGTATCATGGAATGATGAAATTAGCTATTTTAAGAGATTTCATCAGAATACATGTCCTGCAACAAGCCACATGATTAGCCATTGTAAGGTTTGTTCAGAATAACATTTTGGGTACAAAACAAAAAAACTTTGGTCTACAAGGCCTTTTAGGCTTACACGGGCCCAACCCATTGGCCATAGAATGATAGCAATTGTGACTTTTGAGGGACCCCTAGAACCCTGTTCTTAAGCCGAGGCCAGCAGGTAGGTTAGCCCCCAAAATGCCACATACTATTCTGGCTCATTTCTTAGATTGCACCGGATAAATTGCTTGTTTAACAAGCCATAAAATTGTAGTGAGTTGGAAATGTTGTCTGTGATCGTATACATTATGGCATTATGCTATTACATAATTACAATTGGGCAACTGCTACCAAATAATTTATAGCACAATCTTTGTCTTCATTAGTTTTCATTATTTCATGGTGTGAACGAAGAAGATTGGCAATCTGGGAGCTGGCAAATTGTAAAATAAAGTAATATTGTGTATGTAGGTTTTAGGAATCTTGGGTGGGAATTGTGTCTATGATTTTGCTCTCATTTTTTTTGCATTTCCAAATACTACTTGCTTTGGTTTGGTGTAAATCTCACTAGACAATAGAAAAATGAGTAGAGGAGCTGGCAAAAATATTGGTGCTACCCACGAAGCATTTTGTTAATCAACATTTCTTTTGCCAGTGAAAACTATTTATTTTAAGTCTCACAAATTCACAATTCTAAAATGCTCTCCCATTTCTTTGCTTTTTTACGTTCCCATCTTGGTTTAAAGATTATTTTTGCGAAGAAGAGGTAAAAATGTCTCCATGATGTATTGAAGCTACCTAGCTTCAATATTCACACTTTATGGGAAAAGAAAAGGAGCTTTTTCTGATGAGAAAGAAAAGGAGCTTTTGGTGGTTTTGTTGTAGGATATGCTCTGATGTCACCCCAAATTTTTTTTTTTTTTTTTTTTTTTAAGGTGTTCTATAGTGAGATTTAGGACACTGAAATTCTGAATATGAAAGTCGTTCGATTAGTTCAATGCGTTAGGATGTAGCAAATAATGACTAACACAAGTATTCACTAATTCACATCTCTAGAGTTTGAATACACTATAACACTATAGAACATCAGTATTTTCGTCTTAATTGATCTAGAGCCCTATTAAAGATGAAAGCTACCAAATCTACATTTTCCCAGAAAAATGACCATTGCCATATAACTAAATTCTGAACTTCATTCAAAATAATTGAGAAGGAAAAGAGGTTGAATATGCCTTGATTTGAAGCAATTTGGTTTGGTATAGTGTTAGGGATGAGAAAGATACAATTAGGATATTGAAAGAGATTCATGGGCGGTGAGAAGTCTTTTTCAAACATGAAGATATGCAGAACATTTAATAAACAAATCAAGGACGAAAGATGTATTATTGGCCTTTTTGAGATCATTGGTTCGAACTTGAATTATTTTCTTGTTTGACAATCCATAACGGTCCATGGATATATGTACATGTACTGCTTCTGTTCTTGGGATGATTAGATCGTGGTCCATTTCGTGTAGATCCAATATATGCAAATTTAAAGTACCATAAGCGTACATCCCACCTTCTGTGGTGTTTTCATGAAAACTAGTTATTATAGCTTGCCCTAGACAATGAGGGGACAAAAAGGTAAACTCAAACAAATGGTCTTGAATTTTAGATACCAAATTCTAGTAGTTTATGAGAGATGTAATGAGATTTTGAGACCTGAGGTAAACTGAAGAAGTATCTCTCAATGTAAAGAGAATATATCAATTAGTAAAACTAAGAAGCTAGCTTCAAACCTCCAACCACCTTTTTATAGAAAGAACACGACCTACTGATAGCTTTGTTATGTTTTGAATTTTTTTTTTAAATTAATTATATCATTGACAAAATGTTAGAGAACTGAAGAGATGAGGCGATTGCTTTACTAACCTTCTGTAAATATAATATGACCGTTAACGTACTAAATTAGATTAAATTAATGGATAAATTGAATATTTCCAACTTTAATCGTTTATGTTTATAATGTGGTAAATCACGATTATGAACACTTTCAGGGTCATCAATTTGACTGAAAATTTATACAGATGATATACTCATAGATACTTACAAATATATTAAATGATCAATATACTGACATGTGATTAAAAAGTGGCTCTCACAAACTATTCCTTAAAATTGCGTTTAAAAAAAAAATCTCTTAATGAAAGGCCCCATATTTTCTTTCAAACTCGGACAAAATTTCTTCAAGATGCATGCTTAATCATCACGCATTCAGAGAGACAAATTCTTGACTCCGTCGTGCGACTAGTAACCAACCTATCTAGGTACATGATCGATGACTCCACAATCATGAATGCCCCGCACCCACGTAGCATCTTAATTGGACCACGTACCATTTACAAAGAAAGTGTGGAAGAAACTACAAACATATATAGCCAAAGCAAAGCAGCTAAGTAGCTAACTCCGGATACATACAAATAAGGTCCACAGAGCTAATTATAGATACGGATAAACATACTCATCATAAGCCAAACCCTACACGCACAATAGCTGCATGCATGCAAACAATATAGGATGGTTCGTGACTTGGTGGTCCGTCTCCCCCTTAATGACGATCGATGTATATGGAATCCTAATTCTCTGATTTCTGCCAATCTAGCTAGCTAGGGCAGATAAAAAGTATGCAGCAACAGAAAATCCGGTTTGTAATATACACATGTTATTTCAAGCAATGATTAGGATGTTACAAGTTAGCTAAGTAGTGTTGGGCAGTTATAGAAGTACTGGTTTCTGAAAACAATGGAGATGGAGACGGCAAGTGAGCGATGCAGACAGGAATTTAGCTCGTACATGCAGTACTCATCCACGATGAAGGAGCTTAAGAATGCGTACCACATAGGATCGATTGGTGTGTCTTACCTTTCGCTTAGCCGGCTTACGTCATGATAGATCTGAGTACCTAAATAGGCATTTTGATAATCAAAAACTTTTAGGCACTTCGATAATCATCTTGTTATTCTCACCCGCTATTCTCTATTGATAAATGTGAAATCGAGGGTAAATCCTTTATTGATGGATCTTCAAGGATGTCTTTCAAGCATATTCCTTAAAGTTTGTTGGGGACGGTGTAATCCCATAAACACAAAATGTAAAGGGATCTCAATCGGGACTAGATTGTGATTCTAGCTGAATATCGCGAGTTCGCGACGCTCTTGGAAGCTCATGCATTGTTCACATAAAGCACATACAAGCTTTTGCCATAGCACAACAATATAAATAGAGGTTTCCAGCAGTTAGCTAGGGACCAAAATAACATCATTCATGGGGTTTCTTTTTGCCCTCAAATATCACATTGATCGTTTTGTTAGTACAAATTAGGGGTCCCATATGTTTAGGGCATACCTTTATGTGGCGAGGTAGGATTGAGTTTCCTGGAAGCAACCTCATCGTTGGGTTCAGTTGGGGACGTCGCAGTCGGTCGGATACTAATCTATAAAAGAAGAAAAAGAAAAGAGAATAATGGAGATGGAGATCCATCACCACAACAATTATATATATACATACATATATATATATATATATACGTACAGATTTCTACAGTTGAATGGTAAAAAGGTTAAGATACCGAAATGATAGTGCACTGCGGATCTCACGAAACGAAAAATGGAACAAAGAGCCCTCACACGATATAGATAGCCTTGCTTCCATAACTATGTAACCTAAGCCATCACATGTAAGAACTATTGGCTATGGTGGAGAGTAAAACCTTACAGTTAGCATAATCTTTTGAAAAGTCTCCATCGATCGATCATCTGATCACACATAATTACAATTAGCTTTGCATACATGCATCAATTAAATTGGTATGATATTAACTTATTAATCACAGTTGGTCTCTCTCTCTCTCTCTATCGGCGTTTGTTTTATCAGACAAGGGACTTGACGCCGTACAGACAGAGTCATGTGATCAGGGCTAGTTTCCATGAAACTGCGTCTGTGAACAGAACGATTTGTCAGCGAGTTAATCAATGCAGACCCTGCCGGAGAGAGTTGCTGTATGATATTAACACAGATACCGTCTTCCAGCTTCGATCCTTCATCATTATTCATCGTTGATCAGTCTGGTGCAGACTGCAGACTTGTAGTTAGTACTGGGAAAAGGATAGCCCGATCCGACTTGATCATGCATCTAGCTACGTACAGTGATTGCAGAGAAAACCATGCAATTGTGTATCTATAATATTATTAAGAGAAGGGCAATGATATGGGGCCTAAGATTTGTGGTCTCAAATCCTAGGTGTCATGCCATGTAAGTAAATACAAATTTTATTTTCAATTCCACATAATATATCTTGACACATCATGGCAACACCTCATGACAATACCAACTTTACCCTTTTACATTTCCTTTTAGATGTTAGGGGGTGAATCAATTACATTAATGAATTTAATTAGATGACGAAAAAAATATCAGCTATTAATTATGTATTAATTTAAGAGATGTCTATAGATTCTTTGACCAATATTTTTCTTCATTTAGTTAAAATTTTTTCCTTTAATTTTCTTTCCAAATGGTATTAATATATTGAATTATGTGCCAAGAAATAGACGTTTAACTTTTCTTTCCAAATATTGATTAATTTCATCCAAAAAAAAAATAGCATTAATAAATTGAATTTGAAAAATACTTATGTCTAAATTAAGAGGTAAGAAAAAATTCCCACATTAGCAGCCATGAATTAATATCTACAATCTAGATATAAGGGAAAAACAAACAAAAAATAAGGAATTCAAATCTAACGTTTAAACCCTACCTACATAAAGAGAAAACAATGAACAAAATAATATATACAATCATATGAATATGTATTTTTCACATTATATTTCTAAAATTTGCAGGAACCCAACAAAGGTTGAATTCATATACATGTGTTATGCAAATCTATCAATCGAACGTACGTGCAAATCTATTGACTAAATTACATGAATTTGTTTGCACTCTCTGTTGATGTTGTTTAAATCTAAGAATGAGTGTAATGAAACGGGAAAAAAAAAAAAAAGCCAATTTTTTTTTTCTTTAGAAAAAATCCAAAATAATTTAGAGTCATTAGATTTTGAAATGATAAGATTGTCTTTTTCTCAAGAATTACATAGCATGATTTGACAAATAGGTGATGTGTGTGGATGACATGGCATGACACCTAAGATTGAGGTCACAAATCATTTTCCTTAAGGGAATAGGCTTTGTTAGTCAAAATCTAAAATTTTGACAGAATTGACTCTAGAAGATTATTAAACTTTGAGAATTAATTAAATCGCAAGGATAATTAAGATATTTACAAACTTTATTAAAAAAATTATATTGAAAAAAAAAGAAGAAGTTATTTGAAAAAAAAAAAAAAGTGGGAAGTTATCTGAAATTGTGCGTGGTTATTGCAGACATATAGGTAGTTAACTATCTGAAATTTATTTATTTTATTTTTTACATAATTTTTAATTTTTCTATTTATCATACTACCACTCAATTATTAAAAATTATCTAAAATTAATATAAGGTCTAAGGATTTTATTGTCTTTTTCACACCAACTTTGGCTAATAATAGTGTGTGTGTGTGTGTGTGTGTGTGTGTAACTGATAAGAACATATCTTTATTATTACTTAGAATAGAGGTGTTGTTAATAGGGATCCGGTTCCTGGGACACTTTATTTTACACAAATTTATACATTTCTTTTTAGCCATTAGATTTAAATATTTTCAATGATCTTGATTAATTTCATGTATGATGTGGCAAATGATGTGGAAACAATATATATTTATGAAAGAAGATAAAATGAAAACTTAAATTAAAATAACTTTATAAAGAAAATCAAATCAAAATTAGAAGATGAATGTCATCTTCTTCTTCTCTACGCAAAAAGAAAAAAGAGGCATAGCTTCACTCTTCCATCAACTGTATATTCTCCGTGTTGATTGCAATTACAATAATTATTGTAATTGTTAAACATATTTCGATCGCAGAATCCCATAAGATTGCACAAATTGAGGAACAAAAAAAAAACTGTAATTCTTCATCTAGCCCTAGATCGAATGATAGGCTGTGATATTGGCCTAGAAGAAACAAGAGGAGTAATAATAAAAATGATTGAACACCCAAGGAAAAGAGAGATATAAAAACTTGTAGTACAATTACTAATACTAACCTTATGGAAGAAAAGAAGGGGACTAGGGGAGGATGGATTTTTGCAACACAAATTGCAGTAAGGCAGAATAATTTGGGTGAGAATGTTTTTGTAGCAAATCGTGTGAAACCTAAATGCAATGAAATCAATAAGGGAGAATTGAAAAGAAAAATCAATTTTTCAAGTCAAGGAAAAGGGGAAGATGGTGTTGAAAGGAGAGTGGTAAGACCTCTCATATATATATATATATATATATATATATATATTTGTTACAAAAAGTTTAGGTAAGAGGGAGGCTTCCCTATACTATCAAGGTCAGGGCAAACTTACGACCTCAACCCAATAAGACTTACGAAACTGGCCAGTGTCCCAGCCCAGCCCATTGGTATGGAATTATACAGGACATTTTCTAGATTGCCCACCAAATGAAATGAGAGATTGTTGGTAACGGAGATTGAACTTGTGTGGGTTTACACCTCTTGTCCGCCCTTGCTAACTAAACCAGCTCTCATTGGCAAAACCTCTCATATTTTCCAGAAGAAGAAGATGATCACCTTCTATTTTTGATTTTTGATTTTCCTTATAAAATTGATTTAATTAAGGTTTATCTAATTTTTGTGTGGAATATATATATTTTTTTCCATGTCATTTGCCATACCATTCTTATAATAAATCAAGATCATTGAAAGTATTTAAATCTAATGGCTAAAAAGAAGTGTAAAAATTTGTGTAAAATAAAGTGTTCCATGATCTGGACCCTGTTAATGGGTTAATAGAAGGCTAGTATATACTAGCTAGCACACTACACTTGCTCTTAGTTAAAAGACCGAAAGGCTAGGTGTATATATATGTGTTTGTTTAATTGTTTTTACATAACACATGTTCTACCTAGGAGAAATTATTGGTAGAGATGAAAGAAGATACTAATTTGTTTTGGCCAACATAACTACATAACTCATAAGTATGGGCCACAAAAATTAAATTCGAAAAATAGGTTAGCCATTGCAAAATTTGTTGGGGTTGTTTGTACTAGGAAAATAATTTATTACGGTTATAAGACTTAATTTTGGACGTGGAAACAAAAAATAATATTAGAAAAGTGTGTCAATAGTGTACAGATGTATAATGCTACCCGCAAAAAAAGTATTTCTATAAGTGTATATTCACTAGTAGTAAAATCGAAAATTTTAAAACAAAGTCTCACACTTAGAATATATGATCCTAATAACAGTTGCCATGCACCAGGGCCGGTCTTGAGATTCTAACGGCCTGAGGCAAAGAATTTAAATGTAGCCTCCCATATATATGTATTTGTTTTTTGTTGTTCAGTAAAAAATCATGTATTTTGAATAAAAATAAATATGAAATTAATAACAAAATAAAAATATTCATTTCTGTTCAAGGAAAACCTTATTTGTGCTTAGCCCAAACTCTAGGTTACTTGACCTAGTGGTAATAGGATTTAATTAGAAGGATCTAGAATCCTAATCAATGTAGAATTACTTTCCTTATATGATTGAGATTCTATGCATTGTAATCCTCTATATAAAGAGGCCCCTATTATCAATGAGAATACACAGTAAATTCCTCTCAAATTCAGTTTCTCTAAAACACGTTATCAGCACGAGCCCTAACCCTGAAACCCTAAATTCGTAGCCTTCAAATCCCAGAAACCTCAGCCGCCCAACTCGAAGATCTCAACTCCAAGAGTCAGAAACCGGCGGCCCCATCCCCAGAACCGGCCGGCAAACCACCGAACCGGCCACCGGAAGAAGCATAAGTTCCCCTGCCCGGTTCAAAGTCTTCCTCAACACCTTCTGCAGCCATACTTGTTTTCCTGCAGCACCTCCACCCCAGAAACCCAGAACCGACCTAGAATCATCCGAACCGGCCACCAGAAAAGGTTGATATCGAACCGGCAGAAAGAGAAAAAAAAAAAAAAAGGAGGAGAAGCAGAAGCCGCAGCCTGAAGCCCAGCAGCCTGAAGCCCAACAACAAGGCCCTGCTGACGTCATCCTTGCGTCACCCACATCCACGTTAGCCTCCACTCAGCGAGCCACGTCAGCAATATGGTCAACACCGGTCAACCCTCCGGTCAACCACCGCCGGCCACTTTTCCGGCCGACTTCCGGCCACTTTTCCGGTCAGCTACAGTAACTTCCGGCGACAACTTTTCCGACCATCTTTTAAGGTAATTTTTCTAAAAGTTCCCGTTTTTGAAGTTTTTCTTAATTTCTTCTTCTTTTCTCGGGGACTTCCAACATCCCTTCTTCTACCCCCCTTTTCTTCTTCATAGGGGAGACCAATAGCCAAACTATGGGGGTTTGTGCTCACTCCAAGCTTGGAGCTTGTAGAGTCCTCCAAACTTAGAGTTTGTTGAGAAGAAAACGATCGACCACATACATTGTTGTTTCGATCTAATCCAAACCCCTCTTGGAATCAGATTTTCTTGGAAGCGATTACGCTCAGAAAATTCCTAATTTCTTGGAAGCGACTACGCTCAGAAATTGAATAGTTTTTCGTGGTAGCCTTTTCGCTCCGAAACTAACCCTAATCTTGTGTTGTTTTTCAGGATGAGTAACCTGAACAAGTTGAACTTTGTTCCACTAGAAACAACTGGCGCAGGATACCATAGGTGGGTTCGAGATGTGCGCCAACATCTTAAGGCTGATGGACTTTTGGGAGCCATCCAAGAGCCTGGTCAGAACGTGCTCTCCATTGAGCAAGCTACTGCTTTCGAAGCAAAACAAGCTAAAGCCATAATTCTCATGACAAGGCACATGAATGACGCGCTCCAAAATGAATACCTCAATGAGGAAGACCCAAGAAAGCTATGGGTAGAACTTGAGCAGCGATTTGGCAACGTTCGTGACTCCCTGCTTCCTGGTTTAGAAGTGCGATGGCATAGCCTCCGCTTTTGTGATTTCAAGTATGTGCTTGATTATAACTCGGAAGCTCTTCGTATCAAGTCTCTGATGGAATTTTGTGGCCAAGCCATAACTGATACGATGTTGATCGAGAAGACTCTCTCTACCTTCCCCATCTCTGCACTGATGATTTCAAAGAATTATCAGATTGATGTAAATGCAGGACGTATCACAAGGTTTCATGAGCTCATTGGCGCCATGAACGTAGCTGAAAAGCACGACAATATTCTTGTGAAGAACTATAATGCTAGACCTGTGGGAACTAAGCCTATTCCGGAGTCTAACTATAGTCGCGCCCTTAATGGAGGACTCAAGGAGCGAAACCCTAAGGATAGGGACAATTCTGGACACTCTGGTCCATATGTTCACCCTAAAGAGGAAGGAAATCGCCAAGAGAGGCGTGCACGGAACCGTAGAGGTCAACGTGTGAAGAGAGAGAGAGGCGGAGCCTCCGACCATGGTGGTAACGCCACCAAGAGGATAGGTCGTCCAAATTGCGCCCCAATGGCGCCTCGATCAAGGGAGCCTGACCATAATGATGTTTGTTTTCGATGTGGATCAACTGAACATTGGGCCAAAACATGTACCGCACCCCAGAATGTTGCAAACGCATACAAGACGTATCGTGAAGCAAGGGAAGCGAATTACATGGCACAAGAAGATCAAGATGGCGATCTAGATCTAAGGGTGGAAGACTACAAGGATCAAGACCCAGAAACTGGCGATTTTGATTAAGTCTTTTTATTTTCCAAGAGTTGTAGGCGATTGCCATATTACTTTTTATTGGATTAGATTTTCTTTGATCATAGAAACAATGATGTACTCCGTTGGCTTATGAATAAAATTTCGAGTTCTTTTCATTATGATTCAATTTTGATTCTAAGCATATTACTTTGTGACTACAATGGCTAGGCCATCAATATTAATTCAAGGACATGGAATAGCCCAAGTTCCCCTTGCCAAAAGGCACCTTGATTATTGTCGCAAAAGCTCTCTACGATCATAGGGAAAATCACGCCTATGAATAGCCAACGAATTCCATGCGAAAATGCATGTAGAGAATGGAAATGAGTTCCTTTGCATTACCTCTAATGATTGCGAACAAAGGCGCATCTTAGAGAAGTTTATGTGTCGCTCTAGTGGTTTTTATGTCCCTATTCGAGCTATTAAATCCAATAAAGTTATGAGAGAAGATCTCTTGGATTTATACACATATTGGCTTTGTCACGACAGGATAGATCATCCTAGTCATGATATGATGATCCGTCTACAAAACACTTCACATGGACATCATTTCTTTCGAGCGAAATGAAGCATGAATCAAAAGTTGATTCTTAGACTAAGTGTGACCGACACTGCTGCCTAGGGCACCGCCTCTGTCCACCACCAGCTTAGGGCTGGCGTAGTCCCTATCCATGACTCCATGGATGGCGTCCATCATGGTGATGGCGCCCTAGGTGATGCTGCAATCACCAACTTGCTTCACATAGCGTTTCGAATGCTCAGGCCCAATACTCAATGGTTGCTTCTAAGGCCTCTCGCTCGTTTTACTAAGCCTCTTCCTTAGGGAAATTAGGACTGAGACCGTCTTATGCAAAGGATATGCCATTACTCATTCTGTTCTTACAAAGAATCCGTAGGGATTTTGTGGATTGATTAAACCAACTTGCGGGCGTTTAAATATCTCATGATGTTGGTTGACACGCAAACACACTGGTCACGTGTTGTGCCATTGTCCACTTGTAATGCTGCTTATGCTACACTCCTAGCACATATCATGTGACAACGGGCTCACTCCCCGGATCATCCTATTTAGTCAATTGGATTTGACTATGCTAGAGAGTTTACATCGAAGACTTTCGATGGTTATTGCATTGGGACTAATATTGGACATTATATTCCCATGAACACACCCAAATGGTCTCACGGAAACGACTACGATGGTAGTCTGAACATTGGTAATGCTCACCAATCTTCTTACATCCGCTTGCGGTGGTGTAATATCGCATGCAGCTCTGCTAATTCGTTTACGACCCACCGCCACTCAATATACTTCTGCGTTACAGCTAGTGACTGGGTACAAGTATCGTACTTACGCATATTTGAGTGTGCCATTTATGTGCCAATTGCGCCGCCACTGTGCTCAATAATGGGTCCTTACAGATGAATGGGCAACTACGTTGGATTTGAGACTCCAACAATTGTCTGCCACTTAATGCCCTTGCAAGGCGGTCTCCTTACCGCTAGATTTGCATGTTGTCACTTTGATGAGACAGTCTTCCCGTCGTTAGGGGGAGATAAGAACACGGATGTTCAGCAGGAACGACAGGGATTGTCGTGGCCTGTCCCCACTATGTAGCATCTCGATCCCTGTCAAAGTGACGAGATCACACAAATATGCTGCAAACATGCATGCAAGGAAGGACGTCCCTACGAGAGGACGTAGCGCCACCCTACATGGAGGTAGGCATGGCGCCAATGCCAAAGAAAGTGGCACTCTGGCATTACAGGCCATGGCCCCAACTAGGATGCATGGGAGGCCCGTGGGTTCGAAGGATACATTGGCACAAACCAATCCTTGAATCATCAACACTCAAAATCCGCCTCATGAGAATCTTCCAGGTTATGGTTATCGTTGGGGGACGCCTCAACGTTAGAACCTATTCCTGAGAATATAGAGCTCTATGAAACTTACACTAGTGTACATGAGACGTGGGATAGAAACTCCATCATAATGATGATGTAGTTGCGCATGCGCATGAGTTTGTTGAGTCCGATGATATCGAACCACGCTCCGTTGATGAATGAATGCCAAGGTAGAGAAATTTGGCCTAAATGGAAAGATGCGATCCAGGTTAAGATGGATTCTCTAACGAAGAGGAAGGTTTTTAGGCTAGAGATGCCAACACCTCCTAACATAAAACTTGTTGACTAATGGGTCTTCGTTAGAAAGCGTAGTGAGAAAAAGATATGGTAATCTCGCCTTATAGCGCAAGGCTTCTCACAAAACGCCATGGAATCAACTACGATGAGACATATTCTCTCGTAATGGATGTCACTGCACTCCACTACCTTGTCAGTTTGGTAGTTTCCGAATAACTGAACATGCAGCTTGCAAATGTGATCACTACGTATCTCTATGGGGATCTAGATACGGAATATACATGAAAGTTCATGGTGACTTCATTTACCCAAGTCAAGAGGCTCTAGACCACGGAGCGCGTTTACAATAAGGTTGAAACGCTCACTAAAGTGTCTACTTGATTGGGAAGGGATATGCCCATGCGTTTCTATGACAAGTTTTGGATTCTATCACGGTTCATGTTGGACATGATCTTCATTAGAAACCCTTAAAGAGTTAAGGGAAACCGATGAACACTTGAAATTCGTAGTTTGAGATGAAGGATTTTGGGAGAACACGATTATGGCTCGGTTTGGAACTTGAGCATCGTGTCGATAGATGCTTAGGCATTTTGACAAGGTCAAGCCTTCGAGCACCCCCATGATCGTCCGTAGTCTTGATCATGAAAATGATCCTCTTCGTCAAAAGGATGATGACGAAGATGTGCTAGAGGTAGAAGTGCCTTACTTAGTACAATAGGCGCATTATTGTACTTATCCTAATGCACAAGACCGGACATCTCATATGTTGTGAACTTGTTAGCTAGATATAACTCTGCGCCAACGCCACGCCATTGGATTGGTGTAAAAAATATCTTTCGATACTTGAGATGTATGAATGATATGGGCTTGTTCTATCCCTATAGAGAGATGATGGATTCGGACCCATCACACACCAGTAACGCCGCCAACGCTGGCCTGCGTTCTCTATCCCCATCCCAAAATGACATGTGTTTTGGAACGTTTTGCTGATGTTGGGTATCTCTCTAACCCACACAATGGTCACTCCCAATCCGGTTAAGTGTTCACCATGGGAAAAGACCGTGACATCTTGGAGGTCGACAGAATAGACCCTAGTCGCTATATCTTCGAAAAATGCAGAGATCATCGCTCTTCATAAAGTGGTTCGTGAATGAATATGGATTGGATTCATAATTACGCATGTTCGAACAATTGTGGTTTGAAGTCTACCATATATAAGCCTACGAGCATTTAGGATAATGCTACTTGTTTTGAACGAATGAGGCAAGGCTACATCAAAGGCGACAACACCAAGCATAATCAGCAACAACAGACACTCCTCGAGATCAAGGTGAACTAGGTTCGATCTGAGGACAGTGAGGTAGACTTGTTTACTAAGTCATTGCCCAAATCCATGTTCGAGAAACATGTGGCAAGAATTGGCTTGGAGAAATTATCCGAACTCCCATGATCGTAGTCATCAGGGGGAGATATCTACATGTTCACCTCGAAACGTGAAGGGTGTGTTGTGCTCTTTTCCCCCTTCGATCGAGGTTATTTTTGTCCCACTGGGTTTTTGTTACTCGGCAAGGTTTTTAACGAGGCAACGAGAGAAGCACCGCGTTTGGGCAACACAAGGGGGAGTGTTCAAGGAAAACCTTATTTGTGTTTAGCCCAAACTCTAGGTTACTTGACCTAGTGGTAATAGGATTTAATTAGAAGGATCTAGAATCCTAATCAATGTAGAATTACTTTCCTTGTATGATTGAGATTCTATGCATTGTAATCCTCTATATAAAGAGGCCCCTATTATCAATGAGAATACACAGCAAATTCCTCTCAAATTCAGTTTCTCTAAAACAATTTCCAAATTTTTCCGTACGGAGAAGGAAAGGGAATAGTTATTCATATGGAAAAAAGAAAGAGAACGCTCATATGAAAAAGGAAAAGGAAAAAAAAAAAAGGTGGACTGGGCGGGGTTCAAGAAAAATTAACTTGAGTAATTTTTGAAAAAACTAAGTTCAATTTGGATCCTTCTCAAGCCACTTAATTAGATAATTGATTGAAAAGATTAAAAAGTATATAGAAGATCGACAAGCTTGGGATTCGAACTCTGGTGAAGAAGATGCTAACTGACTTGACTTCCACTGGAGCAACACCCAATTTCATGGATGTTGGAGCAAATAACTTATATATCAACATCTATAACATACATACAGGAACTCTGGCCGGAGGCCCCCGAGAGCCGGTGGCCTGAGGCGGCAGCCCTCAGGGCCGGCCCTGCCATGCACATTCACACAACTTAATCAAATTACAATTTTTTGGCTTCAGACTAAATATTTCTCACGAGAGGAAAATCTCCTGAAAATAATAGATTGAGAAAATAGTGAGTTGAAAAAAATAAAAATAAAATTTGTTTGCGCAATAAACAGTACTGTCTGCATGCTTCAATGAATTCTGGGCCATCGGCGAATTATCTTCTGAGATGTACGTCTGTAACCTTGTAAATATGTTCTTGCCTGGCTTTTTCAATGTCTCGTTTTTCTTTTAACTTGTATTAGATGCTTCCTTTACCATAAGATCTATCTCTGTGTCTGATAGCTTATCAGTCATATCACATAAATATTAAACTCGTGTCTTCATATCCATTAATCCAATGATGTACGAGCGCTCTGTAGTTTCACAGAGAAACTGAAACAATAATTCAACCCTACTTATTCAGGTAAGAAGATCTCATCGTCAAACTGGCCGGATGGAATCTAGCTTCATATTCATTCATTTCATGATCAAACCTTTGCTACTAGCTAGCTATAGTTGTCCCAAAATTGTTTGTTTAACTAATATTGTCAATGAAACTTCAAATGATACTCGTACACGTTTATGCATGGAGACACAATCATGAATGAGATACAGGAGAATTTTACTTTTTACTCTAGGAATTTCTTCAACTAATGATGAAATGTTTACCTAAATGGAAAATGACTTTTTATGCAGCCCTAGTTCGTCCAAAAGGGTTCAATGACATATTGCATTTTCAATTATTACCTATTGTTTTGTGATGTACACCTGATATATAGATTGCTCAAACTTCTACAAATCAGAAAATAGTTGAAAAAAGATTGAGTTTTGTGTATGATTTTTCTTCTTCTTCTATATACATAGAGAAATGTAGCATAGCATGAATTATATATAGATTATAGACAGAGGCACATATTACTACGTACACTCTTTGTTTGAGATGACTTATTACATAAACGAACAGTTTCATGTGAATCCAATAATTCCTCGCTAGTTTTTAAATGAGTGATGGCGATCAATTTGAACTTTATCAAACTTGAAAAGTGACAGAGGAAGGGACGCTATTTCACCTTTATTACAAATAGGATATATTGCATCCTACGTTTTTGAGGCAACAATTTGCCTTTGTCGACATGGAATAGCTTCATATCCATTAATTTTTCAACCAAAGTTGAGATATATGTATAACGTCAAATCATGCTTGTACGTGTGTCACATTCATGTATCTCAATTGTGCAAGAAGATACACATGTAATGTTTCATTATGCTGGAAGAGAAACCAACTGTTCTTCTTTATAACCTGACACTTGTATTGCTGGATATTGTTTCGGTCGAAACCGCCAGTCCAACAGACCCGCTCGGTTCTGCGAATTTCTCAAATGGAACCGACATAGCCAAATATTTGCAGCTGGAAGAAAAATCTTGATTGATCGATGTTAATTAGCAAAGATCGGTTTTCGGTTATAACCATTCATCGGTCTTGATTGGCTAGGGTAAACACGAAGTTAATCGATTCGTCAGTGCCAACTGCCAAGTAAGATCCACACTTCATTCAATTCGAAAGTACTAGCTCATTCCACGTGTATCTGGTCGATTCGGTTAGGACAATTGTCTAGTTTGGATGTATGGGTGCCAAAGTGACTAGCTGCCTCATTCAATAGTACCAACTCGAGTTAATTAATTTTTGCTATACGAACTTTCCTAGTAACCTAGCTAGATATCCAAACTAGCTCTCTCTCTAAGAATAATTAACTAACGTGAATCAGCGGGTAGCTTTCATTTCGAATTCCAATAACTTTCAAAAAGAAAAGGACTGAAAAACACGTGGTAGTTTTTTTTTTTTACACGTTACAGCTTAAAAGAAAACGTGATAGTTGCATAATTGAAAAGACTCATCACATCAACTGATGGAAAGTGTGAACTAATTTTGAATATGTTTGTTCTCTTTCCCCTTTAGCTTTTAGTGAGCTGTCGTTTTTCAATTCCTCCAATTTCATTCTCACTAACCCAATGTCGATTCCGTATAAACTTTTTTGGGTTCAGTCCTGATTTGCTTTTTCGCTCGGGGTCCTATCTATCCATATATTTCACATTCATAGAATCTAGAATCACAGATTCATAGTGATCGAGTACTATTAGTCCATATCAGCGTCCTTTTGGCCCATTCAAAATTGGGAAATTTGTTTATAACTGACACTGACAGTATGAGGAAGATTTCGTGGAGCTCCTGTCAAGCCTGTAAAGGTTTGTCTATATGTGTGCACCTCATGTTCCCGAAAGTAAGGGTTTATCTGTGCGCGCCGTACCTCACGGCACCCCAAATTAGTTTCCTTTTTTCATTATCTTTTTTTAACCACAAATTAGTTAAGATTCAACTCGTTCAACATCAAGCATCTACGTGTAGCGCGCGGCTGATGGTCTCAATAGCTTTTCTGATTAATTTGTACGTGATCGAGAGAAGGTGGGCCAAATGCAACAGAGCTAAAGAAGGGTACGTATCAAGATTCAACGTCACGCTGTTATATATATGGAAACAAAAGCTTAGGGGTCAAGAGGAAGAACACGAAGCTTACCGGAAGCTAGAGAGAGAGAGAAGCTTAGAAAATATCTCGACCATCTATCTTTGCAATAATGAAAGTCTAAGTCAGAATTATTACAAGCCAACTATTTATAGTAGTCAATTGAAATCAAACTCTAACTAACTTTTCTAACTACGTAATTTATTACAGGTTGTAAAATTTTCATGACCATGGATTTATGAATAAATCCACATCAGCATAGTGACTACAACAGCTGCCAACTTTGACTAGGAAAGCTAGAAGAAATGGTTGACTCGGTTAACACAAGCGTCACAAGATGCACTAAATCATCATAACTGATATAAGGTCTTTCAACACTTGAAAAATGCTTGTATAAGTACAATCTCATTCCAGGTGATCACAATTGAGGCTCCATGTAGAGCCACTGCGTCCGTTACATATAGCATGGAATTTAGTTGCAATATGAAAAAGAAAGATGAAAGTTAAAACCTATAAACTAATTCCGTACAATTTTTATTTTTAAAATTTTATTTTATTATTATTTTATATATATATATATATTTTTTAAGAACCTTCCCCAAGACCCTGATTTCTACCAAAAACTATAAACTATAGCATATGATTTTTTTGCAAAAATTGTGTGTTCTTATTTCCTCACCCGAATTTTTCTACTCACAAAGGATGATTTTTAAATACTTCTCGAATTGACAGAACTCAAAAATCACAATTGTATTTTAAAAAAAATATTTTTCAGATTTATGAAATAATAAAATTCATTAAAAAAAAAAATTCATCCAAGGTTCGTTATTCTATCAATCAAAGCAAGTTTTAAAAATCATGCTCTATGAATGTTGGGAGTGTATTATAATAGAATTTTATGAAAAAGTAGTGTTTACATGGTTGAACAATCATTTATTAATTACATTTCATAATGTAAATATGTATTTTGTTTAAGCATTATCTATATATCCATTGTTATTTTATTTAAATTTATAAGACGCACGACACAATTAAATTTGACACATAAATGTATCTGTAGTACTAGAACCTTTCTCCCCTTGTTGTTGGGTCCAAAGCTTGATACTGGTAGGAGTTAAACGATGGTTATGGACTAATGGTGATTGGAAAAAGGGTTTGCAATTAACCTAGGTTTGGGAAGGAGGCACAGATTTTGGGCCTGTACTAAAAAGGCCTTCTTAACACCATTTGGGCTTTATTTTATTGTCCTTATGGCAAATAAAAATGGAGAAGAAGAAAGGGGCAAAGGCCTTATGAAGGGTGTGAAGGTGTTCAGATGGTTTTTTGGTCAAAGAGGTACCTAGAGTTGGGTACCGCGTGGGAGGGCAGACATTTGGGCCTGTATGAAGGCCTTTCTTAATTCCATTTGGGCTTAAATTTACATCGCCTAATAAAACGCGGCTCTATTCTGATCCAATTATATACCGTGCAATGAACGATACACGGTCCCCAAAAAACAAAAACAAAGTGCTCGCCTGCTTTTACCTATTCTGCTATTCGTTCCCTTTCCTTTTCTCTAATCCCTAGACTCCTTCATTCACATCATGAAGCGTAAAATCCAGGATGTCTCCTCACCGTTTCCGCCGCCGCCGGTGAGGCCGAGGAGCATAAGGAGATATTGGTCATTTATGTTGTATAAGGTTTGATTAGTATACGTAGGTGCAGGCTATATATTGTCTTAACTCTTAAAAATAACAGTGATCAAATATTCCACTGCCTTAAATCAAAACATAGCCAAGACGACCCCAGGAGGAGGAAAATTGGATGGTTCCCAAAATTTTCAACACAAGGGTTATAATATTCTTTCTGAAGTTAACCATTCCGATAATAATGTCCATTCAAAATTCCACAGTCGTCATCAGAAGAGCTGGAACGCTGTGGCAAACAAATCCAAATATCAAAGAAGTAACAGGAAAAATCTCTAGCTCTGGTGGCCATGGATGGTAGAAAAAGTCTTCGATTAATTGTCGTTAATTACTCTATCACGAGACTAATTCAGATCAATCTCAATCATAGTCTCCAGTCCACCGACATTGTCAACTTGTTTTCCAAGACTACAACCTTAGCTAGCCAGCTTTGGGAAGAAGAAGTCAAATTAGGGCACCTGTGAAACATTAATATGTTTCCTATATCTGGGTCGATCTCTTCTAGTATTTGTACAACTCTTATAATATGAAGTTTAATCAAAATCAATCTAATTAGTTAAACTATGTGCATCTATATCTAAAAATTGCTTAATTTGAATACATGAGAAAAATATGATCGATCATATGCTTTTAAAGAATTTCTCCCCCACGTATAATATATACATTAATAAAGACTTTTCCTTTTGTATCATCATCTCAGTCTTTGGTAAAATTTGTATAGAGAATGAAAGCAAAAGCCATGTCATGAAAAAAGCTTCAAATGGCACTAACATTTCAAATCAATGAGGTAGCCGAACTATTGAAATGATATTTTCCCGTTCGTTTTAAGGTTTTTTTTGTTTTTGGTTAAATCACCCATTTCTTACGAACCTTTTAGGGTATTTAAACTCGTAAACTGATGGAAGGTTGTGCAGGCATCATATACTAAACCTAGTATATCTCATATGATTTATCCATCAATGAATGGAATCTGCAATCTGCATTATGTAATGATCTTCTGTTTTGGATGTATGCGGGTTTAGGATGTGCAAGGAATCTACCTTATACGTACATAATTAGACCAATCATTAGAGTTCTTAAATGATTTTATGTAATCTGTAAGTATATTTAATTTAAACTGTCTAGCTAGCTAATTTGGCCGACTTAGACCTTAATAAATTACAATAATTGGGAAGCGGATATTTGTAAGTTCAAACACGTAGAATATAGAAACAATCAAATCATCAAAGTCATGCTTCATGAGAAACCTTAGAGGCTGCGGGAGGCATCCATCGTGGACTAAATAGTGAAACTGAAAGCTTCAAGATCAGCAATTGCAGAGCTGCTAATTAAGCATATGGGCTTAATTAGCACAAGACTGAGATTTAATCATCTTAGGGTTTAAGTAATGCACGCAGCACGCCATGCAGACATAGACCAACGTTTTTGACGGGGATAATTACTTAGAAATATGCTTAATTAGGCCACAGGTATCATTTAAAAAAAAAAAAAAAAATGGACGACCCTCGATCTCCAGATAACAGGAACAAATCTACAGTTCTTCCTTAATCATAGAACTAATTGACTAGTGATAAATTTGAGGAATGAGGTATGAGAGGACGTATCTAAACGTATTCAAGCAATTTTTCTATTTGCCTACATTGCTTACTTCATTTTTTGAATTAAGTAAACCTTGAATTTGGTAAACAGTATATCACTTAATATTAACTGGCATCGCTTGATTAGTTATGTGTCAAGTCGTATAGAAAGGGAAAGATCATGTGTGATCCCGCGTTTCTAGGGCATGTCCTGCTTTAATTTATCAAGATCATTATCTAAAGTGTCATTGTTGGTCTATTTAGGGAAGATTACAGTCAAACTTGAAAACGGTATTTCTTGAAGAATAACTTTCTCTGCGTAGACGGCGAACTCCGGCATTGCATAGTCATAGACATAAATGTAAGGTAAACAAGGATCTTGACCGATCATTCTCGTTGTTATTAAAGTTTGACAAGTATATTACGTTGGGTACACACACAAAAAGTGAGACTCATATGTCTTTCTATCACCCATTATGTAAAGAGTAAAGACAATGTAGAGTTGAAACTTCAGAAGTTATATCCACAAAGAAAACAGAAGGTATCCACAAAGAAAACACGGAGCCTTATTTCTATTCAGAAAGAGTACTAATTCACCGACTACCTACCATTGCTCAAATTATCGTATTCGTCAATGTGTCTGAATAAAGGGCTAATTACATATAAGGCCACTTTTGAATGTTTTTGGAGCCATAAGGCCACCGACTATTTTTTTCCTTCACAAGGTCACTAGATGTTAAATTTTGGATATAAAAATCAATATATTTACATAAATACCACTAGAGTAAAAAATGAACAATTATTATCTCTCTCCTCTCTAGCAAGGTCTCTGGCGGGTCTCCGGTCAACTCGGCCAACTCCGGTGACCATAAAAGTTACTGTCACTAGCAACAAAAGCTAATCTGGTGAAATTTCCGGCGACCATAAAAACTACTGTCACTAACACCAAAAACTACTGTAACTAACACCAAAAGCTACTGTCACTAGCAACAAAAGCTACTCTGGTGAAATTTCAGGCAATGTCACTAAAAGCTACTCTCACCAGCAACAAAAGCTACGCTCCTCAAAACCAAAAGCTACTCTAGCGAAATTTCCGACAACCTCCGGCGAGGTCAAATAAAGTTACTCTTAACAACAACAAAAGCAATCACTAACAAAAACTACGCTCCTTAAAACAAAAAGCTACTGTTACCAACACCAAAAGCTACTTCCACCAACAACAAACACTACTAGCACCAACACTAGAAAACTACTCTCACCCATAACAAAAGTCGCTCTCACCATTAGAAAAAGCTACTCTCATCAACACCAAAAGCTATAACCAAGTAGAAACAAAACTATTACCACGCAGAATAAAAGCTACACCTGGAGACTGAGAAAGCTATTCTTAGAGACCAACAAACCTATAGAAATGTAAAGTATACAACAAAAAGAAAAATGCTACTGCAATCGAGAAAAAAAATCATATTCAATGATGCAAAAAGTATGCAGGGTTCAACAATAATATAATTATGTAAAAAGCTGCTTCCATAGTGGTAAAAAGCCACTACCATAGTTGTGAAAATTATTACAATAGTTGTATAAAGCTACTGTCAATATTGTAATGCTACTGTCATTTTTCATATGGCCTCCGTTGAAGTTTCTTGTTGTCAAGCTCTACCACACTACACTAACCATTAGCATTATTTTGCCACCTACAGCACCAAGCTTTATTTCAACATTTCTTAGTTGGCTGAATGATCTCTTGGTCAATGGAGGCTTCACTACTCAAATTCATATGATTTTCGGAATCAACCACCGCCAATGCATATGGGAAGAATTCTGCGAGAACAAAAATACAACAAAATAAGCAATCTTTATCAATTAGATAATAAAAAACAAGCAATCTAAATGCTACTGATATAGAAATATAAAGCTGCTATAGCACATGTAAAAAACTACTAGACTAGTAATAAAAAGCTAAGAACATATATACTAATGGCAACAAAACCAACTTATTATCCATATTGATAGTGTAACACAAATCTCAAACAAAAAAGGTTAGAGATACGAAATCTCGACAAAAGAAAAATGAGTTTCTTTACAAAATCTTGATTTTCAATTTGATAAAAGCTACTGGAATCAGCGTTCAAAGATACTAACATAAGCATACATAGCTACTATCATTGTGTTGGAAAGTCATTTTAACAATTATAGAAAACTACTGACATAGAGAATGTGGCACGCAGCTTGTTCACAAAATCTTGAATCTTAGTTGCACTCAGTATTATGTATTCCTGCCAATTGAATCAAGAGCCATTGAAAGTTCAAATTGTTTGTGTAATGCAATCTTCTAAATTGTTAATAAGTATTTCAAAATGCACAATATGTGAATTGAATCAGAGATGAAGAGTGATACTCACCGCGGGAAAACAACCAGGTCAGGAATGTTAACTACTTTGTAAAAGATGTTTTGTGGTCTGCCATGCATGGTTATACCTTTCCTCATAATCCATCGTCATGTTATCCTATTCAATCAAACACTATCCCAATTATCACTAAAACCCATAACTGAAACAGGTAAATTATAGAATAGAATGCCAAAGTGGATAAGTCCAATACCTTACGAACACTCTTCAATTCAATAATAAGTTCTTGTGGCAGCCATTGACTAGCGAGCACTACCTTCTCTTGTAATATAATAATCACAATAAAAAATTGGTCATGCTATGCAAATCAAGAAAATCATAAACATAACCAGAAGAACATCAATTTGAACACTCAAATACATCGATATATACATATACATATACATATATTGATGCTAGAAAGTTATAATCGGATTGCTTACTTTCAAATCAGCTCCTGCACAAAACACCTTGGAACCTTTATTGTGGATCAACAACACACTAGCAGATGAATCCCTACAGATAGCCTATAACCACAATTCCACAAAATTCAAACCAAATCCGCAACAATCAAAGTGCGCACGAAAGAGAGGACGACAGAACTCACCAGTGAAATCAAAGAGTCTAGCAACGGCGGCGGTTGGGCGATGAACCCCGTGACGGTGAACACCGGAGACCTTGCACTCGAGCTTGTTAGGTCCGAGAAGAGTCTTGGTCGGCTTTTCGGAGCAAAAAATTGATGTGAATGGCCGAGCAGGAACGGCAGCAGTGGCATCATGAGATGCGTCGGAGCTGTTGATGAGGAGATCCAGTTCATGCGTTAGAGATCTAGTCATGAAATGGCATAGTGCGTTCGAGAGATTCAGTTCCAATTTTAGTAGGCCAACGCGATCTAGTTCTAGTAGCCGGCGAGAAAGAGAGAGAGAGGAGAAAGAATGATTAATCTGAGATAAGCTAAAAGGAAAAAATTGTCAAGAATGAAAAAGTTTGATGAAGGAAGTGGCCTTATGAAGACAAAAAAACTTATGTGGCCCTATGGCTAATTAAAGTTTCAAAATGACACTTATGAGTAATTTTATATTGAATAAAACCAAGTGGTCAAGAGTTTGATTACCAAAAAATCCAAAATTCTAAACCTTAAGAACATCTTTAGCAGGCTCTTTATCTTGGATTCTTAGTTATTTTGTAGGTCATATTTAACCTTTTATCAATTCTAACAGCTGTACCAGATTCTTAAGTGGCACATTCAAGCTAACAAATGGCTCTCTTCCCAAACTCTAGCCTCTGGAGCTTTACACTCCATCAATGGCAGCCTGCAATGGCCTTGGTCCTAAGCCACTTGTTGCCGGCCTTCCAACGCCGATCTTGTGCAGAGACCACCAAATCTAGCCCTAAACCTTGTATCACCATGTTTGCTTCTCACCAGAGTAAAATGGATATTGTGAATAAGAGGATTGGCAGGCTGATCTAATGCGACCCAAGGTTCGGTGGGCGAGAGATTGGTGGTTCCAGCTTCTTCCGTTTAGAGGTCGTCTTAAGGCCGACCTATACTTGGCGAGATTGGCAGCGATGGAGAGTAAGGTTACAGATCAAGGCTGGTTGACTGCTTTTGTTAATCAGGGTGAAGGACTGGAATGGCAACTGGTAGAGTTTGGTTGCATCATTTATGGTAGCTGAGTACTGCATGTGTTTGGAGCAGGACGACTGTGTGCAGACCTGTAACGATGATGGCATTGAGTGTGGGTCTCTCCACAGGGCTGCTATGTGAGGAACATGAAGCAAGGCGCAGATCGAAGGGGAGGCGCAATGCAGTAGAGCAAGTTTCGGCAGCTGCGATGATGGATGACGCTAATAGTGGGGTGGCAGTGATGATGGGGGACACTATGATGCCCCGGAAAATCATATTTATTTTCTGAGGATTTTCCGAAATCTAATTTGTGGTTATTGGACGATTTTGTGGCTCGTGGACGGAGTGGAAGTGTTTCGGACAAATTATTAGTCGAAGAATATGGTTTAGGGGGGTTGTAAAGGTTGAATTTTTATATGTTGGACTCTCCGAAAACTTCCTTCACGAAAGTTGTAGAGCGCATCGATATGAGTTCGTGGACATGTGGAACGTGGAAATCGGAGTTCATATGAAGAAGTTATGGCCATTGGAAAAAGTTTCCATTTTGGTATATATGAGTTTTTTTCAGAAAAATATCAGAAAATTGGAAAGTTTCCAAAAAGGGAAATTTTTCTCTCTCTTTTCTCCCGAGCCCAAATTTCTTCCTCTCTGGTTTTCCGGCCATATCTTCCTCATCCGGCCACTGATTGACATGAAAAAAATTGGTGTTTTCTCGTCTCAACCTCCTTTACAAGTTTGTAGAAGAAATCAAAGTGAAGTACGAGCTATGGGTGGAGCTGCAAGGCCGAGAAGAAGCCTCGTTGGGGACGAAATCGCCTTCATCGGAACTGGAGATTCCGGCTACCTTTGCCTTTGATTCTTGAGGGCTTTTGGAGCTTGGAGGATGTAGATTCTTTCCACAAGGTGGCTTGGACTGATTCAACTGGTGGATGTCGAATTTTGGAATTGGAATTCTAGGTTTTTGATCGGCCCGATTTGTTCTAAGGTAAAATTCGATCTATTGGTTTATAATTGGACTTTGGTGTAGTTATGAAAGTTGTAATTGGAGTTGAGATGAAGAACTTTGGTGTTGGAAGTTTTGCCAAATTCTGACTATGGATTGGCGGCGGCGCCGCCATTGTGTTGGTGTTTTCCGGCGACCTCAGGGATAGTTTCTGTTCCTGAATTCAATCTACTCGTGGATACGAGCATTTCGATATACAATATGTAATTTTTGGAGATCGTATTAGCATGTTAGGGTTTTTGTGATTTCAATAGTTTCGGTTATCGATCCGTGAGGATCCGACTATCCGATCGACTTGTGGTTTTGGCATATCGATCGTAGAAGTATTCCGGAGACATTGGGTGGTCTCGAATGTGGTTTCGTATTGATTGACACCACTTTGGGGATTTTAGTTCAAAACAGGGGTTTCGAACTTAAATCGTTTGTGAATCGTTACTAAGTTGAAACTGTATGTGAGTAGGTACTTGACGAAGTATTCTTGGACATTGTTTTGTGGTTTGGCTGCTTTGTTCTATATTGAAGACACAGAAGGAGTTTTAAGGTGAGTAATCTCACAATGTTCATTTATGAACGAAATTACTTTTATCTTTTTGAGAATTGCTGATTTAACTGCAAACTATAGTTGGTATTAGTGGCATTCCTGAATGAATGACCACACACACACACACACACAATATATATATATATATATATATATTTACGTGAAAAATATATGTGTGGGTGAGTTCATTCTCGTTTTGTGATGTGACTTTTCGGAAAACAATTATGGTGGGAAATTGTATTTCTATTTTTTTGAAAAGTGTTTGAGGATTTGGGGAGTTGCAGGTTGTGATTTCTCCTTTTGGGGTTGGGTAACATTTTCAGGTCCGGTATGACCATTTTAAATGTTTTAATCTGACGACCGGTGGTTTGAGGATTTGAGAGTCACAGGTTGTAATTTCTCCGTTTGATTTGATTTAACATTTTGGGTCCAGTGCAACTCGTTTAATGTTTTGATCTGAGGGTCAGGTTGGCCTAAGGATCCAGGGTTGCAGGTTGCATCCTCAGGCAATGTTATATCGTAAGGTTGAACCTTGGCCGGGTGACAGGTTACGATTCAGTTAGAGCTCTAGTCTGTCTGCCATTGTACCTCATGGATCTAAGGAGGTTATTGAAGACTCCTGGGTACATATTTTGTCCAGGTTGGACTAAAGAATTATAATCTTTTTGTTAGGTTAACGATGAATATGATTGATGTGTGTTGATATTTTGTCCAGGTTGGACCGATTTATTGTTTTGTCCAGGTTAGACCGATTTGTTATTTTGTCCAGGTTGGACTGATTTGTTATTTTGTCCATGTTGGACCGATTTGTTGTTTTGTCCAGGTTGGACCGATTTGTTGTTTTGTCCAGGTTGGACCGATTTGATTTGATGTTTTGTCCAGGTTGGACCGATTTATTGTTTTATCCAGGTTGGATTGATTTATCATATTTGAATTGTTAGGTTAACGATTTATATGATTTTGTCACGGTGTGACTTTTGTTGTTTTTTTTGGGGAAAAGAGTATTGTTTTGGGAAGCATGTTATGTTTTCCTTATTCTAGAATTGAAATGTTTTCCTCATTTTTGCATGTGTTATGTGGTGTTTTGTTTTGAGTTACTCATACGGGCTTGCAAAAGCTTATCGGGTTTGTTGTGTGACAACCCAGTGCACCATTCAAACGATCTAGGGGTTAATCCTGCAGGTAGGATAATCGGGGCTACAGCTGAGATCGCGTGCTTGCAGCTATACTGTAGGAAACCATTTTTGTGACTTTACCATTGATAAGGACTTTCATTGTGTAGTCAACTCGGAGTAGCATTTACGTTTTATTTTGTGTTGTCAATTTAATTCGTAAGTTTATGTAATATATGACTCTGTGGAGCTGGTCAATATAAACACAGTGGGTTCAGGGCCTCAATATGTAATTGGTTTAAAAAGGAAAAAGTTTTTAGGTATTTTGTATTGATGGCTGAACAATCACGCATGTATAATTATGAGATTATATATCGATTTTTATTTGTGTTAAAAATAAGGGGAGTGACAGTTTGGTATCAGAGCGTAAGGTACATATTTGGTGATAATCAGTACTACCCGAGAGATGACCCATCTGCAGTGGATCCCCATATGATGCTCTTCAGTATTGATATAATCATTGGATATGTAGGAGTGTTAGTTGTGAGTTGGAATGTAGAATCGTCAGAGTATTGGCCTGCTCTGTTAGTGAAGTTGTGAACTTAAGTGTAGGTTCTTTGAGTTGCAGTCCTTTGAGGAAATGAGAACCTCTGGATTGAACTCTCTGGGGTGATTAGGATTGTTTTTTAGGGAAACTGTATCCTTTCATGCAAGCTTAGTTGTTTGATTGTTTAAGTCATGTTGTTTGACTTATACTTGTGTTTGAAGATTTTATAAGTATTAATCAAGGGTGCTATGCTCCTTATGTGATGGATACACAAGGAGGCAGAGCTAGGGGTCGAGGTGTACCCAGAGGCAGGGGTAAAGCTCGAGGTAGGGGCAGGATTCCTCCTATTGATGAGATTTTTCAGGATGAGGTGGAGGCATCGCATGTTGTGCAGCTACTACAACTATTGTGGATGTTATGGACGCCACTCGTCTGTCGAGGTTGGCAAAGGAGATTTCGAGGCTGGGAAGAGTCTCATTCCAGGGAGGTACGGATCACATGTTGGCAGATCAATGGATCGAGAACATGAAGACCTACTTCGAGATGGTCGTCTGTGATGACATTGAGAAGAGAATGATTGCGGCGTTTATGCTCCAAGGCGATGTGCGGGTATGGTGGAGCAGCACACAGAGAGTTATGGATGTGTCCACCATGACCTGGGATGGTTTTGTGGAACTGTTCAGGAAGAAGTACTTTTCCCCTTCAGTGAGGGAGCAGTTGGAAAGAAAATTCATCTCGTTAATCCAAGGGCCTAAGAGTGTGAGGGAGTATGAGGCTAAGTTCTCAAGGCTGTATCGGTTTGTGAGACAAATGGATGCTGAGAGTTTAGCTATGAAGTTTCAGCGAGGGCTGAATGCTTCAATCTGGAGCGATGTCGCTGTTCTGGAACTGAAGGTGATGGAGCTCATTTTCGCTAAGGCTATGGCCATTGAGCAGGAGAACCAGACTTTCCAGGAGCAGAAGTCAGCTGAGAGAGACTCCCAAAGGAAGGGAAAGGTGACTGCTGAGAGCAGTGATGAGACAGATAATCAGGGTGGGTCCTGGAAGAGGCGGAAGACTCATTACTAGGCGCCAGCTAGGGAAGCAGCTGCACCTATAGGGCAAGTGGCACCCGTGAGGTGTTTCAATTGCAATAAGATGGGCCATACTTCTAGGTTTCACACGAAGCCGAAGAACATTGTATGCTTTAGGTGTGCCAAGCAGGACATTACTCCAGGGATTGTGTCTAGGCACAAGGTAGAGGACAAAGGAATCATCAGAGGCAACTACCTCAGGGAAATGCGAGGGTGTTTGCTGTTGGTCTGCAGGGTGCTAGGGAAGAATGTATCTTATCTATTTCTGTTGGGTTGCTAGAATGATGTGTGATAGTTGCGTACTTCTTTCCGCGTGTTGTGTTGGGTTTTGCCTGTTACCTATAGTTAGACTTTTGAGTGTGGTATGTTGTGTGATGCATCCTTCTTGTTGTGGTAGTAGAGGATCTATACCACTTTGATTGTGATTACAATGATAGGTGATGATTTATGGGCGGGTCAAGCGGGGCCAGACCTTAGCTTGATTTTGTGTTCCCAGGTTGGGTACACACTTATTAAGTTATGATGTATAGGCTCAATTTGAGTTGAAATGAAGGTTTCATTCTCAATTCTTGTAATGTAAGGTTTACATTATCGATGATGTGATACAGATACTTTCGTGATGACAGGATTCCAGAATCTTGTGTGACCTGTCTGTAGTGCTGCAGTCACAGAGTCTTTGTTAGATAGTGTACGAGGATGATATCCATAAAATATTGGGTTACCACTAAGCGGTGTGGTAAATATTCCTAGTGTTGTGATACTGGGTAGGGTACCTGTATCTATTGTTGATCTAGGTATGTTGCACAGTGAAACAAGAACAAGTTGTTGAGGAATGAGAATTGGATTTTTGGGGATAAGTTTATTCGTATTTGTTGGTGTTAACGTTAGAGATTCGAGGGGGTCTCTAGTTAGCTTTAGAGAGAAAGAGAGACACAAGCAAGTATAGTGGTTCGTCTCCGCCTTAGGTTAACGATTTATTGTTTTATCCAGGTTGGATCGATTTATCATCTTTGAATGGTTAGGTTAACGATTTATATAATTTTGTCACTGTGTGACTTTCGTTGTTTTCTTTTGGGAAGAGAATATTGTTTTGGGAAGCGTGGTATGTTTTCCTTATTCTCAAGTTGAAAGGTTTTTCTCGTTTTGGCGTGTGTTATGTGGTGTTTTTTTTTTAGTTACTCATACGGGCAAGCAAAAGTTTACCGGGTTTTTATGTTACAACCCGGTGCACCATTCAAACGGTGTAGGGGTTAATCCTGCAGGTTAGGATAATCGGGGCTGAAGCTGAGATCGCGTGCTTACAGCTATAAGTTAGGAAACCATTTTTGTGACTTTACCGTTGATAAGGATTTCCGTTGTGTAGTTAACTCTGATGAGCATTTACGTTTTATTTTGTGTTGTCAATTTAGTTCGTAAGCTTATGTAATATATGACTCTGTGGTGCGGGTCAATTTTGACACAGTGGGTTCAGGGTATCAATATGTAATTGGTTTAAAAATGAAAAAGTTTTCAGGTATTTTGTATTGATGGCTGAACTACCACGCATGTATAATTATGAGATTATATATCGATTTTTATTTGTGTTAAAAATCAGAGGCGTGATAGATACGGGCAAGCATGGTGGTGTGGCCAAGGATGGAGTGCCTTGTTTTTTTTTGGTGCCCAAATCAGATTAGGGGCCCAACTCAGTTTAGGTGTCCAAACTTTTTTGGATGCTCAAATTAAATCCTAATTGGGGGTTCAAAGTTATGGCTTCTGGTCCTATTGGGTTTCGTATTTGAGATCCACAAGGATTAGCCCGACTAACCATTCTATCTATAGTGGGTCTATGGACTATATTTATATTTCATAGTGTTATAGGGTGGCTAGGAATAAGTGGACATTTGTTGTCTAATGAGTGGTCCTAGCATACCGCGTCCTAAACTTTCCCTAGAGTTGACAAGGGAAGATATGTATCCGTGTCATTCTGGCTTGAGTTAAATGAAATTGATGACTTTGATTTAAAAAAAAAAAAAAAAAAAATAGACTCGTAAGTGACTCTATATTTTAATTGTTAACTATCTTGTTCTTAATTATAGAGAGCGAGATGAGACTCTTTATGATTTTTATAAATTTATAACATTTCTTTTAAGTTGTTTTATGTATTTTATAAATGCATTTAAACTATTTTTTATTTATTCAATAAATAACATAAATTCAAAACTAGTTAAAATAGAAAGAAACTGATGCATGCATATTTTAAAAGTGGCTAGTCAAAATGACTTTTTAGCTACTTTGACTACTATTTGACTACAAAATGCTAGCATTGATTAAAATGCTCCAAATTATTTATTCAAAAAAAAAAAAGGTGCCCAGTACCATTTGGTCTAGTGGCATAAGTCTCCCCTTTGTAAGTGGGGGGTTGTGAGTTCAACTCACAAAAATACTAGTTATTGATATGATCCCAAAAAAAAAGAAGGTTTTTGTCCATTTAATCCATTTCTAGAGATTTTTTTCCCACTTACCCAATTAAGTTTTTTTAATTCCCTCTTACCCAAAACACTTTAAGGAGGTTTTCCCTAATACACCATTAAGAGTTTTTATTTATTATTTATTTTTATAATATCATTGATTACACACGTTTTTATGCGCGTAATTATGTTATAAACACTATAATTAAGCTAATCTCCAAAGTAATTATTATGTAATTAATCTATTTTTATTTATATTGTAGTAAATAAGCGGAGTTGTGAATTTCGAAAGAAGTTGTGCGAAATTGGAGCAAAATGGGGTTTCCGACAAAAGGATGAAAAGTCAACTAATTGACCATCGGGTCAACCAAGTCAACTTGGCCCAATAGCAAGAAGTCCGAGACCCAAGATCAAAGAAGCACACAAGTGAAGACCCAAGCCCTTTTGTATTACATCTTTATATTCAAATTTCAAATTCAAAATTGATGTAATGACAATAATAATTAGTGGACCACACACCTCACACACACACATCACACATCACACATCACACATGTGGATGGAAATATTTATTTGTGTTGACATTGCACACACTCATTTACACTTTTGCCCTTCTATTTTCTTGATATTTTCCAAAATGTTTTCTACACTTCTAATTTTCTACATTTTTATTAAGTTGTTTTAGTCTTTTCATTTTACCCATTTTCTACTTGTTTTTGAGCCATTAGATCTAGAATACAAGTCCAATCTTGACCCTCGAACCCAATGGGGTATTTAAATACATTTGCACACAGATTGCAGAAGCTTATGACCCATTTTTCTACACCCTAGGCCTTTTGGCCGAATTTGGGACTTCTCTCCTCTCATCTTCCTCCATTTTCCATCTTCTCTCTCATTCTCCCTCTTCCCAATTTATCATTCTCTACCATTTTTCAAGGAAAATTTAAGGGGCTTTACTACCCACACCATCAATTGCTCATCAACACAAAGAGATTTTACTTTTGGTAAAGAGTAGGGGCTTAATATCAAGTTGGGTTCATGTTTGCCTACAACAAATTGTGAGCTTAATTTGTGTTCCCTCTCTTAGGGGTGTAAATGAGCCGAGCCGAAGCAAATGCCAGGGTGATCATGTTCGGCTTTTTTTTTTTTTTTTTTTTATCGAGCTTGAATCGGGCTAAAGCTTGATTTTTTTTTTCATGCTCAAGCTCGGCTAGGCTTAAATATTTTTCTTAAGCTCGAGCTAGGCTCGGCTTGGCTCGATTTATTGGAGAAGATCGAGCTTAAATAAGGCTCGGCTTCATTTGACTTTAAATTAAAAAATTAAAAAATGAAGAAATAAAATTTAAAATAATAATCCAAAATTTGATGTCTAACCATCACATAAATTTCTTTTGACTTTATTGTAATATATTTTACTTAAAATCTCATATTCTCTTTCAATTGAAAAGGAATGTAATAAAAAGAATTAAAGATTTGAGATCAGAAAAATTATATTTTTATTATACTATAAATTTTCATGAGTCGAGTTTTAACAAACGTCGAGCTACTCATGAGCTAGACGAGCCGAATATATTCTTGTTCAAGCTCGGCTCGTTTTTTTATCGAGCCTAATATTGAGCTCATACTCGGCTCATTTATCTTACGAACATGAGCCGAACAAGTTAAAATCGAGCCGAATACTAGTTGAACACGAGCTGTATCAAGCCTATTTACAGCCCTACCCTCTCTTCTCTAAACTTTTCTCTTATTTTCTTATGTATTGGATGATGTATTTGAGTGTGGGTAGTGAGTAGTTTAATTTTGGGAGTTAGGGTTGTGAAGCCCTAACTCATCTTGTGTAAATATTGATGATTTAAATGAAATAAATGCAATTTCCCTTGTGTATGCTTTAAATATGAATTTATTGGTCCTTAGACGCATGTTTCTCGGCTTTGTCACCCTTTGAAATTATGTTGTGGGCAATTGTGATGAATAGATTGATAAATTGACAACTTATTAGTCTTATGGCATCTAGGATTTAAGTGTGGTGACTATTAGCTAGCTTAATTGTAGCTAAGCTTGTTTGGGTCTCTATTATCTTGCTTTCTAGGCCTCTAATTTTAGATATTACAGCGTTGACCGGCGTACATAATGCCCAAATTAGAGAGTTGATTGTGGCCCTAACCGGCATAATCGATACACCGAAAGGATAATTGATTTAGTAGCCTTAACCGGTACTAGATACATGACTCGACACATATAGGAAATGCATGCATTTGTGAAATTGGTATCGATATTTGCAAGATAGTTAGTGTGAGTCACCCGACACTCCCATGTTTCCATCCATTTGAAATCTGAATTTAATTTCTTGCTTGATAATTAGTTGTTTGCTTTTATTTTAGTTTCCATTTAATTTAGTTAATTCTCAATTTAAAACTCGCGAACAAAATTCTACATTCCATTGTGCATAACTCAGTTGGGCTATAAGTTAGTGGCTTTGATTAGTCTTAGTGTGAGCTAAGCCGAGCATTGTCAAGGATTGGTGTTTTGTGAATATTATTTTACTTTATTTTATTTTTATTTTTCATTGTATGCTTTTGAGTTATTCTAGCGCCAATTACCTCAATTAGGTCCAACACCTAATCCCCGAGGTACGATAATCAAGGTTTTAATACTTTCCTTACTTGACAACGATTCGTACGCTTGCGAGAGTCAATGAATCATGTCAATGGTGCCGTTGCCGAGGATTAGGGTCTTCGGATCTTAATCCCTTGGTAATTGACATTTTGGGTCACTTATAGCATATTTTATTTTTATTTCTTGTTTCTTTTTTTATTTGTTTACTTTTTATTTTTATTTTTCACTTCTTGCTTGTTAGTTTACTAATTTAAAAGTAATTTTTATTTTTCATTCTCTTCTCACCCCTCTAGTTTATTGTTAATTTTGTAGTAGATATGGCTAACGAGCGTCAAGTACCACAAGATGAGGAGGAGCTTCCCTTGAGCCATTATTCATGTTCTAGTATTGTGAATGCTCCATCTTGCATTGTGCTTCCTCCGACAAATGCGAACTTTGAGATCAAGCCTAACATGTTGTCTATTCTACCTACTTTCCATGGCATGGCTAGTGAGAGTCCATATGATCATATAATTGAGTTTAATGTCATATGTTCCACTATGCACTTGGGAGGATTAACTTTGGAAGGATTGAAGCTTCGATTGTTCCCATTTTCTTTGAAGGATCAAGCACGCACTTGGTTTCATAAGCTTAAGCCAAGATCCATTCTCTCTTGGGTTGATATGCAAAGAGTGTTCTTGAATACTTATTATCCACATCACCGGACTACTTATATGCGGGATAGCTTGACCAAGTTCTTTCAAGAGGATAATGAGACTTTATGCATGGGAGCGCTTCAAGGAAATTGAGTTAGGTTGCCCTCATCATGGACTCACAATCTTTCTACAATGGGTTGATTATTGATGATAGAAGAAGATTGGACAATGCATCGGGCGGAAATTTTCTACAAAAAGGTCCCTAATACTGCTTGGCATATTTGTGAGGAAGTGGGCACCCAATCTGGTCAATGGGATAATCATCAAAGGAGAAGAGAAGGTAGAGATGATCACACCACATCTAGGGGTCGAGATTCACCTGCATATGGTACTAGAGGCCGTGATGATTCTATGGAGTCTAGAGGCCGAGTTGATATGGAGCCTCGTGGTAGAGGTTTATATGATGTTTCTCATGTTTCTAGAGATGATGGAGCTATGAGTTCTAAGCTTGAAAGGCTTGAAGCAAAGATTGACAAGAAATTTGAGATGCTTCTTCAAGCACAAAAGGGTAGTGGTTCGTCCTCTTCACATGTCAAGAGTGTTACTTCTTCACATCTTTGCTTGATTTGTGAGTCCCCTCATCATTCTACTCATGATTGTCACTTGGCTTCGCAATTTCCTGAATTTGTTGAGGAGCAAGTTAAAGCAGTTAGCTCTTACCAAAGGCCACCAAGAAATGATCCTTACTCTACTATATATAACCCAGATTGGCGAAATCACCCAAATTTCTCATGGGGAGATGGTGGAGGGTCCTCTAATACACACCAAGTGACAGGACCCGCCCCGGATTTCACCCTGAAATCCGAAGAGGCCCTGCGGGGCCCACCTTAGAAGAAATTCTACCAAAAATTTGACAGAACTTCCCCTAAAAATGGACAACCCAAAACCTGTAGAAAAACAATTACACTTCTAAATCATCTATCCTTATTCTCCTGGAGCCACCCTGCTCCCTATATCACAACATCTCTCATATCACCAAACAATTCTGAAACTTAAGAATATTAATCTCATAGGTTATCAGAGCAATCTAATATACAGGCGAACAAGAGAATAGAAAGCAAGATAAATGACCGATGCTTTTATAATGCGGAAGCTATGACAGCTATGCCTCAACCCCAAGTACGCTCGACCTCATGCTAAACTGGCCTGCAAACTGGGCATTTAAAACCGAAGGGCCCAGGGGAAAACATTTAAAATCCGTTAGAGTGAGTGGACGAAAAATATGTAATTTCAAATGAATAAGTAAAACTTAATGCTTTCCCAAGTTATTCTCTAAAACCTCGCATGCAGTAACAATCTTGAAAACACTCTTAATCATCCTCTTTACTGAAATCTCAATCACATAACAAGAACATCTTGAAACCTCTTAAAATCTCATCCTCAATCCTTATAAAAACATCCTTTTCATGAGGCTCGTTTGATGACTAGAAAGGACTGCTGTCTAGTCATCTCATGCCATCTAGGAGGGACTGCCACCCAGATGACGCATCGGAAGGGACTGCCAACCGGGATAGGAGGCGGTGGATAGATGGGACTGCCAACTAGCCACATGTAGTAGACGGGACTGCCGACTAACCACAGGTAGTAGACGGGACTGCCGACTAGCTACCTCATGTCATCTGGAAGGGACTGCCAACCAGGTGACGCATCGGATGGGACTGCCAACCGAGCTGTAGTCTGGAAGGGACTGCCAACCAGACTATTACCTAGAAGGGACTGCCAACTAGGTAAGATACGCATGCGCCAAAACTGGCCTCCTTAATAAACTGAATAGCCTCCTCAAGAACTGAACATAACCTCTTTCAATCACTTGCTTTCGGAAAGAAACTTGATATTACCTCAATAAATCAATAATAATTCACCGAAAGCATAACTCAGTAATAACTCACTAACTCAATCCTCGATATCTCAATAAATCCTCGAAAGCATAATCACATACTCTATAATTCAATAATTGCTTTCGGAAAGAAAGTTCCATCTAACCCAAGTCTGATAAGTGCGGAATTCAAAACCCAATAAATCTCGATAAATCAATCATGCTCAAATATTTGCTAAATCCCTCGCACTCGTATATCTTCATAAAAACTGATATTCAAAAACAATAATTCTCATAATATTTTTCCGAATCAGTCACTTCCCAAAAATCATTTCCCAACTCAATAACTCATGAATGACTATCTCAAAAATTTACTAAAAGCCCTCGGGAAGGAATTTCAATACTAATCTAGTAATCCATAAATAAATCTCGATAAACTAAATCTCAAATATTCAAAACATAATTAAATCTCAATTGGAAGAAAATAATAATAATACTGCATGCGGAATTAATTTAAAAACAAATGTCCACTCACAATACTGTTTAGGCGACCATGCATACGAGTTCCTTCGTCGAGCAATAGCTCGGTACGTCGCCCTGTATACAATTATTTTCCGTGAATAACTATTCAACAATTAAATACGATTCTCAAAATCAAATCCTCATAATTACATCTCCACTTCTCCTCGGATGCAACCCAAATTATACCACTAATACCATTTCGTTAATTTAAAGGTTCCAAGGCAGAACCGAGAGATATCCGACGGCCGGATTCTCGTAATTCGATAATCGAAACCCTAAACTTCAAAAATTCATAATTAAATCCAAGCTTCTCCAAAATTCACCAAATTTCATATACAAGCTCTACAATATTTATAGGATTTAATGGGCTAAAAACTGGAATTAAAACGCAGCCCAACACGCCTCCACGCGCCACCAACAGTGGCAGCGCGTGGGCCCCACGCGCCGGCGGCAACCACCTCAGATGGCCACCAAAATTTGGCAGCACCATCTACTCAACAAACCCAACCTCTTTCTCAACTACAACAAGTTCCAATTTTACCTGGAAGAGCTCCAATTAGGCCGGTGAAATTTTTCCCGAAAACTCCAAGAACCCTAGAAATTGAAATTGTTAATTCGACCTCTACACTGCAAATTGAAATGAAAGACCTTAGGGGAAATGATCTATGTCAAAAACCGAACCTTCGACGCCAATTTGGTGGCCGGAGACTGCCGGAATCGGAAAATATCGACGCTGCCTCAAAAATGCTACAGTGACCGTCATCTTCTTCTCGTTGCTGCGCCTTCCACAGTTCATATTAAGCTACGAAACAAACCCAGAAATCAAGAGAAGGAAGAGAGCTTTCCAACGACATCTTACACGTCAAAATCCGTCACCGGATGGAGGAGTTATGGCCGGACGAAGGTGACGAGGTCGGAGAGGAAGAGAGAGTCGGGGAGAGAGAAAGGAGAGGGCTCGGTAAGTTTCCGAAAATGGAAACTTACCACAGTAACTCGTCCTATTTATAGAAACTTATCATGAACAGTAACTTTACCATTTCGCTTATAACTTTTGCATACGAACTCTGATTTTTACGTACCACATATGCACGCGCTCGGTTTAACGTCCTCTACAACTTTCATAAAGGAAATTTTCTCAAATTTTGACCCGAACAAAAAGTCAACTTTTAGGGCCCCCTAAAAGCATTGAAATGACAGTAAAAGTGAAAGTAAAAGTTGTTTACCGTCCAAATGACTAGTAAACCGGTGAATTCGGGTTCGGGACGTCACACCAAGGTGGTTCTCACTCATATGGAAGGAATAAAGGCCCTAATTCTTCATCTTTTAGTCCCCACGGTCATGGAAATACATAATTTGATGGACAAAATCATTATGGACAGCAAGCATCTAGTTACAATTCTCAAGGCCAAGGGCCATCTTTTGGTGCTACACATGCTTATGGAGGAGCCCCACATGATACTAAAAGGTTTGGTCAAAGTTCCCAATCATTTGGAGGTGCGAATCCTACACAAAATCCTCTTCTCGGATTTCAAAATAGGCAAGCACTGCAACCGGAACCAAAGAAGTTTCGTATGGATGATATATTGCCTGCCCTAGCTCAAAGTCATACTTGTCTTATATAAAGCCAAGCGAAGACCGATCAAACTCTTAGTATTCTCGCTCAATGTCAAAGTTCACTTGCACAATGTGTGGGAAAGTTAGAGATTCAATTGAGTCAAATGACAAAGAGCTTAGCACACGTCAACAATGAGCCTTACCTTCACAACCGGAGTCAAATCCAAGAAGAAAAGTCCATGAATGTAATGTCGTCACCACTTTACATTCGGGAAAGGTATATGATAATCATGTTTACATGCCCTCATCTTCTAGTTTCCACTGAAATCCTTTATTTGTGAATGATGATGATTTGCATTCATATGGGGCCAAGAGGGAAGAAAATGTACCTCTTGGCCGTGTGTTGATGATCAATTGCATACACATCACGGTTCTTTTTATTATAAGGAGGATGAGACCAGAATGGAAGAAAATGTACCTTCCGATAAATATGGAGTCGGTGATGTGACTTTAAATGCAAAATGAAGAAATAAGGGGGTGGATAAGGTAGCCGAATGGGAAGAAAATGTACCTTCCAGATGAGCTATTCTTGATAGTGGTTATGATTTCTTGTCATTTGAGAATGATGCTAGAAAATATGGTTTGATTGATAGTGGCAAGGAAAGAGCTTTATTGAAAAAGAACACTTTTAGGGATGTGGATATCTCTGCCTCAAGATTAGATGGTGAGGCCATGAAGGCTAGGGACCCATCTAAGCCCAATGACACCTCTAGGAAGGTTCTTAATGATATTAGACCCACTCCTCATGAGTTTGAGCCATCTACTACAAGAGAAAAAAAAAAAAAAAGGAGGGGGGGGGGGGGGGGGGGGGGGAGGGGGAAGGAATAAGGAGGAAGACTTACATGTTTATGGTAGCTCTAGGGATAAGAATGGTCCGGTCCATTCATCACTAGGCGAGGCCTTGAAGGCTAAGAACCCTAGAAGGACAGTGACTACCTTTAGGGGCACCACCGGGAGCCTCACCTTTGATCCACCTCTTGATTTGATTACACCGGAGCCTCAACTTCCTTACCCTAATGTGCCAAAAAAGGAAAATGTGAAGAAGGGTGGGAAAAAGAAGAAATTTGGCTTGATGTCCGAAGTGCATGATATTTTGAAGAAGGTCAATGTCAATATACCTTTGATTGAGCTCATTCGACAAATGCCGGTTTATGCAAAATTTCTAAAGGACTTGTGCGCCCATAAGAGGAAGATAAAGAATGATGAGCGGTTTGAAATTTGTGAGGAGGTTAGTGCTATCTTGCAAAGATGGATTCCGCCAAAACTCACGGATCCGGGGAGCGTTAATATCTCTTGCACTATTGGTGAAAAAGTCTTTGATAGAGCTTTGATGGACCTTGGTTCAAGTGTTAACATTATTTCTTTTGAGACTTTTTGGAAACTTGATCTAGGGCCTACTAAAGCTACTCCTATATACTTGCAACTTGCGGACCGGAGCATTATTAGAGCTATGGGTGTTGTTGAGGATGTATTGATCAAAGTTGACAAGTTCTACTTACTGACGGATTTGATGGTGTTGGATATGGATGACTTACCTCCTAGTGACAAGGGCATACCTATCATTCTTGGTAGACCTTTTATGGCGACCGTAGAGATAAAAATTAATGTTCAAAAGGACACTATCAAAATGAAGGTATTGGGAGAAAAAGTATTACTCAAGATGCTTGAACGCATTTACCCTTTGGAGGTGGTAAAAAGTGTGCTTTCTATTAACTTGGTCAAGGCCAATGAAGCAAAGAGAGATAGATTTTTTGGCCCATTGAACCAAGTCCCACACTACAATCAAGAGCCATTGGTTACTAATTCTTCATCTCCTTGCCAAGTTTTTGCAATTTCTACTCTTGATGTGATACATGTGAATGGGAATCTCGTATTGAGCGAGGAGCAAAAGAATCAATTCAAGACAATAAGGGAGATTTGTGGGTTGGACAAGAAGAAAAAGAAAAGGTATCTTGAGTGGAACACTCCGGTGAATATCAAGTTCCTTGCACCATCTTGTGGAGGTTCTAGTTCTATTAAAGCTTGTGTGGGTGGTGGTGGAAAGAAGGAGTCACCTTGAAGAGACCAAGTTTCATAGACCGGCTTGGGGTCTTTAAAAACAAGCGCTTCTAGGGACATCCCTAGGTAGTTTTGAAATTTTCTTACTTATTTTGCATCAATAAGGCTATTTAGCCATCTTTTTTGAGGATGGGAGGTGTCCAGAGTTTGAAGTGTGAAGAAAGCAAGAATGTAGTAGTGTGCAGTTTCTATCTAGAAAGTTCAGTTGATTTTGGGTGACTGTAACTTCTGACTTACATGGTAATTTGAGCTGAAATTTTCTGGAGCTATTCTCCTATATGTCTATTGTCATGTGCCAAAATTTCAACCCCTTTGAGTTATTGGAACTCTAGTTATTTAATAGTCAATGCATGGAGGTCAGAACAGAGATAGCTACTGTAGAGTGACTTTGGGAAGTTACACCTTCTACATCCAAAGCAATTTGGAGCTAAAATTTTTCAAAGATGCGTCTTCATATGTCCTTTGTTTACAGGAGAAACTGTTTTTGATTTGAACCTTCCTACCTTCATATTTTATGTTCCAAGTGATAGAGGTTAGAAACAGGGCACAACAAAAACTGCAGAACAGATCAGTGAGTTTGGAGGCCAATGGTTTTTGACTCAGAATTGATTTTTCAATGAAATTTTAGTAGAAGGTAAGCCCTTGAGTCTAGTTTCATCTGCAGTTGGTCTCACCCTCTTTGCATCTCTGTAGCTTCAGATATTTCTGTTTTGGTGATTGAATGTCAGCAAAACAGAAAATGTGATTTGGGCAACCAAAAAATGTTCTGGGCACCCACACACTCTCTCCCTTTTGTGAAGTCGTGAAGACGTGCCACCGCAACTCGCTCCGGCTTCTTCCCGTCCGCGCCACCGCAACTCGCCCCGCCTCAGCCCTCCGCTTATCACCTCCCTCTACGATTAATCCCCGCCTGCCACATCCCCAGCCTTACTCTCACTCCTTCGTCGCCTCTAAATCACAGAGGATCAAACCTCTCTTTAGCCACTGTTGTAAGGGCGTCCTCTACTCCAGTTTCTCAGATGCAGCGTTGAGGTCGAATCAGAAAGCAGCGTCGAGGCTCGAGGAGGTAGTCTGATCCAGCGGTGATTTGGCTCCTCAGAAGCGGAAGTTGAGGTCCAATTCGTCATTGCCGATGAAGCTGAGTCCGGTCTCGTCGCCGATAAAGTGTAAATCGGCTCGCCGGCACCTCAGTGCTTCCACCAACATTCCTGCAAATTTGAGAGAGAGAGAGACTGTGGCATATGGGTAGTTTATTAATTTGATTGAGGGTACAATTGACTTTTTATGTTAAAATGTGTAGCTGAGAATAAAAATCTGTTGTTGTTGCTGGGGTAAGTGAGATAATTTTTCCTCATTTTGGTGCTTTGAGTCAAGGACCAAATAAAAAAACCTCCAATTTATTAACATTTCTTCATATCACCATCAACCAAGACAATTAGAACAAAACTGTACACGCCTTCTGACCATGAATAAATTAATGAAGTTATCTTTTCCTAAAAAAAGAAGAACAATTAGAACAAAACTGTGCCTCACATCATATTGGATTTTGGCATTAGATTCTTTGCTCATTTGCAAAGGTAACTACCTAACCAGTTTGAACTACTTTCACGCCGCCTCTAAAGTAACAGAGAAAAACATTGCGAGACTGTTGGAATTGTTGGCTTTTGAGGTTAAAAGATACTTCTTCTTGTTCTACACAAAAACTTCTTCTTCCACTATTATCTAGTGGACGCGAGATCCCGCTTTTATTTCCTTTTGTAGCCGTAATTTGTAGTGGTGCCTAATTATCGAATGCGACACCATCATTGAAACACTGTTAGTGATTGACATAGTTGGCATGGAATTGTCGTATTTTTCTTCTGAGTCTGATCTGCTGACTAATCGTGTTCTAGTTTTCCATATTCTGTTTGCAATGGAATAAGGACATGGTGGCATCGAGTCATGATTGTTATCTCTGGTTACTGGCAACTGGCTATTGGAAAGTATCAAATTTATCCATTGCCCTCCCAATTTGGGGATTTTGCTAATGCCGAATGAGAAAAGAAGATCTCAAGTAGAGCAACATCCTTAACTTTGATTGGTTACAAAAGTCTACATAAAAATTAAAAAATGAAAGTGCGAAAGTTTTAAAATGCTATAAAGTATTGAAACTCTGAAGACATAAATATTAAGATTGACTTAATATGTAAATTTTGAGTATTATTAAAAAATTTGAGAACATTTTGAGCATCATGTTATGTTCGAATATTATTACAGAGTATAACAAGCGATAAGCTACAATATTTATTTTACAATATATGTATTGAATTTGAATAGAGTTAATATTAATCATATAAACCCTGCAGTTATCCACAACACGATTAATTTCTGAACGAATAGTTAGTATTAATCTCCTAAGCAAAGCTTTCGAGATAGAGTTGTAATCAAAGCATTGAAAACAAGATGAACCTATACAAATCAAATTTGAAGACACCGATACAATTTTTTTTTTTTTCTTTTTTTTTTTCATATCCAACTAATATCCACCCCCATTTATTATGAATTTTAATTGTCACCAAAAACGTAGCTTTGGGATAGGATTCTTAGCTTGCTTCACAAGTCAGCATCACAACATTACACCTAAGCCACAGACTGGATAAGCATTTTCTCAACCTAGGGGTCTCGAACCTGAACCCGAACCCGAACCCGAACCCAAACCCGAAAGCCCGAAGTCCCTAACTTATAAATCCAAACACCTCCCTCGTACTCGCTCGGTCGCTCCTATCAAATTTCACAATTCCTCACACAAAAGCCGCATACACATTCTCAAAAAAAAAAAAAAAAAAAAAGCCACATACCATGCTCTCTGCTCCTTCTTCAACCTACTCACTCTTCACCGCTCCGCTCTTCTCCGCCACTCCCTCCCCCATATCGCCGCCACGTGTCCGCTTCCATCCCGCTCGAGCTTTCGCCTCCGCCGCCTGCGCTTCCGACGAGACCTCCACGGCGTCGTATCTCACCCCTCCGACGACGACGACTACTACCGCCTCCCTCTACGAGATCCTCGGCATCCCCGCCGCCGCCACGTGTCACGAGATCAAAACGGCCTACCGGCGGCTCGCGAGGGTCTGCCACCCCGACGTGGCGGCGATGGAGCGGAAGGACTCGTCGGCCGACGAGTTCATGAGGATCCACGACGCCTACTCCACCCTCTCCGACCCCGAAAAGCGCGCCGAGTACGACCGGAAGATGTTCCGGAGGAGCAGGCCGTTGTCGGCGGATTATTCTAGATACTATTCTGGCCGGAATTGGGAGACCGATCAGTGCTGGTAGCGAGTTGACTCACCTGGTAACGTAGCGAAATCATACACACTAGTTCTAATTAATCAATTTTCGAAGAAATTATGTAAATAGTTTTATGAACCAAAGCGCAACAAGGACTGCAATCAGGGCCGTTGAATATTTGATCATGATGGTCTCGGTGTTTGTTTGTGGTGATAAACAAGCGGTGGAGCCAAAATTCCAAAGAAAACAAAAAAAAAATTTGTGTATTACTGTAATTAGCTATGTTGTATGACTAGAAAGGCAACCAAATTTTTTGTTGGTTTCCCGGTGAAATTCAGGTTTCTTGTGAAATATTATGATAATATATAACAGATGTGATTGGAACTCAATATCTCGAGAAGTTATATAATTGTATTAAGGTGTTTGTTTTTATTTCGCATTAAATTTCTGTTTCGAGCGGGGTTTTAAGAGAGTAAAAGCCATGTTTGGCCTCTGGCAAAATTGTAAAACTTTTTTTTTTTTTTTCAATGAAATTTACTTATTAAAACATGCATGGATACGTACAATATCGGACAATAATGGATACTTACTTGGTGCGCACAATTATCAATTTCTTTTAACATTTCTTTTTAAAGAAAAAGAAACTGAAAGATTGATAGTGACTTGGAGGGGTCTATTAGATAGCTCTTGAAAATGTATAATATAGTGCTCTAGACTATAGGAATTTAGAACTGCACGATTAGCTCAATGTATGAGGCACATTTCAAACAACATTAATTGCATTTACGAGGCACATTGCAAACAACATTAATTGCATTTACGATGAAAGAGGAAGAGATTGAAAATTAAGATATGGGAGTCGAATCAGTCGATAGAGGATATGGTGGAGTTGAAAATTAAAAAAATCCTTATATTATGGGTAAAACTAGTGTTTAAGCAAATGTGTTGGGAGGCTATGAGCTCCATAATTTAACGAGTTCCAAACACTTTCTAGTTTCTAAAAGAGGATAAATGCTAATGATTAAACCATGAGCTCTCACAACTTCGACAGAATTGAGAACACACAAAACAAGTGAGTGAACTATGAATCTTTGAGTTAAGCTCGGGATCGATCTATACAAGTTTAGTCATCATAAAACTACTATTAGGAAGTAATACCAGATCAAACGTATGGTGAAATATTATCCCCTCCCTCATTTTGAAAATGGGTATGAATAATCTTCTGACCCCATTAGATAGACCCCATTTGGGGTTAGAAGTTCATTGTTTAAGTCATCTTATTCAAATTGTAGGTGGATGAATGTCTGAAGTTTATAAGCACCATCCACCTAAGAGTTGTGGATACACTCCATCATACTCATCTATTATTCCCAACAATGTGTAATGCTCACCATTCTTGTGACATTGCCAGCAGTGTACAGATTCTTCTATCTGTAGACAATGGATAAGATGGACCGATCAAAAGAAAAATATTCACAATAATAGGAAAATGGATCCAATGGATTTATAATTATATATCATATGTAACCCTACAAATATAACACTAACCAGATATATGGATGAAAGGCCAAATATGCTTAATTCATATAATGAAGTCCATTTTAATGTCCCAAACCATATAACACCGTGGATTAGCTTGTAACCTTCACAGCATTATTATTCCTTGAAATCTTGGCCAAGATGAGGACCAACGCAATAGTGTAGCTTAAGCATCATAGTTTGTTAGTTAGGCTTAATTTCTCAATCAATTTATCATGCTTTGATTTGGCAATATAACCCAACATTGAATCAATTCAATTTACAACAAAGAGTCCAAATCCATTTGATTCAAGATATATTAATATTGGCAAGGGACCCAACAAGTGATCATGAACCACTAGCTAGCTTAGATCTTTCATGGGCTGGAAAGCTACCTTAGAGTTAGACGTTAGGAAGTAGGAACTTAGGACTTACGAGCTCCTCCAATTTCAATTTCCGTAGTTTGAGCCTTGAGGCATTCCCCATTCTCAGCTTCACCTTTGGATATTATCCATGAAGATATTAATCATTGATGTCACAAATATAATAGTATAGGATGCATGTGCAATGTTGGTAGCATTTTGAGCAAGCAAGAGCCATTTGATAAAAAGTCCACTAGTTTATGAGTAAAGCAAAAATAACTAGTTTTTCTCTCCATTTTTCCTAATGCCGGCTGTTTGCTCGGGGAAGCCTCTTCAAGCTTGAGTGTTGTTGTGGGTTACATATCCCTTGGTAATACAAGGAACTAAGCAGTACACACCGATTAACTGATCTCATTATATAACATCATTAACATCTTATATAATTAAGTCAATTCTTGAGGGGAATGATTAAATTTTTGAACTACCATATATGCCCTTACATAATATAGATATTAATAAAAAAAATTATTTCTATATGAGGATAAGATAGTCAATTGACTATATCATATTTCAAAAGATTGCAAATACCTCCCATGAAAAAAGGATAAACTTCCTTAAAATGAGGAGAGAAACTACTGAAATTTTTTTAAGTTTAAAAAATAAAAATAAAAGTTAATAGACATGTGCGGAGGAGTCAGTGATATATAAAGTTATAAACTGAAGGAGTCTATTTGTTACACTAATTATTAAAATCAATCGTTATAACCAACGGAGTCTAATTATTATATTAATTATTAAAATAACTGAAACATAACAAATCGCACCGCTTCCAAATTATTATCATGCTCCTGTGGTACAACAAACCAATAATGAGATCGTACCACTGTTCTAGTTTATGATGAATAATACGGTTGTATCTGGATGATTGGCAAGTACTGAAAATTTTTGAGCTCTAAGATTCGTTCAATTATCACTGTCCAATTATCCAAAGATATCCTTCCATATTCGGATAAGCAAAGCTGAAGACAAATTGGGTGTCTGCCTAATCCCTAAATACCATCATGTTGAGAAGGACAGCTTATTTCAAGTGGCATAAGATGACTTTGTGATTCAACTTGCATGTTCTTATTGGAATTGTGTTACACAAACCTTCCTTAAGAGTGTGATAATGATTCAAAACATATCTATAACTTAACCAAAGGTTTATCTTTATGATGGTGTTGCTGATGCGTTTGACATTATCTTTTATGAGTTTTAGTTAACCAAAATTTTGCGCAATAACGATGACCGCACTTAATTATCAACCTTGTTAAATTGTTAATTGACCCCCGACATTTTGAATGGAGGAAGTTTAGTCACCTTATCAGTTCTTTTTTTATGATAGAGCCTAGACATCTTTTGTGACTATTCGTTCGTGATGTTGAAGCACTATTTGTTTATAGCCATTTGATCTTTCTGGATTGTAACTGGTTGTGTTGCTTGCATCACAGTTTGGATAATCATGCTTAAGTTACGTACGAGCAAAAAAATTAAACTACTAATAATGTGCAAGTTTCTACTTTCAGTGATGGAGAGGGCAACTCGCATCTGCGTTGAGTAGATATAATAAACCGAAGAAATGAAAAACGTCGTTATACAGTAGGAGCTTATGCATCTTCTCTATCATGCGTCTATCTCTCCCGTCACAAAGCATGGTGGAGAAGAAAAATCGGTGCCCCATACTTTCATTTCCCAAGAGTAAGTCAACTATAAAATTTCACGTAACCAGAGGGGGCACCAATCCAGCAGCTGGAAGAGCAGGCGACACAGGAAAATAGCAGCTCGACATGAATTAGTCATTGCTTTGCATAACTGAATCACCATCATCCCTTGTTGTTTCGAGGTTTTGAAGCGGCCCATTTGAAATAATTACAATTTGCTTCAGGATTTGATGCAGGTCCCTGCAAGAACAAAACATATGCCACTAGTTAGTTCATCTCCCGTTGCCTCTTGCACTCGGCATATAAAAGAAGAAAAGCATCATTGTTGAGTAGACAATAAGACGTGGAACATAATAGTCCAAAACTTTCTTTTAATAATCTATGAATTTATTGAAACAAGCAACTTAGTTTCAGTACATAGAGTGCTTGCCACTGTTGGTGTCCAAGGTGTTGGAGAGAGACCTGGTACAGCCGATTCAGCAGTTCGGCCTTTCCCATTTTAAGCTCTAACTACTAAAGGCAGTATATTCAAATGGCATGGAAGAAAAAAGTTTTATCAGATGTTTTACTACTATTGCACCATCAAGTGAATATGAATATGTCTGAGAAAGTAATGGAAAACTGAAATATGTATGAACTAGGGTGATAGTTGTGCTTCACCTACAGCATCAGTACACATTACCGTACTGAATCATTCTCAACCAACTTTTTTTTTTTGAATAAACAGAGGAGTAGCCTAGACGGCTCACCACCTATTGGATTTTATTTCAAAGAAAAAAAAAAGAAAAAAAAGTACAAAAGCCCCTATCCTCAACCATCTTTTTCCTTAACTAATGCAAGAGTATGATTTAACTTCTCTTTTGTTTTTGGTTCCTATCCTTAACCATATAGTTCACAGAATGGAAACATTTGCAAATTGCCACTGTTATTTGAGTTTATGAGAAGTACCTCAGCACGTGCACAAACATAAAATCTGCGACCAAAATTAGGACCTTGTTTCTTCACAACCCGAGGAACACAAGGTTCTCGATGACCCTTGCAAAGTGGTATGCTATTCTGCATGACTTGCTGTAACCTTTGCCACTCCAGTAAAGCTAAACTATTCTTCTCTTTCTTCAAAGAACAAGCAGCGAGTTCATCTTGATCTGCATCCTGAATTGATGCGCTTGAGTGCAATACACACTGCTCTACACTGCCACTTTGATTCGCTGGCATGGGAGTTTCATTTGGCAAATGATTAGATTCTGAAACATCTATCTGAGTTGATTCAGTCCCAGTGTCTGCACGGGTGCTCTTGCTAGGGATTGAACTTTTCTGGAAAAATGATCTCAATGAGAGTTGGGACAATTGACTGCCTTTTGCTTTTTTCTTAGTTTCATTCCCTGGCCTTGTTTTGGTAGGCTCACTACTTAAAGTAACTAAGGTGTTACAAGCAGCCTCATTAGCAAAACTGCTGGAACACTCAATTGTACTTGAACTGAGGAATCCAAAGTCTTGGCTCGAGGAAGAACAGGGTGTGCCAAATTGGTCAGGCGAGCTTGTCTCTGTCTCGCTACAACTCTCTTTAATGTTAATTTCATCCACTTGTTCAGAAACTTTTCTTTTCATTAACAATGATACTGCACAGGACTAAGGGCTCCGTCAGAATACGCATAAAGAAGCAGCTTCAGGGGTAAAGGTGAGATCAAGTTGACATATCATTCAAGTGAATATATAGCTTTTTTGTGGGCAAAGTCATAACAATTCAGCCATATATATTCTTCTTCTTCTTTTCTTCCGACACTTTTAACTTTGTTATTAAAACCTTTATTATCAAAAGAATAATTAATTTTATAGATCTAAATCTAATCTGTCAAATGAACATTTAAGTCCTAAACTAATCCCACTAAAAGCAGACTATATATAGGATATTAAAGTATTGCATAGAATAAACGCTTAATTTAATTGATCAATGAAAAACACTGTTAACAAGAACAGATTCAATTCAATATATGTGTAAATATAGTAGATAAAACAGAGAGGCACCACTTGCTTTCTCCAATTTAAAAGTGCCCCATAAAGGGTTTATCCACTGATATCCTTGCATACTTCACATGACCAAAAAAAATAGAACATATGTTCAGAGAGAGATGGAAAGATGGAATTCAGCAAAAGGAGAAGGATAGTTTCATACCAAGGGTTTGCTGGAGACCTCGAACCATTGGAATATATCTAGCAGATAAACGTGGGGTGCTATGCTGGCAGATATTAGGCAATTCCAGTAAACTAGTGTAAACAGGTGCATGATCGGAGCCTTCAAGTTTGATACTTCTCTGCCCTCCCTTCCACCTGAGGGTAGAAAAAGGTTAAAGTAGAATCCTAACTGATAGATACACATGATTCACCTCATATGTGTGTAAACATGCATGTATTTACATATGATGAACAGTTGGTTAACCGAATGAGCATAAACACTAACAAAAGCAAAATATCAAGAAACAGAACTGATAAAGTATACCCATGTATCCACAGAGGTGGACACACACACAGAGCAAGCTTCTATTGTAAACTTAAACTCTTGAAATGGCACGCAATAACTCGATAACACTCTAGATGTATCTCATACCTCAGTGAATTTCCTGGTTTCCACCGTTTATATTGTGTCAATATGTCACACTCCTTGACATGGCAAGCTACAAAGTTATGGTTTTGAAGGTCCTGCTCTTGGTGAAGACATAAACCAGCACAAAGAATGTGATCGATTCTGGAGCCATAATTAAATTCTTCAGCACCACTACTTTGTGACCAGCATGTGTATGCTTCTCTTCTGCAGACAAACACAAAATGAACAGACATGTCAAAAAACAATAATTCACTTGGAATAAAATGATGTAATAGTAAAACAGAAAAGGAAAGAGATAGGACGCATGAACAATTCACGCTGACCATAATATAGAGCATTTTCAATATGCTAGCGAACAAAAATTGACTGTCACAATCCCAAATTCAGAACTATGCTTGGATATGAGAAATGACAATTTAACAATGATTGTAGAAAACAATGATGTGATTAAATAACTGAAATGCAATATTAACTTCAACTGACTATGCATGTTCCCTGAACACTGACCAAACACAACTCAGTAATGAAATTAGATGGTTGTTAAATAAATTTTTTTTAAAAACGAGTGTTTCTCTAGAGTAAGAGCTTTATACCTATCAGGATGTTTTGCTCTGAAAACATCAAAGAAAGATCCTCTATTCTCCACTAACATGGATCTAAACCATCTTCTGAATCTACAAAGTAGATTTCAAGAAATTAGGTACTGATCTTCTCTTATAAACCACTACATTTTGAATATCCAGATCACCACTGCATAGAGATCAAGGAAGCTTCTTACTGATTGTTCTCAAATTCTGGTTCTGCTTCACAACGATCTAAGCAAGTGGGTGCAATGTTCAGATCACCAACTACAATTATCCTCCTCCCCTGACGCAAGAGAGACTCCCATCTTTTCTACAACAAAAATAACCAATATCAATGAAAAAACACACCAAAAAGACGACATTTTTCAGTTCGAATGAAGAAAACTCTGAACTATACATAATGCTCATACGATCAAATGCATAACTGCACAAATGAAAGAAACAACATAAAGAAACTTAAAAGCTAAAAGGCTCAATTGAGTTACCTGTAACATCTTATAAAAATTGAGCTTAAACTCGATCCTTTCCGTATCGTCACCTCCAGCTCTTGGTCCATACAAATTGAATAGAACTAGCCAACATTTTCACCACAAACGTAAGCAATTTTCCAAGAAATGAAACCCTCTAAAAAGACTCGAACTTTAAAATGTGAAGCTACATACCAAAATGATGATGATCAGTAACAACACACCGTCCCTCTCCATCAACCTGAAGAAGCTCCTCTTTCGAAAACTCCTCAAGCCCTTCTGCCACCGTATCCAATTCTCCGAGCAAACCACTGAACCCTTCCTCCGCCGCCACCGGCAACGCCACCTCATCACTATTAAACGCCGACTTGACCCGACAAAACGTAGCCACACCTTCAAATTCGAAACCAATCAATAGAAAACCGAAACCAAAAAAAGGTCTGAAATTTGGGGAAATTGGACCGGAACTTACCGGAATATCCAGCACGGCCTCGCTCGGAAGTCCGGGTGCAGGAGAAGAACGACTCGTAGCCTTCCGCCATTACCAAATCGGCGGTCAATTCCTGCCGCCTCAGTTTGGTTTCCTGGAAGCAAATGACGTCAGCGTCCAAGGAATTCAGCAATTTCAGAAGAGAGCCGAACTGTGCGATCCGCGGCCTCAGCCCGTTGACGTTGTACGTCACTATCTTCATCAGCATCGTCGTCGTCTCCTTCTAATCACAGTCCACGAAACCCTAACTTTTGCAGAAATTTGGAGGTAAAAACAAACCCAGTGGCGGGTAAAACGGCGTCGTTGAAGGTAGTACGTGGAGCTATGTAATTGGCTGACGCGGTGGGTTTTTTAAGGTTACTTCTCAGATAGTGCTTTCTCCCCCAAAAGCACTTTTTTTGAAAAACAGAAAATCTAAAATTCTAATTCGCAGTGGAATCCATGTATCTGCGTTTTGTGGAAAGCTGATGAACTAAGCTGTGTTGGTATGCTTCTGCTTTCTGGGTCCAATTTGGATTTTCTGATTGTCTACCCCAAATTCCCAATTTGCAGAGCAAACCCTAGAGTACCAAATTGCAGCCAGGGCTTGTGTGAAGCATGGATCAGTGGAAAGGTGATGACTTTGCAGGTGTTTCAGCTCCTTCTTCGTCTCAGCCTCTTGCTTGTGATTCCAGGTTTGTTATAATACTTGTCCTTCTCTTTCACATTTACTGGTTTAGCTTCTGTAATTACATGGCTCATAGGGTTTGATTGGATTGAAGGAGATGAGCTTATATAAAGTTTTGGTCTTTATGATTTGATCATGGCGCAGGAAAAGGGCTGATTTAGAAACCAAGGACCCTGTTTCTGCGAGAAAAGTACAGAAAGCTGATCGTGAAAAATTGAGGAGGGATCGGCTGAATGAGCATTTTCTTGATTTGGGAAACACATTAGGTAAGGTATAGTAGCACGTTTTAGTTGGTACTCTCGTACTCTTTTCGTGCATTGTTTTCGTGGACATGGAAATGTTTAAACATCAAAACTCCCAAATCGATTACCTATCCGATACGAGCAGTGTTCTCTTAGTGGACAGTATGTCATGAATTAGGGCCAGGCATGTATGTGAGAAGAGAAAATTAGACTATCAGAGACAATGTCTTGATTCTCAAGAAAAAGTTGTTATGTTGGAAATGCAGACCCAGATAGGCCCAAGAACGACAAGGCCACTATCCTTATAGACACAATTCAAATGTTGAAGGATTTAACGTCGGATGTGAACAAACTGAAGGCTGAGTGTGCAGCACTCAATGATGAATCCCGTGAGGTGAGGCGATGTTCGTTTTATGTATCGTCTGCATGGTTGTTACTCGTAAGACTGATTGTTTGCTTATGTTTAAGAATTCTTGTTTTTGTTATGCGCAGCTGACAGTGGAGAAGAATGAGCTAAGAGAAGAGAAGGCATCTTTAAAATCTGATATTGAGAATCTCAATGCTCAATATCAGCAAAGAGTGAGGGTTATGTTTCCATGGGGGGCTATGGATCCTTCTGTTGTTATGGCTCCACCTTATTCATATCCAATGCCTGTAGCTGTTCCGCCCGGTCCAATTCCTATGCATCCATCGCTTCAGCCCTTTCCTTACTATCAAACTCAAAATCCAGCCACTGTTCCCAATTCTTGTCCAACTTTTGTCTCATATCCAACTCCTATCAATCGACCAATAGAACAGCCGTTACCCCAACCCCAATATGCATCTGTTTCACATGTTTCAAGTAAGCAAGATTCCAAAAGCAAGTCATCAGATCATCAAAGGGGAAGCAATGCTGAAAGATGTGATGGCTCCAATGATGTGGCAACAGAGCTTGTACTTAAGATGCCTGGATCTTCAGCACATCAGGTTAGTTTAAACTTCATGACTCGTAGAAGCAACACTTGCGGAGATATTCATGTACATCCGTATATGTCTGATACAAAACATTGCAGAAATGATATACACATTAGAAATGGGAAAAGAATGACCAAATTGGTTGTTACAGGAGTCATCTTGTGGGGCTAGGAAGGGGAAGCAATCACGAACGAAAGATAGGAACATTACAGATGGAAGCTGTTCGAGTAGGTATTCTTCATCTCAAGTTGTTCAGGAGAGTTCGTCTAACAGTGTAGGTGATATCCCCAAGACTAACAAATGAAGATGTTCTGTTTGACTGTTCAACTGACTTGTGGGGTTAGGAAAGATAAGCAATCACAGAGGAAACATAGGAGTATTACGTAAGGAAGCGCTTCAAGTAGGCATTCTTCATCTCAAGCTGTTCAGGAGAGCTCGCGTAGGACTAACAAATGAAGTTGCTCTGTGTGCCTGTTCTGCTGACTGGATCATACATTCATACTGTTAACTTAACAGGCAGCTTGAGTTTTCTGTGACACCCTGTTGGTAAAGCCTCAGTTCCGTATTCCTCAAATTCCAGTTTAAATTTGGCACATACTCCGACTGAAAAGGTGGTGTTTCTTTTGGTAGAAACAAATTTCCACAACCACGGGAATTGTTAACTAAGGTTGGATTCTGGCATTCAATGTAGGGGTTCATAGATGGTCTGAACCAGAGTTTTAGTAGTTTAAATCCCACGTAGACTTCAAGCTGCCTGTTTGATAATGTAGAGGGTTTGTATTTGTAAAATATATGTACTATGTGCCTAACCCCTTAGATATGATCATTTGGTAATGAATATTGTTGGTTCAACTTTTACGCGTTTTCTTGTAGAAGACCTCATTAGTATTTTCCTTTTTTTTTACTAGATGAATGTATGGATAATATCATAGATGGGCTAAAGGTGTTGATTCCATTTTGCTCCAAGTGGGCCAACTTGATCCCTCGAATCAGGGTTAACCATCATTTTCAAGCTGGTCTATCAATGAGGCAAATTCCTGTGTAAATTACACACGGTTGTTCTTGTTCAATCTTCTGTTTTTAATTTTGGTTCGTCTCTTTTCTTCTGGAATACAGTTCAACCTCTATTATCCAGATCATGAGAGATAATTTCACTTGCAAGCACTACAACGTTTAAACCAAACCAGGGTTGACGATCTGATTCTCCACAGAAGTAATTCAAGCAAAGGTGAAGCAAAAGTAGATGAGAACAAAGACTTTGTATGTCAGTTCTGTTATTCAAACCAGAACTGGGAATCTGTGAAGAAATTATTTTTATTAACATACACCACAAAAATGATTATAATCTTTCCATATTTTCATTATAACTTTATTTATGTCACACATCATCACTTGTAATTCACCACCAAGTAATCCACAACACTTGAAGAAGAATGTACACTTTGAACCATCATATGTGGAGTTACTTTTTTTTCAGATCCATACCAACTTTAACATCGCATGATGCTTTAACGATTCTATGCTGAATTCTGGAGTTCAAAAGTGGTTCAGGATGGTTATAATTGGAAAACCGGAACATCTTCCTCACACTCTTATATCCAATCTTCAAAACAATTGCTCTCAATCTACACCTGCCTAGAATTCCGTTGACCAATTGGGCTAGTAACGTTTCGTGAACTCATGCTTGCAGTTCTTAAGAGCCTACGGAATTCTGATAGGCTAATCTTCCCATCTTTGTCAATATCAGCCTCGTCAAGAAGTGGATCAATAGAACCTTTCAGGCCCGTGTGCTGCAAAAAAGGAACAACAACAGTATCAGCAAAAATTAGCAATAGAAACACAAAAAGTCTAAGTCACAGTTCGCTCTCTGGGAGAGGGAAGGTAGATAGTATGCAAAGAACTAACACCTACCATTCTAAGTTCGTCTGGAGTTATATACCCATCTCTGTCTATGTCGAATTTCTCAAAAGCTGCACGTGACAGCTGCTGCCACTTCTCAGAATCATGTTCCTCCAATTGGTGCACATGCAGAGTTGCTGCGACAAACTCAGTGAAATCCACAAGCCCATCTGTGTTGCTGTCAATCTGCATCAGGCAAATGAATAATCAAATGAATATCAAAACTGATATAACAGTGATGTGAGATGAATATCACGCCTCAAGTACAGTAAGGGTAAAGAGCTTGCAAGGAAAAACTTGATCAGGGAAAGAATATCCTACAATAAATGTGTGGTTCTACCCCCTCATATGGAGAGGGATAGAAAAGAAAAAAGATGGCAAGGGTGACCTACCGCTTCTAGAATCTCAACAACACGTGAATCTTTCAATTTCCAAGGGATATCTTTAGCAAGTGCCTGCAATAAGCCATCCATGTTACAACATTACAAACCATAAACCTTGGAACATACTTCCGAAGAAGTAGTTATCATAAAGCTCAAAGCACAAAGTGAAAAAGTTTACTTGTCTCATTTCTTCAAGACTAATAGAACCATTCTTATCCACATCAATTGCATCAAATTGATCTTTGAGATCAGCCAGCTCCTCCGCATTAAGTGTGCTAGCTAATGCCTAGACAACAACAATTTAGAAAAATAAAGTTCAATTACAGAAAGAATTTTTCTTTTTGTATTGAAATCTCCAAACAAAAGGGAAAAAAAAATTCTTACCCTCAGAGCAAACTGCTTCAAACGACTGTATCTCACAAACTGCCGCATGTTATTTAAGACGGATATATCAATAGGAATGTCTGATGCATCTCCTCCTTCTCTAACCCATGGGTGTGCTGGAAATATTAATGAACGTGTTAATCCCAAAAGAAGAATCTTTTTTTTTTTTTGGACAATCCAAATAAGAATCTTTAATCACTTGAAAAATAGTCTCGAAACAAAATAATAGATAGGGAGTTTTCTAATGTTAAGATAAGAAGCAACCCTTTGAAAAATCACTTATAAACCAATGCATTAGCCTTTCCAGTACCATAAAAATGAGCATTATTTCCACAAAGCTTAGATCAAGATACATACATAAAGCCTGAGCAGCAGTTAGCCTTGCCCGAGGGTCCTTCACCAATAACTTCTTAACAAAATCTTTTCCACTGTTGCTAATGGTTGGCCATGGTTTGCGACGAAAATCAGGCTTGTTCCTTAGGACCTGGAGCATGGAGATATGAAAATTAGTAGACTAAACAAATAATTGAGGGGGCAACATATGCAAATAATGAAGTGAGATCTTAATCTTGCCAAAAACAGAAATGTAACAGTAGAAAAAGAGTCATTAGTAGAGAAATGTGCTACACCTCCTTAAATATACCATCTTCGGTCTTATCCCAAAATGGGCGTCGCCCACAAAGCAAAATGTAGGTTATCACACCAATGCTCCAAACATCTGACTCAGGTCCTGACTTGCGCTTCAACACTTCGGGAGCAACATAGTAAGCACTGCCAACAATATCTTGAAACTTCTTCCCTGCATTTTTTTTAATGGGAAAAAGCTTAATAGATTTCAAATAGATGGCAATGACAGAACTTCAGAAAACAAATTTTTCTGATGAAATCTTTCCATTTTTAAAAAATAAAAATAAAAAACACTCTTACCTGGTTTAATAAAGTCTGATAAACCAAAGTCTGTCGCCTTCAAGGGTGAGTCCAATGCTTTCGACTTAAAAAGAAAATTCTGCAAGCAAGGAAGAAATGTAAGGTTATAACAGCAAAGACAAATGACTTGAGATATTGCCGGGGGCAATTGGATGGGAAGCAGGCTAGTCCCTCAAGAACTAAACTCCAACTTTCTGAATCTTTATTGTAGGATCATGTGAATGAAGTTGTTTATACCTCAGGTTTCATGTCACGGTGCACCAGCCCATGCAAATGACACTCAGCTGCAACCTTGAGCATCTGCCTTACAACTACTGCTGCATCTTTTTCAGTATAACGGCTGTCCTTCCTGATCAATCAAAAAGAATTATAAGATGTAAATATTACAACAGATTGAAAGAATGATAATTTCATCATAAAAAAGAAATCCATATTACAGAGTAGTAAATGAAGTGGAGAACAAAAAAATATATCCAGGACTCAAGGGATCTTACTTCTCCAAAATCCGATCCAGCAACTCACCCCCTTCACATAATCTGGAAAGATAGAATATACCCAAGATATTATTAGGACGATCAACCTTATATAGTACAAACAACAATCTAATCTATCAGAAAACAGGAAGATCAAATAAGCAGAACAGGCGAAGGAAAATGGAAAGATCAGGAAACAAGCCCGAAAAAGAAACTTACTCCATCACTATAAACACATAAGAATCATCTTCAAATGCATTATGGAACTGAACCACATTCTCATGGCCTGCAAGCGCTTGTAATATCTTGACCTCTCGCTTCACATCCTCAACGGCTATAGGTAGAACCATCTGCGGAAAAACCAAAGATCATTCCAGCATTAATGAAACATCCTCCAAAGAGGGAAAAAAGCATAAATTTTGTTGACAATGAACACCTTGTTGTGCGCTTATGCAACTACATATTTAAAAGTGGTTGAAAAGAAACAAATTGACAGAATGAATACTTTGCAGATCGGAATGAAAGATGTACCTCCTTAAGATGCCATGGAGTAAGAGAGTATAATACAATAAATAATAAAATAAAAAAACCATGCCGTCGCGAAACTTGAGTAAACTTGCAGCTGCTATTATGAGCTAAAATACATGAATGAACACGTCCATGGTACTCAAGAGGGCCACATTTTCAGACACCTAACTAACAGCCACTACAAAGTGAAACTTAACCATCCCGCCATCAAACGGATCACTCCCTTCACTTGATATTCAAGCAAAGAAGGCAAATTTTTTGCATAGAAGGCTAATTTAGAAAAGTTTAAACTTTAAACCCAATAGGAGAAATTAACAGTCTTTTCAAGGAAAATGAAATCAGACAAACCCAGAAATAGAATCTCCAGCACGTAATCAAAACTTTCGCCTTTCACATTAATAAACAAACACCACCAAAAATCTCCAATTAAACCAAAATCAAAAAAGGAAACAAAACTCATGATTGCAAGGAAATGAGATGAGATCACAAAAAATGAAATCAAGCATTTCGCAATCAAACAGAGACAGACCACAGAATACCTTATTCTTATCAATCCTCTTAACCGCAACTCGATTCCCGTTAGCCCTGTCGGTGGCCACATACGTGTACCCAAACTGACCGTGACCCAACAACTTGCCGATCGCGTACCGCCGATCGAAATCCTTATCGTAACCGAAATCTGTGCGCTTGCCGCAGGGGATCACCCCAGTCTTCCGTGAGCTGTGCTTGCTCTTGTGCTTCTTGGTCGCCTCATTGGTCCTGTGGTGGTGGGCCTGTTGTTTTCCGGCGGTCGTGGTCTGCGGCCTGGTGGGCTGTTTCCGGTTGTGGTTGACGACGGCGGGGACGGGTGTGGTGGTGGTGGTGGTGGTGTTGCTGTTTGACCCGGTGACCTTGGCCGTGGTTAAGCAACCGCCCATGATTGACCCAACAAAATCAACGGGTCGGTCAGAGGCAAAAAAAAGAGGAACAGACTTTCTTTTAGAGGTTCTGATGATCCAAAACCATTGGGATTTTTTTTTTTTTTATATAGGGAGAAAGTGTGAGAGAGAGAGAGAGAGAGGCAGAGAGATGGTGTGTGTGAAGAGAAATGAGACGTATAATGAGGAAGGATTGAAGCAGATAGCAGGAAGACGAGAAGAAAGAGAGGTTTGGGTCAAAAGAGGACTTCTTTTGACAAAAGAGAAAAAGAAAGAACAAAAAACCAAAAACACAGACTAAGAAACGGGCTGTTGGGGTAAGAGTGGTGGCGCGCAGAAGCTCCCCCTGGTTTTCAGTTTTTTTTTTTTCCTTTTGTTTAGTTTTGGGTGATCAGACAGTTAAATTTTGCTTGCGTGCGTTGTTGGGGCAGATAGATCATTTTCAATTTTGGTTTTTACGACATGAATGCGCGTAAAACAATCAGAGATTGATGAGGTAGACTCATAGGGTTTGTGAGCACAAAAATAGTAAAGATTGAAATTAACCCTTGAGATTGGTAAATTTTGGTATATTCTTGTTGTACGTACAGTTGTACACGTAACTTATGCTGTTGGAGGTTTTTTTTTTTCCCTTATATATATGACTTTAAGAAAGTGAAGAATGTATATTGAAATGGAAAACAAAAAAAATTGCCACAATATGAGGAAGAATGTAATATGTCCGTTGGTAATGCAATGAGAGCAGGCGCAAACTAAGGGTTTGAATTCATGAAGATGTAGGAGAAAGTTTGAGTATTGATTGTAATATCAATAAATATCAATAAATACCGATATATGTACTCTAATTCTGAAAAATACTTTGAACATTGCATTGATGCTGATAAAATGAAGTTGCGAAAATTTTGACAAATACTTCAATTTTTCTTTATAATTTTTGAAACTTTCATAAACTAAATAGTATATCAGATTTATGATTAATGCGGTTAAAATTAGAACAATAGGAAGAGCAGCGGAAGAGGACAAAGAAATTAATTGATGATGGAGTGTAAAATGATTTCATTGACACACGGTTGAATTATAGCAAAGAAACGAGTAAATTAAATATAGCCAAGAAGTTTGGATGCAATTACTATTATCTTAAATGACCATCAAAATCTCTCTTCTTTTTTTTTTTTTTTTGTAGAAATCAAAATCTCTTGTATATTTCTGGTTTCTAAATTATTATATGGAGCAGCATATAAAGATTACGAGTTCTTAATCATAATCGATTATTAGATTTTTTTTTCTTATCGTACGGTTCTATCTATACTTGAATTTATTGGGTACGTAAAATTGTTTCACTTTGCTACGCACAAAATTAATTATGAACCCATTTCCATGAATAATGTGAATCAAGGGTTAGGTGGGCAATATTGAATCTCTAGCTAGACAAGTCACATTCGTGCATTAATATAAATTGTGATTCTGTGAACGATGTGAAATGATTCATATGAATAAAGATTTCATGAGCTAACTCCTAAATATATAAGGGCATTAGTTGGGAAACCAACTAGTCCAAGGCCGATTGACGTACAGAGTACAGACTACAGAAAGTATCAAATAAAATGGTTGAAATGGTATTTCATTGATATTAAGTTGGGTTGTAGGTACAGTATGTAATTATCAATTAAAGAGATATTAGAGATTTATGGACTCATTCACAGTATATTAATATATTGATATATTAAGTAAAGTAACTCGATTCATAAACACTGCAGCTCAATACAGGCTTAGTGTGGGTTGATTTTTTTTTGAATCAAGGAAATAACTTTATAGATTAGAACTCAATAGAGTTGATTACAATCATATCGTAACACATCCAGAACACTTTCTGGAGCATCATCCAAACAAGAGAAACTTGTGCTAGCCTCAAGCCAGAATGACAGTTACATACCCTTCCGCTGCCATATACAGACAGAACAAGAAGATGTGGTAGTACCCACAGTGGTACATAGAAATAGGTCCATTCATTGAACACTCCATGCTCCGCCATTACAGAATAGCGTGAATCTTCTTTTAGTACTACTCCAGAAGATTCACTAGTACCACAGGTGACAAACACATATGTAGTTCGAAATAACCCTCCGAGATCCCAAATACGAAACCCTAAAGAATTAGAGTCCCTGAGTTTGGTCCACAAACAGGCCCAAATACAAGAAGTATCTAAAAATAACCTGGACACCCAAAGAGTTCCTACTAATCTGGGTCTTGGACATGAGTTGGGCCACCCAATCAATCTGGGCCGCACATTGGGCCGTGAAAGTGATACGGGCACCTAACTGAAATCTCACCGTCCTTCTCCTACACCGATCACGGTCGCCGCTACACGTACAGGCTGCCGGTCTGCTTGATGTCGAACCCTCAGACGCGAAGCCCAGGCCACAACGTTTTGATATCTTTGGGCCGTCATCGCTGCCGTGAAAGCCAATGTTGTGTGCCTCAGTGACTTCGCCATAGATCCGACCACCGCAGATCTGAGAGCGTAGTATCCCATCACCCTTAGCAACTCCTCGGATCTGCTCAGTAATCCCAAGTTCGACAAAACATCCTTGAGCCGCCCTCGTTGTGGCCGGGCTCTACCTGAAATATCCATCCCAGCAATCAGACACTGGAAGGCCATACGGCCCCAACACCGTAATCGGGTTTTCTTTCGAGATTCCTCTTGAGAAAAACGGAGACCTGGGTCGATCGATTCAATCTACCAGAGAGATTGATGTGATTGGGAGTTTGCCGAAAAGAGATGGCTTCGGAGGGCTGAAAGGCCATGAAGTGTGGAGAGAGGAACTCCCCTTAGAGAGGAGGCCAGCATCGGCCGCCATTGGAGAACCCCAAGAACGGAGAGTCTAGGGTTTGGAGAGAGTGGCTTAGTGTGGGTTGATGTCTAGTATAAAATTATATATATAGGCTCTTTCATGTATAAAAGCTTTTTTTTAGTTTATTGCGATTAAAGAGATATATACAAGAACCACTGCAAGTGGCCTAGTGGTTTTTGCTTAGTTGGGTGTGCTCCCCAACCTAGGTGCGAACCTCGAAGCTGTTAAAGTGGCCAGGCACTGTGCTGCAATGCATAGTTGGAGCATTTCACATGCGTCGAAGGGGTTTATCTTGGGCCTAGGAAGCTTTTGGATTCCCCTTGACAAAGTCAAAAAAAAAAAAAAAAAAAAATATATACAAGAAGGTTGTGCCGCCACAGATAGAAACCACTAATAGCCATTTTGGTTTTTTTACATAATCTTTCTATATTATGTATACTTTTGTTCATGAAAATGATTTTTTTTAAAAAAAAACAATAGTTTCTCCTGTATGTGTGCTCTCTTAGTAGAATTTTTATCTTCAAATGTGTATTTTTAAAACTTTCGGCTTCTATATTAGTTTAAGTTCACCCCTAGAGATGTTGACTTCTGGGTCCTGCCACTATTCATAAGTATATTGGTTTTATGCATTGGTAGATTAATTTGAGACTATCCTACATATGCATCGAACTAGTATACGTCCATATTAAACTAATTAAGTTTACTTAGCATATCCATATATTGATGTACTATACAACTTTCTAACAAATTTCAAGTGGAATGTTACAGGATAAACAAAGAAATAAAGAGAGGTGTTATTGTTGAAATATATATGAAGTTCATAATCTCATATACATACAATATATTAACGTATTGATACATCAAGTAAACTAATTATATGTATAACTATATAAAGACTTCATAATTTTAATAGATTAGCTCAGTCTGATATCGAGTTAGTCTACAACTATAAAGATATTAATTTATTTTTATACTATAGATAATTGATACTAATTATTTTATTGGTAATAGATTGGTCTACACTCAATAATTATCCGCACTAGCTAGCTTGTATTATGGTGGAAGATTAACTTATATTCTATTTCATGTTAGTGTTGCCACAATGTGCTTTGGGGACCAGTTTGATGATGCACGTCCACTACAGTATTGGGGTAGTTCGATATTATAATCTTAAATTTGGCAGATATATGCCAAACATACTTAACACTTGCTCTCGATGATCCTTGCCCTTCAAAAGGATGGACACTTTGCAAAATGTACTTAAGGGCAGCAAGACTATACTAGGTGGATCTTAATTGCTACTTTTCTTCTACGATCATCTGATTTTTCTCGTCCGTTTGGTGGTGGACAAAGTCCTTGATGAAATCATGGTTGTTGTGGCGGCGTCTTTCTCTTAGATAGGTTGCTGCTTTGGTGACCTTGGTTTGGGTTTCTCTAGTTTTGTTATTCTTAGTTTGTAGTTGTTAGTCCAATGGTTGTTGGATCCTTCTGTACTGTTAGTTTCTTTTTAGTGCAAGTTTTGGTTTATTTGCCTAAAAGAAAAGAAAATTATTATAGACTTTAAAGAAAAATTACATATAAAATAATGAGACAAAGAATCCATAAGTTTTGCATAGAAAAATACTTCAAACCTTACTTCTTCGATGGAACTATACATTAGGGTAAATTTTCGACTCACCTAATTTATACACTGGTTTAAATTTATAACGTATAAGTATACATATTTTGTTAGAAATGAAAAAGCTTACAATGAATTCAAAGTTGAATATATAATTATATATAGGATAATCTTGTCCCATCAGTTGACAAACAAAATTGTGTAAACAAAGCTAATGAATGTAGAAGCGCCCATATCCCACCAAAATCAATAAACAGTAAGACATGTATAACTAAGTTCATACTTCATAGCTTTCCTCTCTTTTTTTTCCTGAAAAAAAAAAGTTCATAGCTTAAACATTCTCTATACATGTGTTTGAAAGAAAATTGGCTTGAGCAAGCCATTTCAAAATGTGCTTTTGAAAATTTTGTTGTAATAGGTAGAAAGTTGTATGGCTTTCTATGCCACTCAAGCTGTAAACTAATATGAACAACCAAAATTTGGACATTTTCACCATCAAAATCAGAATCAATTATGAATATTCTCAATTGGGGGCCAAGCTACAAATTTAAAATTAAGAGGAGGTCATTATCGAGATTGGATAGGAGACCAAGTGGCTAATTGTAATTAGCTAGGCAATTAAGTGTGGTCAAGGTATCGTGAGTGTGAGATGGAGCAGGGAGACTTGATAGAAGTTGGCTTCAGACTTTTGTTGGTGTGGACCTGGTCTTTGAATATCTTATGAAAAAGTCAGATGTCAATGTTTGTGTTTCTATTTGCCTGATTAATTAGCATGTGCTAATTCAGTAATTCTACACTAATATTATTTTCTAATGATTCTTTAGATTCAGTTAATCAGTGTCACTAAAATTTGTTCACACTGATATTGTCCTCGCTTAATAAGTGTGAATTCTTTATCCCAGCGAGCTACACAACCTCAACGTTTTGTCAGTCATCGACAAATTATGTGTGGCCTAATATTAGTAATAACTAATAACTCATATATACAACTGATATTCTGGTCACTCAACATCTCAACCACCTCAATCGTGATAACAATAAATCACTAGCTCACTTTATTTAATTATTTTCTTTTTGATGACGAGATTTCTTCTTTCCACGTACCCGATCACTCAAAAGAATAAAGCTGGATTGAGCTAGAAATGAGGTGATAGAAGTAAAACCCTCCTAAAGAGAATAGCTTCCACGGTTCCGCATCATCGTCTTCACATCATCACATTATCTGGGGAACTATCTCCACTCCTAAGCGTAATCTAACGTTGAATATGCTGTTTTAGCCGGTGATTGATCGACATGTATGGATATACTTTCTCTGGGACATTATCCCTCAGTTACTAATTAAATTATATATATTTAATTTCTTTCATTACATGCAATCAATCAACTGGATACATTAATTAATTATCTAGCTGTAGTGCTTTTCCCACTAAGAGATTAAAATAGAAGCTTTGAGTTATGTAGCTTGTAGAGCTAACCCTAATATACCAGAATGCAATAGCCAGATATACCTACTCTTCAGAATAATATATACTACCTACTCCAGGAAACTGATCGGTACGAAGAAGTGAAGAAAGAAATAAAGAATTCAAATTAATTAATGAAAAGAAATTAAAATGTCCAAAGCATATTGGCTTGACCGCTTGACTATCTAAATTTTTTTTTTTTTTGAAGAGATCTAAACTTTGATTTCAACAAGTAAAGACAAGATATATTGATCTTTCAATCCAGGGAAATTGTAATAATCGACAATCTACAGGGTGTGAAAGTGAAACAGCTCCTTTATATTTATATTACCAGGATTTCATGTAAATTAATCAATAATCTGTATTCGCGCGACCAATTATTGGTCAGGTCTAAAATACCTAATCTATCAGCAGAAAAGGCCACTAACCACTAACCACTAATTGATCACTCTAATATATATATATATATATATATATATATATATATATATATATATATAGTTACCGAATAATGAAGAGCCACAGCCCACCAGTGCTGCGCGCATGCCAGCCTCCCCAGAGACCAGGTCTTCTACTAGACTAATTACGTGGTTTAATTGCGCTATATTATAATAAGTCGGCATGCATGGCGGTGCGTCCAGGACTGGACTGGTTTGATGGCGGTGGCTGCCGAGGTCTATATAACCAAACAGTTTTGTAAATCGGTTTATTGGATTTGGCCGGTGAAGGCAGCAGTCCGTACATATAGCCATGGGCAGAGTTTCGGCTTCTATCGGTTTACACGGATTAAATCTGCTCTTTTTACCTTCCTTTCCAAACTATTATTATGTGATGTATTTTTCGCCTGCCTTCTATGAACCGAGTTATGGATGGATTTTGTTCCTATTGGTTAGGATACGACTCGGTGGTGGCTGCTAGGAGTTTTTGTTCCCAGGCTTATTCAGATTCGGTTTTAGTGATCAACTCGATCATACATTTTTTGATACCTGATCAACTCATGTTGAAACCTTCTTTTGGCACGTTTTATATCTAAGTGGATCAAAAAAAAAATTACGTGGTTTAATTAATTTGACTTTGTAAGCCGAAATTAATATGACCAAGATTTACAGAATAAGTTTGGTATATACTTTTTATATTCCGTAAGAGCAACTCCAACAGTTTTTCTATAATTTTTGTATAATAGGGAGGCAAAAGTCAAAGCTTTAGCATCTTTTTCTTCTCCAACTCCAACAGATTCCCTATTTTACAGCAATCTCTAAAATCTCCATATTCTTCCTTAAATTTTTAGAGATTGCTATAAATATAGGGAATTTGGTTTTCTCTTTCCTCACTTTCCCTAAAATAGAGATAGTTATAGGGAATCTGTTGGAGCAAAAGAGACTGATTTGTCCTAAAGTAGAGAAAAATCAAAATATGGGGAAGCTGTTGGAGTTGCTCTAAGTGTATAGAAATGTAAGAAACCATCGCGCTAGCTTAATTTTGTTTGTCTAAATACTCTAAGTATGTACGTACTTCACCGATCACTTTATTTTACAATACAAAGGTACAAAGCAAATGCTGATGAATGTACACTACTCATTTTGTAAGAGCGCGAATAAATAATTAATCTACGCATGTATGTATAAATAAATTTATCATTTGTCGATGCTTATAAGTGAAATGAAACTGATCTACAAAACCAACATATATATGGGAAACTTACCCCCAAAATGTATGTTCACACCTATCAACAATGATCAATGGTTCAATGTTGCATGGGATCAACGACTATCATAAAGAAAATGGAAGCTTATATTGTTTTATGCAATGTTGACCAAAAGGCATATTACTCTTCAATCCTACTTTTCTCTGGATCTGTACTAATTCCACACCAGAACACACGTCAACTTGAACTTCTATTCAAGCAATAAAACCAAAAGTGTACCAAATCGCAATAAACTTTTCTCTTGCAGGATTAAGATCTTCTAATCAGCAATGTCAACAACATTAAGTTGATAGAGTCACCCCACTGATACAAAAGCAAGAAAATTATTAAGCCAAGTTTTATTGCATGAAGATCTATTGACATGTAGACACTGTCCCTTTAAAATACCACTGTTTCATGTGGACATGTAATTGATCTGAACTGGAGTGATGTGCCGGTCAATAACTGATCATCAAAAATCTAATAATCCTGCATGAGTGTCTGTCTGTTAAAGTAAAGAATAAAGATGATCGACGAGATCAGTTGCTAGTGTTTACACTTCTTTCTCGTGCAAAGTTATCTAATTATCTTACCTTTTTCATATTGGTTTCTGTAGCCTTTACGTCTCACACATCATCACCTCTCCTCTGGAATTATTCACCTTAATCCGGGCTTCAAATCTTCTGTCTCCATTTCTCTATCCCCTTCCCTATCTCCCTATCAAATTTTGACACGTGGCATTGTGTTTGCTCAGCCTAACCATCTCTTACCAGCCTGCTAACCCCGTGTGTATCTCTAACCCAACTCTAACTCACCCTAGTTTCTTAAAACCCACCCACGGCTTCAAATCTTCCGTCCCCAGCTACCTCTCTCTGGTTTTTAGCCTGAGGTTTCTGGGTTTTCAGAAATTTTGGAATCTTCTTCTTTTTCTTCTTCGGCTGTCTCGCTTTTTGTCTGGGTCGTGGCTTCAGCTTCCCCACAAACTTTTTCTTCTTCATCATCTCTCGTATCTAAACCCAAAACCAGCTGTTACAGCTATGCTTCCACCTCTGCCGGTGTTGCCAAGCTAAGCTTCTTGGATCTGAAGCTTGAAATTTTGTCAGAAAACCCAGACAAAATTTCTGAAAACCCAGAAACCCCAGGCTAAAAACCAGAGAGAGGTAGCTGGGGACGGAAGATTTGAAGCCGTGGGTGGGTTTTAAGAAACTAGGGTGAGTTAGAGTTGGGTTAGAGATACACACGGGGTTAGCAGGCTGGTAAGAGATGGTTAGGCTGAGGAGACACAATGCCACGTGTCAAAATTTGATAGGCAGACAGGGAAGGTGATAGGGAAATGGGGACAGAAGATTTGAAGCCCTTAATCCGACTATATTCATCATAGACACGTGAGAACATTTGGAGCAAGTACGGACATTGATTTTAACCCTAAAACAGAAATTTTCTGAGTTCACAATGCTAATATTTATATATCGAGCAGCGGGTCAGTTTATACTAGATGAATCGTATCTATATAAGATATTCACTTTGTCAATCTCTCCGGCATCTCCAGGTCGATCGGGTAAAGTTGTGCACTAGCTAGCTAGAGTGAATTTGTAGCTCGATGCCTTGATCGGGTACGTTTTGTGGACTTTTGAGTACAGAGATATTTCTGGCTCTATAGTGGTACCTTCTTTAGAGAATTGACAGGAACTTTACCGTTTGATAAAAGAAAAAGATGAATGAGTCTTTTGCTTTTCTACTCAATGAGATAAATGTGAATCATATGGGTTGTGGTTGGGTCATATATATATATATATATATATATATATATACACACACACACACACACACAGATTTTATCCAGAGTGGAGCTCTGCTTTGAAATTAACGTGTGAAGTTCGAGTTTTTGGTCACTTTTCTGTCGCATATCCATATCTCGACCGTTTAGTTTTTAGGTACTAGTGTATAGATCATCTCTGCAAATTTTCAGCCAAATTGATGATTGTTAAGATATCTAACTCACTTAAACCAATGGGTGGACTGAATGTGTTAGCCTGAACCGTACTAGCTTTAAGGCAGTTATCAATGCCTTAATGATCATCATTTTGGCTGAAAATTTGCAAAGATGATCTATACACTAGTACCTAAAAACTGAACGGTCGAGATGTGGATGTGCAACTGAAAAGTGACCCAAAACTCGAACTTCACACGTTAATTTCAAAGCGGAGCTCCGCTCTGGATATGTATATATATATACCGAACCTCCTCGAGGGAACCAGGCCAACTAATTATCTGATACATAGCCCAACAACCTTCTTCTTTGTTGAAGTATATGGCCCAATAATTATGTCTATGATTATTTCTTTGCTGTACTTAGAAGCTCTTTTCCTTTTCCCTATTGGGTTTTGAAAATTAATTAATTGATTTTTTTTTTATCAAAGGAAGGAAAATCCATTAAAACGGACAACTAGTCCAGAGAGATACAAACAAATCCATAAGGGATACACATACAACAGAAACAATGGGTCCAAACATGGCCCAATAAACAACCTAGAAATACAAGGGCCCAGCCCAGGTCGGTGGTAACCGAGAACCACATAGAACACATCTTCGCCATTAGGAAAGACGCCGCCTTCGTAGAGGTCGAGATAGATCCTTCGCCGTCTTCCTTCCCCTGCTCGGTAGCATGAGGCTGCAAGCCTTCTATCCGGCACCCATGGTGGAATCTCTGCCGATCTCCCCACACACTTGTCCCTCGAAGGGACTGGGTCATTCTAAAGTCCATAGCACCATACGGTTTCAGGGATTTTCTTCTAGCGAAATAGAAGGTATGAGACTTGTTGCAGTTGGCCAAGGAAGGAGGAACGATTTCTGGATGTGGGTATGGTGGGTTGAAGAAAAGTAAGAAAAAGGATGAGAAGAGGCTAGGATTGAGGTGATGATTTCAGTGACGATCTTCATGGATCAGACTGGATCTCTAAGGTTGGGTTGGGAAACAAGCCGTAAAATAAGAAAACAAACATCGGGATTAGCTGCTCGAATGGCGAACATACTCCCCCTACTCTCTAGCCGGTAATCAAGATCCAAAAAGATCTAGATCTAAGCCAGAGAGAAGGGGGAGGAGAGGACGAGATCTACTTTCTCTCTCTAGTTTTAGAGAGAAGGAAGAGAGACTTTTAAATTAATCAATGATTTAGTCTTCTGTTTTTTTTTTTTAATTTTTAATTTTTTTTTCCGGGGTTCATCAATGAAGGGTCCAATTCCCAGTTGAGCAAGTGATATAGAGTAATAGACCAAAAGAGCGAAGGTATTAAGATTCTATCTGCAAGCATAAAAATTATGGTGGTTTGGGAATTAAAAAAACCTGTGATATGAAAAAAGCCATGCTGGCAAAGATAAGTTGGAGAATGCTTCAAAAAGATGATGGTCTATGGTGTCAGGTTCAGAGTATATATTTGAAGCATGATAATATACTAGATCCTAATTATAAAAAGCCTACTAATTGCTCCTATACTTGGTCTAGCATTTGCACTGGTACTTCTGTTATGAGGCGAGGTATTGGTTGGAGGATTGGTAATGGGAATTCTATTTCCTTTTAGAATGACAATTGGTCTGGTATTGGTATTCTATGTGATCATGCTATTGATCATTCAATCTCATGGTTCAGGATTTTTGGATTGGAAAATAGTGGGATGCTACCTTGCTTTTTGCATGTCTTCCTTCTGAAATAGCTGAGAAAATCTTAAAAGTATCCCAATTGGCCTATCAAACTCTCTCGATAAACCAATATGGTTACACTCTGCTACTGGTAAGTTCTCAGTTAAGAGTGCTTATTATGGAATTATCAATCCCACTATGAAGAACAATAGTATTTGGAAGAGTATCTGGCACCTCAACATACCTCCAAAACTCAAGATTTTTACATGGTTGTTTGTGCATAAAAGATTGCTCACAAATGTGAACAGAGCTAGGAGACACCTAATCATTGATTCTAGTTGTCATTGTTGTCCTGGTGAACCTGAAACCATGCTTCGCCTCTTCAGAGATTGTCCTCAAGCTATGGCCATTTGGAAGTGTTTTGATATCCCTACCACCATCTCCAGAACCTTCATGTTAGATTGGGATGGTTGGATGTCTGCAAGTATTCTTCAAAAAAATTGTAAGTGCATTGGCTTCAATTGGTCCCAACTTTTCATTTTCATCTGTTGGTTTATTTGGAAGTGGAGGAATAAGGCAATTTTTGGTGCAAACTTTAGCTTTCCTTGTAATCCTACTGCTATTATTAATCAATATGTTACTGAATGGATCAATGCTAATCAAAGGAGTGAGGTGCATCCTAATGTGAGAACTGAGCAATTGGCAGGCAAAAACCCCCATCTGGCTACTTTAAACTCAATGTTGATGGATCTGAACAAATAGGGGTCTGATTGGTGCAGGTGGAGTTATATAGAGATGATTCTGGATCCTGGATTGCTGGTTTCAAGAGAAATATTAGGAAAGGGGAAGTTCTTCAGGCTGAGGCCTGGGGCCTATTCTCTGGTCTACAGATGGCCATTGCTTGTCAAATCAAGAAAATAATGGTAGAATCTGACTCTGCTGTGCTTATTAATCTTTTGCATAGTACTGAAGCAGACCTTCACCCTTTGGGAACAATCATCTCCCACTGCAAAATTTTGCTGCAGTCTTTTGACCATTATACAATTAATCACAAACATAGAGAAAGGAACATGGTGGCTGACATTCTTGCCAAGACAAGCACTTATCAAGACCTGGGAATTTTCTTCTTTTATACACCTCCAGAATTTGTTATTCAAGCTGTTTTAGATGACATAGCTGGCGTTGCTAGACCCAGGAGTATTGTAACAGCCTTGGCTGACTAGTTTTGTTTGGGCCTTGCGCCCCCATTTACACCAAAAAAAAAAAAGAGGGAAAAGGTACTCTGCTGGCATACTCCTTTCCACTTATCTACACACATTATGTGGTACCGTCCCTACAACCAATCGGTACTCTTTGTTCTGGGCCAATTTATTACAGTTTGTACTGGAGTTCTTGGCTGGTCCCAAGTTTAATCACAAATATCCATTTTCTAGTGTGTTGACACAAATATAAACTTCTAGCCAGGTAATTACATGCATAGTACTACCTGGAGAAATTTGGATCAGAAAACATAATCATACAGAATCAAATATTTTATTTTTGACCTATTCATTTCAGTTCATAACCAATTGAACATACATAAGGGAGCATACCCCCGCTCAGATTTGACCATACTTCTACCAGTGCTTAGCCCCCAAACCACTCACTCACACTAGTCATAAATAACAGAGATAGGCACACTTAGGCAAAAATATTATCCACTGGCTTGGCCTCAAGTTTGGCTTTCTCCTGGTCCTGAACTTGTTCCTTTGCAAGCTTCTTCAGCCTGGCTAGCTCAAGGTCCTTGCTCATCTTCTTCTTGTACATCTCAGTGTAAGTGATTGGCTCCTCCAGAATAGGCTTCTCTCCTTCCCTGACCTTAAGTGGGTAGACTATTGCCTCCTGAGCCGGGTTCTGGAATGTGGCTATGGACAACCTGCTGTGGTTCGAGTTCACCACCGCCTGGTGATCGGCGTTCTTGAACCTCCCATTGCTCAGAAACTGTTCAATCATTAAACACATTATGCGCGCATACCAAGTAGTAAGTAACATATAAGCTAATTAACTATCCGTTAAACACATTTTTACCAAAATAATGTCTTAGAAACTCACCAACCAATTAAATGGAATGTAACACTGGAGGTCATTGGACCATAATTAAGAAGTTGGACATAAATAACAATTAATATGTCCTTATCTTGCTTGTTCAAAAATTCATATAACAATTGTGACACTAAGATTATCAATTATGAATAATTAATAAAAACAGATCAAAATATACTCACATGTCCATGATCTCCAAGGTTGACCACAAAGGCTCCTTCCACAGGTTGAACGGTGATCCACGTCTTTCCGCCGTCCCTGGTGGCCTGAAGTCCACCGACTTGGTCCTGGAGCAAAAGGGTAATTGTACCCGGATCTGTGTGGCGCTTGAGTCCGAGAGTGAGGTCCGGTTGGGGGCATTTCGGGTAGTAATTCACCACAACCTTTTGGTCCATGTCCACGCACGCCTTGGTCAATGCCTCCTTCTCTAAACCCATGGCCTCTGATAAGACCTCCAATAGCCTGCATGCCAAGCCCATCAGCTCGTCACTGTACTGCTTGGTCACATCTCTCCATCCCTCCGGCTTGTCCGGCCACCTCGAGTAGTCGCGGTGGCGCACCGGGTATGAGAAGTAGGTCACAATCTCGCGCCAGTCCTGCACCGCCTCTCCCTGCAGCCAATACAGGTTGTTGACTCATTATTCTGTAACAACGCATTTTAATAACTAAAAGCCCTAAATGTAACATTTACATCAAAAGCTGAGTTTGTAACTGGTCTATATTAATTAATTACCTGTAAATGGCTGGAGACGATGAAGCCACCCTTTTTGCCACCGGTCATGTCGAACCGGAGCTTTTCCTCCGGCGGCAGAGCGAAGAACTCTCTGGCGAGACTGGTCATTTCCGAGATGAGCTTGGAGTCGATGCCGTGATCAACAATCTGGAAAACGCCCCAGTCCTCGCAGGCCTCGACGATCTTCTTGCATATCTCAGCGCGGCGGCCGTCGACCTCTTCGATGCCGGAGAGGGAAATGATCGGAATTTCGTTGCTGAATTGGTTGTAGGCCACCTTGGGGCGCTCGTCTTCGTCGCGGACGAAGCTCTGTTGGAGGGTCTTCTCCCCCGCTATGGCGGTCAGAGTAGTAGGAGTAGGGGCCATTCTGATATATGCTCTCTCTCTCTCTCTCTACCTGAGAATTTTGATATTTCCGTTCTGTTTTGGGGAAGACAAGTGAAAAATGCGATGAAGAAGATGATGTTTGGTGTGGGGTGAGGGGGTGGTTATATATTGGGGATTTAATGGCGATAAAAAGGGGTTGGCAGCTACAAGCCTACAACTACCTCAAAGCGCTCGTGAGTGAGCTTCTCTTCTTTCAGTCATCACAAAGACAAACTAGCCTCAAGCTACACCAAACCCCCATTTTTTTGGCTTCTTGAATATTTGGCATTCTATGGACCCTAGATTGGATATCATTTTTAAGCAGTGACGATTCAGAATTTGATTTATACAAAAATATATTGTCATTTTCTCGTAAAAAAAAAAAAAAATTTGATGTGAGGGCATATATGTTAATGTTTAGGTTAATTTTTTGTATACAAGCTAATAGATCATCAATTTACTCTATTATAAACAAAAACTCAGTAGGTGCATGAGCCCTCACTTGCCTCTAGATAGGTCCGCCAGTGTTTTCAAGAATGTTATTGAAACGATGTATGTAGAAGAGTGAAAATGTTTGAAAAAAAAACTCTTCTTTTCACTTTTTGCTATTTTTAACAAAAAGAAAAAGAAGAAAGAAAGATGGTTTTTAAATAAAAGAAAAGAGTAGTTAATGTGGATAAATATAATTATGGTATTACAATTTACATGCATGTGAAATTTTATTAATTTGTGAAACATTCATCGTGTGATATGAAACCACCACACACAACTGCTTGAGCCAAAATGGTATAGTCACAAACTTTTTATGAGGGCCGACTTGATATATGTCACGGCCTAATATACTAGGTACTCATTATGGAGGTGGGGAGTAGATCAGCCGTCCCGGATGAACTTGTCCCAATTCTGCCTCACTACTAATTATGCCTCATTACTAAAATCTCGTCACCTGATCACTTTTTTAACAGAAATTCAACTCTCTTAGAGCTGTTAATATTTTATCTGAATAGGAATGAAATACCATAGAAACCATTCTTCTCTTCTCTGTTCATATCAATATAGGTCCGAATAGATATATGTCACGATCACCTAATATACTAAATGCTCCTTATGGCGATGTACCCAGTATTTGGAGATCACGTAAAAACCTAAGCCAGGGATTGGGTAAGGGGAAGACAAACCGTCACAAACATATAACAAGTATGTAAGAAATATGAGTAGCTTTTGGTCTAATTAGTTAAATTCTTTTCTTTTTTTTTAATCAACTATTAGTACAAGTTTCGAGTTCGAAATTTTTTTTTTAATCCCTTTTTGATTAAAAGACGATTCTACGGAGTCTATTTTGATGGATCGTGCTAAAATATTAAAAATGATAAAATTTGCAGAAATTTTTTCTTAAAAAAGTTTTTATCCAATGGTATTTGATATCTTTCAAAACTAGGGATTTGGGTATTGAAATGGGGGACATGTGATATTCACCTAACAGGACTAGCGCAGCTGGGGATGCATGTGCATACCAACCCACCCCCTACACCTTAATTATTTAGTTGACATCCGATCTACACGCATGCGTACTCGCCATTGATTTTCTTTTTTGTTCTTATCAATCATAAACTGTCTATTTTCCTCATACCAACCAAATTAGTGGTCAAATTAATTAAATGATTGTTGTTAGATGTACCCGAAAAATATGTTACCATATCTAGTAATAAATTTTTTTGAATCAAATTAGTGGTCAAATTAATAAAATGATTGTTGTTAGATGTATTTAGTAAATATCTTACCATACCTAGCAATAAATTTTTTGCAAGCACTATTCAAACCCAGCAACACATACACTCGATATAAACCTAAATGTCATCAATCTCCATCATTATAATTAGGACTTAAGACCAAGGAGAAAGAACACTGATCTTGTAATAGGATCTCATTTTGCATGTTTTATGGGCGATGATCTCTCTCTTATATATGCCCATTTTCTTCCAATATTTTTTATGTTTGTGTTTGTCTAATACGCTCCTCAATTTCGAGCATAATTAAAGAACGATCTGATACATAACCAATAGATAGGGGGAGCTTAATGCTTCATGCATAATAAAGTGATTCAAACTGCAAATATGTGCAATTTTTCAATTAAGAAGAGCATATTTGATACAAATCAAGATAATAATTTGCAGACGGATGAGGTGGATGAACCCAAAAGGAACAAAAGCAATATAATAACTAGTAGCAGTAAAATTATTGTGTTTGTATGCATTTGCGCCAATATATTCAAAGAAGGTCCTTTGAAATACAAAAGTTTCTAGTTTCTACCTAGCCTTTACTCCAATAATGGTGTCAACGTGTGTTGGATCTGGTTGCTGGATTTGTTTATCAAAACTAGAAAATGTCTACACACCCCGATGGGTGTAAGAGTAGTGGGGAGTTATAATTTTTTATTTATTTTAAGAAAAAAGTGGAGAGTTATAATTGTGAGAGTGGGGAGTTTGAAATAATTATTTTCTTTTATTTATGTTTCTTTATGGTTTTATTTTACTTTTTATGTTTTTGTCCCTAATCTTATTTTAATATTTGAGGGTTATAAAGGTAAAAAAAATTAATTTTGGCTAACAACACCTCTTCTCTGAATAATAGTGTAGATTAAGGTTAAAGTTGGAAAACATGAGAAAATATTTTAAGTGCTGAGTGTATTTATATATTTGTTGGATACATTTAGAAATATCCTAATGAAATTATATTAAACCCCCTCCAACTCCAATTGTTGATACACTAATTATAGAGAATCATAGCAAAAAAGTTTGACGCAAACCAAGAACAAAGGAATAGCTCATGATCGCTAATCCAATGAAGATAATCAAGTCTTCGGTCTCCTCAGCACAATTAATCTCTTGATGTAATTTGACTAATTTCTGTGTGGGCAAAATTACGAATTATTTTTGTAAATATGTGTGTGTGCTCATGGCGGACGAATTACTTCCTAAAAGGAGATCTAAATCCAGCTGCAAACCTAATTTACATTTTACTCGACTTGCTTATTAGACAAGCATTAGGTTCTAAGTCTTTTTGCAGCACAAACTATGACCATGTTTGTTTTCCTTCATATAAGGACTAGATAGGAAAATAAAAGTCAAATCTGACCACTAGTCATGTTTGGAGGCCCAGATATGGTTGGGCCGGAAATCTTGTGTCCTATTAGACATGGATAACAAATCTATTTAGAATGGTATCATGAAACAAATTCATCTTCTGATTTCTCTCTCTCGACTCATTTTGACCATGCAAAATGCTCTAGATGTTCATCTTGCTATCTGCTCCGTTCCAATTTTCCGGCCATTTGCGGCCATTTTCGACTGCTTCTGACCTTCTCCAACCTTCTCCGATCTCATTCTACTGTCTTTTAGGTAATTTTCTCTTCGATTTTAGCTCTTGTTTGTGGTTCTCGATCTGTAGCTGCTATTTTCTCTAGGAGATTCAATTTCAGTCATATGTAATGCATCTTTCTCTCTAATTTGATGGGTTTTCTTCTCCTTTTATCTGGGATTGTAAGTTTAATTCATGGGTAATATGAATTTTTTATTAATTGAGATTTGGTTTGTATGTATTTGTATGTATGTGATTAATTCATCGAGAATGGATGTCATGAAGTAGTTTGTATGTATTTGTATTCATGAAGTAGTTTTTTATTTTGATTATTACTATTTTGGAAAAAATTCACCAACGGTGTCTGGACACTTAAGGGACTTTTAGAATGATACCTGAACTTACAAAGTTATCAATGTGATACCTGGACTCATTTTTTCGTATCAATGTCGTACCTATGACCAATTTCCGTAACGGCTCCGTGACGGAAATTGGCCGTAGGTATCACATTGATACGAAAAAATGAGTCCAGGTATCACATTGATAACTTTGTAAGTTCAGGTATCATTCTAAAAGTCCCTTAAGTGTCCAGACACCGTTGGTGAATTTTTCCCAATTTTGCACGTGAGTCACTTAATGAAAACAAAATGACCGATTTACCCTCAAATTCTTTCTTTCTTTTCTTTTCTTTTTTTCTTTATTCTTCTTTCTTTCTTTCTTTCTTTCTTTCTTTCTTTCTTCTTCTTCTTTTCTGGTTTCTTCTTCCCCTGATTTGAATCATCAAGATTCAAATCATCTTGCTCGTCCGATTCCCAGCGCTGCTGCGTCTCAATCCACCTTCATGCACCACAGATGTTTCTGGTTCCCCCAACTTCAAATTCTATAGCAAATTGAAATTGTGCATTAAGGCTTCACCGCACACTCCGAGTTCATCCCCGCCGCCGTCGCCAATGACTTGACTTGACCACAACAACCTCCACCACCGCACAACAACGTCATCCTCCACTGCTTCTCGATTGGGTTTGGGGATAAGGATTGCTTCTTCCTCCACCGCTAGCGAAATCGTGGAGGCTCAAGGCCACATTCTAAGGGCCACTGGCCGGAAGGACAGCCACAACAAGGTTTGCACCACCAAAGGCCCCAGGGATCGCAGTATCAGGCTCGTCGCCCACACCGCCATTCAATTCTACGACATGCAGGACCGGCTTGGATACGACCAGCCTAGCAAGGTTGTCGATTGGCCGCGCAGGACACGCAGAACGTGAGCCTCAATTTCTCGATGGTGGAGGCTCCGAGTCCTTTGTTTACTAATCGGCGAGGCACAATGGTGGGTAGCAGCGGAGTGGTGAAGCTGGTGAATAAGAACAGCTTGAATTTTCTGCAGGTGAGGATGGTGTTGAGGCCGAAGTTGTTAATCTTTGTCTGCCTAAAATTGCCTCTGATCGAAGTTGGGCTAGAGGCCGAAGTTGTCGGCTAAACCGATGAAGTTGCAGGTGAGGATGGTGTGGAGGTGGTGTTGCATGTCGGGAAGAAGGAGAGGATGGAGGGGTGTGATTGGAGCTGTGATTTGAGAGTGCAGGGCTGGCGGGGTCTGAGTTTCTGATCAATGGTGTATAAAAGGGGGTCGGAGGAGAGAACGAGAGTGGTGGTGGTCAAGTCATTGGCGGCGGCGGCGGGGATGAATTCGGAGTGAACGGTGAAGCCTCAATCCACAATTTCAATTTACTATAGGATTTGAAGTTGGGGGAACCAGAAACATCTGTGGTGCATGAAGGTGGATTGAGACGCAGCGGCGGTGTTTGATCGGCGATCGGCGGTGGGAATCGGACGAGCAAGATGATTTGAATCTTGATGATTCAAATCAGGGGAAGAAGAAACCAGAAAAGAAGAAGAAGAAAGAAAGAAAGAAGAATAAAGAAAAAAAGAAAAGAAAAGAAAGAAAGAATTTGAGGGTAAATCGGTCATTTTGTCTTCATTAAGTGACTCACGTGTAAAATTGGGAAAAATTCACCAACGGTGCCTGGACACTTAGGGACTTTCAGAATGATACCTGAACTTACAAAGTTATCAATGTGATACCTAGACTCATTTTTTCGTATCAATGTGATACCTACGGCCAATTTCCGTCACGGAGCCGTTACGGAAATTGGTCTTAGGTACGATGTTGATATGAAAAAATGAGTCCAGGTATCACATTGATAACTTTGTAAGTTCAGGTATCATTCTGAAAGTCCCCTAAGTGTCCAGACACCGTTGGTGAATTTTTCCCTACTATTTTCCCCCTCTTGTTATTGCAATAATCGGACTCATGAATGTGTTTTGCATAAGATGGGAATTGATAACAATGTGTTGATTATCTTTAAGTGTCTTATACATGGCCTAACTGCAACAAGGAGTGGAAGCTTTTGAAAATAATGTGTTATAATGTGTTGCATTGCCATGGTTTCTTTCTCGTTTCCATTTTTACAGTTAAGAGTTCATTACAACTCATTAGTATTATGTTTCATATCTTTGGTTTAGAGTTCCCTCTAGTCTGGTGATTTCCAGTAGTGTGATAAGTTTTTGATATGAAATGCTTCTTTGTATGTGTGCAGAGTTATCATGGCTTCTAGTGGTGTTTCTTCTAGTAACTCTCTCTCTCTCTCTCTCTCTCTCTCTCTCTCTCTCTCCCTACACACACACACACACATATATATGTATATTGTTATATTTATTGACTACTGAGAGTTGCGACAACTCCCTAAACTCATAAGAATAGTCACTGTATGCGTTTTGCTAATGCAGTTTTTATGAAAGTTTCATAGTCATTTCTAGATTTTTCTGTCACATACTTGTTTTCTTTTCTTTTCTTCTTGGCATGTTTTTAATGATTATATGACGATAGAAGAAAAATTTGGATGTTTTTGTTGGTAAGGCAGCTGCATGTACAAAAACAAATCATAGGCGCAATGATGTTTTTGTATCTATGTGTTGTGGTGCATAGATCCCGCAAGAAAAGAAAGGTTTTAAGTGATCGAACATTTGTTAGGCATGATACTCATTTTAGTCTTCTAGATAAGTTCATAAATTCAAGTGACACAACAGTATAAATGAACTCCTGATGGATAGGAGGGCATTTCACCTATTATGTGAATTACTTCGTCGTGATAGGGGGTTGACGAATGATGGTTCAGTCTCAGTAGAAGAGCAAGTGTGTATTTTCCTACACATTCTTGATCACCATGTAAAGAACCGTACAATACAAGATCAGTTCCAACGCTCAGGAGAGACTATAAGTAGGTATTTTAATTCGGTTTTAAAATGAGTGTGTCGATTACAAGGTCAGCTACTAAAAGCACCAGAACCTATGCGTGATGATGAGAGTGATGCTAGAAGGAAACCAAGAGCAAAGTATAGTCCACATGTTGAGTCAAATATTAAGGACTTTAAGAAAAAATATGTTGTGGTATATGACATGCTCCAAAAAAGTGGATTTGGATGGAATGATGTGAGGAAGTGCGTTAAGGTTGATAATGATGAGGCATGGTATGCATATGTCAAGGTAAATTTTACTAGCTTGATGAAAAGTGGCAGAAATTGTTTTGCTTTTGGTTGTGTTTTGCTCTCTATATATATTGCATTTGAAAGAGTACGGGTACTATGTAGAGTACGGTTACTGAGCTATAAAGCTCTGTAATGCTTATTGGTACATGATTACTGATTGTAAAATTTTCTATGTTAGGAAATTATCGTTTTTGTTTTCAGCATCACAAGGATGCTGATGGATAGAGGGGCAAACCATTCCCACGTTATGAAACATTTGCTCATATATTTGGGGTGGACCGTGCTATTGGAAAGGATGCCAAAGTACCTACTGGAATAGTAGAGGAAGTTAATGAAGAGCTTGAAAACCAAGAGCATGCTGATGCATTTGATTCTAAGGTAGAAGCAGGTCAACTATCCACTGCTAAATCTGAGTCCACTTCTAAATCCGAGTCTACAAACACGAGTAGGAGGAGGAAAAGAGGGGATGATGATAACATAGTTCGTGGCTTAGACAAGTTTGCTGCAACATTCAAAGAAGTGATGCAGACTTCAAATGAGCAGATCCACCTTCTTGTTGAATACTTGCAGCCAAAAGGTAGCAAAAAAGATGAGGTACGAGCTAAAAAAGATGAATTGTGGGATGAGCTCTTAAAGTTAAACCTTTCAACAACAAATCGAATCATAGCATTGAAAATTCTAATGGCTGATTCTGCTGAGCTTTTCTTAGCTCTAGATAAAGAGGAAGAAAAGATGGAGTTCATCACGCAACTGCTTCTTTAGTATCATTTTGAAATTGTTTTGCTAGCAAGCCCATGTGGATGTTATTTTGAAATTGTTCTGCTAGCAAGGCACTGCACTTTGAACTTGTGGATGCAGATAGTGCAAGTTGAAGACATTGGTGATCGAAATGCCATACTGCGTATAATTTTGAAATTACAGCTTGTTTCTTATTTTTCTGTTCTTTCTTTTATGGGGCTTTGGCTTCGACTCTTTTGAGTCCTTTGTTTGTTATCGACTTCATTATCATATTTCATGTTGTGGCTTGGCATGTTGTTTGGTCTAATTGGTCTTGTAACTTAATATTTTCATATAGTAATTGTACTTGCTAGTACAAGGTATATCAATTTTTTTTTTTAGGAAATTGATTTATTAAATCATATATCCAGAATTATAGTTGTAAATTTCATATTTTAGCTTGAGTGCTTTTATTTTTATTATTATGTCAGATGTTTATAAGTGCTGGATAAGAGAATAAAAAAATGATAATAAAAAGAAAAATGTTCAAAATGGTTGTTTTTGGCTTATCCAATCACCATAAATATGTACCTACCAAACGTGGTATTGGATAGGTGCAGGACTTCTCCAATCCAATCTAATCAAGTCTGATCAGGATTGGATTTCTAATCCAATCCATGGTACCAAACACAGCCTATATGTCAAACAAAGACTTTTTCTTTTCTTTTTGGTTACATGGGGGTCGTCTAAAAAGACCCGAAAACAAAAGAAACAGATTAACTAATAACTGAGACATTCCGATTTCTGGTAACTGCACACAAATCATCAAGGCAAACAAAGACATTGGATAAGAATCACATTGCAAAAGCAGATTTGGCATAACTTGTGCTTCAAACTTAAAACAGGTAAGCTGCCACAACCATTTGGGCTTAGGTTTATGAGAGGAGCTCTGTTACGATGTAGAAGCAAGATGGCCAAGACTTCATTGGGCCGTCCTTTCTTTCTTTCGTTGGTTTCTTCTTTCCAAGGTCCATCAAGTGGAACTCTAACCCACCACAGTACAAGGCTTTCTTAAAAAAGCCCATACAAGTCGTTTAAGTGATCAATGAAGGCTTTGTTATCATCTTCATCACAAAACACCAGAGTTTTATTCATCTCCGGCCTTCCAAGGAAATTGTATATAAACTGCTTATAATCATCAAATACTTGTACTTTGTTTGTAAGTTGTCGTTGCTCCAATTAACAATACTTGAGAATAAATCACTCCGGGCGTCCTTGGTCCAATTAAGTAATTGTCGTTGTTCATTCTAGCTGTCCCTTGTCTAAGTAGGGGTTCAATATATATATAACAAAAATACACACACAATCAAATATATATATATATATATATATATATGATACTTTTGAATAGAAATTTGCGATCAGAATTATTATTTTTGTCGATTCTTAATTAAAAATAGTAAAAGTAGCTCAATTAACTAAAAATGTGTAAACTTTATATTACGTTAAAGGAAATTGATACTAATCAAATTGTTAAAAGTAATGAGTACGGTTTTTTTATAATTAGTTAATTATTTATAGAAATAATTTTTATGGAAGGACATAAAAGAATCAAACATTGATCATTGTCTTACATTTTGAAGAAATTCTTAGGTATGACAAACATACCAGTTACGTGGTACGCCCAACCAATCATGTATCTCTATTTTTTAATTGTATTTCAAAACAACTAATGTGTAATTATAATGAAATACCCAAAACACCTCCCTGCGTAGGCAATGATTGGTTAGAGGTACTACCACGTGGCATGTCTGCCCTACCTAAGAATATATCTACATTCTGAAATCAGACATTCGCAAAAAGATCAGTACGACAGACGAGAGAACCTTCTATACACATTACACACAGAAACATGTAGAGTACTCATAGAACTTGTTTATACGTATGGATCAAGAGGCCCTTACTAGAACAGGGCGGGCCGTATACACACAAAAAGTGAGCTTCACTACATGCTAGCTATAGCTCGGTAGATTCAAATTAATCAAACTAATGTAATCATAGAGAGAGAGAGAGAGAGAGAGAGAGAAGAAGGCATTTGTTGAAACATTATGAGTTGGGGGCAGTCTGGCATAGTACTATGACCTTCCCCAAGACCCCTTGAACTGTGAAAAGAAACCATAGAATAATTGCAACTGGGCACCAGACAGAGAGGCACTGATAGTCCCACCGCCCTTGCTTGAACATCAAGCACTAGTGCACTACTGTGTCACTGACTACCCTCACCCTCTTCTCTCTATAAATATACACACTATCAGACTCATCTCTCTCACTACTCTCTCATCGACCAGATATTTCAGGCACTTCATCATCTTCATATCCCTCTTCTCAATCAGTAACATGGGAGCCTTGTCGAGAACGTTGACGGCTTCACTGGTTCTCTCTTTTCTGCTTCTCCTTCTGGCCGAAGCAGATCACCAGACTGTCATGGACCTCAATCACGCTGCAGCTCCCAGCCCCTTACCCCCCACCATAGGTACTTAAAGTTTATATAGCTCTATCGATCTCAGTACAGGCTAGCTTTTAATGTATGACTGTACATATTATACGTAGCCCTAACGTACGTGTGAATTGATAATGCAGATTGTGGAGTGGCTTGTAATGGAAGGTGCAAACTATCGTCCCGGCCACGCCTGTGCAAAAGGGCGTGCGGAAGTTGCTGTAACAAGTGCAACTGTGTTCCTCCGGGCACTGCCGGCAACTTGGATGCTTGCCCTTGCTACGCTAATCTCACCACCCACAACCAAACCCGCAAATGCCCTTAATTAATCTATTTTGTGTAAATTAATTTAAGTACATGCATATATATGCTTGCTCATATGCTAGCTAGCTTTTGCTGTCAGCTTGATCAATCATATATATGGTTGTCTTCCACCAGAATAAAGTTGATGATCAATATCACAAACTTGTACCTTTATAATTATTGAGATATAATGTTGTAGGCCTTCTTGTGTAATATTAGCTTTTGTATTTCTCCGTTATGAGTTTCAATATTATGTAATAAAGCATTTTTTTAAGTCCATTGTCGATCTGATGATTATTGAGTACACACATAATTTCTTTCTTCTTTTTCTTCTTCAAAATGGAGCGGTCACCAACTGATATCAAGTATATAGAAGCTATAGCCTAAGTACTCGCTATTTTCTGAATTGGTTTTCCTTAATCCCACTTGTACTAGTATTAAATTGGTTATATATGTTGTGCATATATGAGAGAACTCAGATTTTTTCCAAAAGTAGTTTAATCACAGTACGACTGGGTTCAAAGCTCAATATATAGCAAGTACAAGAATCATCATATATTATAGAGTAAAACCCACCACTAGGGTCAAAACTTTTCTCCACCGGACAAAATGATACTCAACTTTCAAAAGTGATCAAAATGATACCTAAATTTTTAAAAGTGATCAAAATGATACCTAAATTTTTAAAAACAAATCAACTTGATACCCAACTTTCAAAAGTGATCAAAATGATACCTGAAGTTTTAAAAACAAATCAATTTGATACCTCAGTTTATTTTTTTTAGGGCTAAATACTGGTTACTACTCTGTGGTTTAGATCCAAAATCAATTCAGCTCCTGGACTTCTAATTTCATAAAAAACACCCATGTACTTTCAATTTTGATCTAATAGGTCCAATTCATTAATATTCTGTTATGGGTTCAAGTTATAGTTGGATTATTTGTTGAAAAACTATTTATTTGATAGATTTCTAATAGTGGGACTCACTCCAAAATTGATTATGCAGGCCACCTCAACACCACATCATAAAACATAGACCATATATGAGCCACGTTAACAAGTTAAATGACTCAATTGTCGGAAGACTAACAAATTTGACCTATTAGATCAAAATTGAAAGTGCAGGGGTGTTCTTGATGAAATTAGAAGTTTAGGGACTGAATTGATTTTGGACCCAAACTACGTAGTATAATGTATTTAGCCCTTTTTTTGTTTTGTTTTACTTCTTTGTTAAATCAAATGCAAAATCAAGCACAAAAATTGAGGTGATTTGTGGTCAAAGGGTCATTAATCATCTATAACCCAATCTTCTTCTTCTATAGAATTTAAAAAAAAAAAAAAATCTTCCATTCAATTTCAATTCTACCATCGATCGTAGAAACAAATAAAGTTCGGATGTTTCCTAACTTCTAAAGAAACAAAGAAAAATGGGAAGAGAGAGAGAGAGGCAGAGATAGAAGAAGAAGAAGAGAATTAACAAAGTAAAATAAAAAATAATTGAAAAATAGTTTTTTGTGTAAAATATTATTATAACCCCATAAAATACTGCACCACACGTGATTAATTTTAACAAAAAGTAAAAAAAAAAATTAAACCGAGGTATCAAATTAATATGTTTTTAAAACTTTAGGTATTATTTTGATCACTTTTGAAAGTTAGGTATCAAGTTGATTTGTTTTTAAAAATTTAGGTATCATTTTGATCACTTTTAAAAATTTAGGTATCATTTTGATCACTTTTAAAAGTTAGGTATCATTTTGTCGGTGGAGAAAAGTTTTGACCCTAGTGGTGGGTTTTACTATATTATATTTTGAACAAGTAACAGAGTAGATCTAGTGTGAATCTGAAAAAACGATTAAATTTTGTTGCGGTAGGTTTAGGATGCTGCTGTAGCTCAATAATATATATTGGTCAAATGATCAATACAAGCTGTGCTTATTCTCCCCCATCCAAGTTTAAGAAAGAAATTGTTTGATGGGCTCTGAGAAACCAATGACTTTCCAATAAGCTGGCTGGCCTTCCCACCAAGTTTCACCATCTCGCTTTGGAGGTACGTACAATTATTGGAAGAGCATGATTGACAAAAAAGAAAGGTAAAATAGTCAAATTATCCTCTGACTTTTCTCATGGCTGCTGATTTACTCCATGACATTTCAATTTTGATTATTTACACCCTCACTTTTCTAATTGTTGCCAATTTACACTCTATCATTATTTTTTAGACTTTCCATCTAATTTTCCGTTAATTTGGTTAGCACGTGAGAGGCTTTTTTGTATTTTCAACTATCACCCAAAAAAATAAAAATAAACAAACCATGTCAAAGAAATATAAAAAAAAATACAAAACTGTTCTTCGTTAAAAAAAAAAAAAAAAACTTGCCCTGTGTCGCTTCTTGCTTGTCCATCTCTTCTTCTTCTTCACTCCCTTTATTTCAAGATTGGTCGTTAGCTTACAACTGATCGCTTAATTAATATTTGCTAGTCACATCAAATGATTGGAGAATCTTATCACTGAAGGAGAAACGGTCTTTGATCATTTAGGTTTCTGGTTTTCTTTTTCTTTGAAGGCCGGACTAGCTAGTCATTAATATTTCAAACATTCATATGAGAATTTGATTTTCCATCTTTCCAGTTGGAGGGGTTTGTATTGTGTATAAGAATGAGAAACCATCGAACAAACTAAAATATTTATATGCATGGAATATGAAAATTAAAATTACAGCAACCATGTTAAGGTCATCTTGATTGATTCAAGTTGGGATTGTGTTATATTGATCTTGATAAAAGGAACATAGAGGAAGTGGTCATGCTGAGAAGAAGATAAGTGCGAGACAGATAGAGAAGAAGATGAGAGGTTGAGGAGAAAAAAAAAACAGTTGTGGGAGACGAATAGCAGTATTTTATTTTTTAACAAAGTGTTTAAGTAAATCCAGTATATGTGTCTGGCCCAAACTCGATGTTAATTGCTCTAGTTGAAATAGGGTTTATATTAGAGATATTCTCGGAGAATCTTAGGAGATATCCAATCAATGTACGATTATGTTTCCATGTACAACTCTATCTCTATGCTTGTAATCCTATATATAAAGAGGCCCCTATTATCAATGAAAGCACGACTCAATTCTCTCCCAATTTCAGTTGTTATCAGCATGACGCCCTAACCCTAAAACCTAATAGCCAAAACCCTAAAACCTAATAGCCAAACTAAATCTGAATACAAAACCTTGAATCCCTTTCGATCCCCACCGCACATCTTGAAGCCCTCCATCCCAAGAGTCCAGAACTGGCGGCGCCACCCCAAGAACCGGCCGGAAACCTATAGAACCGGCCACCGGAAGCTCCAAACCACCCGCAGCAAATACTCTACCGGTTCACCACCTTCCGGACCTCTAATTGCTAAGAAATTTTTCCAGCAGTAGCTCATCAATCTAAGAGTCCGGGAACAGGAAAAATTTTCCCCCAAATCTGCTTAAAAAGAGGTGAACCGGCCACCTAAGCATCTGCAGCCTTGAACCGGCAGAAGAAGAAAAGAAAGGAAAAAAAGGAAGGATAAGCCCAGAAGAAGTCAAGCCCAACCCACTGCCACGTCAGCTAGGTCAACTCACTAGTCAACTTCAGTCAGCAGTCAACGACCGCCGGCGACTTTCCGGCTACTTTTTCCGACAACTTTTTCAGCCCAAATTTTCCAGAGACCTATTTCAAGGTATTTTTTTTACTAAAAGTTCCCATTTTTTAATTCAATTTCTCTTCTTTTTCGGGGACTTGCAAACTCCCTTCTTCTACCCCCCCTTTCTTTATCATAGGGGAGACATAATTAAGCTGAACTGTGGGGGTTCGTGCTCACTCCAAGCTTAGAGCTTGTTGAGATCTCCAAACTTAGAGTTTGTAGAGAATTTATGATCGACCACTTACATCATTGTTTCGATCTAATCCAATACCTCTTGGAATTGAATCTCTTGGAAGTAATTACGCTAAAAAATTCTTAATTTCTTTGGAGCGACTACGCTCAGAAATTTTATATGTTTTCATGGTAGCTTTTTCTGCTCTGAAACTAACCATTTTTCTTGTTCTTTTTCAGGATGAGTAACCTGAACAAATTAGACTTTGCTCCATTGGGAACAAATGGCTCTAGATATCACATGTGAGTTCGTAAGGTCCGCCGACATCTCAAGGCTGATGGAATCCTGGATACGATTCTCGAGCCTAACCAGGACGTGCTAACTATAGAGCAAACTTAAGCTTTGGAAGCAAATAGAGCAGCCTTAGAGGCAAATAAGGCGAAAGCCATCATCCTAATGACTCGTCATATCGATGATTCGCTCCAGTACGAGTGTATGAATTAAGAAGACCCTAGAAGGCTGTGGGTCTCACTCAAAGAAAGATTTGGCAACATCCGTGACTCCCTACTTCCTAACCTAGAAGTGAGATGGCATAGCCTCCGCTTCTGTGATTTCAAGTCAGTTCTTGACTACAACTCGGAAGCACTTCGCATTAAATCCTTAATGGAATTCTGTGGTAAAGAGATCACAAATGCGATCTTGATTGAGAAGACTCTCTCTACCTTCCCCGTCTCTGCATTGATGGTTGCTAAGAACTATCGAATCGATGTTACTGCAGGACAGATCACAAGGTATCATGAGCTTATTGGAGCTATGAATGTCGCTGAAAAGCATGACAACATCCTTGTGAAGAACTATAATTCAAGATCCATAGAAACAGAGCATATTCCGGAATCCAATTATAGTCGTGCCCCTAAGAGAGGGCGCCAAGAGCGAAACCCTAATCTTAGGGATACTTCTGGACGTTCTAGTCCAGATAATCGCTCTACTTGGGAAGGTAACTTCCACAATAGGCGAACACGGAACCGAAGAGGTCAACGTGGAAAGAGAGAGGGAGGCAACACCTCTGGCCATGTTGGTGGCGCCACCAACACTAAGAGCCATCTAAATGACGCTTTTAAAGCTCCACAATCAATGAAATCTGAGCAAAGAGATGTATGTTCTAGATGTGGAGTATCCGGTCATTGGGTGCACATTTGTAGAGCTCGTGAAGAAATATATTGTCACTGCCTACAAAGCATATTGTGAAGCAAGAGAAGCTCACTATGTGGAAAAAGAAGATCAAGAAGATGATCTAGAGTGAAGGGTTGAAGACTACAAATCTGGCTGGGATCAATAGATCGCCAATTCAGTTTAAGTCTTTATTTTTCCAAGAGATGTAATAGGCAATTGCCATATAATTTGTAGTAAATGCCATTGGTTTAGTTTTTCTTCACATAGGCTCGATCATCCAAAATGAGTATGATGTCTAGGAAGGTTTTGAGATAAGTGGTACTTAACTTAAGCGAGCTTTGCTCCACCGACATCTCTCTACTCACCTGGTCATATTTATTTTGGAGTTACCGAAAGAAGTCAAACGACTACCATTTTTTTGCATTAGCTAGCATTTGGATTAGATTCTCTTAATGGTTAAGAGACAATGATGTACTCCGTTGGCTTATGAATAAAATTTCGAGTTCTTTTCATAATGACCCCATTTTGATTCTGAGAATATTACTTTGTGACTACGATGGCTAGGCCATAAGTATTAATTCAAGGACATGGAATAGCCCAAGTCCCCCTTGCCAAAAGGCACCTTGATTACTGTCACAGAAACTCTCTATGCTCCTAGGGCAAATCACACCTATGAATAGCCAACGGATTCTGTGCGAAAACGCATGTAGAGAACTGAAATGAGTTCCTTTGCAATACCTCTAATGATTGCAAGTAAATGCGCATCTTAGAGAAGATTATGTGTCTCTCTAGTGGACTCTATGTCACTATTCGAGCTATTAAATCCAATAAAGTCATGAGAGAAGATCTCTTGGATTTAGACACATATTGGCTTTGTCACGACAGGATAGGTCATCCTAGTCATGATATGATGATCCGTCTACTAAAGACTTCACATGGACATCCTTTCTTTAGAGTGAAACGAAGCAAGAATCAAATGTTGACTCCTGGACTAAGTGTGACCGCCGCCGCTACCTCCGGAGCCGCTGCCTTCCACCACCAGCCTAGGGCTGGCATAGTCCTTAACCATGATGCCATGGATAGCGTACATCGTGGTGATAACGCCGCAGGTGATGCTGCAATCACCAACTTTTCTTCAAATAGTGTTTCAAAAGCTCAAGCCCAACCGAAATCCTCATTGGTTGCTTCTAAAGCCTCTCGCTCGTTTGACAAAGCCCGTTTCTTAGGGAAATTATGATTGAGACAGTCCTATGCAAAAGATATGAAAATACTCATTATGTTCTTACATAGAATCCTTAGGGATTCTGTGGACTAGTTCAACCAACTTGCGGACGTTTAAATATCTCATGATGTTGGTTGACAAGCAAATACGTTGGTCACGTGTTGTACCATTTTCCACTTGTAAATGCTACTTATACTAAACTCCTAGCACATACCATATAACAACGGGCTCACTCCTCGGATCATCCTATTCAGTCAATTGGACTTGACAATACTAGAGAGTTTACATCGAAAACTTTCGATGGTTATTGCAATGGGACTGATGTTGGACATCATATTCCCATGAACATACCCAAATGGTCTCGCGGAAACGACTACGATGGTAGTCAGGACATTGGTAATGCGCACAAATCTCCTTATATTCGCTTAGGGTGATGCAATATCGCATGCAGCTATGCTAATTCGTCTACAAACCACTGCCACTCAATCTGCCTCTGCTTTACAGCTAGTGACTGGGTACAAGTATTTCGTACTTACACATATTTGAGTGTGCCATTTATGTGCCAATTGCTCTGCCACAACGTTCTATGATGGGTCCTTATACACGAATGGGCAACTACGTTGGATTTGAGACTCTGACAATCGTCCATCACTTAAAGCCCTTGCAAGGCGATTTCATTACCGCTAGATTTGTGAGTTGTCACTTTGATGAGACAGTATTCCCATCGTTAGGGGGAGATAAGAACACGAATGTTCAGCATGAACGACAGGAATTGTCGTAGTCTGTCCCCACTATGTCTCATCTCGATCCCTGTTAAAGTGACATGATCACACATCTGCTGCAAACATGCTTGTAAGGAAGGACATCCCTACGAAAGGACGTAGCACCACCCTGTATGGAGGTAGGCATGGCGCCAACGCCAAAAAGAGTGGCACTCTAGCGTTATAGGTCATGGCCCCAGCGAGGATGCATGGGAGGCCGTGGGTTCGAAGAATACTTTGGCACATTCCAATTCTTTAATCATCAAGACTCAAAATCCGTCTCATGAGAATCTTCCGGGTTATGGTTATCGTTGGGGGACGCCTCAACGTCAGAACCTATTCCTGAGAATATAGAGCTCTTTGAAAATTACACTAGTGTACATGAAATGTGGGATAGAAACTCCATCATAATTGATGATGTAGTCACGCATTTCATTGCTCATGAGTTTGTTGAGTCCGAAGATATCGAACCACGCTCCGTTGATCAATGAATTCCAACGTAGAGAAATTTGGCCTAAATGAAAATATGTGATCCAGGCTAAGTTGGATTCTCTAATGAAGAGGAAGTTTTCCGAGCCAGTGATGCCAACACCTCCTAACATAAAACCTATTGGCTAATGGGTATTTGTTAGAAAGTGTGATGAGAAAAAGATATGGTAATCTCACCTTATGGCGCAAGGCTTCTCACAAAACACCCTATAATCGACTACAATGAGAAATATTCTCTTGTAATGGATGTCATTGCACTCCACTATCGTGTCAGTTTGGTAGTTTCTGAATAACTGAACATGCAGCTTACAAATGTGGTCACTACGTATCTCTATAGAGATCTAGATACGGAATATACATGAAGGTTCATGGTGAACTTCATTTACCCAAGTCAAGTGGCTCTAGACCACAGAGCACATTTTACAAAGAGGTTGAAACGCTAACTAAAGTGACTACTTGATTGGGAAAGGATATGCCCACGAGTTTCCATAACAAGTTTAGGATTCTATCGCGATGCATGTTGGACATGATTTTCATTGGAAGCCCTTAAAGAGTTAAGGGAAACAGCTGAACACTTGAAATCCGAGTTTGAGATGAAGGATTTTGGGGAGAACACAATTATGTCTCGGTTTGGAACTTGAGCATCGTGTTGATAGATGCTTAGGCATTTTGACAAGGTCAAGCCTTCAAGCACCCCCATGATCGTCCATATTCTTGATCCTGAAAAGGATCTTCTTCGTCCGAAGGATGATGGTGAAGATGTGCTAAAGGCGGAAGTGCCATATATAAGTACAATAGGCGCATTATTTTACTTAGCTCAATGTACAAGACTGGACATCTCATATGTTATAAACTTGTTAGCTAAGGTATAGCTTTGCGCCAACACGACGCCATTGGATTCGTGTAAAAGATATCATTCGGTACTTGAGATGTAAGATTGATATGAGCTTGTTTTATCCCTGCAAAGAGACGATGGATTCGGACCCATCACACACCAGGAACGCCGCCAACATTGGCCCGCATCCTCTATCTCCATCCCAAAACCACATGTGTTTTGGAAGGTTTTGCTGATATTGGGTATCTTTCTGACCCACACAAAGGTCATTCCCAAACTGGTTAAGTGTTCACCATGGGTAAACACCGTGATATCTTGGAGGTCTACAGAATAGACCCTAGTCACTATATCTTCGAACAATGCAGAGATTATTTCTCTTCACGAAGTGGTTCGTGAATGTATATGGATTGGATCCATAATTACGCATGTTCGAACAATTGTGGTTTACCACAGATGAGCCTACGAGCATTTAGGATAATATCGCTTGTTTTGAACGAATGAAGTAAGGCTACATCAAAAGCGACTTCACCAAGGATAATCAGCAACAACAGACTCTCCTCAAGATCAAAGTGAACTAGGTTCAATTTGAGGACAGTATGGCAGACTTGCTCACTAAGTCATTGCCTAAATTTCACTTTCGAGAAACATGTTGGTAACATCGTTTGCGGAAGTTATCTGAACTCCCATGACCTTTGTCATCTGGGGGAGATGCAGACATCAGGGGGAGATGTCTACATGTATGGTCTCGAAATGTGAATGGTGTGTTGTGCTCTTTTTCCCTTTCGACCAAAGTTATTTTTGTGACACTGGGTTTTTGTTACTCGGCAAGGTTTTTAATGAGGCAACGAGAGGAGCACCACTTTTGGGCAACACGAGGGGAGTGTTTAAGTAAATCCAGTATATGTGCCCGACCCAAACTCGAGGTTACTTGCTCTAGTTGAAATAGGGTTTATATTACAGATATTCTCGGAGAATCTTAGGAGATATCCAATCAATGTACGATTATGTTTCAATGTAAAACTCTATCTCTATGCTTGTAATCCTCTATATAAAGAGGCCCCTATTATTAATAAAAACACGACTCAATTCTCTCTCAATTTCAGTTTTCCTTAAACACATAGTAATTTTGTATTTTTTTTCTTGGTTTTTTTTTTTTGGGTGACAGTTGCAGAGACGAAAAGGCCCCTCACGTGCTAACCAAATTAACGGAGAAATTGGATGGATAGTCTAAAATTTAACTATAGGGTGTAAATTGGCAAAATTTAGAAAAGTGAGGGTCTAAATAATCAAAATTGAAATGTCAGGGGGTAAATCAGCAGTCATGAGAAAAGTTAGAGGGTAATTTGGCTATTTTGCCAAAAAGAAAAAGAACCAACAATGTGTTTTAACTTGGAAGCTTCCCTCTTGTTGCAAGTTCAAACTTCAAAAACTCCTTGCGGGAGCTGTGGGGGTGGTCAATATTTCAAGCCTTAAATAGGGCAGTTAAAGAGAAGTGATGGTGGTAAATGCAGTTGTTATTACAGCCGTAAATGCAGGAGTCAATACAGCATTCAGACACGACAATCATTGCTGCCAATAAGTGGTGGTTATTGCAGATGTAAATATGACCTTAATGGCAGCTTGCCGCTCAAGTCACTACAAACTTGCTGTGCAAGTTTACTTGCAGCCCACGCCAAAATGCACCAATAAATAGGCTGCTCGACATCGAGGTAATGGATCGAATTCCAATTCTCTCTACTCTACTCAACTAAGAAACGTACTGACTTAGGCATTGGAGGGTTTTCTGCAGGTACCCCCCTCCTCCTCGAGCCGACGGTCAAATAAAAGTCAACGCTCAAAGGAAGCTTCTCGATTGTTCCCGGTCAGCTCCTGCTCCAGTCTACATTCATTGGTGAGTCAAAATCCTCTACATAATTTTTTGTCACCAACAAGTGGCGCCGTCTGTGGGAAACACGTATCCCTAAAAAGTGATGGCGGGAGCTACCCCTGACGGGATTCCATTTCTGTCACTGAGGACTGGTAGTGACGAAATTCCTCCTCATCAGCCTCCGAATGGGTCCATCTCGAGCCCCATCGATGACTTGAACTTACCTCCAACTGACGAGACGCAAAGGCTAAAGCAGGAACTTGAGCAATTTCGGAAGAAAAAGCTGGACTACGAGGCTCGTTGTTGACGAAAACTTGAAAGGTTCCTACAACTTGACAGTGATTCGTCAGACGACGATGCCATCGGCCATCTCCATCAAACTAACAACATAGTAGCAAATGTAGGCGCCAATGGCGTTATTGGGGGAATCTCTGGTGGACCCCTAGTCGAGGGGATGGGAGGCACGTCGAATGGGGGGCAGAACGGCGGAGCCGGATTAGGCCAATCCAAAAGGGTGAGCAACTAATCGTGGCGCGAGAAGAAAGAAAAAATGATTGATGCATGCAAGCGTGCCGGCCCACCAGAGCTGGCGGCGGAAATCGTAAGGGACGTCGGTAAGTCTCTGTTTACGGATGACATTTTGAATACAGCAAAACCCTACTGTTTTACCACGCCGGTGTTCCAAAAATACGACTGAACGACCGACCCAGTGGACCATATCAAGGTGTACAAACAACAGATGTCCATCAAGACAACCGACGAGAAATTAATGTGCAAGATCTTCCCTTCCAGTCTCACGGGGCAGGCGTCGACATGGTTCCAAGACCTCAAGCCGCATTCCATACCGGATTTAGACACATTGAGCCGCGCTTTCATTTCACAATACTTCTGCAATCGCAAGCAAAAAAATGATACGGCGACTCTGTTCAGTACCAAACAGAAGTTGGGGGAAAAAGTAGGGAAATTTTTTGAAAGGTTTAAAGCTGAAATGCGCCACGTTAACTGTGATCCCCAATTCGCTGCGGTCGCCTTCTGAGAGGGATTGCTCTTGGGGACGCCTTTATACGAAAGTTTACTGAGTGATCCGCCAAAGGACATGGACGACATCATCACAATGGTTGAGGGAGAGATCAGAATTGAAAGAGCCAAAGAAGCACGCAAGGCCCGATACACCAGTGTCGTCACCTCCAGGGATGAAAGAAGGCAAAATCAAGGCAGCCACCCAAGCTTGAGGCAGGACAGCCGACACCACTTCGAGGCAAAGCCTCGAGCCCATCTACCTAAGGAATGGTTCACCCTAAGCCCCACGACCATATTCAGAAAACAACAACATGAAGGGCTCTTCACGAAACCCTCACCTCAACCGGAGTCAAGAGATGCATTCGAACGGACCAAATATTCCCCCCTCCATGAGGCGTTAGGGCACAAGTTGTCTAAGTGCGAGGCATTGCGGCTAGCCATCTCAGAGTTGATGAAGGTAGGGAAGTTACGTCAATACCAATCTGACGGCCAGGCCGGTGAAGGTAGGGCAGCAGACAAGGTTGAAAGCAGAACCCCTGCAAAAGGCACGGAACCGATCATCAGAGAAATATTGGCCATCCATGGAGCCCTTTATACCGCTGTGGAGGAGGAAGTACGCTTGAGGTCAGAAACCCGCCAGGCGGAGAAGATCGTAGAGTATGCCAGATCATGGGCAGCCCCTCGGCGGGGTAGAGCGCGTTCCCCACGCCGGTAATTAGTTTCTCCGCGGCAGATACCATTGGCATCCAGTTTCCCCACCGGGACGCCTTGGTCGTGTCTACCCAAATCGCGGACGCCCTCGTGCGGCGGATAATGGTCGACGCCGGGAGCAACGCCGACATCATATTCTGGGAAGCGTTTGAGCAGCTCGGATTCGACAAAACACTTATCCACCCCAGTAGAGCCCGTTGACGGCCTTTGAAGGTTCCAAAACATGGCCTGTGGGCGAGATTTCACTACCAGTGATGACGAGAGGGAAAACCGTGGAGGTCGATTTCGCCATTGTCAAGAAGCCATCTGCCTACAATGCCATTCTAGGCCGGGCAACGTGGTGCTGGGGCCGGACTGCGTAGCGCTGGGGGCTGGAGCTACGGCACGGCTATGAGGCAAGGCTGAGCGGGCCTAGGGCTGGTCCGAGTGCAGGAGAGCCAAGGAGACGCGACGGCGCCGATTGGAGATTTTGAAGATTTTAATTCTTTTGGTTCAGAGCCAATTTCGAAGCTCCATTTATAGGAACGTGATGATACCTCCAATGCGAAGAAAACCTAGAAGAATTCAGACCAAACTAAGAAGAATCAGGGATGAAATCAGACTACGGGGAAATCCGGGAAACAAGAAGGATCTGGACACCCCGATCCGAGTCGAACCAAGTTGCATCCAGGTCAGACTCGACCCGCTCCAAAAAAAAATATTTAAAAAAAAATTGGGCCTGGGCCCAATGAGGATTTGACCAGAATTGGTCTTAGAGGCTAGTTGTGCTTGAGATATATTCCATCTCGGGCCTGAAGGATTTTTGTTTTTTGGATTTTAACTAGAAATGGGTGTCCGGAAAAAAATCTAGGGTGCCCAGGGACGAGAAATTTGAAGACAGGCCGCAGGGAAAAATCTAAACTCTGGAAATTTTCTCTTGGGATGGATTCCCAAAGAGAAAATTTAGGGGCATTTTGGGGGTGGTCAATATTTCGAGCCTTAAACAAAGCAGTTAAAGAGAAGTGATGGCGGTAAATGCAGTTGTTATTACAACTGTAAATGCAGGAGTCGATGCAACATTCAGACACGACAATCATTGCCGCCAATAAGTACTGGTGGTTATTGCAGGTGTGAATACCGCCTTAATGGCTGCTTGCCGCTCTAGTCACTGCAAATTTGCACACTTGCTGTGCAAGTTATCTTGCAGCCACGCCAAAATGCACCTATAAATAGGCTGCTCGACATCGAGGTAATGGATCGAATTTGAATTCTCTCTACTCCACTCAACTAAGAAACGTACTGACTTAGGCATCAGAGGGTTTTCTGCAAGTACCCCCCTCCTCCTTGAGCCGACGGTCAAATTTCGAGTCAACGCTCAAAGGAAGCTTCTCGATTGTTCCCGGTTAGTTCCCACTCCAGTCTGCATTCATTTTTTTTTTGTCAATTGTATTAGATGGTCCAAAAGGTACATCAAAATACAAGAGGTACAACAGACCCCAGCAATAAGAGGCACATAGGCCCCAGCAACAAGAGGCACATAGGCCCAGCAATAGAGGCACTTAGGCCCAGCATAAACAAAATAAAACCCATAATGAATTTGGCCAAATTACAACTCAGAAGCCCAAAGATAAAAGAAAGAAACCCTAAAAATCCTAACAGCCACCACATTTTCATTAGCCGCAAAGTATTCCTGCCGCAGTAATCAAGCTGTTGCTTGACATGAATTCGCCACCGCAGCACCAGATCATACCGCCTTCTCCACCGGTTGTGACACACGCCAGGCTCAGGAACGCCTAATAGAAACCGAGTAACCGAAGAGGGAGTGATTACGGAGGTAATCTGAACACCCTCTGTTGAGATAACAAAAATTCGCCAACGGGTGAAAGTTTGTTTAGAGGTGGTGGAGCAGGGAGTAGATCTAAAAGCTAAATCGGTCAAACCTGCCAAACAAGAATAATAACAAAGGAGGAGGAAAATATGTGCTAATTCATTGGTGAGCCAAAATTCTCTATGAAATTTTTCGTCACCAACGGGAGCCAATGGTTACCTCGGGCTTGGAGGCTTGGATAACTTCAAAGACTCCTACGTCCAACTTCTTACTTTTTTAGACTTTACATGTGTTGTGGACTTGTGGTAAGGGAATAATTTATCATTGTTTCATAAGAAACTGTCTACTTATTGATCGATTTTGTACACAGCGAGGTCATGAGGTCAAGCAACAGTGGCAAATGTGTTTTGGTAAAGTACATATTGAATACTTTTGCCGACGACTCCTCGATGGTAAAAGTTTATTTCTATTTTCTTTTTCAATTTTTTTTATTAACTTTTCACATGAAACAATAAAGTAAGCCGTGCATCTTAGGCGAGAATCATTTCTTAATGATAATGGTTACTTTAAAATAAAATAATGAAAAGAATTCCACCACCCCTGTTCGTTGTGTTGAAGGAAATGTTGATAGAAAAAGAAACATGCTACTTGTGGACAACTATAAGGATATTCATTAGATCTCTTCATTTAAAGAAGTAAAATTTCACTATCAATGATATCCGATTGAGTTGTTCTTTCAAATTGTTCGGCCACGAGACCATTGCATTACACAAGATGTTCTTAACGCCTTTGGACTTTTCTGATTTGGATATATAAAAAAGAAAAAAACATAAAAGCCGTTCCAAATCAACAAATGGTGCATCCTTTTGCTTTTGGCAAGAGATCTCAATTGTATTTGCTTTCGAGACGTTCTCAATGCTTTAAGTTTTTTGTGATTTGGATATATAAAAAAGACAAAAAAAATGTAAAAACCTTTCCAAATCACAAAATGACGCATCTTTTTGCTTTTGGTAAGAAATCTCAATTGTATTTACTTTACTCAATTACTCGTTCTAAATGTCTCTTAGCTTATGTGATTTGGATATATAAAAAAGAAAAAGAAAAACACAACAAACGAACACATCCTTTTGCTTTTGGTAAAAAATCACAATTTGTATTTTCTTTCTCAATCAAAAAATCTATGAAATGTATACCTGGGAAAGCATCAAGCTGTCAAACTTTTGGAAAAAGAAAGAAACTATTTTGCTTGGGTTAGCACTAACGGCTTAATTAACCTAATCCAGAAGGCCTCACAGGCCCATTAAAATTGGTAGATTATGTCCAAAAAAGAGAAGCGAGGCGGTAGCTATTCAAATGAAACCCCAACGGCTAGTTCAGCCAAACGTGTCAATTTCAACGGTGACGTGCACGCGCCAACGGTCAAATCCCCATTTACAACCACGTTTTCAGGTCCTCACCAATTTCCTTTATAAACCGCTGCGGCTTTCGCCTAAAGACACACTCTTTCCCTCTGCATTTCAACGATTTGATTCTCAAGATTCACCAAGTCATCTCAGTTTTCGGTTTCTCCGGTCAATTTCGGACTACCCATTTCGTTTTCCGGCGACCTTCTCGATTTGAATCCGATGGAAACCCCATCTTCAACACGAAGAGTCACAAGGTCGCAGACTTTGGTCCCCCAGAGCAACAACACCATACCAATTTCAAGTGAGTTGGTCTTCCTCAATTTCTTGATTCAAAGTTTTCGTCTTTGTTTGTTCTTTGAATTTAGGGTTTATGGGTTTCAATCAGAACAGGGTTGTACTGATCATGGTTTGGTCTTTCAGTTCGGGGGTTTATGGTTTCAATCAGAAAAGGGTTTTACTGATAATTGTTTGTTCTCTCAATTTTGGGGTTCAATCAGAAAAGGGTTTTACTAATAATCGTTTGATATTTCAATTTTGGGGTTTATGGGTTTCAATCAGAAAAGGATTTTACTAATAATTGTTGGCTCTTTCAATTTTGGGGATTTATGGGTTTTGATCAGAAAAGGGTTTTACTTATAATCTTTAATTTTCAGGGAAGAGTAATGAAGATTCTGAAATGGGTGTATCGAAATCAAGAACAAGAAATGGAAAACAGCAACAACAGCAAGACCGGTCTGCTCTGATCGACATAACCAACGATTCTCCGATAGTGGGAGTTGCGATGCAGACGCCGTCATCGGCGATTATGAAGCTGAGGAGCATCCGAGCCAAGACCACACCGGGTTCCGGCGAGGCTTTGTTGAGAGGTCAAGTCAAAACCCTGTTGCAACAAGTGGAGGAAGAGGCCGAGCTCTCTAAGCTCTCTTTCGAAAACCGGCCTTTTCGACATCTTCAAGGACTTATTGGGAACTCGCCGACCGGACTTCTTGCCCCAACTCCGGCGAACACGCCGCAGGTGAATGATCTCTCGGTTGATGGAAGTGGGAGTAACGTTGAGAGACCCTCTCCTCTAGTCCAAGAACAATTGATCTCTCAGGTTTGAGCCCTGAATTTCACTTGGGTTTTACTCACATTGCTTATATTTTGTGTTATTGAAGATGTTCTAGAGATGAGACTATCTTAGGGTTTACGGTTCTGGTCAGTCTTGGTACTGTGGATAATATTTTGATTGAGTTCTTCTGAATAGGTTTACAGTTATGTAGTCCAAGTTCTGTTTGGGGTTCCTCTCATATTCTAATATTGTGTGACAGCATTTAGATTGAACTTGGGGACACTATTTTGATTCTTAATCGATTGGCTAGAGTTATGGAGTCCAATTTTTATTTGGATTTTTCTCATATTGTTATACTGGTGTGATTGTTGGGGAAAACATGTTGATGAAATTTCCATTTGGGATTGAAATGGGGACAATATTTTGACTGCCTTTGTTTTTGAACCTCCAAAATGCAATGTCTTGATTAGCATTCCATGGGATATGTGGCAGGTGGTATGTGACATCTTTGAAGGAAAGAATCAAGCGAGCCTTGAATCACAAAAGAGTATCCTGAGTCGATCTCTGCTGCTTGATTTCTCTGAGAAGTCTGAAATCTCTTTCTCAGAAGAAGAAGACTGCTCTTCTGTGATTACTAGTGAAAGCAAAGAAAGGTCATCCCCAGATGATGATAGTGCTTCAGTGTGGTCCATTCAGGTCAATGCGAGCACCTGTGATGAAGAAGAGGATGAAGGAGAAGACTACTATCTGAAGGGAGTTGATGAAATCGAAGAAAAGGAAGAGAATGAAGAGGATGCAGGATATGATGTTGATGAGCTCTGTGAAGGTATAAGCAAGATTTTTGTGGGTGAGAAAAGAATGATTCCCAAGTTTGAAGGAAAGCACACAAAATTTGTGTACAACAGTGATGATGAAATTGCTGAAGAAGTTGTGGAAGACTCTACTCCACGTACTCCAGATTCAGCTGATGTTCTGTCACCTAGTGCCTTGTGCTTGAAGGGATTGCCTACACCAAGAGGAAAGCACCTGCGATTTCTGGACGAAAACGACTCTGCTTATAGTTGCTAATGTAATAATGTTTGGGTTGTCTTTCTGATAACCACATATGTCTAGGAATGCTTTTGGTTTGTTTGTTTGGACAAGGAAATGATATATTTTCGGTGTTCTAAAGAACACTATGAATTTTACTTTTCAATGAAATAACTCTATGCTAGTTTGGTTATATCTTTTATATGATGATGTGGTACTTCTTTGATGTGAGGTTATATCTTTTATATGATGATGTGGTTCTTTTTTCAAAATTGATGCTTTTTTGCTAGGAGGATTCCATTAATTAATGTATGATAGTAATCTCTCACTCTCTCATAGTCACTCCAAAGAATGAGAGGATTGACAATCGAGGACACACATTGCAAATTGCTCAAAACTATTGAGGAACCCAAAGTATGGAACCCTAAAAAGAGACTGGCCCAACTTAATTTCTCACTCTCTCAGTCACTCCAGCTTCTTTATGGTCCAACATTCTTGCCAATACAATATCCTCATTTTGTTCCGGGTTATAATCTCTAATAAAAAATATAGCTCCGTGAGCAAAAGCCCCTGTCATAATGAATCCTGCGATGTATTGGTGATGAGTATATAATGCAGCTTCAGTGTAAAGTCTTGCGCTATGAACGCATCACTCTCTCATAGTCACTCCAAAGAATGAGAGGATTGACAATCGAGGACACATTGCATATTGCACAAAACCATTGAGGAAGAGAATGATAAGGAGGGTAACTCCATTAATTGATGTATGATAGTAATCTCTCACTCTCTCATAGTCACTTCAAAGAAGAGAGGATTGACAATCGAGGAACACACATTGCATATTGCTCAAAACCATTGAAGAGGAAGAGAATGATAATGCCTATTTACCAATTTTGTTGGAAAAAAAAATGCCCTTAATTACTAAAGCAAATGCTAGTTAATTCTTATTCTCATAAAAAGTAATTTTTTATATATATTTGATTGAAGGGTTGGTGCGGCTTTCAATGGGTATATAAAGTCAAAAAACAAGTTTGATGGCTCCATTGAGCGTTTAAAGGCTCGAGTTATTGCCAAAGGGTATTGCCCAGCTAAAGGGTATTGCCCAACGAGAAGGGCTTAATTATAAGGAGACTTTCTCCCCTACTGCCAAATTGGTTACATTCTGCTGTCTCTTTGCCATTGCCGGCACTAAGAATTGGCCACTTCATCAACTTGATGTTCAAAATGCCTTTCTCCATGGTGATTTGGATATATAAAGTCAAAAACAAGTCTGATGGCTCCATTGATCATTTCAAGGCTCGACTTGTTGATAAAGGGTATTGCCCAACGAGAAGGGCATGATTATAAGGAGGCTTTCTCCCCTATTGCCAAATTGGTTACCTTCCGCTGTCTCTTTGTCATTGCCGCCACTAGGAATTGACCACTTCATTAGCTTGATGTTCAAAATGCCTTTCTCTATGGTGATTTGGATGCAGAAGTTTACATGTCTCTTTGGTTACCTTCCGCCATCTTTTTGCCATTGTCGCCGCTAAGAATTGACCACTTCATCGGCTTAATGTTCAAAATTCCTTTCTCCATGGTGACCTGGATGTGGAAGCATACATGTCTCCTCCACCCGGTTTTAGTTGATAGGGGGAGAATTTGGTGTATCAACTAAACAAGTCTTTGTACGGCTTGAAACAAGCGTCCCGAAATTGGTTTGCCAAATTCACACATGCCCTTCAAGCAGTTGGTTTCAAGCAATACATGGTAGATTATTCTCTTTCCATCAGGTCACATGGCTCATCATTTACTTAATTATGATATATATTGATGATATTGTTATCACATGTAATAACTCCACGGCTATTCAGTCTCTCAAAGTCTTCCTTCATAACCGCTTCCGTATCAAAGATCTTGACTTACTTAAATACTTCTTGGGAATTGAAGTTAGATGCTCCAAACAAGGCATTTATATTTTCCATTGTAAGTATGCGTTGGATATCCTTGGTGATGTTGGCCTTCTTGGTGCACGAGTAGCCCTATGGAGCAACACTTCCAAGTTAAGTCCAATAGGAAAACTCTTGAAAGATCCTGAAAAATATAGACGATTAGTTGGATGTCTCTAAAAATACAAGAACAAAATGTGTTTTTTGGAAATCGGGGATTGATAGACACGTTGCAATTCTTACTGGGTAGAAATAAAAAATTCACACAAGAAAGCACAATTTTGGTTACGCAGTGAAAACCTCAACTTCTGAGATTAAAAACGTTGCGGGGCTCTTACACTTGAGAACCCAAATATAATCAATCCAATAATAGTGAAGGATATGGTTCTTTACAAACACATATAGCTCTCTATGCGGCTACAATCTCTAGACTCATTAAAGAGGTGATTGTGTTGAATCTTGACCTTCTTCTTCACTTGAACGATCTGCAAATATCGCTCCTCTTGCAACACCAATCTTCTCTACTAATCTCGAGAGAATCAATGCATGTATATGAATGTTGAATGAGACACTTTTACATGGAATAAGTGTTTCAAAGTACCTATGCGACTTTTTCTAAGCAAACAAGAAGAACATGAATTCTTGCGTCTAAGTCCCCAAACATGAACGCTCTTTTCTTCTGAATATATTGAGGAGAAAACAAATCCTCAATTATCAAGATTTACCCTAATTGGACTCTTAATAGGAAACGTCATTCAATAAAAAGATATCCAATTAAAATACCCAAATCCTAAAACGATTAGGACTTCAATAGTACGATTTTTACAGTTAGAAAATATCTTTATAATATAACATCTAAAATCCAAAAGATACTTTACAAAATCAGACTCCCAAAAACGTAGGGTTGACTAGGACGGACTCAGAGATTGCAACACATGTTGCAATCCCGTGCTTATGCATGAGATGCAATTACCTGAAATTCTCCGAGACTAGTTTTGATGAACTTTGTAGGCTTCTTTTTCTACTTCTAATGACGAAACGGGATAAGATGCTTCACTTGCTTTTGTATGGGAATGCCAACACATAAAACATACAAACTTCTGTACTTACAGTCTCATCTACCTAATTGTTACAAGACCAGACATCATGTTCTGTGTTCACATGCTCAGCCGACTTATGCACCAGCCTTGTAAGCCTCAGTTTGAGGCAGCCCTGGTAAGCCTCACCGGGTCAAGGCCTTCTGTTTCCAGCACAAACAACTCGAATGTAAGAGCATTTTCTGACTCAGATTGGGCAAGTTGTATGACAACAAGGAACTCTATTACTGGATAGAGTTTTTCTATTGGAACCTCCAAATTTACTCACTTGACCTCTATATTTTTTACACCTCTTATCAAATTTTCAAATACTAAATTTACTCACTAAACCTCACTAAACTTCCTCAAATAACCTCACTCATATAATTTGCAAACAAATTATTATCTTTAAAATAAAAAAATTAGTAATTTCAATGATTTAATCACTCTATAAATCTTAACTAAATATACATTTCTTAATCAAACATGAGTTTCAAAAATTAATGTCTAATCAATAAGAAAATTCCATGAACTATTATGTTTTTTTTTTCTATTTTAGTTGTGCAAAAAAAAAAATGAAGAAATCATTTGTTTTTATTCTCAAAAAAAAAAATCATTTGTTTTTTTTAATGTTTATTTTTTATGTATTTTTTGTACCACATGATTAATTATTATTTTTTAATATTTTTTTTGCAAATATAATGGATTGACTTTGATTTAGGTCATAAATCATAAGAGGATTTATTTTGTTTTCCCTCACCAATATATATACATATCATACATTTTTATGTCACATGATCTTAATCATATTTTTAATTCTTATTAAATATATATGAATGCTTTAATGAGTATGTAGTGAAATTGGAAAATGAAAATAAATAAGGAAAATAATAAGGAATACAATCTAATATTATTGAATTGGAAAGTCTACATAAAATAAATATAATATTTTTTGGGTATAATTATTGTCCTTAATAGTCATTTTATAGTAGGTTATATATGTCATTTAATAATTCATAATGAATGAGGTCAAGTGAGCAGATTTGGAGGTCCCAATAGAAACTTTCTACTGGATATTATACCTTTCTTGGAAAAGCAAGAAGCAAGACATTGTGCTCGTTCCAGAGTGGAAGCAGAATATGGAGCTATGAAAAATGTTAGTTGTGAACTAGCTTGGTTAAATTCATCCTTCGTGACCTCAGCATACAACCAACCCCAACCATTTTACATTATGATAATCAAGATGCTTTCCACATTGCATCAAATCCGGTCTTTTAAGAGAGAACGAAGCCCATTGATATAGATTTTCATGTGGTAAGTCGCTACATTAAGTCTGGATTGATTTCCACAACTTACACTCCTTCATCTCAGCAAATTACAAATATCTTTACAAAGCCTCTTGACAAAACTTCTTTCAATTGTCTGTTAGGCAAGTTGGGAGTCTGCGATATCCACTCTCCAACTTGAGGGGAAGTATTAGGATACAAGTCCTATTAGGATAAAAATCCTAGAATATTTCTGTAGCTATTACTTGCTCCTCACACATGCAATCTTCTCCTTAATCACTCTCCTTATTTGTAGGCTCTGTACTTGTATATAAACATGTAGCTACTAATATGCAATGTAAAACAAGTTTGGTCCGTATTGTTAAAGAGCATAGATCCCACATGAAAATTGAAACATTACCTATGAGTTTATAAGGGTTTAGACCACTCTATTCATTACCAATTGGTTTTAGATGTGAACCCCAAATTACTTTATCATGATATCAGAGGGGGTTATCCCACGTGTGAATGCCTCGAGGCCGTACAGACTCCACGTCACCCAATATAAATTTTTCGTGTGTATGGTTTGAAAATTTGCCACGCATATGAGGGCGTGTTGAGAGTATAGATCCCACATGAAAGAAAAATTTGCTTATAAGTTTATAAGGGTTTGGGCGACTTCATCCATTACTAATTGATTTTGGATGTGCCCAGATTACTTTATCACATATCAAATTTATTATGTCTTAATTAATGATACAAATTAGGGGGGGGGGGGGGGGGGGGGGGGGTGTGGTGGGGCTTGAGTTTAAACTCCTGATTCTACTGAACATCTCGAAATGATATCAGGATTCTCTACAAAATATATGTGTTCAATCATCAATTAGCAAAGAGTGTTCTACTGGCTATTCCATTGCTTTGACATAGTGGTGACATACGAAAAGGGGGGGGGGGGGTGTGGTGGGGCTTGAGTTTAAACTCCTGATTCTACTGAACATCTCGAAATGATATCAGGATTCTCTACAAAATATATGTGTTCAATCATCAATTAGCAAAGAGTGTTCTACTGGCTATTCCATTGCTTTGACATAGTGGTGACATACGAAAAAGATAACTCGATTGCAACGAAGCACAATTACCAAAATCACAGCTTAGGGGCTTATACTCCATCTCAGCAAATTGTAGATATCTTTACAAGCCTCTTAGCAAAGCTTCTTTCAATTCTCTGTTAGGCAAGTTGGAAGTCTGCAATATCCACTCTCCAACTTGAGGGAGAGTATTAGAATACAAATCCTAGAATATCTCTGTAGATATTTCTTGCTCCTCATACATGCAATCTTCTCCTTAATCACTTTCCTTATTTGTAGGCTCTGTACTTGTATATATGTTTATACTACTGATATGCGATGTAATCAGTTTTGGTCCATATCAAACTTATTAGGGGCCGTGACCACTTACCCAATTTCAACTTCAAAATTGCCCACTTACTCCACTAAGAGTTTTTTAACCTCATTTACCCAATTCAGTGTTAAATGACAATTTCAACCTTCAACTAATTAAAAAATTACAGGTTCACTCTCTCTATCTCTCTCTGCAGCTGCAGACTCTCTCCCTCTTTCTCTCTCTCTCATCTCTTTCCAGTGAGGAACATCCCCATCGATTTTGGCAGCGCAGGTTCGGATCCTGATGGCGACGGAGACGGCGGCAACACAGTGAGGTTGAGTGACGCCGACGACGCTGCTTTTCCCTTGCGGCTTTCCTTTCCCGGACATAGGCGACGCTTCGAAGCTCCACGCTCCAAGTTCGGGTCTGGGCTTCGCTCGAACGCTTCAACATCGCTCAGACAGCGTCGTTCTCCAAGTTCGGGTTTGGGCTTCAAGTTCTCAGAGCGTTGTTCTCCAAGTTCTCGGACGTTGACGCTTTAACGTCGCTCAGACGACGTCGTTCTCCAAGTCTGGGCTTCGCTCGGTCGTTGACACTTCAACGTCGCTCAGACGCATCGTTATGTTGGATTTTTTTTATTTTATTTTTTGGGTAAAATTAGGGCAGAATGCCCAGAAGGAAAGGAAAAAGAAAACAGAAAAAAAAAAATTTTAGGGGACAATAATATGATTTTTGGGAGGCAATAATATGAGTATAATGGGAAAAATTGATCACCGTAATCAATTTTTTTTTTTTGGTTTTTGGCAAAATTGGGGCAGAATGCCCAGAAGGAAAGAAAAAATAAAACAGAAAAAAAAAAATTTAGGGGGCAATAATATGATTATTGGGGGATAATAATATGAGTATTAGCCTACTAGGGGGCAATAATATAATTACAGGGTATTATTAGGGGGCAATAAAATCAAACGCCGGAATCCAGTCATCAGTCCGGTACAATAATATGATTATTGGGGGACAATAATATTTTTATTGGGGAGCAATAATATGATTACTGGGCATTATTATGGGGCAATAAAATCAGACACCGGAATCCGGTCACCGGTCGCCGGAGATCGCGGCCGGCCATTGGTCACCGGAGCACAGCAAGGTGGAGGATGACTTCTCTCTCTAAGTGAGAAAGAAGGAGAGGGTAAAAAAGTCTCAAAAATAAATAAAAAGAATGAAAAAAGAATTAATTGGGTATTAGGGAAATAATCTCTTAGAGTGTTTTGGGTAAATGGGTTAAAAAACAATTGGTGGAACAAGTGGACAATTTTTAAGCTGAAATTGGGAAAATGATCATTTCCCCAACTTATTATTTCTTGATTAATGAAGTTGCTTAATACAAAGCGGGACATTGAGTTAAAACCTGTGATTCTACATCAACAGTTTCTACAAAATACATGTCTGCAAGCACCTATGAGCAAGATTGTTCTACTGACTACTCAATTACTTTGATATAACAGTAACATACAGAAAAGATAACTCAAATACAACAAAACATAATTACCAAAATCACAACTTATGGGCTTGAATAAATTGTTTGGGGGCTTGAATGAGTGTTGTAGCTCCAACACGTGAGATTCCATTAAATTCTATTCGTAATGCAAACATAAATAGTACTGCCATTTTCCATGTTTGGTTTCTTTCTACCAAGAACAAAAGAAACAAAAGCTTTTGGGAGATACTTCAGCGGGAGCTAATTTCCATTAATCTTAAATATGAGTTTTGCAATATACATTCAACACCCAATTGCTTTCATGCCACAATAGATGTTAAAGAAATATTACAACTGAGCATGGCTTCACCTAATCATGCACATAAACATTTACAACAGGAAACTATCTAAACCAAATTCACTATATCTCAACTATTAAAACTGTAGTGCTAACTTCTAAAACCAGGCGTGCCACGTTGGATCCATCATGCACAAGTTCCTCGGAGTCAAGGCTGCTTCCACTAACTCAGTCACTCCACGCTGAACCGACTGTGGTGGTTCCATGGCATTCTCCTCCTGTATGTAGGATAAGACGTGATCATTTGGGCCATATGAACTAGCAATTAACTCCAGATTGTAAATGGAAAAGATAAAAAAAAGAAGCTCGAAACGTATTATTCTTAAGTTTGAAACTGAACAGATCATAACTGAATTTAACATATGCGCACCCGACTATCATAAACTTCTTTTTTTAAGAACCTATATCTGTCCTTCCAAGCTTTTATTATGCTGTCGGGCAAGCAATTAGCAAGTAACGTGAGAGCTTTATGTCATCATATGATAGGACTGGCTTACCTCTTCAGAGAAGTACTGTGGGGCAATTCCATTGATCCGGTTAATCACGTGCTCAACATTGTTGATGACCTTCTGCTTGAAATCAGCTGGGTTCATACTACCCCCTCCGGAAAAGGGGGCCATAGGCATCCCAAGTGGTCTCCTCCAAGACCAAGACAGAAGCTCATCGCGGAAAAACATAGCCAACTGATGCCATAGATGCTGACTTTGCTGCAATACAAAAAAGTTGGAGTTTAGGCTAAAATTACACCATGTCTTGTTTCAAAACGTGTTATTAATATTATCACTTTACTAATAGAACTTCCAAGAAAAACTCACTTTGGGTGAAACAACAGCCTGTGCTGCTGCACACATTGCAGACACAATGAGGCCTTCCACTCCAAAATGGGAGAAGAAAGATTGCATATTCCTCGTAAGACGGAAAGGCACTGGTTCATTAAATTCGATCATTCCATTTGCATCATATGCAGGATGAAAATCAGTTTGAAATATTTTTCCTGTGTTCTTGGCAAATAATATTTTGTTTGGCGACCTCCCCCCAATTTGCAACATGAGGGACATGAAACTCGAGAGGGCTAACTGGATGGCAAACTGCTTTTTGAAAGCCCACATATGGTTGCCACTTGGTAGAGTCTTGTACATGTACTGGGAAAAGATCCCGTCCGTTACAAGATTTCTTGTGATGTCATTATAAGCTTGGAGGCGAAGGTCTATAACAGCTTCTGGTGAGATTTGGCCAGATATAGCTTGGTTTAACTGCTCCTTGAAATAGGTGATGGGAAGATCTGCCTCCTTGTCATTCCTTGCACAATGGTTCTCATACACCTCAAGGAAGGTGCTGTACATCAAATCATCTTCTACCATACGGACCTGGGAATACAGCAATAATTAGTTTTAACACACCTAATCCTGCTTTGCAGTGTTTAAGCGTAGCAGCGTAATTTAAATCACACAAGTACACTTTTGCACTGACTGTTTTCACCCCTCCCCCGCCTCACAAAAAGAGAATATATTATCGATAGAGAAGAGACAAACCTGTGACCAAACAGGTATAATGATTGGAGTGTGAATGCATATGTGGCGTCGCCTTGATTCCTTGTGCTTATCAAACATCTGGTTCATCACACGGAAAAGCTGCAATATTCGTTCATCACTTCTTGCATTAGGGGTCAAAGATGTCTGGACAATAAAATGACGCTGAGATCCATCAGAACCAATAAGAGTCAAGCGCCGGAAACTGCTTCCATGCCTTCGTACAATAGGTATATCAGCTCCAACCCTATCCAACTTCACGGTATGGTCGGGTGCAATTTCCTGTAATCATTGCAATCAGGTTTTATTAAGAAGATGCATTGAGAAGCATATTAGTTAAGAGGTATGACAAACATTTAACACCAATTGTTCTTCTAGTGGTGCTTTCTGACCCCATTTGACCCAATGGCACAAGAACACAAAAGTCAGGTGTATCATAATAATTAAACTACAAAGCCAGCATCCCAATGACAGCAGAAAAGAATAAACGATGATTTAATTACCTGATCACTGAAGTACTGTCCCGGAACCTCAACATCCACAACATGAAAGTCACGCAACACCCTGCTTTCCTCTTCCAGCTTCAAAACCGCTGGAAACCTGTCTTCAACATTGCTCTGGAGGACATTTTTCCAATGTTTTAACCGCTCAGTCAACTCAGAGAGGGTCGACGGAAAAGTAGGAGTGCTCCCAGGATCAAGATCACGCTCGAAATCTTGTTTGTACTCTCTCACAAAATCAACGTGCTTATTTACAGCATCTGCTGAAAAGCAAGCTCGGCAAACACCAGAAAGCTCCTTCTTAAGAGATTGGGGAACCTCAGCTGTGGTCGCCGTTGGATACTTGTAACAACGGTGGAGCAGTGCATTAACCACCGCTAGAAGTCTCTCTTCGGGCAAAGTGACAAACCTTGAACCAATTTCAGTGAGCAGACTCTGCATCCAAAAAGAGAACACACACACACTTAAATATGCGTCATCAAGATGAGAAAACAATTATTTCTGAAACATTTCACCTGTGAAATTCTTTAGACCAAAAAAAAAAAATATATATATATATATATATGGGTATAGCATGTACGGGCAGCTGCTTGGTGCCAAAAAAAAAAGTATGAGCAATTGTCTGAAAAGAAAATTATGCTATGTCATGTACACTCAAATATCACTTTTGATTGAGGCATGAATTAACACAGGTGGTTCAGAATTCAGAGGCCCACTTGGAGACATGGAGCATCTTGTTTGATTCTTGAACTCTAAGATTGTATTACGAATAAACGCTGTTCTTGTCTCTGTTTAACTCATCTTGGTTTGCTTTTGATCAGTTTTTGATAATCGAAAAATAAAGCCTTAAAATTGCTATATAAAAGCAAAAAGTCTGAAACAGAAACCATCACCTCAAGTTCAGTAGCCAAATTAGTATGTTTGCTTCTAAGAGCCTCCATTATATCCTTGGCAGCATCAAAAGCACTGGCAGCAGAAGGTAGGGAACCGAAAGCACCATTACGTCTTAATGCATTCTGACCACCATCATTGATGATTGAAGCACCTTGTTGCTCATTCCCTGGATGCATGCTGCTCTCAACACCTGTAGACCTTTCAGATTCTTGCCCGTGAGAGTTTCCACCGTCATGAGAACCAATACCCCCACCAGACTGAGCAGCTTGGTGAACTTGATTGTCCGAGGATAAACCACTATGACCTTGTACTCTAGCATTCCCATCAGCTAAGCCAATTGAACCAGCAGTGGCAACAGTGGCACTTTGCTGCATTCTTTGAGCCATTGCCATCCTACTACCGAGTTCAGTTTTATTTGCAACATCACGCCGTTCAAGCAAATATGTGCGAAGCCAATAATATAGGGCCTGAGCTTTTGAATGTCAGCATTCTGTTGGGTGAAATAATATGATAAATTTTTCCTTTTACAAATGTATTACGACATTTACCTGGGGATACACAGTTGCGATTTTAAGTAGGACCAGTTTGCAATGGGGAGCTTCTGTCCTTTGCAAAGAAAGTAAGAGTTGTGGAATCCAAGAAAGCCAGACCCAGTGGGGAATTTGGTCAAGATATTTATCAAAAGCCCTCCCAACAGGTTCATTAGGAGTATCAAAGCTGAGAAGATATAGAACACGAGCTAGATGGCTTCTTGAGTTAGATATGCCAAATTTAATGCCTTGAAGAAAGCAGCTCACAGCATATTCCAGCCAAATCTCTTCATGCATTTCTCTGTAAGCCTGTGCAAAACAGAGCAAATAACAGAAGTCATGAGTCATAACTAACGAGTAACCATTACTATGAATTGCAACAAAAGCACATAATAGGAAATACCATGTCACAATAATTTCCCCAGCTTATCCATCCTTTAGGCAAATTCTTGAACAGGCTGATGGCATTAGAGTAGGAATGATTAGCACCTTCAGAGTCATTCAGCTTTAACAAGAAATCCCCCTTAAGACGAAATATTTCTGCCTTATGTTTCACTGGAAAATACTCTAGGTTAGTGCTGTTAATTAGATTGAGACCACTGGTAAGCTCTCCCTTCATCTCCAGATAAGCTTTTGCTTGTTCTCTTATCTTAACAAAGGCCTCCTGCACACATAGAAAGAGGGATGAGAAGCCAGTATCTAGGAAAAAGGGGGCGAGAAACAAAAGAAAACTACTGAAACAAAATGCCCTCCAGATGGTTCAAGATGATGACCCAAAATAATGACAGTTCTGTTCAGGCTTGTATTATGCACAAATTAAAGGCCCAACAGACCTGTTCTTTTTTTATTTTATTTTCCCTGTGGGTGTGACGCAATGATGCTGTCTTTCTGAACCAACATAACATATTTATAGTATTTAATACCTGCACTTCCATGGTTGAATGGCCATACATCTTTTCAAGTATTGTCACACAAACATCATAAAGGCCCTGCTTACGACCAATGCGAGCAAGCTTATTGACATTCCATGCTTTGTCACGATAACCAAGGTGATGAAGTTGAGGATTCGTAGTTGTAAAATCTTTGAATGCATCTATGACTGCATTATACATTTCATTTCTCCATTGTAGCAAATCATACCAAACCGACATGTTATCCCAATCATTAGGAGTTCTGAGTCTCCAAGTTTCAAGGATGTCTTTGAGGTCAGCGTAAAGATTTCCATGCACACCAACCACAGAGTTCGCAGCAAGTTTGTTTCCGTTGGCAATATCCACAAGTATTCTTGATGATTCTTGAACTTCAACCAGCTGTTGGAATTGCTGCAACAACGGAATCCTGGAATGAACAGACATCTGTGGCAACTGCCACCAATGTTCTAAAGCAAGATCAACACCTTTCCCCACAACGTTCTCAGCATCCCCAACACCATTTGCATTTTTATCATGGAGAGCAAAAAATGCTTGAACAAGCCGAAGTTTTGGAGTTTCTTCCACCTGAGCCTTTGGAATTACAACATCCTTCATAAATGCCCAATCAGGCAATTTCCAAAGACTGTCGAGTAGTATTTCGTAATTCTCAATACTCTTGCCAAAGTCTACCAATGCATCCCATTGGCTAAGTTGACCAGCACAGTGCAGCCATTGTTCTTCCCAGAGACACATCTCAGCTTTTGGTACAGTGTTGTTATATGTGCCTTGAGTTGCCTTAACCATTGCTTGGTAAAAGAGGCTTTGAGCACGCTGCCAATAACCATGCTGAACTAGAGAAAGCCCGGCTCTAGTCTCTGCAGTGATTGATCTTTTCTTCCACAACCCACACCTCATATCTTCTTCATTGAGCAAACGATAAAGTTCAGCAAGCGACTCGGAGCACTTTGTATCATTTGTGAACAACATGACGTGACTCTCCAGCAGTGCTAATGCTATATGCCATGCATTGTAAGTTTTCCCAATATATTTAATGAGCTCACTTGGCATCCGAGGTTGAGGATGGCTCAACTGAAGCCCTTCCAGAAGTGCTTGCACAACATTTGGTCTACTGCCTTGCTGCTTTTTATGATAATCTTTAGAGAGGAGAGTAATCATTGGTTTAGCTAATGCTACCTGCTCTTCCTTGTGTAAGGTTACCCAGACAATGGGGAACACCAACACCCACAAATGATATGCAACATTTGCATCCATATGAGCAAGCTCTCTCAGTGGAATAATGAGATCAGCCACCTAGACATTACATTTAACCCCAACAAAAAATCTGTCAGAAATTTTTTATTTGAGTGGAAAACTAGAACTAGTTTTTATTTTTAGAAACAGCTTCTATTGACTAAAAATGAAATTTAAGCACAATTATTTAAAAACAGTGTTTGAAATTCAGTCATTATAGAGGTGATGCAGTATTACCTTAAGTTTACTCATTTCATTCAAAAACTGTGCATGCTTGCGAACAAGAATATCAAATGTTAATGGAGCATCTTCTGAACCCTCTGGAACATCAGTACCCTGGTGCTGCATCCCAGAAGCATCTGGAGAACCTGAAATCAGCAGTGGTGCCACCTTCGCTGAATTTGGAGCAAGTGTAATGGCCTTATCCTCGACTAGGATTGCTAAAAGAAGATCAAGGCCCTGTTTGAGCCAGAAGACATCACTCAAAGCTTCCCAGTCCTGAAGGTGAATAATGTACTGAAGCCTAGCAAACAATGATTTCCCAAGAGATTCATGGTAAAGTGAGAAAAATTTCATCCTAGATTCAGGATCTCTTGCTCGTAGACCAAGCATGAATTGCCTTTCCACCTTCTGAAACACCTCTTGACGCAATGATAGGGGATATCTGGATGTCAAAGAAATCATTTAATTAAAACTATTATCCAAGTATTATAAAAATGACCCGACTTTTATTACTTACTTATTTGAATCGGCACATAATCCATATAGAAGCTCAAGATATTTACTGTCCCACTCGTCCAGAGCATCTGAGAAGTTTTGCTTATCAACTAGTGAAAGCTTCTGAAGAAAGGAAACTATTTCTTTTGGAGTGAGAAAAGCACTTGATGAGACTGATGTGCCTGGCTTTCCAAAGTCATCTTCAATCCACCCTTTTATTACATCTAGTATGCATAGAAGCACACTAGAATCAGTACCTTTCTCAGATAGCAGACTATTTAATATTTGAGTAACCGATCTTTTGCACTCAGTAACAAGCATGACCCTTTCATTAATAAGTTTCAGCACAGATTTCAGATTAGAAATCACTGCTCCAGCATCGGCACCTTGACGAGAAGAAGAGACCGCAGAATCCATATCTTTCTGGCCCTGAAATGGACAATAAGTGTTGCTATATTTAATTCAATAAAAAGGTGGAAAACATGATACTGAGACATCAGACAATACAGCAAGCAAAAATGTACATTGAAAAGATATAGGAGTATCATGCACATGAAGTATCAATTCATCCGAGACACCCAAATGTTACTACAAGGACTACACACTAACAGTGAGCCAATGCCCACCCTAGTAGACAAAATCCATCAGTGCTGCATGACATTACAAGAGTCCTTTATACATAGAGTGCAGCCTGAACTAGATTAATGTGTCATTGTTCTAAATGAAGCCTCAGTAATCAGTGCCTCACTATAGCAAATGCTATCAAACTTATGTAAAGTTTGCCAGACACATACAGTCGCGACTACCACTCTACAACACATGTTTGTATTTTTCTAATGTAACTATGATCAAAGATGATAAGTATGCAGAAATTAATACCTTTCTAAGTAAAATCATTTATCAGATCCTAGGCTATGACTTTATTGCGACTACTTATATCACCAGCTCATAAAACCCACTGGCCCTGTTTATCAACTTGACCACTACAACTCTATCCCCCTCCCTGTGCCTAAGCTAAGATGGAAAGGAAAAGAAGAGGGATGTCACAGTTGAAACAGATAATATGTACCAACAAAACAGAAGCCTAACACGAAGGAACATCAAATGAACATAATAAACAGAACAGCCCAGCTATCATATAAGAAATCAACAGCAAAGCAACGAGTATACCAAGAAAACTACAAAGAAAAATGGAACAGAATAAAGATTCCATCAAACTTCATGAAGCAGAAAAGAGATAAATGTAATTTCATCCAAAAGACGCAGTAGTTAATGAAGCACAAAAGAGATAAACAATGAGAAACAGATGCATACTTGTCTCACATGAGAACCAGATGATGATGGCCCCATTTCTCTTGCCAGGCGCTGAAGAATACGAACCAAGATGGTAGGATCAATGAAGTTACTCTGCACCTCTGTCAAGGTTCTAATCACAAGCAGGACAAAACTAACTGAATTAACATTGCTCTCTTCACCAGGTGTTTGAGGAGTTGGAACTGTATTCATGTGCTTTTGTATTAGTTCATCAACCTTCTGATATAGTAGTTTCACATCAGGGGGAGTGGTAGCTGCTTCCAGAGGAAAAGCAACAAAGACCATTTTCAACATGGAGCACAATGACTTTCCAGCATCTAACAGTTTCAACTTGAAACACGGTTCAAGAATCTGGCAAAGAAAAGCCCACAGAACCAAAGTGAGGTACAAGTTTAAGTTGTATCACGCGTTGTAAGAAAAAGAAAAACAGAGCATTCGTTAGATACCTGGGAAATCTGGTTAAGGTTGTTTCTGATGAAGAGATGCGGCTGCTTCTCTAGAACCTTGTTCATCACATCCAACCCCTGTGCCAGGGCAGTGGAAGGGTCCTTGGAAGGAGGCTGAATGCTGCTCAGCAGCTTCTCAAGATAATTGAATTTAACATTGGCAGTTGGCCACACCTCCAAAGCTTGTGAAAGTAGCTCCAGAGCTTGTTTGTACATGGTACTTGCTTCCTTGTCCTTAGGCTCTATGACCAATGCAACCTGTTTCCAAGATCAAGAAAGTTGTAGAACAATAAACCATCACATGAATGTATCATGAAAACCCCTGTTGCAGGGTGCTAGGTGAGGTGCAGAACTACAAACAAGGCTGGGTGATGTATGTCACTCTCAACATCAGTCAACTATTGATTGCTTGTTCAGTTATATAAAAATACTGAAATGTTTGCTTAATTGATTTAAACCCTATAGGCTGAAAAGAAAAGCAAAATTGAACACAATTGATTCAAATATATAAAGTAAATAATATCCAACCGTAAGAGAAGTTAGCATTGGCTTTTTCAACCCATAACTTCCGAGGAAGGACGTTCAAGAGGCATAACATAACAAACAAGGGTACACATACTGTATGTCAAGCTCAACATCAGTCAACTACTGACTGCTTGTTCAGCTAAACCCCTGTTGCAGGGTGCTGGGTGAGGTGCAGAACTACAACAAGGGTACACATAATGTATGTCAAGCTCAACATCAGTCAACTATTGACTGCTTGTTCAGTTATATAAAAATACTGAAACGTTTGCATAATTGATTTAAACCCTAAAGGCTGAAAAGAAAAGCAAAATTGAACACAATTGATTCAAATATATTAAGTAAATAATATCCAACTGTAAGAGAAGTTAGCATTGGCTTTTTCATCCCATAACTTCTGAGGAAGGACTTTGAAGAGGCATAACATAACAAATAACTTCAGGATTCAATAAATGAAGTTTTGAATACCAAAAGTTAGTTTTAAAACAAGAGACATCAAAACAAAGGTTGAAAAAAATGACTTACCCTTATAAGGAAATTGATTATCATTTCTTCCATAGCAGCATTTGGCTTGAATTCTTCATCAGGTTGGCTAGCAGATCCTGGGGTCTCAATGTTAGGAATTGATGATGCACCACCAGGTGACATTACACAGAGGGATTGAAGACCAGGTTCAACTTTGACACGTTTCGTTGAATCTTCAGGAAATGTAGACCCATCCACAGAGCGCTTAATATCAGCACTAGAAGGGCCGGGATTAAATTCAGTGATCTGATTGGTGCCATCACTATCAGCTACCACTTTCATTTCATTTTGTCGTTGTCTTTCCCAGCCAACCACCAAACCAGCAAGTTCAATTGCAAGACGCCTGTTCTCGGCAGTGGTGTTGTAAGGCAATCCAAGGCGACTGAGAGAATTGACCATCTGAGGTACAAATTGAGCTCTGCAGCTATAAAAGAGATCTGAATGGCGCACAATAAGCTGGAAAATGTGAATCAGATTAGGAACTGAGTGGCCTTCCTCAACCAGAATTTTTTTCGTGTACCGTATCCAAATTGGCATACGAATATCTCCAAGAGGCAACCTTCGGGGCAGTGCTGGCATTAGTATATCGAGGGCCTGCTTGACCAGCATTTTATTCTCTGGCTGGCAAGTTCTCAGCAGTGCAACAAAAACCTGGAAACCATGGGACAAAGTAACTAAAGGAGGAACAAGAGTTATGTCCATATTAGGGAAGTCTGTATGTACATGCTAGTGCATTCTCCTTTTGTCTTTTTGTAAGAATAAAGCACAACAACGCGACAAGATGTCCACTAGTAATGCCAACTACAATGTCTACATTCCAACTCCATAAGAACAGCAGTATATAATAGAAAATATGGCATTATGGCTTGGAATTAGAGTAGTGATGTGATTTTCACTCTCCACAGTCCACATGCAAAAGGGCTGTTTGTTTGTAAATCACAAATAACAGGAATCTTCCACATGGAAGACACCAAATAATATAAATCTAGAAACAGTAACATTAATGCCAATAAGACACTGCCAATAGGACAATCAAACATCAATCTAGAAATAGTTGCATTAATGCCAATCAGATGGTAACTGCCGACAGGACACTAGAAAATATCATGCACTTCCTCTGCCATACCTGTAGTATGATTTTTTCTGGGGCTTGATAGGCCTCCAAGAAGTGACAAACATTTACAAATGCCCACTGTTTACTGGCACTATCTTCACGTTTGAGATGATTCCAACCAAATTTGATCAGTTCTTTCCTATGATGGACAAGGTCATTCTGCAGATACTTGAGCAGCAAAGTGGCAAGCTGCAAAAGTTCTATTCTCAACGGCTCGTCGTATTCAGCAGAAACCTACAAAGGTATGGAATAAATGAGATCAATGAAATATGTACTTAAAAGTCTAGTCAAAAGTATTTTAACAAAAAATTATAAACAGAAGTTAGGAGAAAACATTTAATGGCACTGGAAACTCTTGGGTTTCAGAAACGAATACCTCTTCTGGAGGATCAAGAAGTTTGTCAACAATTGTTTTCACAATAGCCGGGTCTACAACTTCCCAACTTTGATCATTTTGGAAGGCATGAGCAAGCATTGGAAGAATAAGCATTTGCATAATAACCACCAAGTGATCATGACCAAGTTGTTTCGATTGGAAAAGACTCAAAAAATGCAAGAGAAGTGCCTTTTTAAAGTTCGGTGGATAACCTTCTGCAACCTGAAAAAAAAAAAACAAAAAGATGATCCTTTTTGACAAACAGTCAACCTAAGTAGAATAACTGAGAAAAAAGAAACGAAAACCCATAAAATACCTCAATGATATAGTACTCCTTCAGAAATGTATAATCAATTCGAGAATGAAACAAGAAGATGGTGAGTATATCAAAGAGAACATTCACTTCTGTTTTCTCATGGCGTAAATAATTCAAGAAGCATTTGACAAGCCATTTGCTTTCTTTAACCTGCAATTTAAAATCATTAGGGAAAATTGATCAAAAGACAGCAGATCAATTGATCCAGACAAAAAGTAAAGAATCACTTTGGTGAAAATAAAAACAAAATGCTAAGAACAGGCCGACAGTGTGTTAGTTCATACTAGAACAAACTTCTGCAGCATGCAGTCAACAATCCAAATAACGTATAACACCCCGCAAACCGCAAGATATATTACTACAAAACTAAGAGAAAAGATAAAGGGTTTCTTCCCCTGTTTTGACACCCAATCAACAACCAATAAAAGGGACGGCATAAAACTTACCTGCACTAAGTCCAGCTCCTGTTCATTCTGCAAACGAGATAGTCTTGCATGTGACTTCCAAACAAGAACCAAGGTTTCAAACACATTGCGATTACTCTGTAGCCAGCCAGGTATCAATTTGACTAAAGTTTTAACAAGTGCAAGTCCCCGAAAATAAGCATCTGAAGTTGCACCAGCTTGTGCAGATGGTGGGTTCGAACTATCAGGTGGAGGCTTAGCAAGACCTTCGTCACCCAACAAAGCTGGAGGTGGAGTTGATGACCCCGAAGCCATCCCTACATCATAGTTTGGCAAAAACTCAGGAAAGGCATTTGCAAGTATTTTCTGTGGCGATTTAGCAAGTTCATCTCTCAATGGCTGGCCGGCATCCGAGCGGATTATATACATAAACCTAGGTTGGATGAGCAAAGAGAAGTAAATATATGTATATTATATGTATAGTACAGAACTGAATGATAAAAAGTAAAGAAAAAATTATTCAATACATTGAGCATGTCCACAATTCAGGTATCCCTTGGTCAGTATTGAACATGAATCCATGAGATCCCATGGCCACCAATCATTGAATAAATCAAATTGTTGGCATTCAAACTTGTTTCACATCCCAAAAAAAAGAATGGCCTTTGTTTTATTTTTTGGAATGTTGAATTCTGATCCAACCATTGATTGTCATTGTATATGGTCACTAAGAGATTAAAATTATATATACATATATCTGTGTGTGTGTGTATCTCACATTGGAATATTACCTCCTGAAGTACTTTGGTTCACTTAATCGCGCAAGAAAATAATCGATAGCAAGACTTGCATAGCGATTCAAAAACTTTGTAAGTGGAAGACGATACGGACTATTAATCTCGCTGTATACTTGTCCGGGGAGAAGAGCTCCTTCCAATTCAATGGTCAAAGTTACAAGTTCATCAAGAAATTTTGAAGCAGCCATAGGAAGAAGGTGAAAAAGCTCAATGATAGCTGAAATTAACAGAAATTGACACAATATTGTCAGTAATTATGCATACTAGTAAATGAAAAATCAATAAACACAAGTAGACTGAAAGTACTTTACCAGCTGCAATTTTTGGTTCTTCACCGGCCTTCCATGATTTCTGACTTTGTGCAAGTTTTTCAGGTTCTAACCATTTCTTTAGGTGTTCTAGCAACTTGCCACCAAGGGTAACATTAAACCAATTAGACAGAAGCTCTAGAAGCCGGGCCAGACCTTGCAGAAGAGGCATGCTCAGATTCTTTGTATGTGCCAAGTTGACCAAAATAGGCCTAAGGCTGCTCTGAAGAAGCTCTTTTGGCATCCTCTGCTGATTTATAACCTGAACAGCAACATAGTAGAGTACATTTTATTATGAGAAATGTGGTATGAGTACATTAAAAATCCAAAATATTTCCAGTGAAAACCGAAGTAAGGGAAGGGGAACTAAATAGGTCAATGATAATATGAAAATAGTCCTCCATGAAACATTCACACATGACTCAGCTGGACAAAGGAAAAATGCCAAACCAGATGAGTAACATCACCGAGTCAATGGGCCAAGGCATAACCTAAAATAATACCCAAAACGGGAGGCCCACACTCAAATATGAAATGTATATTAATCATCAATATAAAGTAAGACAATGAAAAAGAAAAACTTGATGGACTGACTAATGAAAAAAGAGCTCAACACGACCTGTCGTAAGCCTTCCTTAGCCACAGCAACGATTTCAGGGGTTCGACATGTCAAAGATTTGAAAAACATGGAAATGATCTTTGCACGCAATTCAGCATGATTTTGAGTTTTGAAATCTGCCCATGCCATTGTAGTACAGAGTAACTCGATGCAAGCTGTTCGAAGCTTATTTAGTGATGTGGCCACTTTTGGGTTCATAAACTTCACAACCCATACAGTTTCATCAGCCTCAGCTATTTGCAATGCTTCTTGCAGAAAGTTAACCAAATCCTGAGTAAGCTTGAGAAGAGGTGGCCTCAAGGCCAAGCAGAAGTTTAAAGCAGTAACTGTTCCCACCTATATACACCATCAGATCAAGTCAGAGAAAATTAAAAATTCAAAAATTAAAAATAACTACCAACGAACATAAACATAGATTACCTGTTGATCTACAGTTTTTGATCGGAGCGGACGCACCAAAAGAGGCTGAAGCAAAGGTTGATACAAAGGCTCAAGCAACTCAGATACCTCACTACCAGTTCTACTAGCCAAAAGTGCCAAACATGACTGCACATTCTTCCTCACAATAACAGATGCATTGGGATTAAACAACTCTGAAGAAAGGAAATCAACTACTCCTTGAAAACTTTGCCGGCGAGGTTCACTATTTGCTTCGTCAACATTATTAACTACACGAAGAACCTGTGTAAGCACCTGACTGGTCTCTTCTTGCTCCTTGCTAGCATAAGTAGGAAGCCTTTTAAGAACATATACCAAACCGCGAACAATTCTTACTTGGAAAAGGCACAAAGTCTCAACAGTGACCTTCCCAACCAAAGCACCAAGTCCCATAACACCTCCCATCTGTGCTTGCCAGGTTGTTCCATAGCAACAATGCAATAGACGGGGCAGAAGTTGCTCAAAAACAGGGATGCGAACACTTGGAGGTGGAGAGTATACAGGATTTAATGATGGACTAGAGACCATCATTGGAGTACCAGGGCCTCTTGACATCAGCACATCAGCATGCTTCGAGCGAGCAAGAAAAAGAAGTGTTTCGCAGAAAACATTTAAAGCGCTAAGTGCAGCTTTAGCGTGGAGTCTGTTTTCATCCGCTAGAACATCAACTAAAGCATCTAAAAATATTAGAGGATCCAACTCTTTGAGGTTTGAAGAAGAACTATTCTTTGACCTGGAACTGGAACCAATATTGACATTTGAAGAAAGCATAGGACCACCAAGTGCAGCAGTGGAAACTGAAGTGCTACTTGAGGATGAGTCAATATGAAACATCATTGCAAAATGGCGGCAGACATTGACAACAAAGTCATCCTTGGGGTCATGGAAGTCAGGATCCACACTGGCAGCAATAACAGTCATCAACAGAATCTTGAAAACAGACTTTTCAGCCAAAAGTTGTGTCTTCGTCTTTACGCCTAAGTCAGCCTGCAATTATGCATACATTTGTTACACTATAGTACTGTATTCCTTTTGGGGTTATCTCAAAACATGAATTCATTAGGAAAAAAATAAAAGCACAGTTAACAATATAGAGGCTATAGCATAGAAATTGGAACAAAATAAAACCCATTCAGTTTCCATAAAGATAAGACCAAGTAATCCAACGTGCGGTCATTTACATGGTGTACAGAAGCAAAGGTATTGTAAACTTATAACAAATCATTGATACCCAAATAGGTATCATAATGCATATTGTTCACTCATGCTTTATGTAAATCAACAAAAAGCAATAAACAATAGAGTTGAATGCAAGCATCTAGGGTTCCTCGAACAATGTTATATCTCACACTGGGTAAATCTTTAACCCTTCTCCCTCTTACTAAGATATTGTTCACTAATGTGTTACGTAAATCAACGAAAGGCAATAAGAGACTGAGTGTAAACACTAACAGAGCCATATTCAGCGCTTCACAAAGTGATAAGATTAAACCAAACCAACCTTTATGTCTGAAGTTTCTGGCCGCTGCCAGGAAGAATCAACTGCAGAAACTAATAATGTTGACAACTGACTAGGTGTGCATCCATCATCAGTAACCTTTTCTGGCAAATTAAGCTGAGATGATAAGCAAACACGAAGAAACTTCAAAGCCTGCCTTCGATAAAATGTATCAATTCCACCATTTTTGTTCATAACAGCTACCACAGCAAGATTAATGCATCGATCCAATGGCACCAAAAATGGGGTTGCAGGCTCAAATGTAAGAATCACACGGAGTCCATGCTCTGGATTCTCCTTGCACTCGAGGGCAAGGGGCTCTTTGAGAAAACGCCTATTACGACCACCCAACTTCCCCAGGAGTTGCAACGCTTTCGCTCCCCAAGGATAGGGGGCAGGCCTCAAGTGAGACCATAGGGCTAAAATCACCTCAGACATGACATTAGCCATGCTAGGTTCCAAGAAATCAGGATTTAAACTGTCTACCCAAAACTCAAGTGTTCTTAAACCTAAGCTCACAAGATCATCACTTCCTTTAAGACATAAAACAAGAGGCTTCATAAGACGGGGAAGGTGCGGTAACAACGAGCTCAAGCGTGCAGGCAAGGTTAAGCACAATTCCAGCAAAAGATCCTTCATATCTTCCCCAGCTGGACCCTCAAGCATCATCAACAGCATATTAAGACAAGGTTGTAACATAGGAATCAAATCCCTCAGAAGAAGCTCAAATTTGCATACTGCAAGCGCTCGAAAGGTGGTGCGGAGAAGTTGCATGTAACCAAGAGGCTTTTCAACTTCAGTAGCATTTTTCATGCAGACTTCCATTATAATAGGCACGTGAGGTTGCAAAATACGTTCAAACTCTTGAGGCGCTTTTGAAACTGCACCAAAAATGAAGCGAAAGAGATGCAAGACCAGTTTTGCTGCAGGTGTATCTGGATACTTTAAGACATCAAGTTTACTGTTCACAAGATAAGTAACCAAAACATCTGCAAAAGGCTTGTATACTTTAGGGGCTTGCAAAAGCGTAGAGAATATGTGAACCAATTGAGTGTTGTTAATCATGGACTCGAAAAGCTCGGGCATACACAGTGAGAACATGTCCATTAAATCTCTAGGTTCCATGATAGCTAGAATCTGGGAAAAGAGTTGCATCATTTCCCTCTCTTCATCCTTCTCCTTGAAGAGCGCTAAGCAATGCACCCCACTCTTCAAAACACCAGAAGCCTTCCGGACCTATGCAATGCCAAAGTCAGACATAGGGAATCAAACCAAAAACCAAATTCAACATCTCAAGAGTTGTATTACCTCATCTTCTCGCATTCCTTTAAATGCTTGTGGTGCCGGTAAACTGGATGAAGGGGAAACAAGCACCTGTGGGTGCGTTCCATGCGTAGAAGGAGAAACCTTAAACCATCAGAAATGTCACATAAGATAATAAATGTCAATTAAATTCATGACAAACTATTTAACCGTAATATTAGTACCTGTGAGCGAGGTAAATGCGCATGTGTGATACTCCATATGATGGTCTTCATTCCTGACAAGATCACACATTTCTTATAAGTATCATTATGATACATAACTAAAGATATAGTAAAGGGAAATGAGAATGTGGATCAATTACCCATGACTAATGTCTTTATCAGATGCTTACAATCATTGACCTCCTTGGAATGTTCCACAGTGACCTGCACATTCAAAACTGCCTGCAACCAAATTATTGACACTATTAAAAATTTAAACATATGTCAAAGTAAGAAACTGCTGCAGTTTACAATAAGAGGATATGATCAAGCAATTAAAAAATGAATAGATAGAAAAGCAACAAAAACTTGAAGCACGTATATCAACTTTCAAGCTATTTAATGAAGACAACATACTCTATTGTCTTCCAAACCAAATGTAATAGCCATGTAAAGTTCATATTAAAGACATCACTGAAGGATTTTACATTCCATGATCAACAGAACAATTAAGACCATTGACTGACTGGCTCCTCAATGATAAACCATACTAAACACCATCTTTTCAATCTTATGGAAGTGTAATGTACGCAAGAATCTGGAATGGTACTGCAAAGGAAAAGAACTAAAGCAAACTTTTGAAGACCCACTATGTACTTCAAAGTGTGACTCCGCTTAACCATAAGAAAGATCCAGATGTTCAAACTAGAAAAACACAATAAATCTGACAACATCACAACAGTAAAATTGAATAAATCCTGAAACCAGACATATAATTACATGCAAATCAACCTCCCCAATTTCCTGGACTCAAACAGCATATAAACAGCCGGTCAGACAAAATCATTAAATCACCATTTACTTAGATACTATAAACAAAAGCGAAGTATTTTTGGAGCTTTACCACTATGCAGTGAATGATAGAATACTGTTTACCAACAAAAATATTACACAAAAGAACCTTTAACATAAAAAAATGAAAGAAAAAAATAGAAAAGAGTGGAGAAGTGCCACACAACATTAAAAAAAGCAACTGGAAACCATAAGACCGTCTAACACAAAATAATAATAATAAATAAATTTGTCAAAACACCAACCTGCACAGGGAGCTCAAGCTTGGACCTTAGAGTAGCACGATCCTTTCCCTCCTCAGCCTCCTCCAACAGCTATGAGAAATTATACAGACATCAGTGTTCATAAATAAAATTAAAATAAACAAATAAAAACAATCATGACCTGTAGCATTTGGATAAGAAAATGCAAATAACCTCACAATTCAATAGCCTCATAATGACACTCAATTAACTTCCAACCCGCTATAGACTCTTTCAATAAATTGTGAAAAAAAAAAAAATTCCACCATGAGCTCCAAACAATATGAGATGCCACACAAAAATTGGCAAACAAACTATACTCAAACACTGTGTGTGTGTGTGTGCGTGTTGGTTCACATCAAACAGATAATATCACCTCTGCGAACCTAACTGGACAACAATCAAAGACTACCTGAGGAATAGTACGCTTGAAAGTACTGAATTTCCCAACAAAAGCATCCAATATACGCCCCTACAAAGAAACAAATTATTTTTATTAGCTAGAGAAAAAGAGAATTGATGAACTATACCAGTTCAGATCATAGCAAAAGCTTTAGACTGTAACTCAGACCAATAGAATCCGTGCTTCATCCATAGATGGCTGGTCAACACCTTTCTCAAATATTGGTTCCACCTACGTCCATAAAAATATACAGGAAATGAATACAAAAACTAGTAAAGTCTCTTGAAGAATACGAGTTTGTATATGCACCAGATTCAGCATTAAGCGGGCACAAGTAGTATGAATGCTCAAGGACAATGAAGCATCATGCATGTTGCTCGAGAACAAGTATATGATCCGCGATAACTGCAGCACAATTGCGCAAGTTTGTTAGTGTAGGACGGGAGAATCACTGATGAGAAAAGCAGGAAAATATCAATTATTTTTTCAGTTGAAGGGGCAAACACACAAAAAAGAAACTACAAATTGCACGTCTAGCAACCCCAGCACTATGTGAGAGTGAGTGAGAGAGAGAGAGAGAGAGAGAGAGAGAGAGCCCAGCCCAAAAGGATTATTATTAGTTATTTAAGCAACCAAATAACCATGAAATTTGAATACTGAAAAAAAAGAAGGAAAAAGTGCCAAATTAGGCACTGCACAATAAAAAGAGAACCAAATCCTGTTGAGCAAAATGCTTGAATTGCAGTACAGACAATGACGCTAAAAACAGACTGATTTTGAATTAGACACCAGATAGAATACCTGTGCCAAGGAAAGGTCCGCTCGAACATGATGAACAATCTCTGCAAGTAGACTATATGCCAAAGGCCTCAATGTCTCAAAGCAGGCTCGACCAGTTCCGACCAGAACCCTGAAAAGATCAGTAATAAAAAGAGTTTCATAAATTAATCAGACCAGATATTAGCCATAATAACATTCTTACTTCCGTTCAAAAGTAAGCATCAGATGGAATAATATTCTTATTTGCATCTGAAAGTACATATCAGACATAATAGCTAGTTAAAATGTGGGATGAACAGTACAATGGCTCAATGTGACATGCAGTTATCACAAAAATCAAAGATGTAATAATCCTGAGCAAACTACAAGCAAATACAAGTCGGTAGCCCATTTTATGTTTATTGTGTGGTTATATGTGTCATCCGATCAATATCACATATATAAATTTCAAGAGAACCTGTTCCAGAAAGTGTATCCAAAACAAGCCGTGACTATAAAATAATTCATCACAAAAGCTTATCACAGAACACCAGAGTGAACAAATAAATAACAATGATCGGTGGTTGCAGTACCTTATGTATGAACATTTTCACCATTCTCATTACTAATACATTCAACAACTTTTTAACTTTCTTATATCTTAGCATGAAATCCACAAGACCACATTCGAAAAAGTTTAAAGATTATTCTAACCTCATGGCAACCAACATGAACTAGGTGGGCATAAACGGTACCATAAAATCAAAAGAGAACTTATATGCAAGTCATTGGTCAAATGCTCTTTCACATTCTTCTGTGTTTTGGCAGCCATATATGTATGCACAGCACATAGTGCTTAAAATTTCTAACAGGAGATATGACAGAGGAAATAAACCCTTCCTGGTTCCAAAAACATGTTTAAAGGCTACTAACAAGAATATATTTTCCTCATTGTATAAGGATGACATTGATCCATGATTTGCCCCAGTAAAAGTCGTAATAAGATTGAATCAACAGTATCACCTTTCTTCCAATAGTGTGTCAATCAGCGGAAATAAGCCCCTCTTGAAATCTGTTCCAAGAACATGTTTTAGAGCTACTAACAATTCCTGCAATCAACAAAAGATCTATGTTGCAGACTTACGCTCAGAAAAGAAGAAAAGGACTAGTAGAGAAAATGAGTCGAGATACAAAAAAATTTACCTTTCTAATTGATACAGAGTCTGAACATGTAACTAGCAAATTGACTATGCTTTTACATATGCTTTCTTCATGCTGCCTGATATAATCGGCAAAGCTCTTCAACAGGTATGTCAGAAACGAAACAGTCTGCAGTAACAGGAAACAAACTAGTAAAGAACTAAGAAAGAAAACAATGAGGTAACAAAAAGAATAGGTGTGTGAGGAACTGCAGATGAATCAACAATACCACACTCAGAGAACAGTTAATAGATACAGAAACGGATAAATAACAGCTGCTTACCTTCACCTGTGCACCCTTCAACTCAGTGAAATGAGTCTTCAAGTGCGGAGGAACAGATTCGGGACCACGGACAGATATAGCAGCAACCATCTTAGGCAACAGATTAGGAATATTGGTCTGGACAAGTCGACTATACAACTGAAACAAAAACATGACCACCAGGGGACTCTCGGTAATTATCTTGAAGGAACAGGTACTGGGGTTAAGCTTCCCGCCCGCAGTATAAGAACTACTACCACCACTTAATGACTGATCCAAAGAAGTATCCATAGACTTAATATCTTCCCCAACCACAGGCGCCGCACCTTTCTCTTCTTTGACAAAGAAGAAATGATTAACAGTTGCCTCAAAATTGCTGTAGATTTTGCAGACAAAGTCCAAAAATGGCTGAACTTCATTTTCCAGCGTGGGCCTGAAGTTCCTGAGGAGGTCAAAGATTATACGAATACATATCAATCCATTCTCCTCATTGTCAGTGGTTAGTACTTGCATTGCAACTTTCAGGAGGTCCTGGACGAAAGGGCGGAGCACTTCAGTGTGAGGGAGACGATTAAGAACCTCCACCACTATATTCCGGAGCTTGTGTTCCGGATTGTCAGTCATCTGTGGCGTTGTAATTTGCAGAAGAATCACCGAGAACGCCCGAAAGTAGCATTTTAGAAAATTCAAGTACTCCGCAGTGTGCGCTATCTCTAGGCTGTCCCGAACCTCCATTGCCATCTGCAGCCTCATCTGAATTGCTGTTTCTCAAACAAGAAACAACAATCATATCAGCGACTCGGCAATTGATCGAAGAATTTAGTTCAAAATTTATAGCTCCGCTCCATAAAATTAAACCGAAATCTCGAACTGTATGCTTAGAAATCGAAAGAAACAGAGAAAGAGAAAGAGAGCTTACGGAGGTCGGGCTCGACGAGACGCCGAGAGTGTTGATTGAAGTCCTGAACGGGACTCATGGTTAGTAGAACAACCAGGAAACCCTAGCTTTTCAGGAAAACGCTCCAAAATCGAATTCTCTGATTTCAGAGTCGAAATGCTTCTGTAAATTCCCTTCTTCTTCCCTTCTACCTCAAGCAGCAGTACAAGCAACCGGAGTTGCCACTGCTCATGAGGCCACGGCTGAAACGGAAGGGATCATATGGTTTGTGAAAAGACGAACCAGAGGCGAAGAAATTAGGGTTTTGGGGACGAGTTAGGTTATATTTACGGTCACTCTCAGGTGCCTGAGGACTCGAAGAATTGGGGGGAATTGAGGTCTTTGTTATTCTACTTCTACTGATCAAAACGAGTTTGGGGACGAAGGCCCTTTTATAGTCGCGAGTGGCGAAGCGGCCCAAAGACTGGACCGGATTTATGGGCTTTAGGGTCCGATTGAAGCTCTATTTGCACTCCACTCCTTGCTCATCAGTCATCACACACACCCATGGATGAGTTTAATCAGTTGCTATAAAAAGTCTCTACTTGCTGACATAGTGAGAAAGCTGTGTTTTTGGTAATTATATTTCGTTGTAATCGAGTTATCTTTCCGGTATGTCATCGCTATATCACCGTTATGTCAAAGCAATGGAGTAGCCAATAGTGCACTATTTGATAATTGGTGCTTGTTTGAATACATGTATTTTATAGACTCCTGATATCATTTCGGGACGTACTCTAAATGCTTATTGTAATCAGGAGTTTAGCCTCAATGTCTCCCTCTTGTATTCGGCAGTTTAGACTATATAGATACCTTTCTACTATGAGGTTAAAACATTTTACCCTGGTCTTTTACTCTTTCATAATTGTCAAAAAAATAAATGGGGATAGCTTGGAATCTTAGCTCTCGAAGTTGGATTTATCATCTTGTCTTCTCTAATTGAATTTCAAACCCCTTTATAGAGTTTTGATCCCAGTGCAAACAGAAACTTTTTGATCCTAGAATGCAATTTCATGCGGTCGTTTCATCAAAAGAATTCATTCAAAGCAAAACTGTATTAATTCGAGGTTTTTATGAAAAGAGGTCACCAGAAGACAATCAATTTTTATGCTCAAATCCTAAAGTTTTTTGGACTTATAATAGTAATCTTTTCGGACAGTTGGAGTATTGTAGTTTATAGCACCTTAAATGCAATTAATTAATTAACACAAAAGCCAGATCGATCCTAGTGTTTTTGACAATATGAATCTATTTGCTCCCTGAATTGCCAATATATCACCACTCTAAAATCAAATCATTAACCCAACATACAGAGAACCATGATATCCCTGAATATTGAAATGTATAATAAGAAACATGTAATATAAATATAGAAACAAAATGATTAGTAGATGGATACAAATTGTTTCAATTAATACCAAACTAAATTACGAGGTTCGAAAAATTATGTTATATCGGTGATTCTAGATGGTAATCAAACACGAAACCATTACAATCACCGAGGTTGTTGTTCATTGGAAATTATGAGAATTATCAAATTAGATGAAGCAAGTAGCTAGCTAGCAAAAACATCGAGTAGAGATTAGACTGAAAGAAGAAAAGTATTTGTTGTGAATTTACACAACCGATTCAAGATTAACTATTATAACTGTAGATAAAATGCATCACTAATAACTGTTTCTTTTTTCCAAACCTCGTTGGTATTGAAGAAAAAAAAAAGTAATCTAATTATAATTGCAGTTAAAATTCAGTTTACCTTGAATCAATGGCCGAAACGTGAACAAGACATGAAACTTTGATGATCGATCGATGAGGGAACCGTAATATATATATGAGAATGAGAGTAGCCTAGATAGAGAGGTTGAGAGAAAGAGACAGAGAATCATAGAAAAACAAAACAACAAAAGACATTTAAGACTTTAAGTTGTTACCCATTTTAAAATAAATTAAGTACTGTAATAAAAGGACGAGAACATGATTTTGAACTCAGAAATACCAGCTTGTGGAGGGGTTGTAGCGAACCCAGCGTCTTCACCTTTTTTTGGGCTTTTATCCCAGAGAACGCTTTTTATTTTTTGTGTTTCCTAAACTGCCAGTATTTCGCTTTCTTATAATTAGAAGAATTAAAATAATCAATATTACAAGAGCTCGCTTTCTTTATCATATTAAAAAAAATATATATATATATTAGAATTGTAATATATATTCGAATATATATAGTAAAAAATATATATATTACGAATATCTCTTAATTTACTTATAAGTTCGAATGCTTTTAAATTGTTCGTAATATGATTCATGCTAAAATTTATATCATACATGAGGATACACATTCTAGCATTTTCTAAAGAAAATCTAAATCGTACATAAAGACATTTGGAAAGATTATGCATGCATTTAGATGTGTAGTCGTATGCTTAACATGCATGTACTCAATGTTATTGATACGCCATAATTTGTCATATCAAACTTTTACCTTTTATTTTTCCTTTTCCTAGTGCTGACAAGAGAACTACAACAGTTGCCAAATATTCAATGTCCTAATATTTGAGAAATTTGAGTCATTATCAATGCTCTAGCAGGTCTTTACTCTTCTTCATAGATTTTTGGAAGAAGCGAAGTTATTCCGAATAATTAACTCGTTGGAAAACACAATTTTAATTCACTAGCATTATATATAGAATAGTTGGGTTATCCATTTGTCAAATCCAAATTATTTCTTTAAAATCTCTGTAATCGATCAAATTGAGACGTCCCAAGTATTTCGATCAACATTTTAGCCCAGAACAAGATTGTCATTAGATAATTACTAAGAAAAAATGTTGGTTAAAATTTGTGTGAATATAAACTATATCCACTAAAAATGATGCAGGGTCCTAATCAAGGTTGATAGCGGCTTTCACAGATATAGCGCAGTAACAAAATGATCAAGACGGTCCAACCAACCCCTTGTCAACTTCACTTAACAAAATTCCAGTGAAGTGGACGCAAAGATAACAAAGCCCCATGATGATCATTTTCTTTTAACTTCCTCCAAGTAATCCAAAATCAAACCACCCTCCATTTGTAACGACCTCCTTATAGCTCCACTGGTTTGAAACATTGTTGTATTAAAGGACCTTCAACATTCATTTCATGACCGTACTGCTAGCATTGCTTTCTTCCTCTAACATCTGTGAAATCGGGTTAGTGAGGTGGTAGTGGAAGCTCGATCTGTGCTGTATAAGCAATCATGAACGCCGAAGAGGGCAAGCTGGTGGTCCGGGGGCGTGCCGAGATTGACACTAGGGCGCCTTTCAGGTCTGTTAAGGAAGCAGTGATGTTGTTTGGAGAAAGAGTTTTAGTTGGGGAGATCTATGGCAACAAGCTCAAAGAGGTAAATGTACTCTCTCTCTCTCTCTCTCTTCCATGTAAGTGTAAAATTCAGGCTCGCATTGAATATTTAAAGCCTTGACTAGATATTACGTCTATATATGAAAAAGCCTTCACGCATAAGAGTTAGATGGTCCTAATGAAGCTAGCTGGATTACCTCTTACTGAAATTTTCCACCCATTGTCCTTTAGTTTTGGATTGCATTCTCAAATTCTAGCTATCTTAATTGTTGCCTGTTAGAGTTAGATGATCTCTACGCATTACTATTGTTGCGTGTAATGCATGTGCTCTTAAACACACATAAACAAGTGAACAATATATTGGGTGACATAGATTATGTGTGGTCTGATAATGGACCTATATATGGTTCAAGACGATCACATTCCATGCACATATATTGAGCATTTAGAACTTGACAATACAACATATAAAATGTTAGGGCCTTCCACATTATCAAGACTGATGTTGAATTGAATGTTACGACTTAAACAAGAGCTCAGCATTTTCTCGTTTTAATTCAATAGACAACTCTTCCTCACATTCTAGTACACGATTCCTCTCTGTTAGATTGGAGCTGCAGGAGCAAATGAGAATGGACGCACTCAATCCCAAGTTGAAATCTTAACAGCTGAGCTTGAAGAAACAAAGCAAAATCTGGAGAAAGCCAGAGAAGAAAACAAGGCAATGGCATACTGCATAAAGTCCCTCAGAGATGATCTTGACCATGCAAGGAAAGAGCTGTATAACCACTTGAAAGCAAGAGAGCAGTTTCAAAAGCAGTCAGTTGATCATCAGGATCCCGAGATCGAAGACGTTAAATTCATCGAAAATGCAACGGATCAGTTTGAAACTAAGAGGGAATTGAACCAAAATGAAGAGGAGTTTCAGAAGAAAAGATATGTGAAATTTGCAAGTCCTCCTTCACTTGCTCAAGTCATTGTTAACAAAGAGGAAATGCAAGGAGAGGGGCTGAGGGACCCATCTTCTGTTAAGAAGATGAACAAGAAGAAGCCTCTAATAGGGTGGCTTTTCAACAAAAACAAGGCCCTTCAAGGAGGGTCTCCAAGATCAGGATGATGCGCGCTCTCAGCAGATTAAGCAAAATATGAAGTAAATGTGTTCTCTTTCTTTTTTTCTTTTTTGTCTTCAAGATGTACTATAACGTTTGTCCTCGGTCATGAGCAATATCACTACCACTTTTTGTGTCATATGAGGAGAAAATAGGGAGGACTTGAAAGAAATCAAAGGCTTGCTGCCTTGCCTTTGATGGCATTTTGAATTTATGATTGAATATTCAGATAAATAGCAATCAATATATATTTCTCACCATATATGGTTGCCGACTAATGCATGAACTGCCATGTTTTGTATTTTTCCCATATTATTTGTTTGAAGTTCATGGCACATATCTAGCTTATCACCAGATTGCGATCCTTTGTCCTACCTAGATATTGTAGCACCTAATTAACTTGACAGGACCGGTCCTGAGATTCTAACGGCCTGAGGCAAAGAATTAAAATGTAGCCTCCTATATATGGGTAAAGTTATGGTATGTTAACATTTCTCATACATCAACTATTTTTACCTCTCTAAGGACTTATGTTATCACTTTGAGGACTAATATTACTATTTTGAAGATTCATATGGTAAACTAAGAAAATTTACCACTTTAAGGACTCATGTTACTATTTTGAGGACTAATATTAATATTTTGAGGATTCATGTGGTAACTAAGAAAATTTACCACTTTTAGGACTCATGTTACTACTTTGAGGACTAATATTACTATTTTGATGACTCATTTTACCACTTTTAAGGCAATTGTATTCATGTCATACATTAACACATTGTAAAATTTTTCCCTATATATATGTGTATATATTTTTTTTTTTGCGCCAAATAACAATATAAAATCATGTATTTTGAATAAAAGTAAATATGAAATTAATAGCAATACAAAAGTATATGAATATTTATTCCTTACATAAAATTATGAATTACAAAACTAGTTAAACATAAACTATTTTTTTTTATGACTGGAACCCAGTGGGAGGCTAGGCCATCACGCATTTAAATTTAGAGCAACTCCAACAGATTCCCCATATTTTTATTTTTCTCTACTTTAGGGAAAAATAAGCCTCTTTTGCTCCAACAGATTCCCTATAATTATCCCTATTTTAGGGAAAGTGAGGAAAGAGAAAACCAAATTCCCTATATTTACAGCAAACTCTAAAATTTAAGGAAGAATATAGAGATTTTAGAAATTGTTGTAAAATAGGGAATCTGTTGGAGTTAGAGAAGAAAAAGAGGCTAAAACTTTGACTTTTGCTTCCCTATAATACAGAAATTATAGGGAAGCTGTTGGAGTTGCTCTAAAGCATCACTGAAACCTTGCTCTTCTCGCATTTTTAACAATAAAGAATTGATCTTGTTTGATGTGAGAAATTTTCTATGCATACACAATCAATATATAGGGTTTAATTTGGATTAGTTTTCCATGTGGAGAATGAAAATAAATAGTTATTCATATGGAAAAAGGAAAGGAAAAGTTTACATGGAAAAGGAAAAGGAAAAAAAAAAAAAGGGGTTTGGGCCACGGGTTCAAGAAAAATTGCCTTAAACCCTAAAAAGAAAAACAGAAAAAAGGTTAAAAAACTGAAAGGGAAGCAGTTGGGCCCCACTTAAGTCCCTTAATGGTTTAATTGATTGAAAAAATATATGGAAAAAGGAAAGGAAAAGTTTTTTTTTTTTTTTGAATAAAGGGCTGGTGCGGCTGCCCTCAAGCCTTGATTAATGAAACTGTCGAATACAAGGGGGGAACATTGAGCCTAAACCCCTGATATCATTGTTTGCTCAAATAAACTAGAAGTTGCGCGTTGCTCCAGCGGAAGGGAAGACATGCTGCATCTTTCTTCACTAAGATTCGAATCACGCTTGACTCACTTCTTTAAATTTTTTCAATCAATTAAGCCATTAAGGAACTTAAGTGGGGCCCAACTGCTTCCCTTTCAGTTTTTTAACCTTTTTTCTTTTTTTCTTTTTAGGGTTTAAGGCAATTTTTCTTGAACACGTGACCCAGCCCCCTTTTTTTTTTTTCCTTTTCCTTTTCCATATAAACTTTTCCTTTCCTTTTTCCATATATTTTTTTCAATCAATTAAGCCATTAATGGACTTAAGTGGGGTCCAACTGCTTTCCTTTCAGTTTTTTAACCTTTTTTCTTTTCTAAATCACATTTTCAGTTTTAATTTAAACCTTTTTTCTTTTTGTCTTTTTAGGGTTTAAGGCAATTTTTCTTGAACCTGTGGCCCAGCCCCTTTTTTTTTTTTTTTCCTTTTCCTCTTCCATATAAACTTTTTCTTTCCGCGAGCTTAGGATTTTCAGAAGGGTTGTCTACCTCCGTCCGACGGCGCGTCTATGGACGCTGTCGTCGGACGGGATCTATTGTCAAGCAATCAAAGGTCCCTCAATCGGGGTTCTCTTGCTCTGGATCGGGGGTGTCGGTATCAAGTTGCAAGGGGGTTCGCGGTGGCGGGGTGGGTGAGGCTCAGTTCTGGCAGGACGAAGTGGGGGGGGGCAGAAGGGATGAGGATGTTGAATCCACGATGGTTCTTCTCAGGCTGGTTGCACGAGGCTGGTGGATGCGAGTTGATCAGCTTTGTTTCGAGGCTGGGAGTCTTTCCAGATTTGATCGGGGCATGGTGGCTGGTAGTCCAGCATCTTGGGACAATTGGGTTGGAGAAGCGGTGGCCGGCGGCGAGCTGTTGTAGGTTTTGATCCGCTTCGGTGGTTTCTCCGAAGTTGGTTGCAGACTGTTGCAGGTGGTGGCTGGACGCAGAGGAGGGTGGTATGATGCAGGCGGGCGCGGCCTCTCTCGGGCGGTGGTGTCTCAGCTCTGGTGGTGGCGGCCCACTGCTTGGGCCTAAAAAGAATTGGGCTGGGCCTTCAACCGTGGCTATGGTGTCCTTGTCTTTTGGGATTATGCTTGGGTTTGGGCCCACTGTTTGGGTCTAGCCCAAGCTGTTTTATTTTTATTATTTACAATTTTTATTGTGTTTTGCTATCTAGGTTGAATGCGTTTTATGCAGTCAATAAAATCCTACATATATTGTGTAGGCCTAATCGAGCTTTGTGCCTGGGTATGCACTCTACGTGCCTTGTCTGCTCTAGGTCGGCGGTGACTTATTTGCTTCGTCAAATGGGCTCTACCGCCTAGTGGCAGGGTGAGACTAAGTGCCGTCGGATTTTATTTTCGGCGGCAACATAGGAGGAAAGCTGTGATAAAGCAGATAATTATACTATGTTGTACACGGGGTACATATCGAGTTATCTTTCCCCTATGTCACTACTATGTTGAAGCAAATGGAGTAGCTATTGCGCTTTTTGCTAGCTGGTGCTTGTTAGAATACAAGTCTCCTGTAGAGATTTCTGATATTATTTCGGAAAATTTTCTAGATGCTTATGGTAAATATATATATATATATATATATATATATTATCTATAACTTATATATAGAAACTCCGGAGGCCTCCGGGAGCCGGTGGCCTGAGCCAGCTGCCTCAGGCGGCAGCCCTCAGGGCTGGCCCTGTAACTTAATTTCATCTTTAATCATATTCTTCTTACTTATCATAAAAAATACATTATATGTTGAGTGAAAACGATTGTCTTTACATTTTGTCTCTCTTCTATAAGTGAATTCATCAAACTAATTCATAATATAAACTAACAAGCGGATTATCTTAAATCTAAGTACGTACTTATAGTCAACCCAACAACTCCCTCAATCCATGGATACGAATTAACCTAGCCAAAAAAAAACACAGACCGACAGCAAATCCAACATGTAAGCATGGTGGTGGAGAGCGGAGAGATTTGACCCCCACGTACCTCACTTAAATTGCTCCATCCCCTCACATACCTCTTTGTTTATTCTGTTTCATCTCCTCCACACCCAGAGATTTGTGGAAGAATGCAACTGGGGACGTACTGGTATATTTGATCACAGATACCAAACTAATACAGAGGGTCATAGGGATTCATTTCCTTAATTCAATCTCTTTTTCTGGCTGGTAAGTCGGTGGAATTGAATAGAGGAAGTTGAATTGACACCACGCATATATAAAAGTAGTAGTTTTATGCAGCCATGCACATGCAGCCATGTGAAGCATAACAGCGATGAAGACAAAACTTTCATAGCAGTAACATGCCTCCACATATCCATGGCTAGCTAGCTCCTCTACTTTTCAGCTCTATATATGACCACTGGCGTGGCTCGGCTTATAATGTGAAAATTGTAGGGAAAGCATCGCCCTAGCTAATTCTTTCTCACCGTACGTATTATCCGGTCACATTAAGAGATTAATGAAGTGCATGTAATGTATCCAGTTTAGATAGCAATTTTGATTACTTTTAGGCGCCGGTTTCATTAACCCCGTCATCTATTTTCATGTCCTCCATTAATATTGAAAAATTTTCTTTTTGAAAAAGAAGAATTTTTCGATGAAGTAATTTATATATGGGTGCTGTTATTAATTATCACCCTATTATTTTCTTTGTTTACCATACTTGCTCATTACACCCTACATTTTAATTTCAATTATTAAATTTACTTATTTAACTCATTTTCCTTTCCAACAATATCCTTATATGACATATTCAATTAAAAAATAAATATTTTTAACAAAAATATCTCATTTAATTTACACTCATAAAAATATTAAAATTTCCTAATAAAATCATAATCTGATTTACTCTCATTTTTTTTCATTTTTTCTTTCAATTTCAACGTTCTCTATTTCAATCAATGTAAAAAGATTAATAAATTTACAACTATGATCAATGAAGAAGAGATTGATTTTTTTTTCTTTGTGTTTTAAATTTTTACTTTTGGTGTTCACAAAGAATATTGCAAAGATTTTGATGAAATTAAAAATAATGGGTTTGTGAATTGAATAACGAATTAACAATGAAGAAGCAACAAAAAAACAAAAAGACAAAAAGATAGTAATAAATTCAAATTTGGATGGAGAAGATAAAGATTAATGTTATCCAATGAGAAATTAAGTAGTTTTTGTATTTAATTAATTACTTATATATTTATTTTTCTTACATATTTGGATTTTAAAAAGTTTGTGTACTTATCAGTCATTTTACACTTGGGTAATATAATCTTTCAATAATTCAAATGTTTGTAGAGTGAACTAAAAAAATGGTACGGTGGCAATAGCCACACCCTTTATATACAGGGTCGGACCTGACACGAGGCCCAAGAGTCAGCTGACTCAGGCCCAGAAATTCAAGAGGCCCAAAAAAATTTTTTATCGCTTTTTATTATGTCCAAATGCCGTATGTGTCAGTGATCTAAGGACAAGAGCAATTGTGTGTGAACGTATTAATTGAGAGCTATCATTTCCCCAATTAAAGGAAAGAAAAATAAGTTTAAGGGGGCCCACAGAAAGTTGGACAGATTTATATATAATGCTAGATATATATACATATATATATATAATATAATATATAATGTTAAAGTGTATTTACACCCATTCAGACGTAAAAGAAAGAAAATGGGATACACTCACTAATTAATACTCCAAAGTTGTACCCCCAAAAAAAAAAAGGTTTTAATTAAAAAAATAAAAAAGGGGGTAGAAGCCTCACTGCCTAATAAGAGATTTATTGTATAAATAGGATTCATAATGTAAATAGGATTACTAGAATATTTATTATCTAATTACTAGAATAATTACTTTTGGATATTACATGTTGTTTTTGTTTTTTTATTATTAGATTTTGAGTTTATAGCTTTAGTTCTGAATTTTTTTTTTTTTTGAATGCACACTTTGATCTGAGGGCCCAACTCTTAGAGTTCGCCTCAGGTATGAAAATCTCAGGTCCGGGCCTGTTTATATATATACTTAAAAAGAAAAATACACCTTCTAACATTTTCCATATTCTAGTATATGAATCAGCTAGCTCCTTCAACCTAAGAGCTAGCCAATCGATCACTGAGCTAAAAGAGATGCATTTTGCTCAGCCAGGCCCCAAGCCTCACTCTCCCATTACTAAAGTCTAAAACCAACCAGCCAACAAGCAATTCATAATTTCATATACAAATGAATCCGAGTTGTCGTTCCATGCAATTAGATTCTCATATAAATAGACGCTCTCCCCTCTCTGTCTCTCATTCTCTCATATGCTTCAACGACCACAACTGAATAAGTCTCACAAGAAATGCAGAAACCCATAGGAAGCCCCAAGATGAGAACCACCCATCTATGCATTCCAAGGCTGATGAAAACCAGCAAGTACTCCAACAAAACCTCTAAACCCCTAGTATCTCCGATGACCCTGCTCGAGCGGTTTCGCGAGGCGGTTTTGCGATTGATCATGTTATCTGCAGTGTCCAACAAGTCCACAGCGAACCAAAATCGATCCACAGATTATGTGCAGCAATGTACATACTGCCCTTATGACCGTCACCACAGCGAGGCGGTTGCCGACTGCATCGAGTTCATCAAGAAGAAGGCTTCTCCCGAGGACGAGGACCACAACCGGGGATCGTCAGCTAGTAGTGCTAGTAGTTCCAATATTGATGCCGCGGCGGATCTAGAGGTCATCATACCAGTGCTAGTTAATTATGTGACATATGTTAACGAGAGTCAGTAATTGTGAATCTGTGAGAGTATTATTTAGTTATAATATGTCATTTATATTCTACCCTAGCCTTTTTTCTCTTTAGGTTTTCTATAGAAGGGTTTGTTGAAATTGTTAGGAGTGAATTGTAAATTGATATGCATTTCCAGGGAATTTCATGATCATAGTTCGTCTTATTCTTTCCCTTTTTGAACATTCTTATTCACGTAACTACTAGCAAAAATAGCTATACACACTGATTAAAATCAGTGTGTATAAAACCTAATAGCTACTGAAATCTGTGTGGGAAGCCCAATGGCTACCACTCACAGATGCTACGTCTGTTCCATTTGGTGGGGTGGTCTTTGGTCTTCCCCCACTGATAGAAAAATCAGTGTGAGATTTTTGGTGGGACCCATTAACATTTCACATTACACAATTAAAATTATAATTATAATGTTAATATTAAAATCTGTGTGAATGATGAACAAAAAATCTGTGTGAATTTGATGAACCAAGAAACCGTGTGAAAGAATGAAAATGAATTCAACCTGGCAATAATATATCATCCTCCTACTGCAGTAAAAAATAAATTTCAACCACATTAAAAATTGCATTCTCTTGTGGCACAATAATAAAATCCTTTACACACATCCATTGATCCAAACTAACAGAGCTACGGAAAATATATACAAAGGAAAGAAAATTCTTCATTCCAAAATATAATTGTTCATACAAACTACAATTCATATTGTTCTAGCTAGAGTTAACTTAGAAAGCATGAAGAGTTCTTGAAATTCAAAACAAGCTAGGTAATTGTTGAGTCATAATTAGTGTAATAATTTCTTGAGTCAAATCTATCTTTTAGTCATAATTTCCAGATTCATCGTCCTGCCCACCACCTCCACCACCGTTTCCATAGCTACCACCACCACGGCTGTATCACCGCCTCTACCCTCACGAAGGCCACCACCGCCACCACCTCCGCCTTCACGATGGCCACCGTAACCACCGCCTCCCCGGCTGCTACCTTTTATGTTGTTGAAGGTGACGAATCCGGTCTCAAGGTCATTGATGATCTGAAGAACAAACAAACCAAAATTGAATCAGATCTGAGCAAAAACAGAAATCAGAATCACAAAAAGAGATCAAACAAAAAGAAATAATAAAGGAACCGATCGATCTTCAATCTAGAAAGATGCAGATGAACTACCCGATTCTGAGATAGTAAAACATAAGAATCACAGTGATATATAGTAACAGAGGGAATAGTATCATAGATCAAGTAACATAGAAACACATATCACAGAGATGAGAGAACAGATCCGATCCATCCGATCTCTGTGACTAACAGACCTTCGATTCGATGATCTCCTTTCGAGCTCATCGTTGTCGGTGGCGCAGGCGATCCCTCCGACGAAGCAACGAAACTCGATGTCAGCAGAGGCCATAGAGAGGAAAACGAAAACCCTATAGAAAAGATGAGTCTCAAACTTAAGAGGAAGAAGTGAGAAATTGAGATAGCAGAGGAAGTGGCTGTTGCAACCTCTACTTATTAAACTAATACAAAGATATAGATATTATGACAGCCGCAACACATTTTACAACAATTCTATTATAAATTAATACATCATTTAGCCACAGCCATCGCATATCTGTGTGTGCGATGTGTTTCTAATCGCCTTAATTCGCTATACACACTGACATCTATGTGAGATGAATTTTTTTTTTTTAGTCAGAACTACCTCTTAAACAAATATTGCCACAAATGTTTGTGGGAAAAGTAGAACTTGCTACAAAAAAAATGAGTGAAACTTCATACTGATATCAGTGTGAAAAATCAATTATTACAGATGACCGTGTGAATGAAAATTATTTTAAAAAATCATTTTTTAATAGTGATGAATATCTGTGTGTAAAATAATTTTCAAAGATATCAGTATAGGTTAAATATTTGCTACATACAGACATCTGTGAGAAAGTTAAGCCACACTGATTTCAGTGAGTAATAGTATGAGCATATGCTTAGGCGGGACCCATTCTTCGTTTCACACGGATATCAGTATAGGTTAAATATTTGCTACATACAGACATCTGTAAGAAAGTTTAGCCACATTGATTTCAGTGAGTGATAGAGTGAGCATGTGTTTATCTGGGACCCACTTTTCAGTTCACACGAATATCAGTGTATGTTAAATATTTGGTACATACAGATATCTATAAAAAAAAAGTCTAGATACACTGATTTCAGTGAGTGATAGAGTGAGTATGTGTTTATATGGGACCCAGTTTTCAGTTCACACAGATAACAGTATATGTTAAATATTTGGTACATACAGATATCTGTGAGAAAGTCTATCCACACTGATTTCAGTGAGTGATAGTGTGAGCTTGTGCTTATGTGGGACTCAGTCTTCAGTTCACACGGATATTTGTATCTACAAGCTCAAACCCACTGATTTTTTATCAGTGTGAAAGTCAATATGTATAAAATCTGTGTGTATTGCTCATTTTGCTAGTAGTATATACATTTTCTGTTTAGTTATGAATGGATATGATAATCTGATAAGTTACATAAAGTTGAGGTTTCATATATTGTTGAGAGAAATTTAATTCAAGCACATATTTCCGAAAGTATAGATGATCGACGCAAGAGTTAATCATAACAGATTGACATAAAAATTTTGATGTTGTGGCGTTTACCGTTGGTACCTGCTTACCATTATAGTTAACAAGATGCTGTCTCGAGCAAAAAAAAAAAAAACACAGAAAAAAGAGAGAGTGAGATACACAATTCCTACCATACATTGGTAGGAGAAAATCTTCATATGGTATCTGAACTATCACGAAATACACTTTTTGATACCTATAAATTTTCAGGGAGTCTGGTCGTAATTGTATTATCCATCTGTTAGACCATTTCCAATGGAGTGGTCATTTGCCACATGAAATTCACAACGATAACAAATGAAAGAGGAATTCACTCCAGCAGATATGTCAAATCCACATAGGATATGACATTCCAAATCTTACTGTCACAATTGACAGATCCAAACTCTTCTGTCTTCTCTTTTTTTTTATTCTTTCTCTCTCCTTCTCCCTCGTTCTTTCTCTTCTCTCTCTTTGTTTGTAGTTTTGTACCCAGAACCAGACCGAAAAAAAAAAACTTCCAATGTGATCTGCAAGGCTAAGTTCAGCCTTCAAATGCAATAAGCTCTTTGTTCTTAGAAAACCCATGCCAAATCAAATTTCCCCAATCTCAATAAACTTCTTAACTTGTACAATACATTCAAGTTTCAAAACCCAGTTCTTTAACCCAATTGCTTAAACCAAAGCAAATACAATTGGATCCAATACAATCACCAATTAGAACAACTATCTTAGAACACCCAGATTCATCATTCACATCCTAGCAGGAAAAAAGCAATCAATCTCAATGAGTATAAGAATAGTTCATCCTAGCATAACTTTGTTCATGGTTGTGCATATATGGATCAAAAGGGCAAGATAGAGATTTAGACAGAAGAGCAAAAAAAGGAGGAGACAAAGAAGAGAACCAGAAGGAGAAGAAGATAGAGGAAGATAACGAAATGATGAAAGAGAAGGGAAGAAAGTAGAAACAGAATGGGATATGCCGATCTGGGGATGAGGATAGAGAAAGAGAACAAGAAGAGAAGAAAGAGAAACAATTCTCTTGATTTTTCTTATATAAAATACTATGAAAAATAATAAAATAATGGGCTAAGTACTGATTACTACCCTGTAGTTTGAGTCCAAAATCAATTCAGTTTTTGAACTTATAATTTCATCAAAAACACCCCTGCACTTTCAATTTTGATCTAATAGGTCCAATCAGTTAATTTTCTGTTAATTGAGTCCGTTAACTTGCTGACGTGGATCATATGGGGCTTATATTTTATGATGTGGTGTTGAGGTAGTATGCATAGTTAGTTTAGGAGTGAGTTCCACTATTAGAAATCTATTAAATAAAAAGTTTTTAAACAAATAACCCAATTATAATTGGACCCACAACAAAAGATTAACGAATTGGACATATTAGATTAAAATTGAAAGAACAAGGGTGTTTTTGATGAACTTAGAAGTTCAGGGACTGAATTGATTTTGGACCTAAACCACAGGGTAGTAACCAATAGTTAGCCCTAAAATAATATCTAAATTTAACATATCTATTAGAGTAAAAAATTGTCAAAATGACATTTAACACGTCAGCCTTCAAATTTGAATTTGACACAAGTATTTTGACATTATCATTGGAGATGCTCTCATCTCCAACAGATATGTTAACAATTTTGGGTCAAATTTGAATTTGATAGATGATGTAGCATTTGACAATTTTACTATATTTACACCTTAAAATAAATGTATTTTTTATTAACTTCATGAATATTTTATTAATCACAAAATGCACCATCTCCGTCTCCTTTTATTTCTCTTCTTCTCATCCTCCTTTTTCTGCTCCCAATCTCTATCTTTCTCATCCTTCATGATCTCTATCCAATGCCCATGACTCATTCTTCTGCTCAAATCCAGCTGCATAAGCTCAATACAATCATATAAACATCTAAATCTATGAAATCTGGCCCTTGAATTATAAGATAGAGCAACAACCCCTTTCATCTCGTTCATCAGATCGATCACAGGGAGACTATTACAGAAAACCCAGAAGCCAAAAATGAAGAATTATAGGGAGAGGAATTGACGTGAGACATTTCTTGCTTTCTTGTTTTATCTGTGAAACTCGGGCCAAGACTATAATATTTGCTTCGTTCTGGGTACTGGATATGATGAAAAATAGGGATGAGAAAGAATCAGAGAGGAGTGAAAAACAATTTTAAAAGATATGGGATTTTGATGTTGTAGAGGTTGTTCCTATCTCTCTTTACCTGTTTTGATTAATCTGGGATTTTGATGTTTTATGAGATGTGGGAACTAGGAAGAGAGAGACCAGAAGGAAAGAGGGAAAAGAAGAGAGTGTTTTGCTTTGGTCGATCTGGGTAGGAAGAACATAAGAGAGAGACGCGAAAGAAAGAGAGAGAAGGATAGAGAAACAATAAAAAAAGAAAAGACAGATGACCACAGGACTGTCAAATTTGACAGTTTGGTTTCAATTGGCAATGACATACAACCGTATTTTCATAGGTCATTTATAGTTGTTGGGCTGCCATGTGGATTTTGACATATCCGCTGGAGATGGTTTTTAGTGCTTCTGTTTATTATTTCCGTTAAAATAAAGTAAGAAATTGGGTGCAAATTACCCACGGGCTAAACTTAATGGATCAATTCAAAAGCATGTGGGGCAAACTAAAGACCGTCCTTCGGCCCATAAAACAGCCCACCCGACCCCGAAATCGGGTTAAACCGCTAAGTCGGGGTTTTAACTTTTAAGGCAAAAGGAACCCGATCCGGAGGTCCGAGACGGCGAGACTGTTCGCGGGAGACGAAGGGCTGCTCTGAAATTTCCAGTTCCCCGAAATGAGATAGAGCAATAAGCAATGTCAATGTCAAGCATTCCCCAAATGGCAGGTAACCGAAATTTCAAAGCTTTCGTCTTCGATTTTGATATCAATTAGTAGAGAAATAGGGATTTGATTTTTCAATTTTGGGCGAGAAAAGGTGGACCGGAAAGAGAAGATAAGGTCTCTTTGGAGCTGACGGAGGAGATTCTCCAGAGCATGGAAGTTGGGCTGGCTTTCAGAGACTACGTAATGGCTCTGTCTCTCTCTGTTTCTGCTTGCTTTTAGCTCAATTGAATCAAAACCCTAATCTTGTTGATTGTGTATTTACAGAATGGTAGAATCAGTTCGTTGGATTTTCACAAGGCTTCGAGTTATGTAGTGACTGCTAGTGATGATGAGTCGATTCGTTTGTATGATGTGTCCACTGCAACGTAAGGCATAAGCCCTTTCCTTGTTGATTTGAAAGATGTGGACTTGTTTAGGGTTTACTCTTTTTGTTTGTTTTTGACAGGTGCTTGAAGACCATTAACAGCAAAAAATATGGGGTTGATTTGGTCCGCTTTACTTCCCATCCCACCACGGTTATATACTCGTCGAAAAATGGCTGGGATGGTATGCTTGCATTTCTGTTAGCTGTGTGGTTTATTCGAAATTTAGATGCACTTATTTACATGTTCAATTCATTCAGAATCGCTGAGGCTTCTCTCATTGAATGACAACAAGTACTTGCGCTATTTCAAAGGACATCATGACAGGTGTGGATTATGAACCTGATTCCTATGTGTTTTAATTAAGTGAGTGCTTGCGCTAAGCATGTTTTGTAATTGCAAAATGTGTTTTTGTGTTTGTGTTTTTAGGGTTGTCTCACTTAGCTTGTGCTCCCGCAAAGAGTGCTTCATTTCTGGTTCTCTTGATCGGACAGTTCTGCTTTGGGATCAACGAGCCGAGAAGTGCCAGGTAGATGCTTGGGATTTGGATATTGGTGAAACTGTGCAAGTTTCTTATATCATGTTGCTGCTTCGAAAGATTTCTAATTTGTATTCATATGATAGGGTCTTTTACGTGTACAAGGAAGGCCTGCCACTGCTTATGATGACCAAGGGCTTGTTTTTACAATTGCCTTTGGTGGATACATACGAATGTTTGATGCCCGCATGTATGAAAAGGTCAGTTGTTTGTATTTCAATACACATGTGGATTGAGAAAGTTGGGAGCTGTCTTGTGTCATATGTGTGACAAAATTAAGCATGGCTGATTTCGATATTTAAATCCTCTTAGGGTCCCTTTGATATCTTTTCTGTTGGGGGAGATATGTCTGATGCAAATGTTGTAAAGTTCAGTAATGATGGGAGACTTATGCTGTTAACAACGACAGATGGACATATTCATGTACTTGATTCATTCCGTGGCACGCTTGTAAGTAATTTTCTCTATAATTTTTTCTTCTTTTTGCTTTGGATTTATGGATACCCGTTGCACAATGTAGTCTTTCTAATATGGTTTTGCTGTCATTGTTGTTTAGTTATCCACGTACAATGTAAAGCCCGTTTCAAGCAATGCTACATTAGAGGCTTCTTTTAGCCCAGATGGGATGTTTGTTATGTCAGGTATACAGGTCTCCTGTTACATATTTCGTTTTGGGCACTAAGTATCTTGTTTGCTGTTATCACTTGTTTGCTATTGTGCTCAGTGGGCATAAAGTTCCCAAATATTTCTGTCCTGTGACGAAGTTCTGGAAACCTTGCTTGTGATTGCTGTTAATGAACTGCAATTTTGAATGCATAGTTTCTATAAGGCTGTGATATCATTTTCATCCATGTATCTTATGCTATAGACTTCATAGCAAACATCTATGACAAAGTAAGTTCGTATGATAACTGGACTTCTGCAGGTTCAGGTGATGGTAGTGTCTATGCTTGGAGTGTTCGGAGCGGGAAAGAGGTATGATAATGATAATTCTTCGTTTCCATTTATGAACATTGTATGTGCACTCTCTTAACAGTCGCAAAATACTGTTCGTAATATCTCCAGGTCACAAGTTGGCTTAGTACTGAAAGTGAACCTCCTGTTATTAAATGGGCTCCTGGAAGCCTCATGTTTGCAACTGGGTCTTCTGAACTATCATTTTGGATTCCGGATTTGTCTAAACTGGCAGCTTATGTTGGTGGAAGGAAGTAGAAGTTTTTGCCAGCTCTCCTTTGATTTCTGGCAAAAAGCAGTTCAAAGATGCCATTTTAACTGTCCATAATCTTGAAATTGTTGTCATGTACCTTACCTCTAGGACCCAATCGAACAGAGAAAAGACAATCCTGTACTCTCTATGACTCGTTAGAATTAAAAAAATCTATTTAAAGGGTTTATAGATGCTCTGCCAGTATAGTCAAGATTGTATTTTCCACCCTTTGTAAAGTCGGTGTCAGGCATCATCATGTAAAGTTTTACAGAATTATAACCTTCCAATTTTTCTGATTGTATGAATATTCCATGATTATAAATTGTTTTCTGGAGATAAAATGTCAGGTCAGAAATACAGAGTGGTGACCACTGACCACTGTGTCATACTCGAGACAGAATGGGTGTTTCCTTCTGTTCAAGTACCAATTGAAACCATGCCCTCCAAAAATTCAAGAAAATCTTTACCAAAAGAAAGAAACTTCAAGAAAATTGTTACCCGACTGTCGTTGATGCTATGGAATTGTGGCTGATTAACAATGCTTCGGTGGATTTAGTACTCGAGGTTCTTTCTTTAATGGTTTAGATTATATCATAAATCTCTTTTGAATTACCGAATGAATATTTGTTGGCAAAATATTTTTTTAAAAAAATAATAATAATAAAAAAACACATATTTGCCTTTAAAAACTATCCGCTAAAGTTTTTTTAGTTCTATCTACAAACATTTCGTTGGAAAAGTACATTAAAAAATAAAAAATAAATAAACTCCAGATTCGCTTAAAATTAAAACAAAATTGTTGAAGTTTTATCTGCTTCATTCCCATATATGGGGATTACAATTGATCAATGCTGAATTTGACATTTACTAATTAACGGTCACGTGTAACAAAAGAATTCGTAAAATTTCTCTTCCCACAAAATTAAGATCTAAGGAAAATGATAATATATATTGCATTATTGCTACATCACATGAATTTAGAATGCGGATTAAGACAGAAATTAACCTAACCAAAGGATTGTTTTCTTTGGTAAGAGGTAATTTATACAGGTAAAAGCTTTGTGGTCGAAATGGTAATGAAACCATGTCGAAGTGTGGCTTTGAAACACTTTACATGAAATAGGATCACAATCATGGTGTATGTGAAATGTGATGGCTCATTTTACTGGTAAGGGACATTACGTACTCCACGTCTCAGAAAGCTTCAAAGATCTGCTTCGATCCCCAACTAAATTAAATCTCCATTATATTTATCCAACCCAGAGCAAGAAGCAATTGTCTGATAGTTACCTCTCATGGAGACCATACCCTCTGTCGTTTTCCCTTCTTAAATGACCTTGTACACTCTAAACGATACTAGGGTAACTCCCAAGCTGTGGAGTTTCGACTTCTGTCAAACCAGAGAAAGGAAATGCATCCACACAAAATCAGAAAATCTTGACGATGGGGACCTCATTTATGGAGGGGTTGAGATCACAAGGTGCTCTACCAAACGCAAAGATAAATGAACAAATATTCAACATTTATATACACATAATTAGTGATTTATATATGCATGATTTCAGTTGGTGAATGTCTTTGTGTGTGTGTGTGTGACATGACTCGTATCACATTTATTTAGACCCACATTTCACCTGTACCATCCATAAATATTATCCATGCACATGTTGAAATGGGTCAAAACAAGTATGCGTATGCATCGGATGGATCTCGCAAGCCTACAATTGTATCACCGGTTCATTTTCAATCCTTTGAGACTCAAGTTAGTTATTGGAGACATTAGGAAACTTATAATATGTTTCGAATATATCAAGTTTAAGTACATCTTTAAGGAAATTAACTTTGCTACTAATTACTTGACAAAATAGATCGTAATATTAGTACAAGCTGTGTTTCGAACCATTATCGATCTTCCCATTTCACAGCTATTAATTCAATTCTTTGTAGTTCTTTTCTTATTAAAAACAAAAAACAAAACATGGATGCATAGATGTAGGTGGTGTACTCTGTATATATGGCTTCTCTAAAGTTGGTCTTTCTTATGTTATTGCAAATACTTATTGGTGTATATGGGTTGGCTATACATACAAGCTATGGTCATATGCCCTAGTAACAAAGGGTGTGGAATTTCTTCACATCCAGAGAGCCTCTTTCCTTGACCTTTTTTCTTTGGTGTGTTACTCTTTCTACCATTTGCACGTGTAACTGCTATTAGGGTTTCTATTCTCTAATTAACTTGAGAGTTTGCATAATAAGAAGATTATATGAAGGCAAATTGTTCGATTACAATCATTAATTAGAATTTACATACTTTTAAATGAAATAATATGTTGGCAGACCAATATACGTATAACGAACTAATTAATCCGCTACAATGTATAGGATTATACTTATATGAGATAATTTTAAATTAGGTCGTGCCATAAATTGTTTTGATAAAACGTCAATCACCATGTTGTTCAATGAAAATTCCTTCTCAAAATCAAATGAGCAATTTAACTGACCAAACACATAAAAGAATATATAAATGAAACACAACTAGCTATTTCATATAAGATCGATCCTACTTACAAACAAAGAATTGATTTGGGGTATTCACATTTTCACACTACTCTTACTCTTGTATATATACAGTCTAGCTAGCTAGTTTGCTTGATGGGACAGTGAAACAATTTTCCTCCATATACCCAAAAGAACAAGAAAAAGAATATTTTTGGTATTTTCAAAATTCAAAGTGGGTTCAAACTTCAAAACTTATACTCCAAGTCCAACTTTATCAAAAAACGGCTGCATATATATTCACACATTCTCATCATTTTTGCCCTAGCTAGCAGTAGCTCCATATATCTTCTTTTCCTTATACCTATTTGTTCATATCATTCGCAAATCTTTTCACAAGCTTGCAGATAATTGAACCCTACTCATTATAACATACACAGCCAGTTCTACTACTACCGACTTGATCTACGTACTTCTTCACAAGTAATCTAACCAAGCTAGGGCCCCACCTAAATCTCTGCCGAGAGATTACGTCACGACGCACAGAGCAAGCCGGTGAAAATTACCAATTACCATCTACCCAGATCTTCAACCTAGAGCCTGAAAATGACCGAGCCAGTAAGTAATTAATACCACCATTCAATTCAAAGATGGCGACGGCAAACCATACATGACAGTAAAATTCAGTAATCTAACGAAATCTTCGCCGTGATCCTGTTCTTGTTGGTGATGACGATTGAAGAAGACTGACGTAGACCTAGCCTAGTTAATTAGAGGGTTGCGTTTCAGAGTTAATTAACTAATGAATCATGGGATTATTATTGCATGCATCTTAATTAGCAAAGTAATGATGGCATATAATCTTGGAAAAGAGCAAGTACTCTGAAAGAAAGATATATTTATAAATAAGCATAAATGACAAGTTCTTTGCATGACACGCGTGAGACTTCGATTGGAACTTGAACATTGACATGGGGATTAATATTAGAACTGAGAATAATTAGCTATCTAGCTTAGCTTGGCTAGGGTGGAGATGAAGGCGGAATCTTCAGATTCAGTAGTAATTGGTGGTGTTGTAGCCGTAGGAGTTGAGGCTGAGCTCAAGGGAAGTGCGAGAGCCACCGTTGTAGCCGCCCCAGCCACCGGAGTAGTAGCCGTAGCCGCCACCTCCTTCGGAAGTAGTCTTCATGTTGCCAAAGATGTCCTCACCGTGCATGGGGAATAGTGGAAGGGTTTCAATCTCCTGGTGATCTTCTCCTCGTTGTTCCATGAAAGTTTGTTCTTCATTCATGTCAAAGAAAGTAGTACTAGTACTAGTAGTGTAGGATGAGGAGGAATATGGGTCAACGTTGCAGCCGACCCATGACCCAAAATTGTGACTAATAGATCCACCAACACCAGTAGAACTAGTTCCCCCTCCAGCTGAGATTGAACAATCCTGGTTCACAAAAAAAAAAAAAAAAAAAAAAAAAACACACACACACTGTAAGTAATGCACTTTTAATTTTGCTCCAACAACATTTTCCTACAATTTGCTCAAAAGGGCTAAAGCGACTGTTCCTCTATATAGAAAATTCATGGTGAGATGTGTGAGAGTGGAATTGTTAGGTTCAAATTTGCTTCACCCTTTTAGTACTAGTGGATCGAAATTAAACTATGATCACATGGGTTTCTAGTACAATTTGTATTGTTCTTGCCATTTATTAACTTGTTGTAGCAAATCAAGACATATATAAAAGAAACCCTTTTACTGATTCATCTTTAAGTGCTTACCCTAAAACTCTTCTCCATGTTCATAGATCCATAACCACCATAGTTCCCCATCTGCCCGTTAAAAGCAATCACACCAGCTGAAGAAGCAGAAGCAGATGCAGAAGAAACTCCTAAAAATTAAAAGCACCCAACTTAAGTAAAAAATTAAAAATCAAGGGATCAAAAAAGATTAAAGTAGGTAAATTTGGTAGATTACCTTGACAAATGTTAGAGTACTTGTTGTTCATGTTAATATATTGATCCTCAGGTTTCCAATTGGTACCATTACCATTACCAACAAGCCCTGATCTTTGCATGGGCACATGAACATCTGAAGTGAACCTCTTCTTCTGCCTCTCCCGGGCCTTGTGGTTCTGGAACCAGTAAAAAACATTCTTGCCCTCGATCTTTCCGTACCGTTTCAGCTGGAGACAGATCCTCTGAATCTGCTCTGCAGTTGGGGACCTAACTCCCTTGTTGTAGTAAAGCTCTTTGAGGATTCTTATCTGATCTGTAGTGGGAGTCCACCTGGTACTGCTCTGCCTGCAAAGCATGTTAGCACTACTCCCTGCTGCTTTGTTGCTTCCTCCATCCTCGGTTGGTTGCTGGGTTTGTGGTTCCATTGGTGATGGGTTGAGAGAATGCGAGAATTGAAGAGTGGTGATGATGAGTAATTAAGAAAGGTTGCTGTTAGAAATATTGGAGTTGATGAAATGGTTTTGGGATTGGGGATTTGGGTTTATAATGTGGAGGGAGGTATAGGCATGTGAGAGTTGTGAAATGAAGAGAGGAAATGAGATCAGAGAAATATCTGAGAGAGAAGGACTGAAGTTGACAGAGAGGTATGTGATCTGCCTTGGATGCAAAAGCCCCTGACACTATACTGTCAAAGGAGAATCGCCTGTATTTTCTCAGATGCGAGAAGTGTGGTTCTGGACGATCAGTTGCTCAGATCAAACAAGGTTTTGTTGCTCGTGTTGGGCGTAGGAATGCCGGGGCATGATTCTGTTTTGCATTTGGCTTCTGGTTATGCCTGCTGTGCTGTGTATTGGGAGAAACATGGTTTACTACTAGTTATATGAATTTTGGATTGCCTGTTTATTACTCTACCTAGAACAACGGACAGTTGTGATATGTAGACACTGAGGAGATAACTCTGGCTATTTTGCTGTCAAAAAAAAAAAGTTGACAGAGAGGTGTTCGTAAAAAGGCAAGGGACAAAAGAAAGAGGAAGGAAGGGTATGATTGGAATTACTTGGATGAAAAGGCATATGATCAATGCACCTTCACTTTTGAAATATAATATTAATATATGATTGTATGTGGTGTGGGCAGGGCATGATATGAAGTGATGTATTGGATTGGAAAGAAAATGAATGAAGGGGAGGGCCTTCTGCTCTGAATGAATGAATGAATGGGAATAAAAAATTATGATGGGGGTGTGTGATTTTAGAGAGGGGGGTTCTTCTTTCAATAGGAATATAGGATCATAGGGTCCTTCATTTAACATTTCAAATGAGGCCCCAAGAGCTAGCTAGCTAGCCAGACCCACAGAGATATTCTTGTACTTTACCCTAGGGTTGTTTGTCATGGGCAAAACTGTAAATTGCAGTTGATGAAGTAAGTACTACTACCCTAGCAGCTTAGATAGCTAGCTTTGCAGATGTAGGTTCCACTCTGTACTCGAGTCTCTTTCCCATTAGGGTTTCTATATTTCGGTTCTGTGTAGCCTAGATGCCTAGATCGATCTTAAGCTGATCATCAAATCTTCACTGTAAAATTTTAGACTCTACAATTGGTGGAAATTGAATAGTGCTAACTTCTATACATGCAGTAAAATTAATAATCTGCTGAGCTATGTAGCTGTAAATTAGGTTAGTGATCGAGACCTCTGGCAATTGAATTAAAGCAAGCAGTTCTAGATTATTATTTACAGATTACAGGTAGCTAGCAGTTAAATATATATCTTGATAAAATAAAATGCATGTTTTCAGTCTGTAATTATATGCATTTTGAACCGGTGATCTCCCTTTTTTGCCCACACATATATATATATATATATATATATATATATTCAATAGATCGATCCATGTAAGCCTCACCATGAAAGTTTTTGACCTATATCTGAACAACAAGGATTATGAATCAAATCTCGTTAATTAGATTATGATCAAAGGTATGATAGATTCTTTTAGTAATCAAATGATTACTCGAATCCAAGACACTAGCTCGCAGTTACATTAATTTTGATCTAATTGTAGACTAGTACCATACATTCGTGATCAATATGATTACTCAAACAGAAAAAAACTCACAAGGGTTCATAGGTTTGAAAGTGTATATTGACCATGAAATGATACGTACGTGTGAGGAGTTCTGTACGTTTTAGAAATAACCAATTAGCTCATTAGTGAAAGAATTCGAATCTAATCTGGATCACTTGCTTTGATAATTACGTTATCATATGATGTGGTTGGTAGCGGCTAGTTTCTTGTAGGAAGCCCAACTAATTAGCTGATCTGTGGAGGTTTTGCACAGTAACAGTGCCACAATTGAAATTTGAGAACGAAAGTTGTTTTTGCTTTATTTGTTATGTATTTGATGGTCATAGGCATACGAACTGTACATAATATGGTATTATGTATATATAGGATTTTTGTTCCCCACAGGTATAAGTCTATAACAGACAATAAGAGGCTGCAAGTTCTGAGTCTCTGAGAGGCATGAGACTAGATGGAACAAGTTCGGGTGCCACTATAAAAGACAGGTCACTATTATGGGAGGCATCACATATGTCCATATTCAAGAAATTAGGCGAAAGAAGTTTTGAAAATTATTGGGTTTGAGAAACTAAAACCGTATGTCCTTTATCAATTTCATCTATTTATTAGATCATAGTAAGAGATTAAACGGTTTTGATCAATTTCATTAGTTATTTGCGGAAATAATGTTGTGATAACCTAATTAAAATCACAAACGGCTCAAATACTTCACCACTAACCTAAACTGTATAAATGCATAAATGCATTTTAAGAAGGGGCGCAAACTCTATTTAGGAAGTAGAAAGAAGGAAGTAGGATAGTAAATGATAGATATATGAAGGCGACATAGAATCATAGATAGGGCAAAATTTAAGGGGTAAAGTGCAAAGGAAAGAATCCTTGGCCAGAAAATATATACACTACTATCATGAATGATATGATGTCTGCAGTCCTTTGAGCTACGGAGCACGCGCCCCAAAATAAATGCCAAAGCCAATATAAAACAAATGTGTTGTCATGCTTTCCCCAGCTTTTATATGCTTGTCATGTAATTGCAGTGTATCGGATCATCATCGATCAAAAGCTTCATCATTCTTTGCCACTCCCAATTCTCATATTTGTACAATCCTAACCATCCCAATTCGTAGTCTTTCCAGACACGCAAGATATGTGTGTATATGTATCTGTATATATAGCACCATAGCTATATATGGTCACTGGTCCTTAAAACAACAAACCCTTTCTGGTTTCTAGTCATTATTATTTAGTTTGCAACAGCAACAGAAGAGTGACACTATTTTAATTTGTGTGTGTGTGTGTGTTTTTTTGTTTTTCTGTTGGAGAAACTAGTATAATCTGTTGCATATGGGTTTCTGCATGCTCATGCAATTGTATAAATAGGATTCAATAATTTGCAAACCAACAAGGAGAAACCTCACATCTTCCTCTTTTATACTAAAGTTTTGGGCAAATGGAAAGCATATATATGTATATTATATATACATACAATCTCTCCTTGAATTCAACCAGAACTTGCAGCAGTCTCATTCATCCTTGGCTACGCTTTCTTTCTTGATAATCCTGACTGTTGTACATCTCCCTCTGTCTTTCTCTCAATTCAACTTTTCCAGATTGCATAATTTGTTTGATGTTGACACTATCATCATGAAGATTGCCTTTCCTTATCATGCATTTACATGGAGGGCTTGGGACTCTGAGCCTCTCTGTCTCTCTGAGTCTCACTCTCTCTCTCTCACACAGGCAAAGCCAATTAGGTAGCCAATTAGCCAAGGCCTATAGAACAAGGTGCATGTGGGTTTTTGTTCCTTTGCTCCACAATAGTCTCAGTCTTGCTTCTTTGATCAACTTTAAGACTTTGATTTGGCAGTGAAGCCTTATATCTGTCCCCCCTTCTTATCCAAAATCTGGGTTTGCTTACCTCATAATCGAGTCCCTAGCCGCTGTGGTACAACCCTTTTCTTTCGGGTAATCATATTTTGGCTCTTATTTTCCTCCCCATATCTCACAAGATCACAGACATCACAATATCATATTCCGTCTCTCTCGCCCTCTCTCTCTCTAGACTCTACTACTACTACTACTACTAGTCTCACTTTCTTTCTTATTAAGTCTTGGACTGAGACTTGCAACTACATAGAGCTTTACCCTAGCCACAAGTTTTGCCTATTTTACAACTACATGCATGTGCATTTCCTCTTAGAATTGTTAAAAAAATTTATGCATTTTCATGTAAATTTTATATATATATATGTTTGTACAGAACTAGCTAGCTAGGGTTACATATGTAGAGTGGACCCGTATATTGATGCAGCTCACTCACTGGGCCGGGTTTCAGGTTTGACATGGTAAACAAGAGTTTTTGGTTGGACCATTTACCATTTTTACTCACTGTCATGTTCAAACTTCAAAGTTCAAACTACTCTCTCTTCCTTTGTTTACACTTTGTTTGGTGGGTGAAATAATGAGTTCTACATATGTAATTTATGGAATATAGGGATTTAAAATCGATCGGTAATGACAGATGCGAAGGGCAGTAAAAGAAAAAAGAAAAATCGATTGAGAATTAAAATCAATATTTTCTATTCTTGATTGAAGAAAAAATTGTTGTTTAAATTTAAGTATGAGTGTATTGAAAAGAAAAAAAAATTCAAATCTTTTGTTTGAAAAGAAAGTCAAAATAATTTAAAGTTATTGGATTTTGAAATGATAAGATGGTCTTTTTCTCAAGTATTACATGTCATGATTTGGCAAAAAGGTGATGTGTGTAGGAGACATGACATGACACCTAAAAGTGAGGTCACAGATCTTAGGCCTCATTGAAGCCAATGATCATTTTTTAGATGAGAATACACAATAACAAAAAGAGAGATAAATGTCATTAAATTAAATGACACAACCATACAAAATATATGAGAATTTTGATTCTCACTATTTACTCGTCACTAATGGCAAGGTTATTTAATTGGAATGAAAAAAATCATGAATTGGAGACAACTGAAATGGAAGAAGTCATGAATTGGAGACAATTAGAATGGAAGAAGGAAATAATCAGTATGAGAGTCATTCCTAAACCTATTACCCCCTTGGTTATCAAACTAATGGCATGCATGTTTACTTAATTGGAATAGAAAATATCATGAATAGGAGACAACTAGAATGAGATAAGGAAATAATCAATATGAGAATCATTCCTAAACTCATACACTCCCCCTTTGGTTATCAAACGATTCTTGATAATGAGGTGAGACCCACCCACATTTCAATACTTATATATGTTAATAAATGCAGGAATCTCATACATTGGAATCATTTTTATACCTACATATGTTAATATTGGTAAACACATGAAATCTCATACACCGGAGTCATTCCCTTCATTTCTATTCTCATTCCAGGTAAATAAACGTGTCATAAGAGTTATTCAGGAATTGATTCCTAATAATAAGGTGTGACCCACATCCATTCCAATATCTAGATATGTTAATTTATGTCTCATACATTGAAATCAGATATAGGTAACCCAAGAAATCTCATACACTGCAATCATTCCCTTTATTTCCATTCTCATTCCAGGTGATTAAGTAAACATGCCATCCTTGCTACATATTTGAACCAATTCCGTTGTAGATGAAAGACTAGTCGGTAATGCATGAAAATGAATTAAGCTCCTTGCTACATTTTTGTGTTTCTTTGAAATCTGAATTCAGGGTTTGAGGGAATCTATGAAAATGAATTAAGGTGCTTGATTTAATTATAGCTAGCTAAGTACTTGTATACAGTGGCATATCTAGGATTCAAAACTAGGGTGGGCTTGATTTTTTTTTTTTGGACTAATGTGATAGGAAAATTTAGCACAATGCCAGTACTTAACTGAAATATATTAGATATATACTTTCTTGAGATGCAAAAGTATAAACCCATTTAAAACTACTATTTAATCGATTAAAAAAAAAAATTTGGAATCATTTTTTATTAAATAAAATAACCATGAGATTGAGGAAAGAACTTAATTAAAACTAATGCAAAAAGAAAAAAAATTACCTAACATCTACAAAAGAAGGCTTAATGGCCGAAATACCCCATGACATTTCCTTCTATTGTCAATTTACACAGTAACTTATTAATTTTACTTAATAACACACTAACTTTTCCAAAGTTTGCCAATTTCCACATTTCCGTTAACTTCCGTCAAGTTCCACCGTTAAGTGTCATCATGTGCGAAACATATGAGGGTATTTTGGTCATTTTTCTTTTTATTTTTTATTTTTTATCTTTTTCTTTTCTGTTTTTCTTTTTGGGTATCAAAATCCCACTATCCTTTTTGATAAAAATAAAAAAATAAAAAATCCACTATACATGAATCTTTATTTTGTTATGGGAAAAAATGATTTATACATGAATGATTCAATTGGTTACTAGCACGTACAATACTATTGGTACCCTAAACCCTAGTACAATACTATCAGGACCACAACTTTAACCCAACATATTCTAACATGGACAAAGCCATAGATTAGACAACAATACCAGACCAATAAAACTCTCAAGCAGAAAATTCGACATCAGAGCCAAATAACAATACAGACCACTACATCCACACACACACACACACACACACACATATATATATACACTCATTATCAACGTATTCCCACAAAATTTCAAATATGAGATTGATTCATACTCATATAAAAGGTCAATTGAACACTTACTATAGTTGTAGGGCGTCCACAGTTCATTATTTTCATGATATCAAACATTAACAAGAATTAGATTAGATAAAAAAGAAATAAAAAGGAAACATGACCAAAATATCCTCACATGTTTCACACATGATGGTACTTAACGGTAGAACTTGACCAAAGTTAACGAAAATGTGGAAATCGGCAAACTTTGGAAAATGTAGTGTGTTATTAGGTCAAATTGATAGGTTAGTCAGTTAGTGTGTAAATTGGTAATAGAAAAAAATGTCAGTGGGTATTTTGGCCATTAAGCCACAAAAGAATACAAGTCCAAAGATAAAACATAAAATACGGGGGTGGAATTTGCACTTCCTAAATTGTAATCTACACTCTCACTGTCTAAATTTAATATATTTTATAATTCTTACAACTGCACTTCCTGTTTTGCCCCTTTTTTTCTCTTCTTTATTTTATGTTTTTTGCAAAGGAAGACACATTTCTCATACACCATTTTCTTCGGGACTGAGTCGAACAGAGCCGAACTGAGAGAATACATAAACTATCACCACCTTAACTAAAGTGGGATTTGGTTCAGGACTAGGAGTCAGCTCAGAGCTCATGGGATTTGGATTCCATTTGGAATTTACCTCATGTATTCATTTTTCAACTCTCCAATCTATTAACAAAAACTACAATCCAAGAATTGCAGCCATAAGTGAAGATATAAGTTAATTGTCTCACTTGGTTCCTCATAGGCATTTCGTCGAACACCTGCAGTGCAATTTTCACCTTCACTGATTGTGTTGATAAAAGAGGCGCTTTGATTTGCTTGCATCGAGAAGGGTCTTCCTTAAGCTTCTTCTTCCGAAGTCTCTTCCACTAGGCCTTCCATAAGCTTTTGAGTCTCACTTTCGGCATTACCATCCTCATCACTGCTAGTGGTTGAAGACCCACATTCTAGTTCAAAGTCTTGACGTAAAATATTATAGGGTACGTCCTCATCTTTGGACTATAAGCAATTGTTTACATAATTAGAAGTTACAGACAAGTTAGGATGGAGAGAACGAGAGAGATAGAGAACTGGTGGTGATGTAGGAGGGGGATAAATCGTGATGAGGACAGCCTCATTGAACTGAGTAACATATCTCGAAGAGAAGAGGCGTGTTTCATTTTGGATGGAATACAAGAGTAAAAAAGGAAGTGCCATACATACAATCATAAAATATATTAAATTTAGAAAGTAGGAGTGCAGATTTCAATTTGGTAAGTGCAAATTTCAATTTCAATTTGCAAAAATTACAATCATAAAATATATTAAATTTAGAAAGTGGAAGTGCAAATAGAAACCTAAATACGAAATAGATACAAATCCACACACAATGGAGGCTTTAAAGACCAAATAGATCTAAAGTCTCACATAGAGGAGGCCCAATGTCCAACTTCAAGCCCAGTATACATTAAGAGAAATAAAAAAAAAAAAACATTCAGAAGAAATTAAATAAATATGAAGTTTATTGGGCCTCCAACTTCGAGCCTAGTATGCATTGGGAGAAAAGAAAAAAAAATGTTTAGAAGAAATTAAGCTAAAAAATTGCTATTAATGTGATTATTAGTTAAAACATTAAACCAAGCCTAGTAGTCATTGACATATGTACATATTGCATATACTCAGCGATTTATTCTAGAAATCTCGAGTGGGCTTGAGCCCATCCAAGCTTATGTGTAAATATGCCCCTGCTTGTTCAGAAGAGCCGTATCCTAATTCATTTTTACATATATGGCACGTTACAGCTTAGTTTACAAGCTTATTTACCTATCATCACAAGTTCACAGTAAATCATTGATATAGATATTACGAGTACATGTGATTTTAAAAGCAAAGCATCATAGTTGATTTTTAACCAATTTCCAAATACTTTCACAAGAATAGAGAGAAGTTGGTGAGTGATGACTAGTCTTGTTTCGTTATTGTATAATACGATCATACTTTAGACTAAAGTTTACGGTTTACCAACACTTTCCTCGACTCTTCTATATAGCCCTAGTTCGCTAGGAAGACCGATCTCAAATGGTATGAAATGGCGCCAGTGGTCCACATGGGAAGCCCAATCTTCAGTTTATTCTACACTGCATGAAGGCACCAAATCTAGGTAGGATTACATTCACATCATAAAAAGAGACGAGATTCAAACACAAACACAAACACAAACTTAAGCTTATGCAAAGAGTCAGAGACAAACACAAACTAGGCTGGGTCAAACCTCCCGGCAACTTGCTCAGGATATTTAGAAACCAAAAATATTCCATTTCTCAATTCAACAAAGGAATAGAAACACACTCATTTTGGTCGTATATTAATCACTGAAATATAGAACACCGACAAACAATCAGCTCAAGTTGGTAATCCAATATATAGTACATCTCACCCATGCTTCAAACTCATAAAACCGATATTGCTGACCTGGTTATGCAACCTTATACGTCATACAGGAGTAATCCCATCCCCAAAAAAAATCCCAAAGAAAACTGGAGTGGCATTTGTGCATAAAGTCAAGACTTGTGTCCATAACTACCTTTGCCCCTGCTTCGGCCTCTTCCTCTGAACATCAACTACGCAAACATGTACATATTGCTCTTGAAAAAGAATAAACCAAAGCACAGAAACGCCTATGTAGACAATTAAAATCCAATCAGGCCCCATATATGCAGCTCTCCAGAAAAAGAAAAAAATGGGCCAACAGCAGAACTTTATCTGATAATGAAGCCACCAACTAGCTCCCCAGATTCCCCCTGCCCCTTCCACGGTTCCACCTACTTCCAGATCCGCGTCCTCTCCAAGTTGAGTCGCGAGGCTCTGAGCGGCTGTAACTTCTCTCAGAGGGTCCACTTGTTTTTAGGTTATCTACTCTTCTAGTTGACTGTCTCCTTGTACGTGGTTCACTTCTAGGAGAATGTGACCTATAACCGTTGTCCTCTTCATAGGACAATGGTTGAATCTCTTGCAAATCAGGTTCTGGAGCATACCAAACTGGCCGCTTGGATTCATCCATTCTTCTAAATGTGATTGATATCCTAAGAGATACACAAAGGTGTGAATAACCTGAACAAATTCATTAGTACAATTACTCTATGAAGACTACAGTTTTGACTCTTACCGCTTCGTAGGTACTGCAGGCACACAATGCTTAGCCACATCAGCGCCTCTTCCATTTAAAACCAGAACAGATCTGCAGTGGAAAAGGCTAACTACTAAGATCTAGAGTTCATGGAAATGTTGATGCAAACGTGAAAAATTGATATCATTATATGCAGCGGCATGCAACAGGTACATGATGACGCTAAACAAGGACAGCAAAAGCACAGACATAATCAGGAAAGCATACTTACCCAACTGGCAAGGGGATTTTAAGTGGGCCCTCAAACTCACCAGCATCAATAATCTTTAAGTTCGTTCCAAAAAGTATATTGCACTCACTAAGAAATGAAACGGTACAAAATGGTCGAACAAAGTCATGGTTGTCAATGTGCGGAGGGATACAGTCCCCTTCCTCGTATATGTTGACAATGCAACTATCAGGTATACATGTCTGAGGAAGCACATGCCATCTAACCAGCCTCCTAATGATAACCTTAAAAAGACTGGGTAAAGGATCTACCATTTCGTCCTGGAGGATACCAGGTGGATTACCATTTTTATCCTGCAACAAGAAGAGCACATAAGAAGCAACATGTTAAACTTAGACACATTTCATAGTTCTTTTGAACACAGTTTTCTAGCTATTATTATTTGTTCTTTGAGACCTTTCTGTAATTATAAAGATACTCACAACATGGCATTGTCAACTAAGAAAAAAAAGTATATCAGCTAAAATATAAGGTCAACAAATATATACATGTCATCCATCAGAAAGACATACCACTGCATAATTGTAGCAACAACCAAACTGAATGGTTACACGACCCTTGCCCTTCATCCACTTTCGTGGTGCAGTAAAAGTTCGTGCTGCAAGAAGTTAATAGGTTAGCAAATAGCATGTACATTTCAGTGATTTCAGTCATTTCACAACTAGGAAATGAAATCCGCACATGAGAAATGGAAATGAAATTTAGAGAAATCTTAAGAGTATGATTCAAGTCTCCTATATTTGTATGCACCAAATAGCCATATTATAGGGATAGATAGATAAAATAAAATTATTAAATAAAAAAAAATCATGCCGTTTATGCATGTGCAACATACTAGCATAAGAATCTATTAGTTTGGATGGATTTGTATTTGTCAATCAAAAGCAACTAAAAGGTTATATTGGGGAAAAAACAAAGACCCAGGAAAGATGAAAGTCAATACTAAGTAGTCATTTTGATAACCAATAGGGATACTACACATCATTTTATAATAGCTTCAGTTGCTCTATCAGGAATTGGAGCCAAGAATCCTTCTCAACAAGGGGATGCGGCACCATTATGTTACAAGAGCCAACTGAAAACTTGAACGAATATATAGACAAAGTTAAGGACAACCTGAACTTGAAGCCCATAACCATAGAATCATTAAATATAGCAACCACAGCCGTTCAATGGATCAAGCAACAGACCTAACCCGGAAAAAATAACTAATCTAGAGAATTCAAATGTCTTTCAAGGCAAGTCACATTTTTTGCAGTAAAGTATTTACACTTTTCAACTCTCTTTTTTTAACTCGATATATAAAGCTCATGTATCAAGTTGTCATCCCTAAAAGGCTAATGTATTAAGTTATATTTAGTTCAGTGTTACCAATGATGTTACCTTCTGCTATGAGTACCATATAAAGATCATGAATCATGCATAAATATCAACGAATCTTACTGGAAGTTAATAAATATACTGATAAACACTGCAAATAGAACTCGACTCATTTTCCAAAAGCAAAAACTAACCTTTCAATTCACCATTTCTGCCCTTCTTTTCGAGGTCATAAATATAATCAACTATCCTCTTCTGTTCTGCTGCACTGAAGATACCAGTGTGAAGCTCCAGCCCCTCTACAACGTTAACATATTTCCCTTTAAACCTCTCAAGAGATTCAAAATCTTTCTTCCTCTTCACACTCATGAACCTAATGTGCTCCCTCTGCTCCCTCGGCAATGTAGACTTTGTTATCCTCAAGTCACCAGCAGAAGCATTTACACTAACCAACCGCTTATTCAACTCCTCCTCTTCCTCCAGCTCGTCTTCCTGTGCCATATCGGCCCACGACATTCGAGTATTTGAAGTCCCCACAGAGGAGGATTTCGAAGCCAGGCCACTGGTAGAAACTTCCTGGTAGGGTTCCGATACCCCATCCGTCCCCTCCTTCCAACTACCTAGCGAATTCATGTCGTAGTTATCATCATAGTCATCATCGCCATCACCATTATCACTAGCCTCCTGCAATTCCTTGCTTTTTGGTGTCAAACCACTCGAATTCTCATCCGGATTAGACATCTTAGAATCACCGCTAACTTCTACAAAACCAATCACAGTAAAATCCCAATAAGGCCATGCAACATAACAGCTACAAATTCAAACTCAATTACAGTTATTCAAACACAGAAAAAAAAAAAAAATTACTCAGAATTTCCTTTAAAGTTTTTACATGATTAATTTCACTGAAATTTCAAATTCTTTACTGCTCTTAGTTGGATAATTTTCCTAAATCGAAACCATAAAGATTGAGAATTTACAAATTTGTAGCCCTAACTAGGGGTACCTGGGCCGAGAGAGCGGACGCGATCGGCGAGAGCGGTGGCGCAGCCGTGGCAGAGATCTCTGGTGAGGAAAGGAAGCCACGTGGTGAGGAACTCCGACGCGATTCGGAGCTCCGACGGCTGGTAACCGACGAGAAACGGGTCGATGGGTTCGTCTCGGTTGTTGCCGTCAGTCATGGTTCGACTCGGGTCGCTCCGGCGAGTCGACTCGGCGAGTTGGATTTTGCTTGGAGTGGAAGACTAGACGGGTAGACTGGGCTTTTTCTTTTCTATTTTTTGTGGAGGTTGGAATCACAAGTTTTCGTGGGTGAGTATGGGGATGTGGAGGTCTTTTGTGGCTTAGATTTGGATTTTCTAGGGTTTTTGGTGAGGTGGGGTCAGGGTGGGTGATGGGAGGAGCATCTTCGATTCGGTTTGGATTTTGGACTTCTAACAGTTGATCGGACACGTGTAGCGTGGTTGGGATAGAAAGAACTCCTACTTTACCAAATCATAGATTTCCTTTTTTTAATTATTTTTTATTCTTTTATGAATAATTTTCCCTCCTAGAAAACATTTAAAGCAGAATGTCTGTGGTAGTGTTGTGGAGATATGGGACTTCTTCTTCTATCAGTTCTATGGGGCTTGTTGATGTATTTGCTTTTGGAGTCAAGGTTGTTGGTATTGGTTAGGATGTTCAAAAATTCAACGTGCGGTAGATAGTTGGGCCGTATTGTCGTAGAATGAGACAATTTTCAATAGGAAAGATGTTCATTGTCCAACCGGAAAATGAAATATCAGAGGGCAGTGGACGAATGACATGAAATGGGCATGTGACTATAGGGATGTGGAGATTCTTTGGTCGCATCCGGTTTTACCTGTATGGCAAAGTTTGCCTTATCGAAGACTTTCTCCACATGATTATAATCAGGCAGTGCATTGTTAAGTTGTGAGCTATGACTAATTTTTTTTTTTTTAATCTCATGTGTGCGGTGAGATGGGTTAGCTTGGGTATGCGGTATACAAATTTTATATGTAATGGTTAAACATTATTCAGCAAAAATTTAAAAAAGGCGTTCAGTTAGCTAAATAAGATTAGCCGATATTTAGGCTATTCTAATTCACTAATCACCACTGTAATCCCTACTCGTAAACTCCTAGTTATATAGCTAATGAGTAATGAGAGGATTAATTTGTTAGTCCAGTGTCCTTTTTATTGGTGTAAAGCCCATTTAAAGCCCAACTGAACTATTCTTAAGCACATCCTCAGACGGAGGAAAAAGGAATGAAAGGATAAAGCCGAGGATAAGCAAATTCATCCACTCGCTGCTGCAGCTTCAACTCTGCAACAACAATGGAAGCTAAACTCCTCCATCTCCTTGCTTCAAAACCAGTTGCACCACCCAACCTCGCCCTCGCCAAACCTACCTGTAACCACATCTTCCCACCCACCCGGCCGCACCATCTCAGAATCACTCCTATCTGCAGTAGCAGTGATGGTGGTAGCAGTACTAGCCCCGACACTACTGACAGCAACAGCGCGCCAACGCCGACAGACACCGTGGGAATACGGTTCAAGAAGAGGTCTAGAAAGAAGGCGAAGCAGCAGAGAGAGCAGAGGGAGGGTGAAGGCAGTGGTGAACGGTTCATCAAGGCTGAAGCTGATGTTCCGAAGAAGTGGGAGGAAATGAGCCTGGGGGAACAGGCCTTGGAGCTTTACTTGGGGGAGAAGGGTTTGCTGTATTGGATAAACAAGTTTGCTTATGCTTCCATCTTCATTGTTATCGGAGCTTGGATTCTCTTCAGGTTCGTCGGGCCAGCGCTTAACCTTTACCAGTTGGACTCGGCTCCTCTTTCTCCTTCTGCCATCCTCAAGGGTTCCTGAGCTGAGATTCACATTTCATCAATACAACCACAAACACAAGAAATGAAGTCAATCGTCTAAACCCAGTTTCCTTTTCTCTTTTTCCAAAGAGATTTTGTACTTTTGGTTTTGATATGATGATCTTACACCAGACTTTGTTCAATCTCAAGTGGACGATTCAAAATATATTTAGTTAAGCTACAAAAATGTGTCTGTGTTTTCAAATATGTAGTACAAATTTCTCAATTCAAAGGAATTTATCAACTCGTAAATTACATCCTTGGCTACTAAAGATTGATATATCAATCTACTATATTTAGTTAAGCTACAAAAATGTGTCTGTGTTTTCAAATATGTAGTACAAATTTCTCCATTCAAAGGAATTTATCAACTCGTAAATTACATCCTTGGCTACTAAAGATTGATATATCAATCTACTATCTTTATATCCCATAGAGATCTAAAAGTGTACATGACCTTGTTCATCTTTCCCTCCACAAAGTACAACAGGCAAAACTGAAACAAAATTTCAATAGTATTCATACTACTTTTTAGTTTTGAAGACTACATGACATTGACTGGCTGAGCAGCTGCATCTCTTTCGGTCTTGCATCTGCAGGAAAACAAGAGTTTCAAAATTTAGAGCAGATTCTACCGTACAATGCAGATCATTTACATGGTGCAGTATATATAGTACATTCGTTAATTGCAAAAAATGAAATACCGAATATTTAATTTGGAACTATTGGTCTACGATTTTGAAATTTCTGTTCTTAATACTAGAACATAGCAAAAGAAGAATTGAGAAACTGGTTTCATTAGTCCCAAGCCAAGAATAATCAGGCAAAAATCATTAGGATGTATTATTAATGCCATAAGAAGGGAAAAACCACTACTTAATACAAAGTTGGTAAAATCCAAGAATACGATACTATGATTGAAGTAATGAATGTCAATGTTTAGTTATGCTTAGTGAACAGGCTACCTATTGCAACTTAATCGAGATGCATAATTGTGATTGTCGCAATTTGTGCACATCCAATCCCCATTACGCCATTGCTTTGCTCTGCTAAGTCAATTAAATACAAGTAAGAAAACCTGGTCACAGAAGCTGATTTAAAATCCCACAAAAAGATGATTCTGTGGGAAAACTACACTCATCATAATTTACATCACCCAGATAAGATGTAAATTAGGATATTCCACCACTGAATCTCCACAGTCAAAAGTGAACACCCAAAAGGCAAGACTAAAGTGGCTATCTTGTGATTTAAGATTGTGAGATCCATATTAAAAAATATGTGAACTAAACTGAAAACAGAAGAACATGAAAATATTGTTTTATATTCATTTAAGACTTATAGAATGTTCTTAAAAAGATCTGCAATTGTTAAAAAAAAAAAAAAAAGATTAAAAAGATCTGCATATTAAAAACATTGTTTAAAGAAATGGAAGCTGTTGCTCAAGTATGCATATGTAAAAGGTAAAGCTGATTGCAAACTTACCCTTTCCCAAAGAGTGTAGGTGTCGTTGCATGCTGTGTTAATGGCATGGGGACTTGCAAATTTGGAGCCCCAACTGAGTTCAGACCAGGATAATGACCGTAAGGTCCAGCTATGGGATGACCCCTGGCCCCTACCACCTCAAACCCAGGATAAGATTGCTGCTGCCCAATTGCCTGCAAATTGTGAGCAGAATAAGGAGAGGAGGAGGAAGGAGGAGCATAGGACATAAGACATTGTATCTTAATTACCATTTTGGAATCTAAGATGCCATAAAGTAGTAAATGGTCCTTACATGTCCCAAGTTCAATCTCTTGTTATCCCAATCATTAACAAACTCTTCAGATGCTAACCGTTTGATTCCAAGAGCTTTATACAGAAAAAGAGGTACAAAAATAAGTGACAATAGTTACAGACTACGATGCACAGTGCTTAAAAAGAAAACCAATTAGACAGACAAAAAAATTTTAAAATCAAGTTTTATATCATATTTTAAGTAGAAAGATAGAGATTCTCAAGTGCTTCTAAACATATATGTAAAGCAATAAAATAGTTATGCTGGTAAAGATTGATTGTACCTGGAGGAAAGGCATTGCACCTTTTGCACTGCAGATAAAACCAAAGTTGGATCAAATCTCAACAGTTGAGCACATAATAACGTTTCCTTCAAATGTTAACGTAGCATCACCATACCTGGGTACGAGACTGGTAATTATGAAAACCACAGCTACATATCCAGTCACCAGAGCGAAATCCTTTCGGAATCTCATTACCAGGGTTTGCATACGGAAGTCCAGCATTATGGATTCCACCTACGGGCAAAGCAGAACCCGGCTGGACTCCATACTTATCAACCCCTGGCCAGTTCGAGTTCAGAGGAAACGGCTGCTGTGGAGGACCATTCCCCATCACTCCAAAACTCATCTTTGGATCCAATCCTCCTTGGCCTCGGCCCAAATAATTTGAATAAGCCGGGAGAGAAGTTCCGGGCATTGCAATGGCCGGCATTGCTGCTAACTCCTTATTTTGTCCGCACTTTTTGCACTTCTCTCTTGATGCATAATTGTTGTTAGTGCAACCTATTGATCATCCCCATTGCCAAACAACACCCAACCCCACAATGCAGCGAAACAAGGAAGACGCCATGTATACACGCACACCAACCAACCAGTCCATCCCAAACCCAAAACACATCACCCAGTTTTCATCACAAATTCAAAACATAAACACCAAAAAAAAAAAAAAATTTCAATTTTCCATTCCCGTTTCGAATTGTAAAAAACAGATTAGCTGGTAGATAGTAACAATAAGATATAAAAACCCTTAAAACCCTAGAATCATCCCGGAATTGAATATAAAAGAGTGAGAGGGCTAACCGGTGCAGATCCAATCGCCGATACGGGGGAGCCATTTGGAGTCTGCGGGGGTTTTGGTGTCGACGAGGAGACGAGGCTGGCGGCAGCGATTGCAGTAGGATCTGAAGGCGTAGTTTCTGTTTCTGCATCCACCGCATTCCCAATCCCCTTCTCTTCCTTCGGCCATTAGTTCCTTCGGTGTTGCTAATTCCTAGTGTGACTGTGACTGAGTTTGTGTAATAAGCTGAAGCTGAAGCTGAACAAGGAGGAGTGGGAAGAAGGAGAAGGATCCGTACGGAGGTTGTCACGCGATCTCGCGCCCTTGACCTGCAGGATAATATGGGCCGATCGGGGCACCGATTGGAGTATTGGGCTGGAACTCTTCCCTTTTTTTAACCAATGATGTAATATTTATAAGATGATCTCAATATTTAATATTTATAATTAATATTTTTATTAATAACTTAAGAGTGTATTTAATAGATAGTATTTTTCTCTCTAACGACTGCCGTCTTCTTCCAACCTAGGGTTTCATTCCCTTCATCTTAGTCTCGTCCGGCGGCTCCCGCGCCGAGCGGGGAGTATTGAGTTTGTCAATGGAGCTGAGTGACTCTTGCAAGTTTGAGTTTCTCTGGGATCGTCGGGATTGGGGTTTCCGGTGGGAGGTCGGTGTCGGATTCTAGATTGCAGCTCTGAGGCTATGGAGGTCGCGGCACAAGTCCCTTACGGCGGCTGCGTGAAGGGGGAGATCGACTGCTTGGGGTGCTGCAGATCCACATCTGGTGGGATTTGGGTTTGTGTTCTGTACACCGGGTCTCGTTCGAACTTCTTGCAGCGTCGTCGAGGTGGCAAAACGATGGGGTCTGCTTGGATGGCTGGTGGGGGTTGTGGTAGGGGAGGTGGTCGTTTTTGCAGCTGTGCAGCTTCTGCCCTAGCAGAGGAGGTGGTGTTTGGGCCTGAGATGGGCTGTTCCTTTTGGACCTTGGGCTGGCTTTTCTTTTGGGCTCAACTATTGCTTTATGGTTTATGTTTTTACTTTTCCAATAACTCCCTATTTTTGGGCAGATAGTGGGCTTCGGCCCAAGAAAGGCTGGCTAGGCTTAGTCAGCATAAGTCTGCACGATTATGGTTTCTTTTTACACCAAGTTAATGAATCTCCTGGAGTACCACAATTGAGTGCATTGACGAAGGGAGATTCAAGATAGTTTTCTTAGTGTAAGCTGAGATTTGTAGTTGTGTAGGCTCTTGTATAAGTGAGCTTCATTGTACTAGTGGATGGTACCCGTATTCCCTTAACTGCTTGACCACTGATTTAGGGTACAAGCATATAGGGTTTATTTGTATGTGTCGTTCTGGCTTTGGGATTAAATGAAATCTCTATTACCCTGTCAAAAAAAATAATATAATCTAACCATTCATTAATGTCGGTGCAAGTGCACGTCGGTGCACTGAATCCTTCCCATTAACTCAACAGATATGCAACAATTTTATTTTGGGTCTTGCTAAATGAACCCATAGCAAATGTCTAAATATACCCAATAATAAAAAATAGTCATCAGACCAAAAATAAAAAAAATAAAAAATAGTCAACTAATTTCCATTTTTAGCCCCATAATTGTACCCAACAATCTTCCTCCCTCCCCCAACTCTCCATCAGATTTCTCCAACTTGAAATGTAATCACTCTTTTGTTTTTTCTTTTTTGAGAAAAGGAAATATATTGATTGAAACAATTAGTTACGTACATAAGCAATAAGTATATCAGAGAGCCACTGTGGTCATATATTTATCTAAACTTGAAATGTAAAAAACAAAAAAGCATTCCTCACTAACATGTGCAATGCCTGATTACATTTGCTAGAATAATATGTACAAACTACTAAAAGGATTATTTTCACCTCTTCAATTAAGCTACTTTCTACTGAAAGATCAACATATTTTTTATTTAAATCAAAGACCACGAACAAGGAATCCAATTCCAGGATGATTTTGAAAGATTGAAATCTAGCTTGAAGCAGCGCTTGAAGTCCCAAAGCAGCAGCATATAGTTCAACATCCTTCACACTAAAACATCCAACCATTCCTTTAGATACTTGAAAGTAATGATTCACCATTTTCATCCCTTAAAACTGCACCCAAACCCCTTAACTTAAAGAAGGGGTGCCAGATGGGTAGTTGAATACTTGAATTTTTCAATCTACATGGAAATTGAGGATTTTTTTAACTATGCCTAAACCATGATTTTTTTTTTCTTTTCCCCTCCTTTTGGGTGGCCAATGTTTCAAAAATTGTGATATATACGTTGTCATGTTCTAATGTTATAAAATTTAGAGATTTGAAAACAAGTGAAGGTAGAGATTCATGACTAAAGATGTGGTACTCCTCTTGCAAAGCCGAAAACTCCTCCTTAGTTTCTTTGGACACCTTTTTCACTAAGGTTGAACTTGAGGTAAGGCCTATAAACGCAATCGCCCAAGACTGCAAATGACAGGACCCGCCCCGAATTTCACCCCGAAATCCGAAGAGGCCCTGCGGGGCCCACCTTAGAAGAAATTCTACCAAAAATTTGGCAGAACCTCTCCTAAAAATGGACTACCCAAAACCTGTAGAAAACATTTACACTTCTAAATCATCCATCCTTATTCTCCTGGAGCCACCCTGCTCCCCAAATAACATCAACTTCCAATTTCACAAATAACAATCTCAACCCACATTACAAGATTAATTTCACAGGTTATCAGAGCAATACTATTCCATTAGGTAGTAAAGAACACAGAAATAGAATGAGTACGCGGAAGCAATGCTGTTGGCTATGCCTCGACTCCATGTACGCCCGACCTCAATTAACCTAGCCTGCAAACTGGGCATTTGAAAACCGAAGGGCCCAGGGAAAAAGTAATTTAAAACACGTTAGTGTGAGTGGACAAAAATAAATAATTTAATATGAATAAAACAAAATAAAACTTCATACTTTCCCACATTTTTCGATATATAAAAAAAATCTGGATGCATGCAACATTTATAAAACACTTAAGAAAGTATTCCGAAAAACGTTGAACTCCAGAAAACCGACTAGCCCTGCTAGCCACAACAACAGAGTAAAAGATTGAAATTTCAATACTCGAAAATATAAGACCAGCCCCGCTGGTTAAGAAAACTCAGACTAGTCCCCGCTAGTCAAAAATAGTATAAGTAGGGGAAGATGATAGCCATACGAATGAGCCTCCCAGGCTCGGGTGATAGCCTCCCAGGCTAAAGTACTCCCATTACTCCCGTAATATACCCTTACGCCACTATGTGTAGCGATAGGATACTGGGCTTCAGAATTACTATCACAGAGACAGTAACCAGCGCCACAAAGGCGGAGGGCTTCGGTGATCCCATCACCTCGCCACAAAGGCGGAAGATCAATGCTAGTAATGATAAGTCACCCAAAGTATGGCAAAGGAAATCCGAAAACCAAGTAAATCCATAAGTACATAAAGCTTTCCCATCTCTCGTAAATGAATTTACAACGACGTGTCCCACACGCCAAGATAATCTCAAGTTCAAAATAAATAGGAGATAAATAAATATTACTCGTAAACCGGAACAAAATCAATTTCCAAAATCATCAACAAGGCATTCCCAATGCCAAAACCGAAGTCGATAAATAAATAAGAAATATAAATAAACCAACGGCGTGTCCCACACGCCAAAAATATTCTCGGGTCAATGATGAATAAGTAAGGAAGTTCAATAATGAACTAATATTTCATTTAGGAAAATACCATGGAAAATACTTTGTTGAAAAACAACATAATTCAAAGTTTCGAATCCAGGCATAACAAAATTAATATCCAAAAATCACAACCGGAATAAATCATAATCACTTCATGAAACTCATCAATGAAAGTAGTTCCTCGAGATAAATCGAAATCAGAAATCCGAAAACAATTATATGCTCAAAATGTAATATGATAAATAACTAGAGCATTACTTTAAGAAATAAATGCATGCATCATTATTTAAAAACAAAAGTCCACTCACAGTACTATTTCGATGATCATGCATTCGAGTTCCGTCATCGAGCAATAGCTCAGTACGACGCCCTATATATAAATATATTCCGTGAATAACTATTCTAATTAAATACGATTCTCAAAATTGAATCATCATAATCATCTCCCCAATTCTTCTCGGATTCAGCCCAAATTATACCACTAATACCAATTCGTTAATTTAAAGGTTCCAAGGCAGAACCGAGAGATATCCGAAGGTCGGATTCTCGTAATTTGATAATCGAAACCCTAAACTTCAAAAATTCATAATTAATTCCAAGTTTCCCCAAAAATTACCAAACTTCACATACAAGCTCTACACAATTTATAGGATTTAATGGGCTAAAAAAATAGAATTTAAATTACTATTTAAACGCCACCACTGTTCACACACCGCACTGTTCACGCATGACACTGTTCATGCGCGGCCAACTCCTCCTCCGGCCACCAAATTTCAACCACATAATCATCTCAACATTCTAAGCAGTTTTCATAACTGTGACCAAGAAAGAAAATACCTTGAAGTACTCCAATTTTGCCGATGAACACAAACCCGGAAATCTCCAAACCCACCAATTTCGAAATCCTTCAAATTCACCTTCCAAACGTGGAAATTTCAGCTAGAAGTCTTGAGGGAATATGATCAGTGACTCGAGGCGCTCCTAATAGAACCAATTTTCCCGCCGGAGATAGCCGAAAACTGGAGAATTTCACCGGAGAAGCAAATTGCTACAGTAACAATGATTGCATAAATTCGGGGTTTTCCGGCCAAATCACCGATACCCACTGATACCATCGTATATAGGAGGAAGAGACGGTCCAAGGACAACTGGAATCACATCAATCGGACGCCGGACGGTGAAGAAATCGGAAAAAGAAAAAGAGAGGGCGACGCGGGGGAAGAGGGAGAGGGGAGAGAGAGGGTCAGGGTAAGTTCTGAAAATGGGAACTTACCTCGGTAAGTTTCCTTATATGTAGAGAGTTACCATGAATAGTAAATTCACCTTTTCACTTATAACTTTCACATACGAACTCCGATTTTTACGTACCACATATGCACGCGCTCGGTTTAACGTCCTCTACAACTTTCATGAAGGAAATTTTCTCAAATTTTGACCCGAACAAAAAGTCAACTTTTATGGCCACTAAAAGTACCAAAACGATAGTAAAAGTGAAAATAGTTGTCGTTTACCGTCCAAATGACTAGTAAACGGATAAATTAAGATACGAGATGTTACAGCAAATTTCCAAGCCCGTAATTTCAAAAATCTTAATGTAACATTCTGAATAACATACGAATCATGATGCAGCATAGGCCTTTTATGAAGAAAGACAAATCCTATTCAACTAAATGGTATTAGACGTCTTTTATCATCTTATTATTAATCTTACTATAATTTATGCATAAATCAAAGGATTATTTTAATTTTCGGTTCTCAATTCTTAAATATATTAGCTTTGAACTTGTCATCCACAATTAATAAACTACAATTTCTATTCCATTGAAGAAGATTTGGTAGTGAGATTTTAACCGCTCCCATGGCCATAGTTGGAATTTGTCTTCCTTGGAACTAAAGAATTTCTTCCCTAGATTCTCCCTTCAAGTCGGAACAAAAAAGGCCAAAGCAAACACAATCCATCATCTTGCTAGTTCCCAAAAAAGGACAAGTACAACTTGATGTTTCTCTCTCTACTATTTAAATCCCAACCTCTTCTGCATGGCAATAACGAATCAACCGTATCATTCTTCAGAACCTTCGGCCGCTCACAATCACAAAGCCCTCGAGTCCTGTCTCCACGTCCTGATCCAAGAACTGAAACAAACAGTGCCTTCAAAATCTTTAAAAAGCCAAGAACGTCCCCAAATGTACATCGTTCTAAATGGTTCAAATTTCAAAGAAGAAGTTGCGTTGCAGATTTGTGTAAATGGTGGAAGGAGAAGAAAAATCTTATCACAGAGAGTCGAACACAAGCTGGGGTTGGCGGTTAATTCTGTTGCTATATATATCTCTCGTCGCCGCAGCTGCTACCCTCACTCTGCTAAGAAACTTCAACCGCTACTTCCATTCAAGTCAGGTGACTCAGCTCTCGGCTCGACCCGGACATGTAGTACAAAACTACGCCAACGCTCTTCAACTCGCCACCCAATTCTTCGACGCCCAAAAATGTAACCCTAATTCCCACAAACCCAGTTCTCTCAAAGTTGTGATCTTTCCTGTTGTTTGATGGTTTGGTTATTGTTGTTGTAGCTGGGAAGCTGATGAAGAACCGGGTCGAGTGGAGAGGCGACTTGGGGCTCCAAGATGGGAGTGAGGAGGGGTTGGACTTATCAAAGGGGATGTATGATGCTGGTGATCTTTTAAAGTTTGTGTTTCCTATGGCTTTCATTGCAACAATTTTGTCTTGGGCTATTCTTGAATATGGGGACCAAATGAAAGAGGTGAAGCAATTGGGTCAAGCCCATGACTCGCTGAAGTGGATCACTGATTACTTGATCAATGCACATCCTTCCCCAAATGTGCTCTATATCCAGGTACTCATTGCTTGCAAAGTTACAGTCTTTACCTTCAAATTTTAATCACGTGCTACAATCTCATGTCAAAAATGTGACACAATAAGATGACCATTAGTAATAGACCACTAGTAGTACTGATGTATTGGGGCTTGTTGAAACAATATGTTTTTATCTGGAAATGTCATAGTTCGTTTGAATTTTGGTGATTAAGTTGGAGACAATATCAGTGCTTGTTTATTATTTAGTAATGGACACGGTTTATTGTTCAACCACTCACCTTTTTCATGAGCAAGAATCAGCGTATTGAAATGTCTAATTATAGTTTCCTTATATGTAACATTAGGTAGGTGATCCTGAATTAGACCACAATTGTTGGTAAAGACCTGAAACCATGACAGAGAGAAGGCCTCTAGTTCAAATCAACACATCTTTCCCAGGAACAGAAGTGGCAGCAGAAACAGCAGCAACTATAGCATCAACATATCTTGTTTTCAGGAAAATTGACTCCTCATACTCAAAATCGCTCCTCAAGCATGTCGAGCAGCTATTTAATTTTGCCGATACTTATAGAGGTTCTTATAGTGCCAGCATACCCCAAGTGCAGGGGTTCTATAACTCTTCAGGATATGCAGATGAGCTATTGTGGGCAGCTACCTGGCTCTACCATGCAACTGGAGATCTGGACTACCTCAAGTATGTGACCGAACAGAACGGGTCGGCATTTGCTAACTGGGGAAGTCCATCTTGGTTTAGTTGGGATGACAAGCATGCTGCAACTAAAGTAAATTTAGTTCTTAATGTCCAATCATGTCAAAGTTGCCCTTTGTAGCTTCTAAGCCAAGTTACTATTTATGGTTACCAATTTTCTCTTTAGCTCTATTTTCCTATAGAATTACAAAGAAATATAAGTCAGTTTCTTCTATATATAAGCACCAGCCAACTCCACAGAGTTCTGTTTGTCCCATTGTGGAGCAGGTTTTGATGTCCAGGATAAGTTTCTTCGGTGCAAAAGAGCTCCCTATGGCAGAGAACCTTGATCTCCAGATGTACCGAAAAACTGCATAGGTCTTCTTGTGTGGACTTATTCCTGATTCGCCTACGGTCGCACCTGACAGAACAGACAGTAATGTTCCTAACAATAGTTCCTCTGTATCAAGCAAACACGTATTTCTTATCACATATTTATGAAATGGTGTGTGTATTTTGATGTAGATGGTCTGATATGGGTGGAAGAATGGAACTGTCTACAACATGCTATGTCTTCAGCCTTTCTAGCAGTTCTCTATAGCGACTACATGGTTACGTCTCAGACTGAAATGCTGTATTGTGATGGGAAAATTTACAAGCCCGAAGATCTTCGTAGCTTCTCCATCTCTCAGGTATTACTCAATTAGTAATGAGTTGTAACATTTGTCATTTTTCTTATATTGATCAAAACCACATTGCACAAATACTTGCAGGCAGATTATGCGTTGGGAAAAAATCCGATGAAGATGAGTTATCTTGTAGGGTATGGGGGTAACTACCCTCAACAAGTGCACCATAGGGGATCTTCAATTCCTGTTGATGCAGACACTGGCTGCAGAGATGGGTTTAAATGGCTATACTCCCCCGATCCGAATCCAAATGTAGCTGTTGGTGCCCTGGTTGGTGGCCCTTTTCAGAATGATAGCTATATGGATATCAGGAACAATTCAAAGCAAGGTGAACCAAGCACTTACAATAGTGCTCTCATTGTTGCCCTACTCTCTGGCTTAGTTTCCACTTCTTCGGTGCCCAAGCACTTATAATGAAAGCACTTAGCCACCTTGTATCATATGTAGAAATTTTGTGTGTACTTGTTTATAGCTCCTACCCTTTTTAGTGTTAGAGGTAGAGAATCTCATAGTAATCCCAGAAGTGATTTTGACCAATTTTCCTGGAAGTGTAAATATGAGTTTCAATAATGTAAGTAGTTTTTGTTGAAATGCCAATTCATTTAGTTCAGATATGAACAACTCACAGAGATATTGCTTCACTATACAATATCCAGATTAATGAACATTTAAGCTTCATTCAGATCACTTTGGTTTGGTTCAGGTTTAAGAACCATGTCCTAAAAGCAAACCCTTTCTTCATCTTCAATCAAACTTTGATTCATACATTTCAATAGTAACCACCATTTCACCCCAACACCTTCCTTGCCCTATCCACCTTAGTCCAACGTGATAGTAATTCTCCTGAATCCAAATTCTTCGTTTTTACGTTTCAAAAAAAATATTAAAAAACAAAAATCGTCAACATCACTACTTCACATCCCTAGCTAGAATTTAACTTTTAAGAAGTTATTTTTTGACAATTTACAAATTCCGATTCTTTCTATGCTATGATTGAAACGTTATGTGGTACATTAAATGTAAACCAACTCTCTATACCAAAAGACCAACTTCCCGTAGTTATAGACTAATTCGAAATCAAATTGAACTAGTCTACCAATGCATTAAGTATATCTATCTCTGCATCAAATTTATTTACTTAATTCATTAACATTAATACAAATGTATCATAAATGAATCCGAATTTTACAGTTATATAATGCCATTAGTCATTTTGGACCATGTTGAATTTTTTATTTTTTCCTGGCTTGGCTCTGAAGTGAAGCACCACTTGACCCATACATCTAGTTACATAGGTAATGACATTTATATTTCAGTTTTTTTAGTCACAATGATTCCTTATCCAGAGGACCACAATTTCTCCATTATTAAAACAATTGAAAAACTTTTTCAGAAATCCCACATTTTAATTTTTACTTTCCAAAGTAAAAGTACAGTAAAGAGCACAAAACCAGGGGCAAGCAGACCCTCAATTGCCCGAAATTGGAGATGGACCTAGGCTTCAGGTCATGGAACCACGTTCCCGCTTCGCCGGTTAGACTCGAGGGGAAGAATTTGCAGAAAAGTCTCTCATCATTCGTCTCTGTGGTCATCTGCTGCATGAACTTTCTGAGGTGATCCACTGGATCGGTGGTCCCATTGTACTGATGAAAAATAGGCGTAACGAACTTGCGCGGTTTCTCCACACTAAGAATTTCATAGATAAATGGGGACCTCCTTATCTCCCTTGCAGCGGCCGCAGCTAATTCTCCGAGATTAGTATTTCGCACTTCTCTCAACATTTTCTCTATCTGGGACCTCCAGCTTTCATCTTTGACATTCTTTGCTTTCTTCTGGCTGTTCTCTGGCACGGATCCCGAGCACCCTCCTGCTGAAATCTATGCGTCACCGTGAGCGGACTTTTTGGTGGGCTCCTCCTCTTCTTCTTCATCGCTTGAATCTCCGATTGGATCTTGCTCGCTCTCCTTCAGTTTCTGCCTACGGGCCTCTCGGAGCTCCTCCTTCTTTCGCAGTTGAGCGAGTTCCTCCTCCAACTTTTTCATTTTTTTGAGAATGCTTGCATTTTGGTCGTGTTGCGATCCACCAGATCCAGTCTCGTCGGGTGGATCCAGATTGAAACCTTCCACTCCCACCATGTTAGTGTTTTAGGGAAACGAGGTTTCCCACAGATGGCGCCAACTGTTGGTGAGGAAAAATTCCACAGAAAGTCCCCTCACCTACTTCTTCTGATTGGAGCGGGAGTGGGGATTTGTGTTCCAAGAACTGATTGACGATCCTTAGGGTAGGGCTTTGACTTGACTCTCTCTGCTTTTGAAAAGGAATGGGTGGGGGTACCTCCAAAAGGTATTCCGATGCTTAAGTTAGTAAGAGCTCAAGGTGTGATAGGTGTATTTTGGAAATGACTGCTTAACTCGAAAGTTTAACTCTCCTAGTATTTATAGATGAGCCCGACCAGATATTCCGACTTGTGCCTGTAGTGGCCAGCTTGATCCGCAAGTCACGCACGAGTGGATCCACGTCACCACTCTTTTGGCGTCCTGGGGAATTACCTTCGAATACTTGGGATTTTGGATAAGCCGAACGGATCAGTTGACCGATTCCGCTGCACCCATACCCATCTTGTGGGAATTGTACCTCGCCTCACCCAAATCCACCCTGAGGGAATCTTCTCCTCCTTGAGGGGATTGTGTCTCACCTCAACTAAATCCACCTCGTGGGAATCTTCTCCTCCTTGAGGGGATTGTGCCTCACCTCAACTAAACCCTCCTTGAGGGAATATATTGTGTTTCGCCCAACTTAATATTCCTTCATTGGCGGGATTACTCACCCTAGCTGTACCCAAAAGCTACCCTCGAAAACTTTTACTCCAACATTGATTGAAACAATTAGTTACGTACATAAGCAATAAGTATATTAGAGAGCCACTGTGGTCATATTTTTATCTAAACTTGAAATGTAAAAAACAAAAAACCTTTTTTCACTAACATGTGCGCTGCCTGATTATATTTTCTAGGACAATATGTACAAACTACTAAAAGGAAGAGGTGAAACATTATTTTCACCCTCTTCAATTAAGACACTTTTTACTGAAAGATCAACCCCTTTTTTCTTTAAATCAAAGACCACGAACAAGGAATCCAATTTCAGGATGATTTTGAAAGATTGAAATCCAGCTTGAAGCAGTGCTTGAAGTCCCAAAGCAGCAGCATATAGTTCAACATCCTTCACACTAAAACATCCAACCATTCCTTTAGATACTTGCAAGTAATGATTCACCATTTTCATCCCTTAAAACTGCACCCAAACCCCTTAACTTAAAGAAGGGGTGCCAGATGGGTAGTTGAATACTTGAATTTTTCAATCTACATGGAAATTGAGGATTTTTTTAACTATGCCTAAACCATGATTTTTTTTTTCTTTTCCCCTCCTTTTGGGTGGCCAATGTTTCAAAAATTGTGATATATACGTTGTCATGTTCTAATGTTATAAAATTTAGAGATTTGAAAACAAGTGAAGGTAGAGATTCATGACTAAAGATGTGGTACTCCTCTTGCAAAGCCGAAAACTCCTCCTTAGTTTCTTTGGACACCTTTTTCACAAAGGTTGAACTTGAGGTAAGGCCTATAAACGCAATCGCCCAAGACTGCAAATTTCCAAGCCCGTAATTTCAAAAATCTTAATGTAACATTCTGAATAACATACGAATCATGATGCAGCATACGTCTTTTATGAAGAAAGACAAATCCTATTAAACTAAATGGTATTAGACGTCTTTTATCATCTTATTATTAATCTTACTATAATTTATGCATAAATCAAAGGATTATTTTAATTTTCGGTTCTCAATTCTTAAATATATTAGCTTTGAACTTGTCATCCACAATTAATAAACTACAATTTCTATTCCATTGAAGAAGATTTGGTAGTGAGATTTTAACCGCTCCCATGGCCATAGTTGGAATTTGTCTTCCTTGGAACTAAAGAATTTCTTCCCTAGATTCTCCCTTCAAGTCGGAACAAAAAAGGCCAAAGCAAACACAATCCATCACCTTGCTAGTTCCCAAAAAAGGACAAGTACAGCTTGCTGTTTCTCTCTCTACTATTTAAATCCCAACCTCTTCTGCATGGCAATAACGAATCAACCGTATCATTCTTCAGAATCTTCGGCCGCTCACAATCACAAAGCTCTCGAGTCCTGTCTCCACGTCCTGATCCAAGAACTGAAACAAACAGTGCCTTCATAATCTTTAAAAAGCCAAGAACGTCCCCAAATGTACATCATTCTAAATGGTTCAAATTTCAAAGAAGAAGTTGCGTTGCAGATTTGTGTAAATGGTGGAAGGAGAAGAAAAAGCTTATCACAGAGAGTCGAACACAAGCTGGGGTTGGCGGTTAATTCTGTTACTATATATATCTCTCGTTGCCGCAGCTGCTACCCTCACTCTGCTAAGAAACTTCAACCTCTACTTCCATTCAAGTCAGGTGACTCAGCTCTCGGCTCGACCCGGACCTGTAGTACAAAACTACGCCAACGCTCTTCAACTCGCCACCCAATTCTTCGACGCCCAAAAATGTAACCCCTAATTCCCACAAACCCAGTTCTCTCAAAGTTGTGATCTTTCCTGTTGTTTGATGGTTTGGTTATTGTTGTTGTAGCTGGGAAGCTGATGAAGAACCGGGTCGCGTGGAGAGGCGACTCGGGGCTCCAAGATGGGAGTGAGGAGGGGTTAGACTTATCAAAGGGGATGTATGATGCTGGTGATCTTTTAAAGTTTGGGTTTCCTATGGCTTTCACTGCAACAGTTTTGTCTTGGGCTATTCTTGAATATGGGGACCAAATGAAAGAGGTGAAGCAATTGGGTCATGCCCATGACTCGCTGAAGTGGATCACTGATTACTTGATCAATGCACATCCTTCCCCAAATGTGCTCTATATCCAGGTACTCATTGCTTGCAAAGTTACAGTCTTTACCTTCAAATTTTAATCACGTGCTACAATCTCACGTCAAAAATGTGACACAATAAGATGACCATTAGTAATAGACCACTAGTAGTACTGATGTATTGGGGCTTGTCGAAACTATATGTTTTTATATGGAAATGTCATAGTTCGTTTGAATTTTGATGATTAAGTTGGAGACAATATCAGTGCTTGTTTATTATTTAGTAATGGACACGGTTTATTGTTCAACCACTCACCTTTTTCATGAGCAAGAATCAGCCTATTGAAATGTCTAATTATAGTTTTCTTATATGTAACATTAGGTGGGTGATCCTGAATTAGACCACAATTGTTGGCAAAGACCTGAAACCATGACAGAGAGAAGGCCCCTAGTTAAAATCAACACATCTTTCCCAGGAACAGAAGTGGCAGCAGAAACAGCAGCAGCTATGGCATCAGCATCTCTTGTTTTCAGGAAAATCGACTCCTCATACTCAAAATCGCTCCTCAAGCATGCCGAGCAGCTGTTTAATTTTGCCGATACTTATAGAGGTTCTTACAGTGCCAGCATACCCCAAGTGCAGGGGTTCTACAACTCTTCAGGATATGCAGATGAGCTATTGTGGGCAGCTACCTGGCTCTACCATGCAACTGGAGATCTGGACTACCTCAAGTATGTGACCGAACAGAACGGGCCAGCATTTGCTAACTGGGGAAGTCCATCTTGGTTTAGTTGGGATGACAAGCATGCTGCAACTCAAGTACATTTAGTTCTTAATGTCCAGTCATGTCAAAGTTTCCCTTTGTAGCTTATAGGCCAAGTTACTATTTATGGTTACCAATTTTCTCTTTAGCTCTATTTTCCTACAGAATTACAAAGAAATATAATTCAGTTTCTTCTATATATAAGCACCAGCCAACTCCACAGAGTTCTGTTTGTCCCATTGTGGAGCAGGTTTTGATGTCCAGGATAAGTTTCTTCGGTGCAAAAGAGCTCCTTATGGCAGAGAACCTTGATCTCCAGATGTACCGAAAAACTGCAGAGGTCTTCTTGTGTGGACTTATTCCTGATTCGCCTACGGCCGCACCTGACAGAACAGACAGTAATGTTCCTAACAATAGTTCCTCTGTATCAAGCAAACACGTATTTCTTATCACATATTTATGAAATGGTGTGTGTATTTTGATGTAGATGGTCTGATATGGGTGGAAGAATGGAACTGTCTACAACATGCTATGTCTTCAGCCTTTCTAGCAGTTCTCTATAGCGACTACATGGTTACGTCTCAGACTGAAATGCTGTATTGTGATGGGAAAATTTACAAGCCCGAAGATCTTCGTAGCTTCTCCATCTCTCAGGTATTACTCAATTAGTAATGAGTTGTAACATTTGTCATTTTTCTTATATTGATCAAAACCACATTGCACAAATACTTGCAGGCAGATTATGCGTTGGGAAAAAATCCGATGAAGATGAGTTATCTTGTAGGGTATGGGGGTAACTACCCTCAACAAGTGCACCATAGGGGATCTTCAATTCCTGTTGATGCAGACACTGGCTGCAGAGATGGGTTTAAATGGCTGTACTCCCCCGATCCGAATCCAAATGTAGCTGTTGGTGCCCTGGTTGGTGGCCCTTTTCAGAATGATAGCTATATGGATATCAGGAACAATTCAAAGCAAGGTGAACCAAGCACTTACAATAGTGCTCTCATTGTTGCCCTACTCTCTGGCTTAGTTTCCACTTCTTCGGTGCCCAAGCACTTATAATGAAAGCACTTAGCCACCTTGTATCATATGTAGAAATTTTGTGTGTACTTGTTTATAGCTCCTACCCTTTTTAGTGTTAGAGGTAGAGAATCTCATAGTAATCCCAGAAGTGATTTTGACCAATTTTCCTGGAAGTGTAAATATGAGTTTCAATAATGTAAGTAGTTTTTGTTGAAATGCCAATTCATTTAGTTCAGATATGAACAACTCACAGAGATATTGCTTCACTATACAATATCCAGATTAATGAACATTTAAGCTTCATTCAGATCACTTTGGTTTGGTTCAGGTTTAAGAACCATGTCCTAAAAGCAAACCCTTTCTTCATCTTCAATCAAACTTTGATTCATACATTTCAATAGTAACCACCATTTCACCCCAACACCTTCCTTGCCCTATCCACCTTAGTCCAACGTGATAGTAATTCTCCTGAATCCAAATTCTTCGTTTTTACGTTTCAAAAAAAATATTAAAAAACAAAAATCGTCAACATCACTACTTCACATCCCTAGCTAGAATTTAACTTTTAAGAAGTTATTTTTTGACAATTTACAAATTCCGATTCTTTCTATGCTATGATTGAAACGTTATGTGGTACATTAAATGTAAACCAACTCTCTATACCAAAAGACCAACTTCCCGTAGTTATAGACTAATTCGAAATCAAATTGAACTAGTCTACCAATGCATTAAGTAGATCTATCTCTGCATCAAATTTATTTACTTAATTCATTAACATTAATACAAATGTATCATAAATGAATCCGAATTTTACAGTTATATAATGCCATTAGTCATTTTGGACCATGTTGAATTTTTTATTTTTTCCTGGCTTGGCTCTGAAGTGAAGCACCACTTGACCCATACATCTTGTTACATAGGTATTGACATTTTTGTTTCAGTTTTTTTAGTCACAATGATTCCTTATCCAGAGGACCACAATTTCTTCATTATTAAAACAATTGAAAAACTTTTTCAGAAATCCCACATTTTAATTTTTACTTTGCAAAGTAAAAGTAAAATAAAGAACACAAAACCAGGGGCAAGCAGACCAAAGAGAAAAACAAGAGGGCTCTTCAACGTTATTATTAGTGCTCTGTTTTTTTCCTACCAAAAAGGAAAAGAAAAACGGGCGTGCCGGACCAAGACGACGAACGCGGCACCAGAATCCGAACCAGCACCCACCCACCCACCCACCAACCACCAATCACCTCCTCCTCTTTGGATTTCCACAACCCTAATCCTCAAATCCACTGCCTTTCACTCAAACCCGAAGGGTATGTTTTTTCATTTCTACCTCATCTTCATTTTTTTCAGAGGTTGCTATGCTTTGAATCCTTCATCTTTTTCGTTTTCTTTGGTGGGTTTGATGCTGTTATGGTTTTTACCTTCTTCAAGTTTCTGCCTTTTTTAAGTTTCAATTGTGTCACTTTGTTTGAAGATTTGATTTTTTTGTTTTTTGTTTTTGATGAATATCGGATTGTGCTTGTTTGCAATTGGATTGATGAGCTAGAATTCCCCAAATCTGATGTGGGTCATTGTGATAAGATTCTGATGTTGATTGTTGTTCATTGAAGTTTTGGTATTATTTCTGGTGAGTCAAAAATGTTTGAGCTGGAAATAGCTTTAGATTTATGATATTTTTACATGTTGGATCTTCTTCAGTTTGTGCTTGATTTGATTTCAATGTAATTTCTGCACAGTGCTGATGCAGTCTTGGTTTAGTGGACTCTTGTTTTTTTTTTTGGGTTATCTGGAATTGTGAATTCAATTTTTGAGTCTAGTGGCAGTGATTACTTGATAAAATGCCTGATACATTCAGAGAAATTCTGAAAAGATAACTTATCATCAAGGTCATGGATGCAGCTCTATTTGAGTTTTGTTTACTATCTTGACCAGCACATTGTAATCTCTGTATGAGAGAGCGTGCGATAATTTACCAACATGCTTGAAGTTTCCCGCTTTTCATTCTGCAGAAATCCCCAGCTCTACAGTAGATGCAGCATATGTGGATTTTGGGTGCATTTTGTCTCCTTTTGTTAAATAAATATGCCTGATATAGCAAGATGGAAGCCATGAGTTAGCAGGCACTTTGAGCTTCTTAATGTGATATTCATTTGAATGATCTTATGGGAGTTAGGGCTTCATATTGATGTGGTTCCATCGTATTAGATTTAAGGGTGTTTATGTTCTTTTTTACAACTTTGGACAGGGGATGGCAGCCGGAGAAGAGGCTAACTTGTCAACCTTGAAGTCTCAACTGAGCCAAACACATGAAATGTGGAAGCTGGAGATGGAGCAGAGTCAGTCCCACGTGGATGTATTGCAAAAGAAGCTTATAGAGGTAGAGGCTTGTATAGAGGGGTCTGATGAAGACTCAAAAAAGGAATTAGAGGTTCTTTGGCGGAGAGTTAAGACGGCTGCCAGTTTGTTAACATACTTGAAATCAAAAGCAAGAATAATGGCTGTTCCTCATTTAGCCCATACAGCATGTGGCATCAAACAATCTGAAGGAGTGGGGCTTGTTGATAAAAATGGTACACCGTTGGCTGGATGGTCTCGGAATGTTGATCTTTCTTCCTTTGAAATTCCAGATGAAGATTCTTCAATTGGGATTGGCAAGCAACATGACTCTCTAGATGAACAAGATGCAGCTTATATCAGTGAACTGCTTAAGTCTGTGCAGATGGTTACAGATGTAATGGAAGCTCTAGTTAAGAGAGTTATATTGGCAGAATCTGAAACGGCAGTTGAGAAGGAGAAGGTAACTTTTGGTCAGGAAGAAATTAAGAAGAAGTCCATCCAAATTGAGAACATGTCTTTGAAGTTGGAGGAGATGGAGCGGTTTGCTCTAGGTACAAATGGTATTCTAAATGAAATGCGGCAAAGAGTTGAGGATTTGGTTCAAGAGACATCTATACAGAGGGAACGAGCCACAGAAAATGAACAGGAGCTTTGCCGGGTGAAGCGGGACTTTGAGTCTCTAAAATCGTATGTCAGCAGTCTCATCACTGTACGAGAAACATTGCTTTCGTCAGAGAAGCAGTTTCAAACTATTGAGAGGCTGTTTGAGCGGTCAGTATCTTTCTTATTCTGCAGGGAATAGATGTTCAGTTTTCACTATATTTTCCCTTTAGTTATCATGTCAGATTCTTTGCAATTGATTTCCTTCATTGTAGGTAAGAAATCTTCTCTATGCAAAGGCCCCCCTTTCATTATGATACTTGCATCTTGTTTCTCCCTTCTATTAGGATGATAATAGAAAGGATAGAATGCTTTGCTTGCTTCCGTATTGCGTGTCTTGCTGAGAAAAGCATGAAGCTATCTAAGCACTTATTTGAAATTTCTTTGATCTATATGGTGCTGAAGTGTCATTTTATTAGATCTTTTGTATGTGAGCACACATGGACAGGCATATGTTTCCATGTGTGTCCATGCTCTTATGTTTCTAAGCAGCAGTAGTCATATGCTTATGCCTGTGTTAATCCTGATTGTATGCCATTGTACAAGCATATACGCTAGCTGGACATGTTTTGTTGTTTCATTATCTCATGTTGCTTTGGAACAGGCTAGTTGCAAAAACAACACAGTTAGAGGGTGAGAAAACACAGAAAGAGGTGGAAGTTCAAAAACTTATGGAAGAGAATGTGAGGCTGAGTGCTCTTCTTGATAAGAAAGAAGCTCAACTTCATGCCATGAATGAACAATGCAAGGTGATGGCTTTGAGTGCTTCGAACATCTAATTCTTCAGGCTTGCCTCTGTACTTCCCGGTGGCTGGTGGATGGTCGTTTGTGGCCGGTGGATTGCTTTGCAATGCCATTTGGTTCAATCCCACCCGTTAGATCCAGGGACGCATCTAGCAATGCATGACTCTGAGTGGCAAACTTTGTCGGATATCCTTTCTTTCAATTGTAACATTGTGAAGTGCCCCCTGAACTTGTTATCTGGTTCTGCATTTATGCTGCTGTTGTTGGAAACTAAACCGAAAGAGTCTTTAATTGGAATGCAATATCTGAGTTAAAATGTTTATGCATCAATGCCTTATGGGTTGCCTATCTGCATATTATGCTTCACTTCTACATTTATCCCTCTGATATTCTAATTAGATCTTGAAATATGTTATATCAATCCATATTCTAATCCATGAGCTAAATATGAAGTTGAAAAGGTTGTAGCTCTCGCCTTTCCTTTGGGTAATCTTTTAAACATCTAACGGTTGATTTTCAGAAGTGATATACCTATGCCTGTATAAACATCTAACAGTTGATTTGCGGCAATGTAATCTAAAAGTGGGTCTCCCAAACTGTAAATTAGAAAGTTTTCATAAGTTTTCATTTTAGTGGTCCTCATTAGGAGCTCTCTCAATAAATATGCATTACTTAACTAAAGAATTTGACCCCTTTTACTAATGAAACACTTGACGTTCAGCATCAACAACACAATTAAAGTTTAAACACCCAATTTTAGACCCACCCTAAAGTAAATACTTGTGGAAGATTAAACTACAAAATTACCTATTTAGGGGATTTTGAAAAAAATATATTGATAAATATGCTATGCCTTTTGGCTCTTGCTGGTTGGCGGTTACCCCAAAATTGAGTCTTTTTGTTTCTTCACAAAAAAAGAAGATCGAAATACCCTAACTCTCACTCCACTACCCCAATTCGCCAATTCTGAAACCTAATCTCTACAATTCGAATTCGTCGGTGAAAACCCTTTTTCGTCGTGCATCGAATTCAGGCGTCGGCATTGCTTTGGGTAAGTTGAAGTGGCATAAAGCTCGAATCTTTGCTGACAATGTCGGCGAGGAAAGTAGGTGAAGCTGAACCTCAGCCTGAGGACGGTGGCTCTGCGCAAGTTTCACAGTCCGTTCGAGGTTCCAAGTCTAGTGATGATAGTGACAAGAAGGTAGTGAAGCTTTTGCTGTTTGTTCTTTACATTTGCTTAGTAGCTCTGTGGATTTTGTGAGCACTTGGTTTGCGAATCTGAAAATTATGGAAAATTTATCGATTTTATGCACCAAGTTTGATTCTTTTGCTCTTTGTTTACTTTTTAGTACGTTGAATTTGATGAATCATGAGGTAATTTTGATTGATTTGTGCATCACTAGGTTTGATACACTTGATTGGTTGAATGCCATCTTTTAGGGCCGAGGTTTCATATACCTATTGCCTCACTACCCTAGTTTCCGTACAGCTTTTAGTATGTCATGCTTGGTTGCTCTGCTCTTCGTTATATGGCAGTGCTAGAAGACCCTGAGACTTTGTTTGTTTTCGTTGTAATGTGGAGGTCTTGTTTATTCAACTCATCAAAGTGCGTCCTTTATCTTTCCAATGTATAGCTCCGTAAAATTTATGATGCTTTTTCACTTGGGTTGTCATAGAGCACAGACAGGAAACTTAAGGATGTTGATATTTGTGTGCCGATAGTATATGGGACGATCGCGTTCTATCTCGGTAGAAAGGCCAGTGAGTAAGTATTTTCCATTGATTGGGTCGTGTGGTAAACCTTTCGTATCTTTGGATATTTTCGAATAATGTCTTCTGTCGATTAGGTCTCAGTCCCATAAGTGGACAGTTTATGTTCGTGGAGCTACGAACGAGGACCTTGGGGTGGTGGTGAAGCGTGTTGTCTTTCAATTGCATCCTAGTTTCAACAACCCTATGAGAGTGATTGAATCGCCCCCATTTGAGTTAACAGAATGTGGTTGGGGTGAATTTGAAATTGCCATCAGCCTGTTTTTCCACAATGATATCTGTGAGAAACAGTTGGACTTGTGAGTTTGTGTATTCTGAAATCCATTTTATTTGCTTGACAAGACCCAGAAGGAAGATCATTAATCCTGGAGCTTATATCATTTGTAGGTATCACCATTTGAAGCTATATACTGAAGATGAATCAGGCCCCCAGTCGACCAAGAAACCTGTTGTTATGGAATCTTACAATGAAATAGTTTTTCCAGACCCTTCCGAGGCATTTTTTGCTCGTGTGCAAAACCATCCAGCTGTCATAGTTCCCCGTTTGCCTGGCGGGTTTAACTTGCCTAATCCTGGTAAATTTCTTGTTTCAATGGTCTTGGAACCTGAGTTTACATTGATTTTGATCTTCCTATGTCGATTTGTTTGCGCAGTTATTAATGATAACATGAATGAAAACAAACGCGGAGACACGAAGGATCATCCTCTTAGTCAGTGGTTCTTGAACTTTTCAGAGGCAGATGAACTCCTAAAACTTGCAGCAGCTCGCCAAGAGGTATAATTGCTATTAGTTTGGACCTGGCATATTGTCAACTTATTATCCCTCGCCTACATATTTTACATATTTTTTGGGAGGTCTTTGATGAGGAGGAGGGAAGAATAAAACTGCACAGACCTCTTTCCCACATTTTTACTTTTTATTTTTTTATCTTTAGAGGGAATACTCTTTGTTTTCTTTAATAAATCATGCTAATTGTGGCCATGTTTGGAGTCCTGCTATCTAGGACTCTAGGAGTACTTAATAGAGACTGCAGTCTATCATTATCTTCAATTATTGGGCTCAGCTGAATGATCTACTTCTCTTCCTCAATATTATAGGTTTCCTGGGTAGTTCTCTGAATTGTGGTACTGGGTAATTGCTGGATCGCTTATGTATGCTAACCTGTTTTGAATATTAGTGATTGTGGCTTATCTTGTGTCTCTCTATTTTGTCTATGGGCTTGGGTTTCACTTGTATCTATGCCTTGTTGCATGTACTGTTGTCTATATCAGATTGTATGAGTTGATCTGTTCTTTGTTTTATGCGAGCTTGAATGGTCTGACTGCGGGAATTGGGAGCTTTTTGATAATTTTGTTTTGACATTGTCCTGAACTTGATAGGTTCAAGCCCACATTGTTAACATGAGAAGAAAACTGAGCTTGATGGAAGGGGTGCCCCAGCTGTCCAAACCACCCTCTGGATTTGAATATGCATGATCATGGTAATATTGTCAAAGATTCGCCATCAGTGTAAATTATGGAAGATCGAGTGATCTTTGATGTAAACATGTTTATTATCACACTTATGGGGAACTCTCCATTTTGTTTTAATCTATGTATGTGGTTTACAGCTAATTGAACTGTAGTATAGGAACAACAATTGATTGTTCTGGGACCTGTTATCAAACAAGAGTTAGAAGGTTGTGTAATTTTCTATATTAGTTTGATCTTCTTCCCTCCTTATTTATTTAATTTTTACTTTGGGTCAATAGTCATCAACAATGTGGCAGCAATATGCTCAAGGTCAACGGAGTTAGGCCAATCAGATTGGATGGTCCAATGGTTCATAGTGTAGACTGTAGAGGATCTCCCAAGGCTTCAGATTGATTGCGATGATGTAGTTGTGATGCTTGTTGTTAATCTGACATCCAATGATATATGAATAAGCATTCTAGAGATTTCAGAAAGCTTGATTTTCTCCAATACATGTGCTGGTGTAGAGTAATGAATTGGATTGATTCAGTGGTGAAGGTCTGTCTAAATACAAACGTACACGCTACACGCACATGAGCTTATTCTGACTTTTGTAATGTTCTGAATTTCCTAATTTCCTCTGAAGCACCAGGTTTTATCTATTTTTCTTCAAAGCACCAGGGTTTTTAGATGAGTCGACCAATAAATTGAAATGCCATACCTGTTGTGATTGCTGTGAAGCCGCCATTTCTATTTTGTCTCTATGAGGTTTCTTGAAGACGAGTAACATGGCCTTCAACCCTTTTACATGTTGATAAATCGGTTGGTTCAGCATCTTCTGTAAGAGAGTTGCCTTCTGTTGATTTGTCAATCATGGTCCTGCCTCAGTTACGACGAGGATGGTATGCTCTCCCACATTAATACTAACCTTGACATTCTATCCATATGTATATCCACAACATGGGTAGCCGCATATCTAGACTGTTTTCAAGCTCTTATGAAATCTGTGGGTTTGTTTCTAGGGTATTGTAGAGCTGTTTTCGACGAGTTTTTCTCATGTTAAGTTGAGATATGATGCCTTGATGTGAAATTTGGGTGACTTCATGCATTTAGAAGTAAAATTCAGGGTGATGATTGTAATGTGTGAATGAAGTCAAAAATGGAAGCGTGAAGACAGATGGATACGATGAATCTTGAAGCTCTGGTGATGGCTGTGTGAGCCTTAGAACATGGGGAGGAAATAAGTTCGATCTCTTGGAAAGACTAGTGGTGCTCATTTCGGGGGGGATATAGGTGTGTGTCTTACTTACCAGCTCTTTTATACATGTTTGGTCTGGTTTTTATCAAAGGTCACATGTGTAGTCTTTAATGGTGAGACAATTTGCAGCACAAGTAACTCAAGCTGAAACATGTGCTTAATTTACAGAATTATCTGTCATAGAATTTTATGAATATATTTATTTGCAAAGCTCATAAATCTTTAATTATAGTAGAATTGTGTTTCTTCAAGTTCTGGTTCTAAACGAATTTCAATGCTAGAAGGAACAAGCATCATCAAAGGGTCTGAGCGTTATGCTTCCCATCCAAAAACATCGTCAAACATGTTGTTGACAGATTTTTAGTTAGCTGGCCGGTTTCTAACTTCTAATATGGTTGAACTACAACCAGCCGTCATTTAATTTGGATCTGATTGATTGTACTAAGAAACAAAAATTTTCCCTTAACCAATGAATGTTAAGAGATGCAATCGAACAAGTAACCAGCTTGTGTTCATAAGTAGATAAGGTAAAATCCTTATATGGTAGCCGAATTATCACGAAATGCATTTTTTGGTACCTACAAATTTTCAGGGAAACCAGTGATACCTGTATTATCCCTCCGTTAGCCCTTATAGTACTTCCGTCTATTATTCAGTTAAAAATGCTTATGTGGCGGTCATGTGACATTCATGTGAGTATTCCTGTGAGTAAAATAGTAAGGGTAAAATAGTCTTTTCATTCATATTTAGAATTATAGAATTTAATATATTGAATATCTATAATTAAAAAATAGTTCGACACATAAAAAAATAAAAACAATACCCAATTTATTCTTCGTTGTTCTTGGGCAATTAATTAAGGGAAAATTTTGCAAACAGTACACCAAATAAAGGACAATAATAATTTCCATACATAAAGTTCCAAACTGAACATTTTGGTACATGAACTTTTGAGCCCGACCCACTATGTAGACACGACGTCAATGACGCCGTTAAATATTACCTTGCAGAAAAGGGTAATTTGGTACTCTCACACTCTAATTCATTTTTTTTGGTAAAAAAAGAAAAAAAAGAAAAGGAAAAACAGTTCTCCTCTCTCTCTCTCGCTCGTGGAGCCGGAAGAATGAAGAAGAAAGAGATAAAACGAAGGAAAAAAAAAAAAAAAAAGAAAATTATTAAAAAAAAAAGAACTGAGAGCATAATAAACATTTTGGTGTCAAATTAACGGCGTCAATGACGTCGTGTACTGATAGTGGGTCGAGTTTCAGATTTCGTGTACCGAAATGATTGGTTTGGAACTTTATGTATAAGAATTATTAGTGGCCTTTACTTGGTGTACTGTTTGTGAAATTTTCCCATTAATTTAAGTACTTTTGTGTTTAGTTTTTTTTTTTTTTTATGAAAATTTAATATATATTAATTTGGGTCAACTAATGAGATAACTTTTTTCTCAAACAATTAATAGGATTAATCAATGGAGATGGTAGGTAAATCTAGATATTCACTAAATTCAATTCTAGCTCTTTCTTTTAAGGGAAAAACTTACAAACAGTACCTGAATTACGGGCCACTAATAACTTTCGTACCTCAACTTCAAAAACTATCACAATGGTACCCAGATTATCTAACACAACCCAACATTCATACCTGCCGTCCACTTTGCCGTTAACGGTGTTAAATTTACAAGGGTAAATCTGTCATTTCACTGTTCATCTCTCTTACCATGGTACTGTTCATTTTAAAATATTTGTTTTCCTCTCCTCAGGGAAAAAAAAATTAAAAAATTGAACAGTACCATGGTAAGAGAGATGAACAGTGAAATGACAGATTTACCCTTGTAAATTTAACATCGTTAACGGCAAAGTGGATCCCAGGTATGAATCTTGGGTCGGGGTGAAAAGTCCAGGTATCAAAATGATAGTTTTTGAAGTTGAGGTACGAAAGTTATTAGTGGCCCATAGTTTGAGTACTGTTTGTATTTTTTTCCCTTCTTTTAACCTAGTTTAATTTATTTAAGGGAGCTTCTATTCATACCTCCAAAATTGGTATTTGGACCTCTTTCTTTTTTCAAGAGATAGTTGATTTTGTCAACTCATGTCAAATTACCAATAAAGACACAAAAGAGAAAGGAAAAAAAAAATAAAAAGTCTTTTCCCTTTTAGAGGTTTGAAATCAACAAATGGTCATCCTCATGTCATTTTTGTTATGGTCTTCATCCTTACCAAGCAGCGGAGAAATCAACAGACTAGTTCATTACTTTGTAGTTCCTCGAGTCAATTTCAGATATGCAATTAATATTCTCTAACCAAAACACCAACATGCCACTTTCTCTTAAAATCATACTCATCCATTGGAACATACTGTTACCATCGAGTAAATATATATATGAAACGAGGGAATCTTAGGAAGTTGAAGAAATGAACTGCTCTTGGCCTCTAAAGATGCATATGTCTACTAAATACAACAATAAGAAAAGGGAAGGGGGAGAGAGAGAGCTATCAACTGAAAGCTTGTTTTTTTTTTTGGCTTAGTTGTATCAAGAGTAAAATAATATTGTGAAATGTTCAAAAATTGATGGAGGTCTAACTACCGATTTTGGAGGTATATGAATAGAACACTCTAAAAAGAAGTTTTTATTGATATTATTGAATGATGGGTATTATGGAAAAATTAGGGAGGTGTAGATAACATATTGATTATTTGTAAAAGTAAGTTGGAGGTCTATTAAGTGGGGAGGTCTAAATACCAATTTTGGAGGTATGAATAGAAACTCCCTTTATTTTAATTTAGTTTTAATAAAAAATTTGTAAAAGAAATATGAAAAATAGGTTTTTAAGGATTTTATCCATAATTTAACGGAATAATTGACGGAAGTACTAAAATGGCTAATGGAGGGAATATACAGGTACTAGTACCGTACCACTAAACTCCCTAAAAATTTGTAGGTACTAAAAAGTGCATTTCGTGATAGTTCAGGTATCATATAAATATTTTATCCCAAGTAGATATGACATGAATCTGATTAGCATTAGGTGTCCAAATTTTAGGGCAAGTATTTGAACTTAGCTCTTAAGTTGGGTACTCATTAGATCATTACAAGTATGTGTTGGGCAAAGTTTTCTTATGCTTGATAATTAGGCGAGTTTCGTTGTTTGCAGCCCTCGCACATGCATGGACATCCCATCTTCTGCGGTTTGAATGCTTTGGTTGGTGTTTTGTTTCTTGTTTCCTCACCATATATGCTTCACCACCAAAACTAATCAATCTCATTCAAGCTCTACGTTCCACCATACATATATACCTAAGACAAACTATTTTTTTTGCTAAAAAAAAAAAAAAGGGAGTTTGTTTTAGGTATATATGTACGGTGCAATGTAAGCAAACTCGATCAACCAGAAAACCCCATTCCAAACCTGGAAGCAAATGCCACAAAACCAATAATTGTCAAGGCAAGGGAAAGATCATCATTACTACTGTGAGCTAAGATGTTTGATGTTGCTGTTGCACCTGTACACTATGAATGCCCATTCTTTTATTAAAAAAACAAAAAAGAGTGACTTTTGTTTTCCACCAACAATTTGCCAAAGAAAAAGGGATGGCAATCTCTAACTTTTAATCATAAATGGTCGATATATTGGATTGAAATATTCTACTTTTACATATATCACACACACCGAATTTGAATCACTGGAAAGTGTAGGATATAGGCATGGATTTGAGGAAACTGACCTTATATGTAAAATGATTCTTTCATTTTCTGTTAATGATCAATTTAGAGTATTGTCCTGATCTATTTGAGTTAGGACTAATTTGTAATGGATTTTACCTTTGGAGAAAGGAAAAAAAGTTGAGCAAGCATGCAAACCTCAATTATTTTAGTCATTTTGCTCTGTCGTTACAAGAGGGCCAGTGCAACTGGTGAAATTTGAGCTCGACTTTTAATCTTTGACTGCGAGGATTACGAACTAGTGTAAAGTGTCTCCTGAGCTCAAGTAGACTCATCTAGGTGTGAGGTTTTCTCGCAGTTGCTAGTAGTTAATGATTACCACTTTGCCAGCATAGGGACTGTAACTCCCATGTTAACGGCCTGTGTCAAGCCACACAACCCCCGCAAAATGCTTACAAATAATTATTAAGCCTCGAAACAAAACTCAAGTGTATACTATTACTAATGTGGAGTTGTGGACTCTCATCTAGATGGGTTATGCATCAGTACTCAATACACATGCAGATCATGATGAGTAACCATCAAAACAAAAGGTATTGATCGGTAATTTAAATGCCTTCAAGCCTATATGGACGGTTTAACCGGTTGAGAATCATCCAAGGGTAAGGTTCAAAAATGAGAGCGACATACCCTCCCATCAGAGAGGGCAAGTGTATAGTCGATATATTTTTCTTTGGACATGGTATTCAGTTCGTACTACTACACTGTACAACTTTACTGGAAATTAGCCAAGCTTAAACAATGGTTTAGGTTTACTTCCAACCTCCCACGTATACATTGATACACGGACAGTAGCACATACTAAAGGACTTGCTCGCCCCTCACCCTAATTCCCATGCTTCCACTTGAAATTGGAAGGAAACAACGGTAGGCCAAAACCCCTATGGGTTTGTTATTTTTGGACCATTAGAATTTTGCTATAGTTGCTTATGCTAGCTAAGCTCTATAGCTTCCTTCATTTTCATGCTTATGACTGACGTTAATCACTGTTTTTGCTTGCCTCAAACACACTGGTTGTGGGCTCTTGTTTGGCCCACATCCCACATGCCCTTGTTTTCTGACTCTTCTATTCTCACCTCCATAAATACCTCTCCGCGCTCTCCAAATTTCTATCAACCCCAAAACCACCTTCTTCACAACTCTTAAACTCTCTCTCTCTCTCTCTCTCTCTCTAACCAGCCGAGCTATATACCATGGCGATCATCAAAAAATCATTATCAAACAAAGCATTGCTAGTGCCTCAAACGGCAGCGCTGAAGCAAATTCTCAAGAGGTGCTCGAGTTTCGGGAAGAAAAACAATGGCTACAATGAAAGTGGTCTCCCTGATGATATTCCGAAAGGGCATTTCGCTGTGTACGTAGGCGAAAACAGAAGCCGATACATAATCCCTATTTCGTGGTTGGGCAACCCGGAGTTTCAGAGCTTGCTGCAGAGGGCTGAGGAGGAGTTCGGGTTTAACCATGTCATGGGTTTGACGATTCCTTGCGAAGAAGTCGTCTTTCGCTCCCTGATAGATCAGTATTGCTGAGGTTATTATCTGTGGCAGCAATGGTGGCTCTGATCGTACTTGAGTGATTGATTAACTTGTTCAGTGTTAGTGATTAATTGTTTAATATTGATTAATTAATGATGCATATATGACCATGTAAGGAGTACTTTTTCTCGGTGTTGATGATGTAGTACTGTGTGTACGTTTTGTGTACCCTAAGAGAACTGATTTGCAGAAATGAAAGAATTCAAGGGCAGCTCGGAGCTATTCCCCTTTTTCAAAATCAATCTCTCTCTCTGAAGATATGAGTGCATGCAATCCATGATCAATGAACTTAATTTCCACTGAAATTGCGGAGTTTAAACAGTGAATACTAGATAGCATATATAACAAAAGGAATTTCGGAGCAAAAACAAAAGGAATCTAACCAGAAGAACCATAAATGATAAACCTAACCAAAAGGAAGAGGTGGTCTACACAATCTACTGCACGCACTACGTACAACTCGCACTGATGAGATGCTTACGTACGTACGTTCTGAATATAAATTGTTAATTATTTTTCACTTCACAGCTTATCTTTGAGTATGCTTGACTCGAAACTTCGAATGTAGAGGTACATATTCTAAATCGATTACAAGCTCTCACGAGTGGATATAGATTGTATGCCAATTGAAAAACTATGACATGTACAAAACCAATCGAATTTGTAGAAGATCGATTAAAAGAAGTATTTGGGTGTGTTTAATTATGTAATTCATTTTGACTCATTTACAACCGTATAAATACAGCTTGGTTTAGTTATTTTGCAAATGACTAAACTTTTATTAGCTTAATAATAAACTTTTACTGCCTTAATTCTATATATATTTTTTTATATGGGAACAGAAATAATTCCGTTGATAATAATCATACGACCTTACTAGGTCAAGTTAGAAGGATCCGAAGACCACTCAATTACATCTACGGCTCAATTATTGATCATTACTACAATTCTAAAACGAAAATCCAAAAAAACTAAAATTCAAAAGGAATTGCAAAGAAAAAACTAACAACTAAATTTATTCTCACACAACCCTAACTTTCTGCATCTGCCTTAACTAGTTTGGGGCCTAATGACCCTCTTGGTGTACCCATCCACCAGTCACTGCAGTGAACAGCTACAAGTTAGGAATCATGTTGAGACCAGCCCACAACGTACCCACCAAAAAGTCTAGCCCAAGCCAGGGAGAGGAAGAAAAATGGGCTAGCTGAGGCTAAAAGCCCAACCCACTCCCACTACCCTCATCTTTGTACCTGGACCAGCCTGAACCGAACCCCTAGCAACACCGTTGGAGTCGCTGCACCACCTCCTCAATTGGGTGGCCTCCCCAGCCGAGAGACCATGGCAGCCAAACACGCGCCTACAACTAGAGCGAAGCCTCTACCTCCCGCCTTCGCTACTGACCTAAATTGATCAAAGCTGCTGCCCACTAAGCCTAGGCCAATCCGATCACAACTCTCCTTTGCCGAGCTGTTCGCCCCCTCCAGAAACCAACGCCGCTGCACTCAACGTCTGCTGTGATCCGAAAGCCAAAAAAAGTATCCAAACCTGATATGGAATAGGGCTATAATTCGGCCAAAACACTGTCGTTGCTCCCTAAAGAGAGGAACTCGTCCTCCTGTCATTGCAGCCTGAGAGAAACCAATGCCAGAGTGCCCTACCAGCAATCGGAGAAGCCGCTGCCGCTACTACACGAAACCTAGGGTTTCGGTATAAGGCTCCGCGAAAAGTGGAGCTAATCAGAACTATGTGGGATAATTACCACCTCAATTCTAATTAGTTACACACAATGCATTCAAAGTGCACTTCAAAGTCAAAAAAACGTGTGTTTTTTTTTTCCTTCTATTTTGCTTCTAATTTGATGTTAAATGTGTCAAGGTGTATGCCCAATTTAAATTTTAAGGGCCAAATCGATGTCATTTTTATGCATTTATATTATTATTTTTTTAATTTTTGAGGAAAGGGTTGGTGCGACTGCCCTCAATCCTTGATTAATAAAACTATTGAATACAAAGGGGGACATTGAGCCTAAACCACTTATTACATGTATTCAAACGAGCATCAACTAGCAAACATTGCTCTACGCCTCCACTGGCTACTCCATTTGCTTTGACATAATGGAAAAATAACTCGATATGTAACCCGATTGCAACGTAGCATAATTATCAATTGCACAGCTTTCCTACTATGTTGTCGCCGAAGGATAAATCCAACGGCACTTAGCTTCACCCTACCACTAGGCGGCAACGACCATTTGACGAAGAAAGCAACTTGCCGCCTTCCTAGAGCAGACAAGGCACATTGAGTGCACACACATGCGATAAGCTCGACTAGCCCTACACAACATGTGTAGGGACTTATTACTCGCATTAAGCGCAAACAAAATAAACAACCTAAATAAAGAGCAACATTAAATAATAAAACAAACCATAATGGACCTAGGGTAAAACCCCAGGCTCAAGCACCACAAGGCCCAGAAAAGGCCCACATTTGGAGCGAAGCTGGGAGGGTCCAAGCATCGACCCTAGCCCACGATAATGTTTGCACATCCAGCCTAGCCACCACCATTGCACCTCTCAGACCACCACGCCACTACTTTCGGACCCAGACGGTTGTCGAATAGACACCGCCTGTAGAACATCAGCAGATTAGATCGCCCACCACCACAACCCCAATCCTCGAGAGCCCGAGCAGAAGAACGATCCCTGGACTGTGACTCCCTCCGCCACCTGCTGTTATGAGATCCGAAACCACATCACACCCAAACTCCACGTGATCTGTGACGAGATCCAATCGGATCCATCCATAAACCCGAAATCCAGATCGAGTGCACCCCTTAGCCACATGACAGAAAACCACCCTTTGCCACGCACCCACCTTCTATGCAACCACCACCGCCAGCTGAAAACAATGCAAAGGAAGGCCTCCCAACCCCCATCTCCGATCATCTACACAGATATCCCGTCCAGCCACACTCAACACACGCCGACGAGGCCAGAGGTCAAGGCAAGCATGACGGCGCAGCCAGACAAGCGGACTCTCTCTCTTAGGGTTTTCCTCTATTCTCTCTCAAAACTAAGAAGGCAACGTCTACTCTATTCTTTTATGCATTTATTTTAAACTAAAGACAATAGCTTTCTCATTCTCTTATTTCTTTACCCAAACCATCATCTCAATTCCTTACATGTATAGTTTATTGGTTATGGCTTAATTATTATGGATTAGTGACAATGAATAGTTTTTTTTCTTTTCACTGTATCATTATCATTTATATATTTTTTTAGTACAAGACTTACACTCTACGTCTTAACAAGGTCCTCTCGAAAATCATTTTCGGAAAATGTATTGAATTATACCTTGTCATTTAAAAAAATTAGTTACATTATATTGACTATGATGATCGATGACAGCATATCCGCACTAAATATAATTCTTGTAGTGTATGCTTTGCCAACTTCTTAGCAGAACTTTCTACTTAAATTGTTAGCTGGAGACACCCACACGACTTATATCATCTGGTTATTGTTGACAAACGTATACAGTGAGTCTGCATGTATCCCTGCTACTTTCACATAATGTGCGGAAGTCACTAACCAAACAAATTCATCAATCCAATATGTTCAGGAATTCAAAAGTTAATTTCAACTAGAGGTGGAGATTTTGATTATAAGATTAGTAGATAATTTCACTATAATTTAAATCCGATAATCCATCAACGTAATGAGACAAAGTCAAAAAGTGTAAGTGATGCAATCTGATCGACCTAATATTTAACTTACAAAATTACAAATTATTGTTTGTATATATGTTTTTGTAAGTACTACAAATATATAAGAGCAAGTACTACAAATATATAAGAGTAATTTATTCTTCTTTTCCAAAGAAAAAACACCCTAAACTACCTTAGCTAGTACAAAAGTATGAATTTTAGGCAGGAAGTAGAAAAGTGCATTATGAAAATCGGTGTTGAATCTAATACTAATGAAATTATCGAACGTCTCAATGTGAATTAATACTAATTCAATTCATATCTGAATTTGATGCTTAATAGACATGACGTTTATTTCAACTCCAATATTAATCACAATACAGTCTAAACCCCATCATTAGGTTATCAATGGAGCTAGATAGGAATAATTTAGCCGGTATATTCCAACTCCAATCCATTTACATGTCGATGCTGGCCAGCCCCTTACTATTGATGAAGATCAAAAAATTGCGACAATATATATCATCTTTAGGCCGAAAATAAAAACCCTAGCTAATTTCGTACTGCCCCCGACCACATTGTATTGAGCTAGCTTCCCCATGCAATGATGCGAGTCTCGGTTCCACCAAAGCCACGAAATGATCGAGAAATTTTAGAACCAACTGTAAATGGATCCAGTCCAAAGCTAGGGCGTGCACATAGATTGCAAGAAATAGTTATTCAACCAATATTAAACCTAATTAACGAGTTTTAATTAAGAAGTGGTTTCTTGCCATGAACTTGGCTCCACGTAAGTGAGATATCAAACAACCCCAATGATTTTCCACCAGCGAAGTCCTAATCTCTTTTAGTGACGGCCTCCATGCATGCTTAATAGGCCTCCATTTTTCCTCATTGAAGCACATGCAAAGTAGGTCTCGTTGTCCACCACCTTCTATGCTCTAGATTGCTTTGGAGGCTCTTAATAAGCTTAATCAATCAGTTACTAGATCCCATCTTAATCACAATCCTAATTATTAAGCACGGAACTTCTTGTATCTGTCGTATACTACGGTATGCACAGAACATACAAATATGATTTGTGATGGTACCACTTCCCTTTTCAATTTTAGTTGTCCAAGACTGAATCCAATTGCGTTTAGATTTACATAAGCTTATTTTGGAGATAGATAGAGATTGCTAACTACTTAACTTTAGAAAATAGTATATATTGAAGGAGACAAAGCTCACATGAGAATGTAGTGATCAACGAAAGAGGCCATAGTCTTTCACATCATCATTAGGGATTCTATTACAACATAGTTGAAGATTTTACGTAATTAATCATATATGTTGTTACTACCTTGATCGATTTTTCCATGCAATTAACTCGTAAAATATTACGTTTCTTGAATAAGATGTGATTGTATGGGTGTAAGAGGTTGCTAACTAATTAAGTTGGACTGAATTTTGATATTAGTCTTCTGACGATATGCATAATTCCTTGGATAATGTCTTTTTTTTTTCTTTTTTTTTGAGAAGATTAGATAGCTTATATGTCAAGCACGACAAAACTGAGAATAGGTATGATTAACCTCATTGAAACAATGACACCATACACCCTAGCTCGCATCTTTGACTAATTTTCTGAAGGAAAAACAATTCATTAACAGATCTTAAAATTTCAATCATTATACTACAGAGACCTCTCAAATATGAAGTTACCGCTTGCACTTTTTTCGTTTAATCTTAAATTTATTAGAGATTAGATAAGGCCTCCACATATAGTATTGACATAAAAGTGGATTCGTCGTTAAAGAAGGTAAATACTGATATGGTGACATAAGAGCATTTTTAGCAAACTTTCTATTTTGATTACTTAACTATTTAAAAAAATATGTTTAGCTTTTTATATCTTTTAGAGCATTCTTAGTAAAACTAGCCATTTAAAGTCAAATGAATTTACAATTAAGCACATAAGTATATAACTAACTCATTTCATTTTATGAATCAATTAATCAAATCTTGCCCTAGCTATAGATATTCTCCCACACAACATTCTCTATCTATCACTCGATTGATCTTGTTGCCCCCACCAATATGGAGAATCGAAGAATCGAAGATGATTTTTTCTTGGGTCGACTTTCCAAGAACCCCCAACATTCTAGATCTTTCTCCAACAACACATTTAAGATTGCATAAATGTAAGGTGAACAAACCTGAATTTGCATGGAAGATATTATTCATGCTGCATCACTTTTTTCCGGCCGATACAAGTCTGTTTCTCTTCGTGTTGTGCAAATCTCTCTCCCACATCATTCTGGTTAGTTTGGATGCAGAAACCGACCATGCATGCTGGAAATTGGGTCAGGTTGAGATGAGTTGTAGGGCAGACATGTTTGGGGGAATGGGGGGTTCAATTTCCATTTTTGATTTAGTTTCCATTTTTCTGATGGAATTTGGGGTTTAATTTCACTACCACACAAACTAATATACACCAGTTTCGCTACTTTCATATCTTCTCACAAGTTGCCAAATGAGATGGAGAAAATATTGGGTCTGTCTCCTAGAGCTCAAACCAGTCTTGCCGGTCTTGTCCCAATGTAATTCAATTGTGCAATGTTCAATGAATTTATATATTTCTCACATGTATTTGTTTTCTTTCAAACGCGGATTTTAGAGCATTTTTAGCAGACTCTCTATTGTGACTCCTTAGCTATTTTGGAGAGCATGTTTAGTTTTTTATATATTTTAGCTGCTGCAGTGCTGCACCAGACTCCTAAGTGACTCTCTATTATAACTTTTAGCTATCTCGCTCCTAAATATAGAGAGCGGGATGAAGCTCTCTATAATTTAAAACATTCCTTTTAAGTTATTTTATGTAATTTATAAATACATGTAAACTATTTAATATTCATTTAAAAAATAATATAAATTCAAAACTAGCTAAAATAGAAAGCATTGATACAGACGTAATTCTAAAGTGGCTAGCTAAAATGACTTTTTAGCTACTTTAGCTAAAATTTGACTCAAAAATGGCTAGCATTGCTAAAGATGCTCTTAGCAAACTCTTTATTTTGGCTCCTTAGCTATTTTGGGGAGCATGTTTAGCTTTTTATATATTTTAACAGCTGCACCAGACTTCTAAGTGGATCTCCATTATAACTTTTAGCTATCTCGCTCCTAAATATAGAGAGCGAGATGAGACTCTCTATAATTTATAACATTTCTTTTGAGTTATTTTATTTAATTTTTAAATACATTTAAACTATTTAACCTTCCTTTAAAAAATAATATAAATTCAAAACCAACTATCATATAGAGCACTGATGCAGACGTATTTCTAAAGTGGCTAGCCAAAATAACTTTTTAGCTACTTTGGCTAAAATTTGACTCAAAAATAGCTAGTATTGCTAAAGATGTTAGGCTTGCCATTGGCGAATGAAATGGGTTATGAGTAGTATAACTGAAAAAGAAAAAGAAATATGGAATTGTTATGATCAAAACTAATGTAGCAAATTTGTTTCTATTGACTTGAATAAAAAATTGAGCAGTTATGACAGATGGTGAGTTTAGCTCTCTAATCTTTAGGTGTGATGAGTTTAAAGGCGTATGTTCTCTCATATGCTCATTTTATAATCACGTCAATTTATTATAGAAAAATATATATATAGCCATTACGCTCAAAAAATTATTCTTGACCCATAGTGATCAAACTAGTAAAATAGTTATACTTAAAAGAATATTAATATGGAGAATAATACTCTGTCAAATTAATGGATAACCAACAGATAGGATGAATTTACTATCAATAACATGCTTGACTATTAGATTCAATATGATTCAATTGTTTAAGGGTAAAGTAGAGGTGGCAAACGGGCCGCTAAGCACGAGCACGGCATGGGCTCGGCACTCTTAAAAGTGGCCCGGCACTGCCCAAGCCCGTTAGTGGCCCGGCACGACCCGAGCACGTTAGAATAACGGGTTGGGTTGGGCCTAGGAATATTAGCCCATTGGCCCGGCCCGAGCCCGTAATGGGCCCGGCGCGGCCCAAGCAAGACATATTGTGGGCCGGCCCGTTACAAACACAAAATTTCATTTTGTTTTTAAAAATATTAAAAAACCACAATAATGAGATTTGAATATTAGACTTCTTTATTTAAAATCTCATGACAATTCCACAAATACTATTTCTTTTATGTTATCAAAAAAGTGAAATAAAACATTATATCCTTGTTTTGACATAAAATATTTTTTCTAAAGATTAAATATATGTTTATTAATAAAGACTAATCTCATAATAATACAACTATAGAATGAAGGAAAGAATAATATGATACTAAATACAGGTTTGCTCACCTAAGGGACAGTTTTAAGGGATTGTGAGGGACAAATGCATCTCAACCACATGTATTAAATATAAAAGCAAAAATTATAACAATTTAAAACTGTGCATTTATTTTCAGCCGTCAGATTCACTTGTCTCTCACAGTCCCTTAAAAACTGTCTCTTAATATTCATTATATTAATAAAGATTAATCTCACAATAATATACTAAAAGCAATATATTTTGAGTTATTTTTTTTCTTTCTTATAGTGGAATATAAAAAATTATTAGAAAACTAATCTTAAAAAGCTAAGATTGAGAAAAACATTGTAGAACTTAATTTATTTGAATTTTCTAAATAGTTAAATAAAATTATTTTTTATTTATTCAAATTAAGATTTAAAAATCGTGCTTTATAGTGGGTAGGCACAAGCACAGCCCGTTTATTGGCCCGGCACGATATGGGCTCGGGCTTAATGTTTAAGTAAATGGGCCGGCACGAACTTGACACGATAATAAATGGGTCGGCCCAAGCACGGCATGAAGCACAACTAGGCCCGTTTGCCACTTCTAGGGTAAAGTACATATTCATATATAGATTATTATTACCATTATTTTTTGGGATTTTGTCCATTTATCCTAATTCTAGGGATTTTTTCCCACTTACCCCATTAAGTTTTTTTTATTTCCCTTACTCATGAAGACTCTAATAAGGTCTTCCCCTAATACCCAATTTTTATTATTTTTTTTAAGACTATTTTATCATCACCCTTTTGTTACATAGAGAGAGAGAGAGAGAGAGAGAGAGAGAGAGAATCCATAGGAAACTTTGCCAGAGTCCCGTCACCAGTCGTCGGAATTCGGCAACCGATCGTGGGAATCCGGTCACCGGCCACCACCTACCGGACTTCTCTGAAAACCTCGCCTGAGGGCCCCAAAGAGATCGTCAGAGATCTCATGGGTCGCCGGAAAGGTTTATTGCCTTCAAATAGACCGTTATCGCCCCCCAATAGACATCTAATAAACTTCTATTGCCCCTCAATAAACCTTTTTTGGGAGATAATAGAGATTTATGAAACCTCACCGGAAGTCTCCAAAGAGGTTGTTGGATATCTCATGTGGTGACCCGAGAGATGGGGTCCCACAGCACCGCGACCCCGAGCCAATGAGAAACCGACATGTCACGAATGACATCCCGATAACTCATCAACCCGAAATCGCAAGGCCTTTTGGGTTTAGGTTGTTGGTTTACAAAACATCTTCTTGGACAAATCATTCTAGCAACCAAACAACATATCTTCAAAGCGGAATTTAAAGTGGGCTAAATGATTTAGGCTTACAATAGGAGCCCAATTTGGAAAATAACAAATCACTAAGTAAATACAAGTATGAGAGACGTGCCCCATGGTTGCGGGTCTCCCTAAATTTTGTAAATAAGCGAGTAGGAAACAATTAAAATCTCCCTAAATTTTGTAAATAAGAGAGTAGGAAACAATTAAAAGTAAATAAATAAGTGACTTCAAAATCCGATAAAGGACCGAAACCTTCTTTTGATAAAATTAAAGAAGAATGCACCAAGCCGGGCCATGTAGCTCCTCTGTACGCTCCCCGACCATATGCTCAAGACCTACACACTGTTGTAGGGGTGAGCTTTCGTCCTCACATGCCCAGTAGGGGCCGACCCAACCATGCTAGGTTTGAAAAATAATATATTTGAAAATATTTACTACATAATATTGTGCACGTTTATCGAAGATACTTTAAAAGAGGCAACCACAAACATTTCTTTTCTTTTATAAAACATATGCAGCATGCTTCACACAACTTGGAGCTTCGAGATACTTACCTGCCGGCTAAACTAAAATAAATCGGTGACCGACTCGGTTCGTCATCCTTCGAGAACCGGCCAACTACTCTGTAGTTCTTGTGACTACAAGTAGCGAAAGTGCCCATTTTCCTGGCCCTGAGTCTCCTATGACTGGTTCACTGTCGGTACTCACTCTTCCTCGACAAAGATAAGAGCACAGCCCCCTCCGGAGGTTCACGGTTATCGACACCGTGGGATCCCTAGGAATCAACGCGTCTAGGTCCCATTCAGTTTCAGGTCACAAGTACAAACATACAATGAGTACAGTATCTCCACATGCAAGTCTAGCCTCGGTTTTTTGCAATCAGCAATTATCAGTTATGAAAACACAGGTTTCACGAGGCATCGACTAATGAACAACCAGAAGTGCACTTGCAGGCAACATACTATCATAGTAGAGCATTCCACATATAGAAAAGCCTCTAACAAGGAAGGGACAGCTCACCCCACCTGGATATGGAGTGCTCGTCCACATTCGGCTTCGATCCCAACTTTCGATCATTTGCCCGAATCCAAGTGCACATGCTCGAGTCCTTTATAATAAAAATCGAATTAATGAGTAACTTAACGTCACTATAACTCTACTAACCGAGCAACCAAAACATTTACTTAATTTCCTTGAAGTCTAACGAATTCCCCTTTAATAGATAAAGGGGCTAAATACTGGTTACTACCCTGTGGTCTAGGTCCAAAATCAATTCAGTCCTTGGACTTCTAATTTCATCAAAAACACCCCTGTACTTTCAATTTTGATCTAATATGTCCAATTCATTAATATTATGTTATGAGTTCAAGTTATAGTTGGATTATTTGTTGAAAAACTATTTATTTGATAGATTTCTAATAATGGGACTCACTCCAAAATTGACTATGCAGGCCACCTCAATACCACATCATAAAACATAGGCCATATTTGAGCCACGTCAACAAGTTAAATAACTCAATTGTTGAAAGACTAACAAATTGGACCTATTAGATCAAAATTGAAAGTGCAGGGGTATTCTTGATGAAATTAGAAGTTTAGGGACTGATTGATTTTAGACCCAAACTACAGGGTAGTAGTCAGTATTTAGCCCTAGATAAAACCTACTTTTCATTCCCAAACAATCCAAATGATCGACGTAGCATTTGAATCATTCGGGATATGGCAATTATACTTAACACTTTGACCTTCATTTCTTTAACCTTTTACTTTAAGAAAACAATTGACAATTTCCATTCCTGAACATTCCATTAAATAAATTTATCTCAATTTTTGGGACATGGATAACTTAACAAAGCAATGATCCATAATTAAATTTTTAGGTCAACTCATTAGACCTTTCTGTTTTCTTAGTATACCTTAGCTTCCTTAATTTCCCTTTTAATCGTCAAAGTATTTACTAAACGAATTTTTTATTAAGCCCAATGATCATTAGCCAATATAACTTCATTTCGGATACCAATTCCTTATGAACTTGAGCAATATACATTTTCGTTAACAATAACCAACTCACTTCTTTTCCTACAACTGTGGTATCCGGAATGATAGTTATAGACATTGTCATTGTTTACCGTCTTGAGCAAACTACTCTTAATCATCACCAATCCAACATTAATCTCTTTCATTAATCAAATTAACCAAGGACAGTTTCGTATCTAACCCATTCCATTCAACAACATATCAAAATCACCATTTTAACACTTTCCCATTCATGATCGAGGCTACAAACAATCATGCTGCTGATTTTAACAACTTCACCAAGTAACAGATTCAAATTCCAAGCCTTACCATTCTTCTTTTCCAAACCATGACTCGATCCAACATAGTCGTGCTCCACCCTTACCAACCTTTCGAATCCCTAGAAGACAGTATAAGCTCAACAATCAACCCATCACTAATTTTTGTAATCTAAAACAGAAACTGCAGAATATCCTTACCATATCTGATTTCAACCAAAGCTACCTCAGTAGCTCATCTTCTCTGATACTCCAAATCGCAGAAATCCAAGAACCTCAAGTCTCCATTTCCATAACAGAACAACAACTCATTTAATTAGTCTCAAAGTCCAAACAACAATCAAACTCTTAAATTCATAGGCCTACATTCCTTACCCATTTTTAGTTTTGCCGAGACCACATCCTTCACCACGTACTGCATCCTGGAATCCCCGTCATTTCTTCATCCTTCCTTTAAGAACACATTCGAAATCGAGGCCAGAAGCTGAACATAATCCTTACCATTTCCCATTTCAATATAAACTGACCCAGGAGCTTCTCCTATCCAGAAATCCCAAATTCGCAGACTCCACAAAACCTCACATATTACAAATTAAACAATCGAATTAGGGTATTTCAATCCAAACCGAAATATAGGCCTTGAATAATGAAAAGGGACGAAATCAAGCTTACTAGACGAAATGGGTGACCTGCGCTGGGTAGCTCACGCGCAGTCGCCGGAGTGTGTGAAGCCTCTAGTCGGAATCAAAGGTTGGTGTCTCAGGAACAGGTGGGCAGTGAGGCACTGATTCAGTGATTCCATTTATAAAGGTAGTTTAGCTCGATTTGGACTGGAGGTTGGAGAATTGAGGCATGCAGAGCTAGCTACAAGTTCCGGTGAGCTCGTACGGTGGTTTTCTGGCTTCGAGATTTAAGGCATGGTCTCCTTAGGGCTTGGTGCTTCAATTTTTGGTAGTGATGGTCGAGATTGATGGCTGAAAATCAGAGGATTAGGTGAGGCAGCAACTTCGCAGATTGGGTGGTCGCGAGTAGAGGCCGGAGGCTGTGCATGGTTGTGTTTCCGGTTGAGTTTGGGTCGGCTTTGAGTGCTGAATCAATTGGTGGTGATGGTGACGTTGTGTGGTGGCCGGAGATGGAGTTTTCCGACGGGTGCAGAGGGAAGAAGAGAAAGAGTGTGCAAGAGGTCGAGAGGGAAGAGAAAGAGAGACGCAGCTGGAAGTGGAGAGGGAGAGTGGGTTATAGGGTATTCCATGTTGCAATTTCCCATTTATACTTATAAGTGTGAAACTACAATTTTACCCCTGCGACGAATTATGAAACCCTTCTAGCTAATTGCTTTCGGTTTTGGGCTCGTAATTTTTCTTATATTCATTTTTTCGTCGGAAACTTCCTAAGTTAATTCTCGACTTCGTCCTAGGCCCAAAACTTGATCTCGTAAAAATCCAAAACTTTGTTTCAACACAATTTATCGTCTTCGAAACTTCAACAAACGGTCGCCTCACTAAACTTCTGTAACCTGCTAGGCCCAAAGGAAAGAATCTCGGCCCAAACTTAAATCATAAGGCCCAATTGGTGGTCTCGATACCAAAACAATCTCCAAAATCGATTTCTTCACTTAAATCACCTTGCGAAAATCTTATTGGCAAAAAATTACCTTCTAAAAATTAAACAAAATTCTTGAGGGCTCACATCTCATATGGGACCGAAGAGGTTTATTGTCCCCGCCAATAAACCTGTTTTGTCCCCCAATAGTCGTCTATTGTCCCCCAATACAACTTTCAGTCTCCGAAATTGAAAGTAATCTCCGTAAAATTAGACAAATAAAACTTTGATTAAGGAAAAAAAAATTACATCAATTCAAAACATTTATTGCCCCCCTCTAGACGTCTATTACCCCCCAATAGCCCTGTATTACAAGATAACAAGACATTTTTTTTAAAAAAATTTCCTTCTGTCCACAGTTTACCAAAAAAAAAATTGATTTGGGCACCCAAAAAATACTCTAGCACCCATACATCTTCTCTGACTGTGAGACGTGAAGAGCTGGACTTTTTCGCCGGCGAGTTGAGTTGGGGCAGCTCCTAGACCCGGTCAGACGTTCAAGGGCCCACCTATAAATGTCAGGCAACAGCCCCGTTGTCAATTGCGAGCGACAGCGCGAGCCAGGTGGTGTGTCGTCGAAGCGGAAACTGGAAGAGTATGGCAGCCTCTTGATGTTTTCGACCGATAAGGACGATGACGTCGTTTCTGACCTACTCCAAAAATTCTACTTCGCCGCAGAGGATCCTATTCCATCCGGATCACTCCTCCACTGGTTCATCAACGGCGACTACTCATTCCAAAAACACCGGTTCAAGATCGTGAATCGGATCATGAAAGGGTCGTGGATCATTGAGAAAACGGTGGGCAATTACAACGCGTGTTTACTCTAGCAGTGTTTGAATATCGGAACTCTGTGAGAGAGAGAGAGAGAGAGAGAGATTGATGTTGAGTGCAGTGGTTGTAATTCTTTAATTGGGTGGAGGGTAAAATGGTCATTTGCTGTTAAATTGTGTATATGGGAACACAAATTTGTTGCTAGGATAAGTGAGATAATTTTTTCTTATTTTGGTGCTTTGGGTCAAAGACCCTTATTTTTTTCAGTTATATTTGAAATAATATATTATAAGTATTTGTGTAATATCGTTGACAATTTTAATTTTATTGGATATTCTTTGTCAGACTATTTATATTCACCTTATTAGTTTTACCTTCAAATTTTGATTAGAATACTTATTACAGTACATTACAGGTTTATTATAATCACAATTGTATACGTCTGCTATGAATTTTTACTGCTTAAACATATATACTGCTTGATTTTATTTTTTTTATTCATCACAAGCCAAAATAAGTCGCTACATACCTTCCGCTGCCATTTATAGATAGAACAAGAAGATTGTAGTAGTACCCATAGTGGTACACAAAAATAGACCTACTTATTATATATTCAAATATGTAAAGGTAGCGTAGATCCTTTATTGGTACGACGCCCGAGGCGCTAGAGATAGCTAGAGTGCATACAAGTGCCTACGTTCCTAATACAAGGAAACTTATTGTGATTAGACAAAACCTAAAAACATAGGGTTTCCCAAACAAAGGAAATAACATAAAGAAAAAAGTCTAACTATTTTGGGCAAAGGTCCAAAGGACAGCTCAAGGCCCAATGAAGCCCAACAACAGGCCCAACCTAGTCCTACTTCACCTTTCGTGCAAATACATCAGAAGCACCACTGTCGACCACCATCACCGCCATCAGAACAAGGCTCCACCTTAATGTCGCCAATTGAGCAGATGTCGCTACAGTGCCACCGCCCCCTTGGATACAACCCGGCCAGCGCGCGCCTGACGCTGAACCAAAAACCAGTGCTCTAGTCCATCACCTCCTCAGAGCAACGAAACAGAATCCAAGTTGGCGCCATGTCCAGCCTCCGAGCCAAGGGCCCAGCCATAGGACTCATTACCAGTCCGACAGCAACGTCGTGACAGCAGCGTGACCAAGGTCAACCCTGCTGCCTGTCGGAGTGCCACTGGACAAAAGGTGGAGTTTCTGCGGTACCTCAGCCTTAGTTTCGAGAGGGAGAAAGAGAGTTTTAGGGTAAAGAATTGCAAAGCTATACTATATATATGTATATACTACCTAATTTATGTGAAAAGAGTTAAAGAATAAAAGAATAAATAAAGAGGAGGTAAAAATAAATTGTGTATACATTGAATTAATTTATAAGTACTTCTTATTTTCATCAATTATTTCAAACTTGAAAACCAAAAAAGAAAATAGAAAAGAAAACCCTAACCGCACAAGGTTCTTCTCCGGCGTTCGGCGTCATCCCAGCGGCGCTTGTCACTATCCCAGCAATGCTCGTCGCCATCCAAGCGCGAGCCACCTCATCTGGTCGTCGTTCTCAATTCCAGCGACGTGAGTCATCCTAGCGGCGTCCTCGTTTCAATTTCAGCGACGTAGTTGTTGTTCCCAGCAGTGATAATCATCTATTTCTCGGTGGTGCTTAGTCATTCCCAGCAGCAAAGTCGATGGTTGAAGTCCAACCTCGTTGTTGATTACAACAGCGGTGTTCTAGGCTCTCGGCTTGCAGATTCATTGCTAACGACGTCCTGCTAGAAGGGAAGACCTCCCGACAAAGTGATGGTGCTTATGGGCTGCTTCTCCTTTTCTTGTCTCTAGGCTTGGACTTTTGTGATTTGCTCTAGAAATGGGTTACAAGGAGATTGTGGGCTCTTTGACTCATTTGCTAGTTGGGCCTATATGGAGGGTGCTTTGACACCCTCATCCATTACTTAGCAGCCTAGCAATTGGGGGTGGAGGTCCCTCTAATCCTCCGTGCCTAATACTAGAAGTATGGTCTTAGTAAGTTGCATCTTAGTTCCTCTAGTTGTACATCAATTGAGGTCTCTAGGCGACTAGATTACTATTCAAATGGAGGTAGGTAGTGCAGATTTGTTTTCTTTATTTTAGGCTCAATAATGGAGCGTATGTGTTAACGGTGAGAGTCACCTGTCTTTATGTCTTTTGCTTAACGGCTTGTGCCATTTATGATTTTGATATGAAACAACATCTGATATACGTGCCTTCTGACCATAAATGAGCAATGAAATTATCTATTCTTTAACAAAGAAAAAAAAAAATCAATTGTTCTAAACTTCCAAATATTTAATGCAATACCAAGTCAATCATCAAATAATTCTTCTCCAAAGGGATTTACTATCAAGGCCAAATCACGCTTGTGGGCTTGTGGCCTTGTGGGTCTGTCCTTTCCCTTGTTTGTGCTGATGGGGCCAGATGGGCCACATTGATGAGGATTTGGAAATTAAACCGTGTATAATAAACAACATAATCAAAAAACATTTCATGAAATTCTCAATAACCTTTGCAAAAGAAACTAAAAAAAATAATACTTGGCCTGGGTCTGAAAGTCTACCCTTTCCCAAACTTTTTACAAAATTGGAAAAAAAGTGACAGATGTTACCAGTAACAAGTATTACCTAAAACATACTCCTCCCCTTATTAACCCCATTTAGTTTCATTCTCTTGGCACTTTGGGCCTCCATTCCAGTTCGCCAATTTAACGACATGTCATGGAGGTATTCACAATTAGCACCCTTACGACATCCCTTGGCAGTTTTGAAAAACATGCAATGTTTCGATTTCTTGGCCCTCATTTCTGCTGGATTAGAGTTTACAGACATTTTCAAGTCCACCAAGTGATTATGATTGTTACCATTTTTGAGCAAAATGGGGTCCTGCATTTCTTTATTTTCTGTTCCATGTTGCCTAATGAGGTTCTTATAGTAGTTCATGTCCTTGACAATTCCGGGTTCCTGGGCTGGGAAAGATCCTACGGGAACCATGTTCTGTTCAGGCGATGCACTTAATGGGGGTTGTGCCTGATTTGGCAGTCTGGGTAGTAGAACATGGTCAGCTTGAGGGCTGGACGAGGAAGGTAATGGTGGTGATGGTGCAGGTCGCTTTAACCCAGATAATTGAACAGTATCTGGTTGAAGAGGGATTGCATTCAAAGTAGTACCCACTTTACCTGGCATGTGGAAGTTACCATCTGGAGTCCTTTGCATATCAGAGTTTGAAAGGGATGAGGGAACATAGGGAGTTACCGTCTTTGAACTTGGTGCAGTATGTGTATTCACTGATGCAATTCCTGTATTGGCTTGTGGTCCATGTACATTAATCAATTTCTGGAGCATTTTCGGATCGTTAAGAATCTTAATAAGCAAATCAGTATCGATCCTACTTTCCTTCTCGCTGCTATTCTTCATTGCAGTTAATGCAGCTGAAGCAATGGCCGTAAAATCAGCACTTTGATTAGGTAACTTTCCTGGTGCATGTACTTGCTCCAAACCAGGAGGGTTGGACTGAGAAACATTTGCCGTTCCAGATGCCAACAGACCTTGGGGAAAACCTGGTAGCTGAGAGACTACAGTGGTGTTTACTGGTGTTAGATCTTCTTGATCTTCTTGGGACTCTTCTTCAATTGGATTGATGGGAACACAAGGAGTGAGGCTATGATCATAATGCTCACTTTCTACGTCCAAAGAAACAGAGGGGCTGCAAGTGCGAAAAGATGATCAAGCTGAATCCTATGTACAATAACCTACTAGCAAACATACTTCCAGATATAAAGAGAGAAACCTTACCTAGGTGGAATTGCAGAAAAACGAGGATATACTGCCTCAAGCACTCTCATCTCTCTTAGTTTTTGAGCCTTGGCTTCTTCACTTTCCTCACCAGCTGCTACACGCCAGCCGTCACACATAATAAGCTGTTAAAATAAAATAAAAACATTTGAATCAATACATCAATTACAAATACAGGCAGATATGCATTTTGATTCTTTAATTCGGAATGAGCAGAACACATGTTTGAGGAAAAGATACAAACAAGAGTCTTTTGCATCACAGGCATGGTACATCGTATTTTAACAGAGATCTATCATCTGCTTACCTTGGAAGGGCATTGCCACCTGATCTGAGGGATGGGGAAATGTTGCAGCTTAGATTGCTTCACAGAGATACCTACTTCAAACCCAGGCGGGCTATCATTGGGTTCAAAAGAACTGGAATGCAACATACTTGATGTCTTCGGTTGAAAATGACCTTGATATTTCATGCCAACTTCCACAGGACAATCCAAAGAAGAGAACAGCTTTACCTGTTGAAGCCAAAACTTAGTCAGCCACAACAATCATTAATATTTCCATAAACTATTGAAGAGAAAATTTTTGACACGAAGATAGAACATATGAAGGATCATTTTAAGAAACAGAGACATTATCTGAAGAAATGTTCAGTTTTTTATGGAGGTTATACTTTCAAATGGTGCAATTCAAGAACCCTATCATGGAAATCATACAAATGCAGGCAAAGACCAGCATGACATTGACAATTCAGATTTTCTCACCAACCATTTTTCTTTATAAAGCCTCAAACATTAGTACAAAATTTGTAATATACAATTTTGAATCTACTACAATGGCTTTACAGGGTTTAAATCTTGGATGTGACCCATCTGAAAAACTAAGAGCCAAAAAAACTAGTTAAGTCTTACAAATGGTTGACATGGCTCCCAAACTGTACATAAATTGCTATCAACAATAGTCTTTATGTCAAGGTTTTTCCGTATTTTCATTTTTGCATCTATGAAGCACCACAATCATCAGGTTTTTCTGTTTTGGGGATCTAGTATCAATTGCATAGCAAAGGATCGTATATTTGAACTTCGGGTGAGTTCGTAAATTATTTCAGTTAAATGCTATCTGAATCTGACACAAGGGCCCTGTTTTGTCAATTAATTTCTAAAAAAAAAATGTATAATACATTATTCTTGCCAGACTTTTATCTTACGACCAACTTATCAATGCAGACCCTAACCCTATTATGTGTAGATACCCTGGCTCTATGCAACAGGTAGCTCTTATTTTCAATCTGAAAAGGATATGCAGTAGTAACTACTCCTGACAATAAAGAGGTAAGTAGGCAATTCTAGTCATACACACATGCTCTCTCTTAAGCAGGTTATAAGTCTGTTTTCAAGAAGCTCATGTAATTGCAGCTTCAAAATGCTAAAGGCTTGTTTAACATAACAGATAAAAAAGGAAAAAATTTTATTATTTAAAATTTTACGCTAATTGTGAAAATATTTCCATTATCAGGAAGGCCTCTTTCATCGAAAATGAAGTTATAAGCTCTAAACTTTTAAAGTTATGCTTTTCTATATTAATGATCAACAATCTAAAACCAAAAAATACTCGCATAACAAAGATCAAAAGCTTTAAACTTTCAAATGCCTTATACGAAGGTGAGGATGATTGTCGAATAATAGTGTTTCATGTTTTCATATTTAATGGCAAGTCCAAACTTTTGAACTTATGCTTTCTATATTAAGGATTAACAATCTAAACAATCTAAAAATAACAAATACTCACATAAAAAAGATCAAAAGATTTAAACTTTCAAATGCCTTGTACTAAGGCGGGGATGATTGTCGAATAATGGTGTTTCAAGTTTTCATATAATGGCAGGTCCAAGGTTAGTAACCGTATGCGTAAATAGTAATAGTTATACTATTTTCTAAGGCCATTATTATTAATCTTAATTTGGGTTGATAATTAATAAAAAAAAAAACAAGATTTCAACACACTTCGTAACCTTTCAACGAGATCATTTACTTTCAATCTGAATGACTTTATAGATTTCATGGCAATCAAATCATATTCTAAGTCTCCTGATTCGTGTTTATAATTCTGTGATCCTTTCGATAAAATCATTCAGTTCATTGATAGGGCTAAAGAGTACCATGACTTATAGATTTTATCGCAATCCCCATCCTCTCACCAATCAATTAAACCATCATGATTTTCATCTTGTTTTCGCCCGATTAACATATTTCATAACAACATATTGGTCATTGTCTTGATCTATTCATAAATTCAAGCCAATGTCACTGTCAATATTGCAATGGCTTTCCCTTTCACTTCTCCCTTTTTTAATCAATCGAAATCCAATTGTTCAAGCTTTCTTTGAACAGTAAATATAAAAATTAAAAATCATAATCTAATCAACCATATCAGTTGTTGCTTTCTTCATAATTAGAGGGATGGATATCTGGAAATTTTAATCAACAAATCTAAGAACAGCCTTGGATCCAAATCAAAACAAATTAAAAAAATCCAAAATTTTAAGATTTTGCGATTATACCTGACAAAGTTTAACTCCAGGAGCCCAAGAAATTGATTTCCTCGATCGCTTCATATTCATTCTCATAATCAAACACGCTTCAGATTCAAATTTACTACAAAATTTTCTTACTAATCGAAGAAAACTAACAAAGGCTTTATAATCAGATTCGTAATATATCGTAATCGAGATTCCGGTTTTCGAAACCCTAGCGCCTAATAGAAATCAGAGAAAGAGAGAAGAAGAAAGAACGAGAGAAGATGCCCTAGTTTTGACGATTGCGTCGCTCGAAGAATGAGACCAAGCCCTGGTTTATATAGTGGGGAGAGAGAAAGAGCTCTTGGTTTTTGTTTTCGGTTTTTTCCTAATTTTCCGATGGGAAATTTAATTTCGGGGTGAGGGTGTTTTGGTAATTTAAAGTGGGACCAGGTTGGATCTTATTAGGTTGGAAACAGCTGCGCACACCTACGTTGAATGGGAAAGGGAATGGATGTGGTCGCCGTGATGTACGGTGCACGCCTGGCTGGCGCTATCCGGCTTGTAGATTGACGGCTCTGATTTCGTTTGATGTATTTGGAGGATTGGATTGTGAACTTTTATAGGGTTTGAGGCGTGAAGGACACCTTTTTGTCGGCAATCCCTTTCCTATGTGATTGAGGATTCTGTTTTATCAACAAAATGTTCGAGAATATGGTAGAGACGCCCGTGATAAGTTTTCGAGGTTCGGACAATGATGAGAGGAAAAAATCTATTAGAGAACGGATTTGTTTGAATTATTTTTTTGGAATGAGTTAAACCGGTAATCATTAATTTAGTGGAGTTACAGCACGAAAAAATGACCGTTACGATTCGAGAAACTCTAGGAACACAATCATTTAACTAAAAGTAATTTGCCTAACATTCCATTGAGAAAATTTATTTTTAATTAATTAATGTGGATAATTAAAATTCTTTTTCGACTTGATTAAACATCCCAGTTGAACTTGGTATTGTTGATTCCTTTTGAGGAATAGGATCTATCTGCTGTTTTGTGTGCAGCTAGCTAGATAAGGAGGACATCAAAGTCTAGCATGATTTATAATAGAATTGTATATTCTCGTTATGCCTTTTTTTTGTTGCTTAAACAGCTTTCCTATACATATTAGGGCAAACTCTAAAATTACACGCAGTTTACTTGTCTAAATAGGCTCCCATGCTATGGTTTTCACTTTTCAACGTGCTGAGAAATTCAAAAAAAGCCATGGAAAATGAGAATTTGGTTGCAAGGAAATCAGATGATGAAAACAAAGAATACCTTCATGAGCAAACTATGCTTTTCAGCTTTGCTGTTGTATATTGGTAAAAAGCATCTAGATTCTCACCTTTTCAATAAGCAAACAGATATTCACCCTTTTCAAGAAACAAACAGATATTCTAAAACTTAAACACAAGCATTCAAATATTCGAGTCGCTACAACTTTTCAACACCAAGATCAATTTTACGAATGATGATGTGATGATGTACGTTTCAAGAAAGAACATGGACTAGAATTACAAGTAGATCTTCGAAACACTAGCTAGTACAATAGAAAGGAATTAGTGACTCAAACAGAGACGATCTGAAACGCCATGCATCAGATTAGTTTCTTATGAATCAATCAGGGCCCAGGCCAAGTCGGGGGTGGCAAAAAGATATTAGCACTGGCTGGATAAGATCCTAACTGCGATGCCCTTTGCGTATATAAGTTGAACACTCCAAATACTTTTAGGAGTACCCCTTGCAACTCGACGTTCATAAGAGAAATAAATGCAACTCCCTCGGCATCCTGGGAACTCTTTAGCAGATACAGAGAAGCTAAAGAGACCATCAGCCACAAACAATATTCGATCACTTAATTCTGAAGCTTTCATCTCCACCCATCCCTCCCTTTCTTCCAACTTGTAAACCATGAATACAACTTCCTTGTTGAGCACATTGTCCCCCAAATAACCTTCGCCGATGAATCTAGGCCCTAATCTCTCAACTAACAACAACTCCCCGAGTGATTCCACCAAATACATCTTCTTGTCACAACTGATGAAATTACATATTGTCCACGGTACGTATACCGCTTTAAAATTACATGAAGAATCCATCACTATAGCTCCCCCAGACTCTGTGACAGCATAAAACTTTCCTTGATAAAAAATAACATCATCAACAGGAGTCTTTGTCTTTCTATTCAAGGAAACACCATCAGGATAATCCGGATTTAGGTAGAGCTTGGTTGCATCTCTGACGTGAAGACCTAGTTTTCCACCATACAGTATTTTATCCCTCAACATCATGACCGCAGGGACATCAAGGTTCTCGGACACGGCCATCTTATTCCAGTGGCCACTACAATAAGTTCTTGCCAATTCAAATACGCGAAAGTCAAGAAAGTTTATTACCTTTGGCCGGAATGGTGTCCTTCCTTTGTAGTCGGTTTGGGATAATGGATCGACTAACTTACCGTCACTATCTAACCTAATTAGCCAGCCCCTTTGCTTTCGATCGGGATCATCGGCAAGTGGTGTAATATGATAGACTATGCTCTCGGTCTTGGAGGGTAAGAAACAATGAGTCCAGGAGTCAGATTCTATCTCAAATCTGTTGGGTAATAGGAGCTTTCTCTCAAATCTAGGAATAGAAGACCTCCATGATTGACAGACGGCACGGAATCGATTAATATCAGTTTCGTTTGTAAGGTCAAGGTGCTTTAGGATTATCTCTATCAATTCATCTGGGATATCTCTACCAGCCATCGCTGCTGCCGTGAAGCAAAACCCTAACTCCTACGAGTAGGGATGGCAATGGGGAGGGTAGGGTAAGGGGATTAAATTACCATCCCCATACCCGACTTCATTCTCCATCCTCGTACCCTCCCCAATCCCCGTAATAAGATACTGGGGATTCCCCGTTCCCGTCCCGATTGGGGATTAGTTCCCCGTACCCGCCCAAATCCCCGTTAACAATATTACTAATTTATTATATAAAAATTTATACAAATAATTATTGATTGTAAAATATGAAATTAAAATCAAACATCAAAATAAAATAAATTTCGTATTTCAATCAAGAAAAATTAACATGTTGATAAAGATCTTTTATTAAAAGAATCTTCCTTTTTTTTAATATATTTATTAATAGAATTTAAATATTGACGAAAAGATGAAATTTACATAAATATTTATTTATAAATAATATCAAAAATATATATAATAAATAAATAATATATATATATATATATATATATTACATATATTTTCAGATAATTCTTATTGGGTGGGTATGGGGATGGGGATCAAAATATCATCCCCGCCCCGTACCCGATTTCAGAATTCGAATACTGGGGATCCCCATCCCCATTACCCGATTTCCTCCGAATTTCTCCCCGTTAGGGTCGAATACCCTATGGGTACCCTACCCTAAGGGGATTTTTGCCATCCCTACCTACGAGTCTAGAGCTTGCTGCTTTTTGAACACATAGGGTGGGTTATCCTCTTGAGAATAGTAAACCTTTGCTTTGGGTAATGTAGTCACCAACAGAGGCCCACTATAAGTTCATATCACGACCCAATAGGTTTTTGTGCAATTTTGCTTATTTTTGTTTTTTAGTAAGCCCAACTGAGGGTGGATGAAAATGGGCTTAGGTTCTTTTCAAAAAAAAAGAAAATGGGCTTAGGATTAGGATTAGACCGAATCAAAAATTCAATTTCCCTCCAATATCAAAAAAAAAAAAAACAATTTGTGTCCTCGCCCTTGACAACCCTCGCCCAACCCACCCCAACCATTGCATTGCCCACTAGGCCACCGTTAGACCCCACAGTTCAAATCAAGATAAGTGGTGAGGGCGCGGGAGGGCAATGAAGTTAAGTTCTTGAGACTGCGGTAGAGTGGAGCAGCCACGAGACGCTATCAAAAGAGGGGATGTAAGCATCATGAATTATTCGATAACTTGGTGGATCCAATCAGTTCCGATATGAGCTGTAAGATGCACATTGTTGATAGAACTCCTGAATTTCTTAATTTTATATCATGATTTCGTTTTTTTTTTTTTTGGAATAGGAATTCATTTCATTAATAATCAAGCCATGAAAAACATGTTAGAGTCTAACAGAGCTTATATTTAGTAATCAAGCCATGATTTCTCTGTAGTAAAGATAATCGTTAGAACAAATATGGTTGTGTTTTAGGGAATCAGAAATCGCTGTGTATTCTCATTGATAATAGGGGCCTCTTTATATAGAGGATTACAATGCATAGAGATAGAATTATACAAGGAAAGAAAATCTCTAGATTCTTCTAATTGAACCTTATTACCACTAGGTCAAGTAACCTAGAGTTTGGATTAAACACAAATAGAGATATCCTTAAACACTCCCCCTTGTGTTGTCCAAACGCGGTGCTTCTCTCGTTGCCTCGTTAAAAACCTTACCGAGTAACAAAAACTCAATGGGACAAAAATAACCTTGGTCGAAGGGGAAAAAGAGCACAACACACCCTTCACGTTTCGAGGTGAACATGTAGACATCTCTCCCTGATGTCTGCGCCTCCCCCTGATGACTACGATCATGGGAGTTCAGATAATTTCCGCAAGCCAATCTTTGCCACTTGTTTCTCGATCGTGGATTTGGGCAATGACTTAGTAAACAAGTCTGCCTCACTGTCCTAAGATTGAACCTAGTTCACTTTGATCTTGAGGAGAGTCTGTTGTTACTGATTATGCTTGGTGTTATCGCTTTTGATGTAGCCTTGCCTCATTTGTTCAAAACAAGCAGTATTATCCTAAATGCTCGTAGGCTCATCTGTGGTAGACTTCAAACCACAATTGTTCGAACATGCGTAATTATGGATCCAATCCATATACATTCACTAACCACTTCGTGAAGAGTAATGATCTCTGCATTGTTCGAAGATATAGCGACTATGGTCTATTTTGTAGACCTCCAAGATGTCACGGTCTTTTCCCATGGTGAACACTTGACCAGATTGGGAATGACCTTTGTGTGGGTCAGAGAGATACCCAACATCAGCAAAACCTTCCAAAACACATGTTGTTTTGGGATGGGGATAGTGGACGCATGCCAGTGTTGGCGGCGTACCTGGTGTGTGATGGATCCGAATCCATCATCTCTTTGTAGGGATAGAACAAGCCCATATCAATCGTATATCTCAAGTACTGAAGGATATCTTTTACACCAATCTAATGGCGTTGCGTTGGCGCAGAGCTATATCTTAACTAACAAGTTCATGGTAAATGAGATGTCCGGTCTTGTGCAGTTAGCTAAGTACAATAATGCGCCTATTGTACTCAAGTAAGGCACTTCTGCCTCTAGCACATCTTCATTATCATCCTTCGAATGAAGATGATCCTTTTCAGGATCAAGACTACGAACGATCAAGGGGGTGCTTGAAAGTTTGACCTTGTCAAATGCCTAAGCATCTATCAACACGATGCTCAAGTTCCAAACCGAGACATAATCGTGTTCTCCCAAAATCCTTCATCTCAAACTCGGATTTCAAGTGTTCAGCGGTTTCCCTTAACTCTTTAAGGGATTCTAATGAAGATCATGTCCAACATGAACCGCAATAGAATCCGAAACTTGTTATAGAAACGAGTGGGCATATCTCTTCCCAATCAAGTAGTCACTTTAGTGAGCGTTTCAATCTTATTGTAAACGAGCCCCGTGGTCTAGAGCCTCTTGACTTGGGTAAATGAAGTTCACTGTGAACCTTCATGTATATTCCGTATCTAGATCCCCATAGAGATACATAGTGACCACATTTGTAAGCTGCATGTTCAGTTATTCGGAAACTACCAAACTGACAAGGTAGTGGAGTGCAATGACATCCATTACGAGAGAATATGTCTCATCGTAGTCGATTCCAGGGTTTTTTGAGAAGCCTTGCGCCATAAGGCGAGATTACCATCTCTTTTTCTCATCACGCTTTCTAACGAAGACCCATTAGTCAATAGGTTTTATGTCACGAGGTGTTAGCATCTCTATCTCGAAAACCTTCCTCTTCGTTAGAGAATCCATCTTAACCTGGATCGCATCTTTCCATTTAGGCCAAATTTTTCTACGTTGGCATTCATTCATCAACAGAGCGTGGTTCGATATCATTAAACTCAATAAACTCATGCGTAACGAAATGCGCAACTACATCATCAATTATGATGGAGTTTCTATCCCACGTCTCATGTACACTAGTGTAAGTTTCATTGAGCTCTATATTCTCAGGAATAGGTTTTGACGTTGAGGCGTCCCCCAACAATAACCATAACCTGGAAGATTCTCATGAGACGGATTTTGAGTGTCGATGATTCAAGGATTGGTTTGTGCCAATGTATCCTTCGAACCCACGGGCCTCCCATGCATCATAGCTGGGGTCATGGCCTATAACGCTAGAGTGCCACTCTCTTTGGCGTGCCATGCCTACCTCTGTGTAGGGTGGCGTTACGTTCTCTCGTAGGGACGTCCTTCCTTGCAGGCATGTTTGCAGCATATTTGTGTGATCTCGTCACTTTAATAGGGATCAAGATGAGACATAGTGGGGACAGACCACGACAATTCATGTCGTTCCTGTTGAACATCTGTGTTCTCATCTCCCCAGAACGACGGGAAGACTGTTTCATCATAGTGACATCCGCAAGTCTAGCGGTAAGGAGATCGCCTTGCAAGGGCATTAAGTGGCGGACGATTGTGGGAGTCTCAAATCCAACTGAGTTGCCCATTCGTCTGGAAGGACCTATCATAGTGCGCTGTGGCGGCGCAATGGACACATAAATGACTCACTCAAATGTGCGTAAGTACAAAATACTTGTACCCAGTCACTAGCTGTAACGCAGGGGGACATTGAGTGGTGGTAGGTCGTAGACGAATTAACACAGCTGCATGCGATATTGCATTACCTCAAGCGGATATAAAGAGAGTGGTGCGCATTACCAATGTCCAGACTATCATCGTAGTCGTTTCCGCTAGACCAATTGGGTGTAGGGAATATGATGTCCAATATCAATCCCAATGCAATAACTATCGAAAGTCTTCGATGTAAACTCTCCAGCATAGTCAAATCCAATTGACAGAATATCATGATTTGGGGAGTGAGCCCGTTGTCATATGATATGTGCTAGGAGTGTAGCATAAGCAGCATTACAAGTGGAAAATGGCACGACACGTGACCAGCGTATTTGCGTGTCAACCAACATCATGAGATATTTAAACGTCCGCAGGTTGGTTGAATCAGTCCATAGAATCCCCATGGATTTGATGTAAGAACAGAATGAGTATTTTCATATCATTTGCGTAGGACGGTCTCAGTCCTAAGTTCCCGAAGGAACTGGCTTTTCAAAATGAGCGAGAGGCTTTAGAAGCAACCAATGAGATTTCTGGTTGGGCCTGAGCAAAGGAACTCATCTCCATTCTCTACATGAGTTTTCGCATGGAATCCGTTGGCTATTCATAGGGCAATTTGCCCTAAGAGTGTAGAAAAGCTAGTAATTAAAAAGGAGTCATAAAGAAGAGAACTCAACTTTTATTAATAAGCCAAACGGAATTACATCATCGTTTCTTTTCACCAAAGAAAATCTAATCCAATAAACTAGTTAATGCAAAACAATGGTAGTCGTCTAACTTCTTTCGGTAATTCCAATGTAAATGTGACCAGGTGAGTAGAGAGATGTCGGTGGAGCAAAACTCGCTTAAGTACCACTTATCTCAAAACCTTTCTAGACATCACTTTTACATTGAGTACGCCTGCTTTGAAGAAAGACTAATATCATTGGCATCTACTACAAAAGTAATATGGCAATGGCCTACATCTCTTGGAAAATAAAAAAACTTAATCAAAATCTCCAGTTTTTGGGTCTTGATCCTTGTAGTCTTCCACCCTTAGATCGAGATCTCCATCTTGATCTTATTGTTCCATGTAATTTGCTTCCCTTGCTTCACGATACGTCTTGTATGCGTTTGCAACATTCTGGGGTGCTGTACATGCTTTGGCCCAATGTTCAGTTGATCCACATCGAAAACAAACATCATTATGGTCAGGCTCCCTTGATCGAGGCGCCATTGGGGCGCGATTTGGACGACCTATGCTCTTGGTGGTGTTACCACCATGGTCGGAGGCTCCGCCTCTCTCTCTCTTCACACGTTGACCTCCACAATTCCGTGCACGCCTTTCTTGGAGATTTCCTTCCTCTTTAGGGCTAACATATGGACCAGAATGTCCAGAATTGTCCCTACTCTTAGGGTTTCGCTCCCTACGTCCTCTATTGGGGGCGCGAAGATAGTTAGACTCCGGAATAGGCTTAGTTCCCACGGGTCTAGCATTATAGTTCTTCACAAGAATATTGTCGTGCTTTTCAGCTACGTTCATGGCGCCAATGAGCTCATGAAACCTTGTGATACGTCCTGCATTTACATCAATCCGATAATTCTTTGAAATCATCAGTGCAGAGACGGGGAAGGTAGAGAGAGTCTTCTCGATCAACATCGTATCAGTTATGGCTTGGCCACAAAACTCCATCAGAGACTTGATACGAAGAGCTTCCGAGTTATAATCAAGCACAGACTTGAAATCACAAAAGCGGAGGCTATGCCTTCGCACTTCTAAATCAGGAAGCAGGGAGTCACGAACGTTGCCAAATCGCTGCTCAAGTTCTACCCATAGCTTTCTTGGGTCTTCCTCATTGAGGTATTCATTTTGGAGCGCGTCATTCATGTGCCTTGTCATGAGAATTATGGCTTTACCTTGTTTTGCTTCTAAAGCAGTAGCTTGCTCAATGTAGAGCACGTTCTGACCAGGCTCTTGGATGGCTCCCAGAAGTCCATCAGCCTTAAGATGTTGACGCACATCTCGGACCCACCTATGGTATCCTGCTCCAGTTGTCTCTAGTGGAACGAAGTTCAACTTGTTAAGGTTACTCATCCTGAAAAACAACACAAGATTAGGGTTAGTTTCGGAGCGAAAAAAGGCTACCACGAAAAACTATTAAATTTCTGAGCGTAGTCGCTTCCAAGAAATTAGGGATTTTCTGAGCGTAATCGCTTCCAAGAAAATCCAATTTCAAGAGGGGTTTTGGATTAGATCGAAACAACGATGTATGTGGTCGATCGTTTTCTTCTCAACAAACTCTAAGTTTGGAGAACTCTACAAGCTCCAAGCTTGGAGTGAGCACGAACCCCCACAGTTCGGCATTTGGTCTCCCCTATGTAGAAGAAAGGGGAGTAGAAGAAAGGATGTTGGAAGTCCCCGAGAAAAGAAGAAGAAATTAAATAAAAAAATTCAAAAACGGGAACTTTTAGAAAAAATTACCTTAAAAAGTGGTCGGAAAACTTGACCGAAAAGTTGGCAGGAAAAATCGCCGAAAAAGTGTTGACAGGCGTTGATTGACCGTTGACCGGGGTGCTGACATGGCAGATAGGAGCTGACGTGGCAGTGCGGCGCTGACGTGGCAGGGCTGACTGGATGCTGACTTGTGCTGACTGTGTGTCTGCGTGGACGCTGACGTCAGTGGGCCGCGTTGCTGGGCTTCAGGGCAGTCCCTTGCTTCTGGGCCGAGTCTTCTTCTTGATTCTGGGCTTTTTGGTTGGGCTGACGTAGGGCTGACTGAAGCAGGGGCTGGGATGACCAGGTAAGCTGCCGACGGTTCAAGATGGAACAGCTTTTGGTTGCCGGTTTGAGGTCCTTCTGGCCGGTTCCGGTAAAAGTTTTTTCGGTTCCGGTAATCTGGGATCTGGTTGCAGCTTCTGGTGGAGTATGGCTACAGGAGGCTGGGAGGAAAGCTTTGAACCGGGCAGAGGGACTTTCGTTACTTCCGGTGGCCGGTTTGGTGGTTTTCCGGCCGGTTCTGGGGGTGGGGCCGCCGGTTCTGGACTCTTGGAGTTGAGATCTTCAAGGTGGGCAGCGGTGGTTTCTGGGATTTGAAGGCTACGAATTTAGGGCTTCAGGGTTAGGGTTTCGTGCTGATAACGTGTTTTAGGGAATCAGAAATTGAGAGATAAACGCTGTGTATTCTCATTGATAATAGGGGCCTCTTTATATAGAGGATTACAATGCATAGAGATAGAATCATACAAGGAAAAAGAATCTCTAGATTCTTCTAATTGAACCCTATTACCACTAGGTCAAGTAACCTAGAGTTTGGATTAAACACAAATAGAGATATCCTTAAACAGGCTGTTTATTGCTATTATGACATCTTTTGCTTAAAAAATGACAATAATTACAAACTTACAATGACCAGAAATTGGATCTCTATATCTTAGAGAATCTACAGTAAAACCTCGAAAATGAATATTTGATAAATTAATAACATCGATTAAATAATAAATTTCTTTAGTCTCAACTCGAGACCAGTGCATATTACTAGGAACCTCGCTAAATGCATAAGATAATAGTTTTTTTAGACATAACCAACAAATATATAAAGTAATAATTTGATGAAATAAATGAAAAAATATGACAAAAAATATTAATAATCGATGGAATACATAAAAGAAATAATATATAAAAATTCAAAATAGATATTACTTAAGGAACTTTTAACAATTTGTAAATATTTTCTCAATTTAACTATTTTTCAAAATATCCTTTTATAATCCTTTGATTTTTCATTGTGTCTTAACCGAATTAAACTTCATCCTTATTCTCAAAAAAAAAAAAAAAAAAACTTCATCCTTAATTTATTGCAACGCATGAACCAGATTTGATATATTATTTTTCATTTTGTAGCAAGTAGTTATTCAAAGTTATCGATCACTGCTTGAAATGTCTCTTTCAAAGAAACATTTGATATAGCATAATTGTTATCTAAATATTGATTATCTTCGGTAGACAACCTAATCAAATTAGATTGTGTCATATAATTCAACTAAGAATAACATAAAACTCTTTCAAAAGTAATAAATATTCATTTATCAATAAATTTGCATATCAAAATAACGCGACTTTTCTCTCTGCTCTCCCTTTGCATCTGCTAGGGTTAGGGCTAGAGTAAGGTTGAGCGGCAGCTTTTTCATGGCAACTACTTCCCCAAGGACGGCGAGCCGGGCTTCGAGGCTTGCGTTGCAGGACAGGGAGGATCCGGTGGACCTTGGTGATCTCAGGAACCCTGGGAAGCCTTTCCTCTCTCGCAATCACTTCATGGTTGGACGGTTGAATTCTTGTGGATCGGTGAATATAGATTCATTTCAGAGTGCGATCTGCTTTATGTGGCGTCTGAATGGGATTGTGGGAGTGCAGCAACGATCGGTTCCTATTCTCCTTTTCCAATGCCAGAGACATTTCTAGGGTTAAGAGAGGCGACCCGTGGTGTTTTCAACGTTCAATGGTGCTGCTCAATGACTAAAGAAAAAAGTCTAACTATTTTGGGCAAAGGTACAAAGGACAGGTCAAGGCCCAATGAAGCCCAACAATAGGCCCAACCTAGTCCTACTTCACCTTTTGTGCAAATACGTTAGAAGCACCACCGTCGACCACCATCATCGCCATCAGAACGAGGGCTCCACCTTAATGACTACGACGGCGCATCTGACATCACTGCCATCCCTCTGGAGTGTGTTGGGATATAGGTGGAGATCTAAAACTTGCCTCCAGTATTTCTTACCAGCGATACTCTCTGATTGATTAGAGAAACAATTGGGCCGATGCTGGAGGTGGATGAAAGTGGGCTGCGTGATGGTGAGGCGCCGGTACTGGTCAGGCTCTCAATCTGGAATCTAGTACGTCTTGAGAAAAGCTTTAGGGTTTCCCCCACAGAGGTGGTGGATCTAAGATACAAGTATCTATGTTTGATAGGGAGGTGTAGATCTTGTTGGATGATTAACCATGGAGGGGCGGCTTGTCCTAAGGCGGCGAAAGCTGAGGCGATGCGGGAGGGCGAGATGGCGGCTACGACGGCATCTCCTATACCATTGTTTCTGGCTACCACACCTCCTATCCTAGCCTCTTCAACTCCTCTTGTTCATATGGATCTCGAGGAGCCCGTTAGGGTTTCTGGGGTGAGAAGGCAAAGGGTTAACAACATTGTTAGGGTTGGGAAGCATCCAAAGCATGGTCTTAAGCTTGTGCCCATGGAGTTGCAGTCTGACTTTGGGCTATCATATGAAGGTTTGTTCGAGGTCTCTGTTACCTCAGTAGAGAATAAGGTGAAGAAGAAAGGCAAACCCCGTGGTCGGAGAAACAAACCCAAACTTGTCGATGTTCCAAAGAGCTTGGAATTTATGGCAAATAGCCTTGGGGTTCGGCCATGGACACCATTGCAGTTATTGGTGTGATGCAGGAACCCCTTTCCCAGGAGGGTTAGGGAGGTTTGCTTTACATTATTCTACTCCTATGCGTATTCTGCATTGACTTGTGGAAAGGTACACCACAGAAGGTCTTAGACCTTAAGCTTATTAGAATAGTTGCTTAGGGTTAGGGTAATGTTAGAGAAATAGTTAGATTTCATCTTCTTTGTATTTTTCTTTTTTTTTTGGACTTTGGTCTTTGCATTTTCTTCTCTAGGATGTAGTAATGAATAATTTGAGCAATAGCCTGACTAGCTATGTAGTCAGTGCTTATATGAGCAACGATTGTAAGGGTCTGGTCTTTGGATCCCCCAGTTTGACCTTGTAAGTTGTATGATCTTTTAATCACATGAATATATCTTTCTTTCCCCTAAAAAAAATAAATATTCATTTATCAATAAATAACTAAATTATGCATTTATCGATAATATAATAACCCCTCTAAAGTAATAATTATTGTAGTCCCGACATTATTCATTTATAGAGGTTTTACTTTACTTGTTTTAGTAGATTGCACATTAGCACGTCCCTAACTAAATGGTCCAATATTGTACAGTCTAGTGGCAAACAATAGACCACTCTCTTATATTTTATACAATGGTGTTCACCTGATTAGTTGCTGACCAAATAAATTGTGCTCAACCACTGTTAGTGACAGGACCCGCCCCGAATTTCACCTTAAAATCTGAGGTGGCCCTGTGGGGCCCACCTTAGGAATAGCTCTACCAAAAATGCCGCAGAGTCACCCCTAAAATGGACTATCCACAAATCTATAAAACACACAAAACACTTCAAGCAAACCAACCTTATACTCCTGGAGCCACCCTGCTCCCAATTACCATAAACTCCACTTTCACAAAACATAAAACTCAACTTAACAATACTAATCCCAAAGGTTATCAGAGCAATACTAATACACAAGGATATAAAAAGAAGAGTAAAGGATCAAGGGATCCTACAATGCGGAAGTAGTAACAATTATGCCTCAAATGCCATGTACGCCCGACCTCCACTAATTCGCCTGTAAACTGGGCATTTGAAACCGAAGGGTCCAGAGGAAAGTAATTTAAAACACGTTAGAGTGAGTGGACAAAATAAATAAATAAACAAGATAATTCGAATAAAAGTAAAGCTTTAATACTTTCCCACATGTTCATCTTTTAAAAACCTTGATGCATGCAACGTGGATAAAACATATTTTCGCAACATGAAGATTCGTGAAAACATTCCAGCCCCGTTGGTCAAAAGAAATCAAGCTAGCCCTGCTAGCTGAAGGTATCAATCAAATATAGGGAAGAAGTTCTCACCATACAAATAAGGGAGTCTCCCAGGCTCGGGTCGGAGCATCCCATGCTCTGCTCTACTCACCCACGAACACATAGTAAGCAGTAGGCCTCATCAACGGGCCGGGCCGAGCTTTATTGTAAATTGAAGGAGCTAAGCCCATCCATTTAATGCGGGCCTCACGAGCTTTTTCGGGCCTAGCCGGGCTAAGCCTTGCGGGCTTTATTTACAAATAAATCTTTAAAGATAATATTTTTTATAAACTTATATTTATATATCATACACTCCAAAGAGAAACCTCTATCAACTTAAATAAAATGGGAAAACCGACCATTTAATGAGATTATTATAATAAATTATGAGTGTGGTAAAAAATTTAGCCAATTTCACCATATTTTCGAATCCGATCGAATTGGTCAACCGTCGTCACTTGTATGTTTTCTTGGTTGACCGATGACATGACCACATCGAAATGTGCTTATTTTTTCACATCATGTCTGTAAATATTCGTGGACATAAGATAAAAATTTCAATTTTAATTGCAAAGATGTTGGCCTATATCAATTTGCCTCCTAAAATCGTATGACTTGTATATTGCATTTAAATTGTTGAAGTTCATTCTAAAGCAACCATGAAGTGGAAAATGAATTTAGAGAAATCAACCGCTCGATTGAGAGATTGTAATGTTTTATGGTGATTGTAAAAAATTCAGCTAATTTGATTCTCGTTTAGAATTCGATCAATTAGGTCAAATTTAGTTACTCTTATAAACCTATATCTATATATCATACACTCCAAAGAGCAACTCCTATCAATTCAAAGAAAATTGAAAAATGGACCGTTCGATGACATTATTACAATAAATTATGAGTGTGGTAAAAAATTTAGCCAATTTCACCATATTTTCGAATCCGATCGAATTGGTTAACTGTTGTCACTTGTATGTTTTCTTGGTTGACCGATGACATGACGACCGCGAAACGTGCTTATTTTTTCACATCACGTCTGTAAATATTTCATCGATAGATGTGCGTGGACATAAGATAAAAATTTCAATTTTAATTACAAAGATGTTGGCCTATATTAATTTGCTTCCTACAGTTGTATGACTTGTATATTGCATTTAAATTGTTGAGGTTCATTCTAAAGCAACCATGAAGTGGAAAATGAATTTAGAGAAATCAACCGCTCGATTGAGAGATTGTAATGTTTTATGGTGATTGTAAAAAATTCAGCTAATTTGATTCTCGTTTCAAATTCGATCAACTAGGTCAAATTTAGTTACTCTTATAAACCTACATCTATACATCATACACTCCAAAGAGCAACCCCTATCAATTCAAAGAAAATGGAAAAATGGATCGTTGGATGACATTATTACAATAAATTATGAGTGTGGTAAAAAATTTAGCCAATTTCACCATATTTTCGAATCCGATCGAATTGGTCAACCGTCGTCACTTGTATGTTTTCTTAGTTGACCGATGACATGACGACCGCGAAACGTGCTTATTTTTTCACATCACGTTTCTAAATATTCTATCGATGGATGTGCGTGTTCATAAGATAAAAAAAAAAAAAAATTAATTACAAACACATTGGCCTACACCAATTTTCCTCCTAAAGTTGTATGACTTATACATTACATTTAAATTGTTGAGGTTCATTCTAAAGCAATCATGAAGTGGAAAATGAATTTGGAGAAACCAACCGCTCGATGGAGAGATTGTAATGTTTTATGGTGGTTGTAGAAAATTCAGCCAATTTGGTTCTCGTTTCGAATTCAATCAACTAGGTCAAACTTAGTTACTCTTATAAACCTATATTTATATATTATACACTCCAAAGAGCAACCTCTATCAATCCAAAGAAAATGGAAAAATCGACCGTTGGATGAGTTTATTACAATAAATTATGAGTGTGGTAAAAAATTTAGCCAATTTCATCATATTTTTGAATCCGATAGAATTGGTCAACCGATATGTAGAATATATATATGCATTAATGCATATATTTTATATAGAAGTATAAGAACTTCTACACACACACACAGATATATATATATATATATATATATATATATATAAACACACACACACACATATATATATATATATATATATATATAAACACACACACATAGATTAAATCTATGTGTGTGTGTATATATATTTATAAACACACACACACACATATAAATATAATATTTTACGGGTATTTACGGGCCGGGTCTAGCAGGCCTTTGGCGGGCGGGGCTGGGTTTTTGCGGGCCGGCCCACTACCCACCGAGGCTGGCTTTTTAAAGGGCCGGGCCGCGGGCCTCCATCGTGGGCCCCACGTGCCGGCTGCCACCACCTCCGATGGCCACCAAACTTTGGTAGCAGTACCTACTCAATAGACACAACAACTTTCTCAACTGAGACAAAGTCAGAAAATGAGTAGAAGTACCTCAACAATTAAGGTTCATTGAACCCGATTTGTGAATAGTGACCCCAAACTTCAAACCATCGATTTTTCCTCCACGCTTCAAATCGCTGCAAAATACTTGGGGAGCATTATCTACGTCTCAAGGCGCTTCCAAAGGACTAAGGTTTGTCGTCTGTGGTGGCAGGAATCAGGAGAAACCGGCGTTGACCTCAATCTGCTACAGTGACTGTCCTCTTCTTCTCGTTGCTGCACCTTCCACAGTTCAAATTAAGTTACCAAACGAACCCATAAATGAAGAGAAGGAAGAGAGCTTTTCAACGATACCTTATGCGTCAAAATCCGTCACCGGATGGAGGAGATATGGCTCGAAGAAGGTGAAGGGGTCGGAGAGGAAGACTCGGTAAATTTCCGAGCACAGTAAATAGAAAATTATTATGAACAGTAACTTTAGTATTTTGCCCATAACTTTCGCATACGAACTCCGATTTTTACGTACCACATATGCACATGCTCGGTTTAACGTCTTCTACAACTTTCATGAAGGAAATTTTCTCAAATTTTGACCCGAACAAAAAGTCAAATTTTAGGGCCACTAAAAGTACTGAAACGACAGTAAAAGTGAAAGTAAAGATCGTTTACCATTCAAATGACTAGTAAACCGATGAATTCAGGTTCGAGACATTATAGTTAGATTTATATTCAGTGGTGGAAAACAAAACAACTTAACTTACTAATAATTTCCTCCACTATAAAATTTATATCTAAATTCAGTTGAACACAATTTATTTGGTCAGCAGGTGAACAATATTAATATTTAATATTCAATATTTAGCAATTAGCAAAATAAGCACAAACAAAATATTTGAAAAAAGGAGTACCATTTTCAGCAGGGGTGACAATTTTGGTAACAAATTTGACATTATTTGGTAACAAATTAAACATAGAGAGAGGATGCCTCTATAAATTTGGCAGACCCTCCTCCTTCCCCCACTCCCATACATTTGACCCTCACATTTCCGACGTGTCATCCACCTATTGGCCGCCCCTATTTACCGCTAAAAGCGCGTCCCTGTCCAAACACAGAGCTACCAGCGACTCGATCCGTCCTTAAAATTCTTCAAAAACCCACCCATCATTTCTCCAAAACCAGCACTAGTCTTAGTCCTCCCCATTTTCGTCAAACTCCGAAAACCACAATGGCGTCCCAGAACGACACCGCCACCGCCAGATCCGGATCCGGATCCGGATCCAACGGCGAGGAGCGTCGCAAGGTGGCGCTGATCACCGGAATCACCGGCCAGGACGGCTCCTACCTGACGGAGTTCCTCCTCAACAAAGGCTACGACGTCCACGGCCTGATCCGACGCTCCTCCAACTTCAACACCCAGCGGATCAACCACATCTACATCGACCCCCACAACGCCCACAAGGCCCGCATGAAGCTCCACTACGCCGACCTCACCGACGCCTCCTCCCTCCGCCGCTGGCTCGACACCATCGCCCCCGACGAGGTCTACAACCTCGCCGCCCAGTCCCACGTCGCCGTTTCCTTCGAGATCCCTGACTACACAGCCGACGTCGTCGCCACCGGCGCCCTCCGCCTCCTCGAAGCCGTCCGCAACCACGTCGACGCCACCGGAAGGACCAATGTCAAGTACTACCAGGCCGGGTCCTCCGAGATGTTCGGGGCCACCCCGCCCCCGCAGTCGGAGACGACTCCGTTTCATCCCCGATCCCCTTACGCCGCCTCGAAATGCGCGGCGCACTGGTACACCGTGAACTACCGCGAGGCCTACGGGCTCTACGCCTGCAATGGGATTCTGTTTAACCACGAATCGCCGAGGAGGGGAGAGAATTTCGTGACCCGGAAGATCACTCGGGCCGTGGGCCGGATCAAAATCGGGCTGCAGAGCAAGCTGTTCTTGGGGAATTTGAATGCTTCAAGGGATTGGGGATTTGCTGGTGACTATGTGGAGGCAATGTGGATGATGCTACAGCAGGAGAAGCCTGATGACTATGTTGTGGCCACCGAGGAGTCGCACACGGTGGAGGAGTTCTTGGAGGTGGCGTTTGGGTATGTGGGGATGAACTGGAAGGATCATGTTGTGCTTGACAAGAGGTACTTGAGGCCGTCGGAGGTTGACAATCTGAAAGGGGATGCAAGCAAGGCGAAGAAGATTCTCGGGTGGAAGCCCAAAGTTGGGTTTCAGCAGCTGGTGAAGATGATGGTGGATGAAGATGTCGAATTGGCAAAGAGGGAAAAGGTTCTTGTTGATGCTGGATACATGGATGCCCAGCAACAACCTTGATTTTCGTCTTCTCCGATTTTTGGTTCATATAAGTTATAATGTGGTTTAGTTCAATGGATTCTAGAGTTCCAGTAATTTACTGTTGGTGGTTCTTTGTTCCGAAAGTTGTTTGATTTTTCTGTAAGGTCATTCATTCTATTTCAGCAGTTCCTACAGTTGAATTATTGTTGCAGTTCATGTTTTGGATGGTGAAGCTCACTGGGATACGCCGGATCGAGATCCCTTTCATTTTACAATAATTTTAGTTCAGTAAAATAATTTCATTTTTGTGTCGGTGATGGGATTTGTTCACTTCACGTGGATCTTATTAATGGATACTAGCTTAATTGAAGGAGGGAAGAGTAACAAGAAAAGCACAAAATCCTGGTGGGTTGTCTTGTGTCCTACTGGTCCTTTTTTGTTTTCTATAGATCTTTCAAGTGAGAAAGACTACAGCAGCACTTTCACTCGCTAACACTCGCTCGTTTTCTTGAAAATAGATACTTGGTAATCAACGATGAATATTTTTTCGATTAACAGCAATAATATGATGTCACTAGAATCACAAGCTCTACAAAGTATTTGTACAAGAAAGAATGAAAACAGAATCAGTCTAACTTGGTTTCTGTAGAAGGTAGACTTGGGGTTGGATCTATTTGTAGATCAGACGAGGCAGATTGGTGTTCTTGGTGTGCAGTGCAGATAACCAAAGGCTTGACAGATGACCGAAGAGACTCTGGTCCTTCTGCGGATATTCTCTTGCACACTGCATCACAGTTGCTAATAACCTCCGTCAACCTTCCTTTAAGTTCCCCAATCTCTACCTGCAGTGCATGAACTGTGTCCATGTTTCAATGTATAGATTAATTTTACAAAAGTGTACAACTCATTTATCCATACAGTAGGTCCATCAACATCTGTTAAAGCAAAAGATCCTACGCAGAACTTATATTGCATATATGATGAGAATAATTACCTCCACATAAATGTTGCGAGGATGTCTTCATTGCTGTCACTGAATAATTAAAACGTTGCTTAAGTTTAACAGACAACGCGTCCGCAATTTCTATCTTGTTCTCTATCTCTTCCTGCCACAATTATCATCAAATCATGGTTAGATATTTCTCGTTGGGAGAAAGGAAGGCAGAGCAAGTCAATTTCCCAATATGCAGTCTTCCCAAATCTTAATTCCTAGGAAATACAATATGCAGTCTTTCCCAAATCTTAATTTCTAGGAAATACAGGTGCTCTTTATCAGATAGAGCAAACGACAAAACTCATTCCACAGTCCAAACCATAAGATTTCTAATTTTCAAGACATGAGAATAACAGGGTATAATTCTGTCAATTTTGAGCAACTATTAAATGAATGCATAGATTGCAGAACCTGTTCAGCAAACCCGCTGGCTATATTATTAAAAGATAAAAGGAGCACGAGCTTAAGTTTAAATTGTAACATTTCCCTCAACGAGGTTGATCACTTCCAATTACTTTTTATAACTGATTTTAGTCTTAACCATGATCCCCTTGCTTCAGTTCCGTTGTTAACTAGAGCATCTAAATGGATCTCTAAGACAATACCCAGTTAAACAAGCATTCAGGATGAATAATACTAAAAGATAGCTATATCAGCTCATCAACGAAACTAAAGAACTAGACGAGTTCATAATATGCCACCTATTATAGATGTGATAAAACAATGATCTCAGCCAACCCTGAGTCTTTTTGGTAAATTAGGACCTTCACCAAACTAATTGCATGTGAATAGTTTACGATCTAAAGTGAACCCAGATCAACCTAAAAGTTGGCCTGATGGAGGAGCATAAAGCCACACTGAAGAACAACCTAACGCTTATACTCACGAATCATCACACTGAAGATCAATATAAATCACGCTCCTATAATCTTCCCTAAATTCTAAAATTAATCAATGTTCTTCCTGGACTTTGAGTTTGCATTTGCTAAACCCTTCCAATAATCTTAAATAATAAACTGAAGTGCTGCAACATCTGTTCTTTGTGTTGAAACTCAAAATTCAAAAGGCACTGATGCATCTTATTACGACAAACCTGTTTTTGGCTCAGCTTTTTGACATTCTCCTCCTGCCACTCACGGTACATCGAGAAGAGTTCCAGTAACACTTTCGGATCCACAATACCTATATAGACAATTCAGAGCAGACTCATGAGTAACCAGCCTCATCACCAAACAATTTCCACTTTGAGTCAACGAAATTCTTGAAACAATGTTGCAAAGACAAATACATAGCACCTATTCAATTTCAACCACTGTGCTTATAGCTCAAGAATTAAAAATACTGAAGCATAGACAATGCTGTAGACCCTAGGCATTTAGCTAGTCAGTAAAAATTTCATACATTTATACTGCTCTAATCCTTAATAGCTTAATTTTACTCTTTTTGCAGGAAATTAAGAAGAAGAAGAAAAAACCCATAACCACAAAATGTCAACAAGAAGCTTACTGGGAGCTGAAGAAGACGAAGGTTTCCTCACTAAAATGTCAGTCAAGCTACCCTCACTTGGGGGTGAAGTCAGTAATGGCGTCGACTGCAATTAACAATTTACTGTCATCAATTCAAACCCTAACTAACTTTACCTTTCAAATTAATCCTAATTTGAAATGCAGGAAATACAGACTCACAATTCTTAGGGACCTGAGCCTCTCTAATATAGGATCGGCCACCTCCGATCGCTCAGACACCGTCGTGATTTCATCGCCCGGCCGCCTCTGCAAGCATAATGAGAATTTTATACCATCTACTAAATCAAGGAAGCAAAAAATTGGAGTTGATCTAGGCGTTTCTAGCTGAACTACCTGTGAGCTCGAGAGTGAGGATTCTGTGGCACCCATAGTTGGCGGTTCCAACGAGCAAAACGCAGCGTTTCAATGGCGGTACTGAGGTATAACGGACAGAGGGAGTAGTTGAGCGTGAGCCAACTCGCGCGTGTATGAGAAGCGGCGGGAATGAGGTTGGTTATTGAGCATACATGTTTTTTTTTATAAAACGACGTCGGTTCACCAAGTTTGCCTCCCCTCCCCCTATATATAACCAAACGACACTATCCATTTGAGTCAAACTCCACCGTGGTCCGCCACTCACAGTCAATCAGATTTCCGGTCACCTACTTGAAGCTTCAATTTATCAAACCCTAACCTCATTCGTTAGTTTAGGAATTTTCACACCAGCATGAAAACTCGCAATGCCGGCGTTCCTAAACCGTCGACGACCGCAAAGAAAACGCCGCCGGCGAGAAAATCCGCTTCCAAAGCACAGCCGTCTCCGTCAGTAGAGACTCCTAAAACCGTCGAGACAAAGCGGACTTCTGCCAGAGCAGCCATGCAGGTCAAGAAGACTGAAACCGCTCCCGTTACTGCTTCAAAGCGCCGTCAATCCTCAGGTACGGATTAAACTGATCGACTCGTTCCCTGTTTCATTTCAAACTTCAAATTATTAGGTTAATTGATTTAGGAGTATTATTTTTGTTGCAAATTAAGTTTGTTACTCTATGAAAATCAGTAGCTTATAGATGAATAAGCTGGAGAATTAAGCATAATATAGTTTTGCACATGAATAATTGAGTAGCTGCTTGAGTTTATTGATGGTAGTGTTAGTCTAGTGATTGACTTGTGTTTGAATTACTAGCCGAGGACTCGGCTGGTGGTGCTAAGGGGACACTAGGCACTAAAGTTGGTGTGGGAACTTCACCAATAGGGAGAAGGACTTCCGGGAGAGCAAAGGCACCGGCATCGGTGTATGTTTCAGCACAGGCACAGTCTGCTAAGGCAAAAGGAAATGCATCGAATAAGAAGAAAAAGGTAGATATCAAGGATGTGGAGTTCACAGAGGAGGAGGTCATGGCTGAGTTTGATGGAAAACCTGCAGGGTTGGAAGAAACAGCTGTGGGGGAAGAAGTACCAGCCGTTGAGAATGTTGGAGTTTCTGCAACAGATGAAAAAGGTGCTGTCAGAGTAGAACTGGATCCTAGTGAAGATGAAGAGGATCCTATTGAGATGGAAGAATCTGTAGTTAAGGAGGTTGCAAAGTCTTCAGAGAATGTGCCGCGCTGTGATGAAGGGGATCCTGTTGAAGTAGAAGAATCTGTGATTGAGGAGGTTGCAAAGTCTTCAGAGTGTGTGCCGCTGTGTGATGAGGAGGATCCTGTTGAGAAAGAAGAATCTGTAGTTGGGGAGGCTGCAAGGTCTTCAGAGAATGAACCACCCTGTGACAAAGAAAGTCCTGTTGCGATAGAAGAATCTGTAACCGAAGAGGTTGCAAAGTCTTCAGAGAATGAACTGCCCTGTGACGAAGATCCTGTTGCGATAGAAGAATCTGTAATAGAGGAGATTGCAAGGTCTTCAGGAAATCAGCCGGCCTGTGATATAAGACAATCTGTAGTTGAGGAGGTCGCAAGGAATTCAGAGAATGAGCCGCCCTGCGCTGAAGAGGATCCTACTGAGATAGAAGAGTCTGCAATTGAGGTTGTTACAAAGTCTTCAGAAAATAGATTACCCTGCGATGTAAGAGAAAGAGTGGAAGTGAAAGCAGAACAGAAGGCAGAGTCTAAGGATAATGATAGTAATGAGGAGACCTCTTTTGAGCCTGCTAACAAGTTACAAAATGACAAAGCAAGGTTACAAGGAGAAGATACTGATCTTCCAAAAGAGATGTATGCTGTTGATGAGGAAATGGAATATGGTGAGAAAATTGATCTGGGAGAACATGGAGAGGAAGAACTTCCGGCAGATGATGCAGAGGATCATGAAGAAGAAACTGAGACATTGGAGGATGAACGCCAGCAGTTGACAGCCATCGCAAAGGAGCGCAAGATAAAGAAAGAGCGGGAGGTATTTCTTGATGGTCTTGATCCGGATGTTGAGGAGGAAGACGTGAGAAGGGTCTTTGAGAGGATTGGAGGGATAGTTGAGGTTAGGTTACAGAAGAATCCTTCAACTAATAAGAATAAGGGTTATGCATATGTGGAGTTCAAAGATAAGGAGCATGTGAGGCGTGCTTTGTCTGAAATGAAAAACCCTGCTGTATGGATCTTACTTCGCCCTTTTCCTGTTTCAAATTTTTTTATAAGCTTCCTTCTAAATACCAATTTTCAGATTCGAGGGAAACGATGTGGGACAGCACCCAGTGAGGACAATACCACGTTGTTCATAGGTAACATCTGCAATACGTGGACAAAGGAAGCTGTAAGTGACCAATCATTTATTATTTATTTATTATTTACCTGAATAGACAAATCACTAAACAGATATGTATGTTGATGTAAACCTAAACAAATAAAAAGTCAGACAGTATAAATGTCTTTAGAAGTTGTTAGTATTCTTCACTGGATTTTTCACTTTTTCTGTATCATAATGTGGGATGACAGATTAAACAAAAACTAAAGGATTATGAGGTTGAAGGCATTGAGAACATAAACCTTGTCCCGGATATTCGACGTGAAGGGTTGAGCCGAGGTTTTGCATTTGTTGAGTTCTCTTGTCATGGTGATGCTATGCTTGCATACAAGAGGCTTCAGCAGTCTGATGTTATATTTGGCCACCCTGAAAGGACTGCGAAAGTGGCCTTTGCTGAACCTATATGTGAGCCTGACCCTGAGGTCATGGCCCAAGTGAAGTCAATATTTGTGGATGGGCTTCCACCTCATTGGGATGAGAAACAGGTTAGAGAGCAATTTAAATGCTATGGAGAAATATTACGTGTTGTTCTGGCCCGAAATATGTCTACAGCCAAGCGGAAAGATTTTGGATTTGTTGATTTCTCTAGCCACGAGTCTGCTGTGGCATGTGTTAATGTTGTAAACAATACACCACTGAGTGATGGGCATTTAAAGGTATGCTTCTGCTATCCTCTTCGATCTCTTTCAAAACAAATAATGAGGTGTCTGGCACATTGCAAAAATAAATGGACTGGTCAAAGGATGGGGATGTCCTTTACCAGGTTTACATGGTAGTGACTTAATTATTTACGATTCTTATTTCAATTTTCATTTCCTTGTAATGGTCAATTTTCACCAGATGTTTGTATGTCATTCATGACAAATAATAGCTGTTGGATTTACTTACTTTCAAGTCTATCTTGACGGATTAAACACTTACGTTGGTTGCCTTAATTTCAGATAAAAGTGAAAGCAAGACTTTCAAATCCTTTGCCTAAAACTCAGGCTGTGAAGGGTGGAATACGTGGTGGATTTCGAATTGGCCATGGTGGCAGCGGTGTTTCAAGATTTGGTTGAGTTCTTTTTCCTTATTATTTTCCTATAATAATTGTTTTTAATTATTATTTTTTATAATTTTTTTTTTCAAGTTAGTTTGATTTTCTCATCATTTTCTTTCTTTAACTCTGTTGGTTGTAGGTAGGGATTTTGGTCGCAGTGGACACACTTCCAATCGTGCAAATTTCCAACATGACAGACATGTTTATGACGGTGGACGTGGTCAAACTGCGAGGATGGGTTTCAATCAGCATAACTATGATTATCCATATGCTGAGTTTCGTGGACGAGGTTATTATAGTGCTTATGATTGTGTTTTGTAGTTTTCAGCTTACCAATCTCATATATCGTACTCATTCTGTACTGTAAAATTCAGGGGGCAGAAGGGGCTTTTTTAGAGGTGGTCAATTTTCATCTGGTGGAGGTTCTGGAGTTGCTTCCCCATCACCAAGACCTTATGTTGATAGATCTTCGCATGGTGCCCCTGATAGAGGGCGAGGTATGCCTGCTCCTTTTAGGAGGCATCCTTATTCTCCAGAAGGACACTTTGATGGGCCACATATGAGGGGTCACTTTGATGGGCCACACATGGGGGGTCACTTTGATGGGCCACACATGGGTGGTCACTTTGGTGGGCCACACATTGGTGGTCACTTTGGTGGGCCACACATAGGTGGTCACTTTGATGAACCTTCTTTTTATGATGAACGTGATAGAACACAAGGCATCAAGCGCCCATTTCATATGAGAGTAAGCTTTTCTTTATTTTTATTTTTATTTTTATTTTTTGTTTTTTATTTTTTTGTTCTTCTCTATTCCCTTTTATGATACTCCATGTCATATGAAACTATGTTATTTTTAGGACTATGATCCTGATTACTTGGAGCCTAGTAGACATCGGCCACGATTGAATTATAATGATCCAACAGCTTCATTTCGCGGAAACCATTATAGTGGTATGGATATTTCACTCATTATCTTCCCGGGCTTGCCCGTTTGGTTACTGTTTTTGCTAGTTACTCACTGAAGTGGCTTCATCTTTTAGATACTTATGGAGCTGGTAGCAGTCTCTACCCTCATGAATATTATGGTCCTGAAGTAAGCAGTTAATGCCTATGTGTTGCTGATTTTCATCGTATGTTATCATGATGATGATTTATTATTTAATCTCATTTTGCAGTCGCATTATGGTCCACATTCATCTTATTATGGGCGCAATCAATCATATGGTGGGGGTCGCTACTATTAGACCCTAGAACTATTCGGTAATACAAATGGTTTGCAATTTTAAGTTATAACTTGTCATTTTGAAGTACATACATGAATGATCTGATTGTCCTATATAATTGTGATCAGGTGGACATGAATCTTTAGGATGCAGTGTTCAAGGACGGACAAGTGGCTTGCTGTGCCTGTTAGAAATTAGTTGCATATTTCTTTTCTCTCTCTTGCCTTTATCCTGCTTTTCCTCATATTATCCATCTTCTTTACCTAACAGTTGTTTTTTGAGAAAATTTGGGTAGGGATTTCCCAAGTTTTGATGTTTGTAGTTTAGGACCTTAGGTAGTGTCTAAGGGCCTTTATTTAGAAACTAGTAATTATTTGTATGATGGAGGTTGAGAGAGATTTACCCCTTTAGCCTAGGCCTGGACAGCTTGACGAACTTTGTTATGACTGTTCTTCTGAAGTTAAGATGCTTGTATGATCATGGTTAATTTTGTGGTTTAAAGGAATGAAGTTTGGTTATTGGAAGTAAAAGCTTTGTGATTTAGGATGTTAACTTTTCATGGAGATACAAGAGTTAAGATTAAGCATGCAGATTGAAACATGGAGATTAACCTGAAGGTTTGATTGGAGACACAAAATTTTAGTGCATCATGGAGTTATGTTACCTGGACACAAAGGAGATAATGGATCATGATATTCTCTGAGACTTTTTTGTTTCTTTCTAATATTAATTAGAGTTATCATCTGACATGACTTTTCTAGGTTAAAGGTTTTCCATGGTTGCATGGAAATGTTATGCCAGAGGTCTACTAGAATTTATGACCATTTTTTCTGGCGGGAAGGGAGCAGCCACCAGTTGGAATAGAATTGTTTAAAAGAATTTTGTTCAAGGCTTATTTTCGATGAGCATAACTGATGGATCAGGTCATGTGCTTTCCGATTACTTTCAATTTCATATGTAGTTTATCATTGTGGGAGATTCCGGAGGTATTTTCTTGTGGCACCAGTTTATGTGGTTGAGATCTGATTTAATTGTTTTCAGGTGAAAACTATGGGTGAGTGGTTTTTAAGGTCAAGTAGAAGTATTTGTGATTGTCCTTGAGCTATTGATGGAAAACTGGGAATAGTAAGGTACAAAACATGTGTGTTGGGGTTTCACTACTCACAGATCTCTAGTTCTAATCATCACTTTTGGACAATGTTTTATTTTGAAAATTAGGATAGATCCTAAACATGCTAGATGGTGTTCATAATTGAAGACCAATGTCTTTGATTTGGGTTCGTAACTTTGTAATCATTTTTTAGATTGATTTCAGTAGGGCGTTTTGACTTTCTGATGATATGATAGGTTTTGGAAGTGCTTGCCGTTTACTTTTGTGAAATTTTAGGGACAGAAGCCTGATGTTCTAGTCACTACATGTCTGTGTTATATTCTTCCCGTAGTTTTAAGAATTTGAATGCTTTTTATGATTTTCTGACCATTGTGTTGATGGCCTTGGGGATACTTGTGGTTTGCAAATTAGACTTTTTATTATCCATCCCACCTAATCTGTTATTGCTCAAGTGAGTGAATGGCCATAGGATAGTTTCATGCCTATTATTGATAGTTTGATCCTTTTGGTAGCAGTCGTTGACAGTACATAACTAAGGAATCTTTTTCTCAGTCATATATGACTTCCATATCTTGCCGTGAACTTTGCGTAGCTGCAGCTAATGTGTATAGATGCATCTTCTGATTTTGATCCTTTTAAGGTAGCAGTCGTTGAGAAACAGTATTTAACCTTAAAAAAAAAAAAAAATTGGTCAAACAAAACAGTGCAATTGTATGATTTACATAGCTTGCGTTAACATTGTCACTTTGTGGTGGATTGCCTTGGCTAAATTTTGAGCATAATCACTGCGGCCTTGTTGATTTGGAATATAAATTTGTGGTAGTCCTGAAAGTTTGTGTGCAGGAAACTTGGAAGTCAGCTGATGTTTTTCCAAGTAGACTTGCTCTGCTCTTGGCTGCAGAGAGTTGTCCCTTACCTTTTCTCTATTCCATTCCTGCCTGCATTATTTGTATGTTGAATAAGATCTATATGTATTATAAAGTATGTTTAGTAACAGTTGAATAGTATGTACTTCTATTGGTCGAATGGGATCTGATATTGCTGGTTGATGAGCTTCAGGGATCATGTGGTTTTGTTTCTCTTTGGTTGAACTTCAGCTTTCACTACGAGGAAAAAATTGTCGTGCAAGAACCTCGGTGATAATAGATAACGGGCAGTAAAATTCACGGTTTCCATTTTACAATCTACTCTATATTTCATTTTTAAGTATCTTAAATATATTCTTTTTGTAAAAATTTAACCAAAAAATAGGAAAAAACGAGTGTAGATTGCTAATTAGGGAGTGGGTGCTGTGTATTCTTTGATGAGTGTTGTCTATGTATTGTAGAATCTAACAGTCTGTTTTACAATTAACCAGCATGTTATTCACTGAAAACAAGTAAAAGAACTTTAACTTTTCTGCATTTTCGTTGGTTCTTAAATGGAAAATCCATGGATGCAGAACATTTGTTTGTATCATTTTAACAACTGGAAGCGCACAACACACTCGAGTATCCCAGAACTAGATAAGAATGAATAGGGATATCCAACAGAGTAGTCCCGAAAAAGTACTAGAAGAAACCCAACCATGTTATACTAACCTTTCCTTGTAGAGAAATTGTTACTATTTCCTACCTTAGTTTCACCCTCAAATGCCAACCATTTTTGCTCCTTCAACGCACATTACAACACCCTCCTTTTCTTCTTCATACCCCCAAAAAAATTCACTTCGAAACACAAATTAAACCCACAGAAAATCAGCCTGAAAAATTCGCAAGAAAACACACTCTTTACTCTTCCCACTAAACAAAACCAAAGCCCCAGAACTTTCTGTCCACGTGTACGCTCCCAATCCTTCCACTGCACAAACTGGCGATCCCTTAGCCATCCAATCAGATGCCTCCGTTGCTTTGCCGCGGATCGCTCCCTCCAGATAAATACAGAGAGGAACATTTTCTTATGGCGTTAGACGAGTTTAGCGTTCATTTCTAGAAAAAACCGTTGTTGTTGCTGCTCTGATTAGCGATGTCTGCCACTGAAGAAGTCGAAGCTCCGACCGTGGAGGCCCCGCCGGCGACGGAGGAGAAGCCAGTGAGGGAGAAAAAGCTGAGGGATCTGAAGGAGAAGAAGCCCAAACAGCCCAAAACCAAAACCAAACCCAAAACCGCTGCTCATCCTCCCTATTTTCAGGTTAGTTGAATTTAATTTTTGCTATGGTTTGATGGCGGATATGTGTTTTTGTTTTTGTTACTGATGTGATTGTAAATTTTGTGCAGATGATCAAAGAGGCACTGTTGGCTCTGAACGAGAAGAGCGGGTCGAGTCCTTACGCCATAGCCAAGTACATGGAGGAGAAGCACAAGGCAGTGCTTCCGGCCAATTTCAAGAAGACTCTGGCTCTGCAATTGAAGAACTCGGAGGCGAGAGGGAAACTGGTCAAGGTCAAGGCCTCTTACAAGTTGTCTGAGGCGGGGAAGAAGGACAAGAGCGCAAGTAAAAGAACAACTCGAGCTTCGAAGCCCAAGGAGGAGGAGGAGAAGATCAAGACTAAGACTAAGACTAAGACTAAGGTGTCTGCTGCTCCAAAGGTGACGAAGAAGAAGCCGGCTAAGAAGAATAAGAAATCGAGCGCTGCAAAGCCGAAGCAGCCCAAGTCGATCAAGAGCCCTGCTGCTAAGAAACCCAAGAAGGCTGCTGCTTGAAAGCATGTCAAAAGTTGTATATAGGTCTAGTGCTAATAAGTTGAAGAAGGTTATGTGTTTTGGTGTTTAGGACTGTTGCTCTGTTTCTCTTTTGGGAATGTGAAATGTGTAGGTTATGAGTGGTACTGGGTCTCTGTAATTTGCTACCTTTTGGGTTTATGATGGAATGAAACTGACTTTTACTAATTGTGCATTTTGTGGTTGGGTGATTCGGGTTTTATTTTAGTCTTTTTTACCTTATTTGCTGAATATCAATAACCTAAAGAATTCAGATGATTTTAGTCTAAAGAAGAACTTGCTTGTTTGATAGCTGCAATTTCAAACTGCGCCATGATCAAAGGCTTGTAAATTGATGTGAGCCAAGTACTTGTACTCCAAATCTGGTAGATCTTTTGGAGGACAGAATGGATAAGCAAGAAGGGCATTCATGATGTATCCAAAATAAAGTAGAGCAGGAGTGGCCAACAATAGGAATCCCCTTTTTCCAAGAATGGTTCCATTACATATGATGCAGAAACAGAGTCCCATTTAGCAAAAATCAATCCAAAGTGGAATATATTCATAGAATCTGTGATATTTTACTCGGTTAGCTTAATCAGGATTTCTAGCTAGTTTTAGTGTCCAGAGTCCAGACTGCCATGTCTACGCCATATTATTTAGGCTATGGTAGCAACTAGCAACATTCTCTGCTGGAAGATAGAAGGGGGTTCCTCTTCAACAGTATTGGAAAAATTATGGATTACGAGGCTAGTTCCGCTCGGCACGCAAGAAGATGGAAACCGTGAGCCTCTTCATGTTGGTCATATCATCATGTTTGGCCGGCCCGCCAAGTTTAGCCACTAGTTGCTGTATCTGGAATAGTTGGTCGAGCTTTGTCTCAACTACTCCAAGCCTCCAGTCCGTTATGGATCCGTGTCAAAGGCCCAAGCATTGTCAATTTGGATAAACCCTAAATTGTCTGTCTTCTGAGTTATATATTCAAAACCAATTTTATGACAAACAAATTACCAACTTTTGTTAATCTCTTACATAAAATGAAAAGTTTCAAACTTCCCATAATTAAATTACATATGAAATGAGATCTCTATTGGTAAGTAACTATTAGCTTTTTCTTCAGAATGGGATCAAATTTAGTGTTGGTATCACTTAGCAAGTTGTGTCGAGAACATCGGTGTATAAATGCAACATCATGACTCTTGAGAGTGAGGTTACTATTTCTCTCCGGCGCCGTTTGACTAATAAGAATACACAAGATAAAATAAGCCCAGTGTCCCTTTCCCATTGAAACGCTGAATTCCCATTGGACATGATCAATTGGTGTCACTCTACTTGGGTCTTTTTTTTTTCTGAATTGGCCGGTCATGCTTGATTGTTCCATCCAGAAGGGCCGATTTGCATTTCTTGGGTTCCATATATATATATATATATATATATATATGCCATTATGGTACTAGCTATCATTGAAGTTCCAAATGGAAACTTGGTTTGGTCAACCAGCGTAGTAATTGCTATATATTCTTCTTGATCCTCTATCTCGCTCTGTCTGTTCAGTTTCAAAAGCTAGCATAAGATGATCGAGCACTCACTTTCTGAGCTTGTGGTGTGGAAGCTCTGGGTTGGCCCATAACCCGACCAACCCGACCAAGAGACGTAGTTATATATAGCATATTAACATGTCTATAATAATATCCTTTTTAGCTTTTGGTGTATTGGCCTGGTTTGGTGATTATAGAACTAACATGGTTTTTCACTGTACTAATTACACTCATTTGATGAAACGTGAAAGATCCAAACCAAGTGCTCATGAAGTCATGGGCTGCTTCTGAGTTCTGAGTATGACGTTTCTGCGGCGGGGTCGGCAAAAGAAAACTATTTAACTTTTGCTGTACTAAACACTAACATGGAGAAGTGGAAACCTAATCTGTAACGTGCCTTGATAAAACATGGTGGAGCTAATATCTTTCAACTGGATTTATACATATGATTAGCAAGCAACCCATGATCATGGCGAGATGTAGTGATAATTAAGAGTCAAGAACTCATAGTCTTTATGGACAATGTGGAGAGAATGTTTATGAAGTTGACAATGAGCAGCATCTCAACATGTATTCTCTTAGATTCGGTAATGAAATACCATCGAGGCATTTTATCAAAGACTTCACCCATCTGGCTAGTATTATTAGTTGAAAAAACACACCTCAAGCGCTTTCGCCTTTTGTTACAATTATGATATCGAGTATGGAGATAAATGATCTACTACTCCGATTCCAGGATACAAGCTTCAATTCAAACAAATGACAATTAGTGTCAATTACTCATACGTTAAAATGGCGTAACTGATAGAGGAAATACTATAAAGTCTAGGATAATTGGTTTTTTTTGGTTGAACTCGAGCATATATTCATCGATCTAAAATTAGATTGTTCGGATATGAAGTTCAATATTAATACACGTACGTCGTTATTTGAAGAATGTGATCGAGCTCTTCCGGAGTGATGACTTGCCCCTTCTCCTTTAAGGATCAGAATCCGGGATTTGGGTAGGCGTCCTTAATTCTTTTAGGTAGATGTTCTAACTTATAATCCTCTGTTTATATATACCTAAAAACAAGTTCAATATACATGTTTACTTAACTCTATCTCTATCTAAACACATACACAGAGAATAATCTTAACGCCGACCATATTCTTCCCTACCTTATATATGTAGTTCCAAATTAGTCCACATAAATGAACTATTCTAGAAATGGTTTTAAGATAGACACAGATCACATGGTTGTTCTGGTGCTCAAACAGCTGAGCCACTACACCATGAGAATTTTCATCATATGAATAACTTGCTGCTGGTGTAATCATTCCTAATGTGAGATAATGTAATAATTAATATACATGTAGATGCAAAGACTTGTTATGTTCCTATTGGTCGGCATTCATATGCACTACAGTTTAATGTTGTGGAAAGCTGTTTTATGGCTAAGGTGGATTTTTGATCCGAAATAAATACATCGCTAGCCTGTTCTATCTGAAATGAAACAAGGTGGCATTGTATATATATTGATTCCTGTAAAGCTACTACATTTGGCATTCAAATTTGCTCACCACTTTTATTTTGTGGTGATGGTGATATCACCACCCTATTAAAACTTGTCACATCATATAAAATTAATTGAATACTTAAAATATAACTTTTTAATAAAATATCATGATTAACTATAATTGTGTTTTATAACACATGGAAGTTTTGTATTGAGTGGTGGTATTACCACCAAAATATTGGTGATAAGCAAATTTGATGATTAATTAGTTAAAAGTCAAACACGTACATTTACAAGCTAAGAAAGCCCTTCATTATAATTAGGGCCTACTCATTATGCATCATACTGTGGTCAAGTTTTATTTGTAGGTCCGTTAACCCCCCCAAAAGAAAGAAACAAGAAATTAATGTGGTAGGTAATGCCAATTAACACAATTAGTGAATCTGAATCCTGACACAGATAACAATTTTTTCATAAAACTTTGAGCCACTGGCCAAGAGAAGATCGAGCAGGTTTACTTGATAATGATCCTTAACAAAATCAAATACGAATAGTATTCAGGCAGGTTAATTTTAAGTAGGACCGCAAATTTTTTTTAATATTTTTTTTATGAATTTCTCAGTTTTTTGAATTTGGAAAATTTAATATATCTATCTCTATATATATATATATATATATATATATATATGGTCAAGACTTTTGAGTTTTGTTAGTTCTAGAATTGCTTAAAACGCATGATTAAGAGTGGAAAGATTTTAGTGAGAAAATAAGAACATGTGATTTTGGCAAAAAAAAACCATGTGTTATAGTCCACAATTTTAGGTAGAAATTAGAAATCATGGTTTCAGACAATCTTTTCCTTTTTTGACAAAAAGCTTCAGGAGCGATTCCCACATGGATGGAAAAACATATGACATTTTTCGATGTGTTTAGTCTCGCTTGAGAAGGTACCGTTAATCTCGTTTGCATGAGTGTGGACATAACCACTGTCCCATTAGGTTTCTTATCTTGTCCGTCATTAACCTCATTTGTCTTTCTCACTATTAGCTTCACTTGCCCTTTTATCCCTTAACACTTCCGTGAGCATAGACCTAGACATTAACTAATTAACGTGGGCGCGGGCGTGGGTGTACGCGTAGGCGTAAACGTGAATAAGAGTGAGGGCATCAGGCATCGGTGGTTAGCCTGGATCGAGCCACAGTTTATTCTCTAACCATTTCTTAAAAGTAATACGTAGTTGTTGCTAATTTGCAGATATCTCCTCCAACATACAGAGCTCTAATTATTGGCCCTCCTACCAAATACAATATGGTGATGTTTGTTATATGGTATTGGATGGGATAGGACAGGCTTATCTAATATAACAAAAATTATCCCGTGTTTGGCATGACTCAGGACTTATTTAAATGAGACTCTGGAGTCTCAAAACCAGACTCAGCTCCTCCTTCTAAAGTGACACCAAAACTCATCAGACTGTGGAAGCCCCATTCTTCGCTTCAACCTCGCCTCGTCATTCTCACCTATCACCTGCAATTCCTCTCCGTTTGGGCGTCTGGATCGTTTGGGTTTTCAATTTCTTTTCATCTCTTCCTTATTTCTCATCAATTTCTTCTCATCCTATATATGGATTTCTGGTTCTTTGATGGTGCTCTGTCTCTCTCTCTCTCTGTGATTTCATGGAGGTATCAATGTTTTGTGGGCTCGAATAGTCAAGCATGACACGCTGCATGCCAAACAGAGTAAGGGGTTTTCGACGAAGGTCAAGTTGCTGAACACCAGAAATTGACCTCCGTCTGAATCATTAGATCGATTTTTCAATTTCTTCTCATTGATTCCTTAATTTCTCTTTAGAATGGGATTTTTGGTTCTTTAATCATCTCATCTCTCTGTCTCTCTCTCTCTCTCTCTCTCTCTCTCTCTCTCTCTCTCTCTCTCTCTCTCTCTCTCTCTCTCTCCCCTAGACCTGTAAATGGACCGGATTTTGATCCGCTCCAGATCCGTGACTATTGGACGGGTTTGGATCGAACATTTTGATCCGTTGATCCGTTAAGGATCTGAATCCGTTAACCCGTTTAATAAACGGATCGGATTTGGATTTAGGTCGATCCGATCCGTTTTCGTAATAATAAAATATTATTTTTTATTAATATATTATTATTTTTTAAAAATATAAAATATAATGTAATTTTACTTTTGGTGATACTCTTCATGTAGATCATATTATTTTAATATTTTATTAATATCTTATGAGGTATCATGATATAAATTTAATATTACTATTTAAAATTTAAAAATATTTGAAATTATAAACGGATCGGATTAACGGATCGGGTATCCGTTAATCCGACGGATACGGATTTGGATCGAGGTATCAATGATTCGCCGGGTTAATGGAGCGGGTTTGGATCAAATTTTTTTTTTAGTAAACGGATTTGGATTTAGGTCGATCCGATCCAAACCCGGTCCATTTACAGGCCTACTCTCCCCCCCCCCCCTAATTTCATTTCAGGTTGGCCACTGAGCAGATCGCGACTCCATCCAGATGCACACCATTATCAAAAAGATGATCCACAGTAAATACAGTGCCTTGAAAGGAACATGAATGAAAGAAAGGAAGCTCAATTAATGTCAGATGGTAAATTCTCGATTAATTGGAGATTGATATCTCTCTTGCTCTCTTCCTTATCATGTGGGGATTAAATTGTGGATCTAATGCTTTGATTGAATGTATTTTCCTCCTAAAATGCTATCTATTGATCTGGATTTTAAGCTTCTCCATGTAATGATTTTCTACTGAAATGATGCCTATTGATTTGGATTTCCTACTCATGTACTACATATTCTGCTCTTTAGTCATTCCAGCACCAAACATGAGTCATGTATTAGAATAGCATAAGCCAGGCTAGAGTAGTCCAAGACTCTTATAGAAATTAAGGTGGGTAATGATAGTCCTGTAAAACAAATATGTCCCATATATACTAGCTCCGCCATTAATCAACAAGTCACAAAATCTACACAATCTAAATGGTCCACATCTTATTTTGAAGGCACACCACTAACTTTTTATCTGTTCCTTGTAAAAAAAAAACTTTTTATCTGCTCGATCGGCGACCAATCCAATCAGAAATCCATGAGAAAAATATATCATATTACCTTAAGAAAGCATACGCTTGTGTCTTAGGATGTTATCCAATATATGAAAAAGTATTAATCCGAATGTTCTATAATTTTAATCGAAATTAGCTTGAAGCTCACATACCTCAATGAAACCCATAATTGGTTAGTGCATGGCATATATATATTACATATATATATATATACACACACACATATATATACAGATATATGTAGGAAGCTAGGGCAAAATGCATGCATGTGAAGCTAAGAACACTTTAATATCAAATGAGGCCAAAATGTCAAATGAGGACAAAGCATGCCCAACAGTACCATGGTGCACAGCGCATGCTAGACAAGTAAACACAACCCTCGGGCCCACCAAACCCCCACACCTGCATATATGATCATCCAGTTGCCGCTATGGCTTAACCAGCCGGCCACCATCTAAGCTCGCCTCAATACACTGTTTGCTCATTGAGTTCACTTGTATATTATGGTAGCTTGATTAGTTCTCTAGGAACTTAGAAGTGTTTCTTTCTTTCGAATCTTGGTGTGAAAACATTTAACTTCAACATTTCAGAGCAATGCAAGCATGTTTGGTTTGAAACGAAAACTAGGGTTTGAAAGAACCTCTACCTACATTGTGAACTGAAGGGATAAAACAGTATACGGAAAGTACATTATTGAAACAGGTTCTTCTACCAATTTTTTTTTTTTTGGTGGTAGTATATTGTTTACGTTTGTAATTACGTCTACACTTTCTGATTTTTAGAAATTAATCAGCGTTTTTTGTTTAATTTGCGTTTTTGAGTAAAGTTTTGTATTTAGGGTTTATTTTATAAAAATTAAATTAAATCGAAGTCTAAGATGAAGTATTTAAGATATAAACGCAATGTCAATATCAACAAAGTTAAACAAAGATTCAGCGTAGCATTTTGAATATTTGGTGAATTAAACTTTTGTGTAGATGGTATTCAATCTAAAATCAATTGGCTGGAGGAGTTAAAAGTTTATGGCATTATAATGTAATTAAGCATCTGGTAAGGCTTTACATGCATTTCCGAATCTGGGATATCCTGTTAACACTAAATCCTTTCCAGATAATACTTACAAGCAAATATATATGAAAATTTGTGTAAGTTAATTAGCCCTTCAAAGTGGGAGGTAGAGATGGACAGGTATACACTCACAATCATATTTTTACAAAATATGTCTTTGGACCGGTATTTAATCAACCCTCATATATATAGCATTTATATGTAATGCCTACCGATTATGCAGATAATAATTAATTACCTCCCATCTCCCACTCTTATTTCATTTTTCAAATATGCATATTCCCAGATCACAATCCGAGCTCGAACTTAAAAATCCATTCAACTTGTTCCCGTCATCCCTCTGCAACAACAACAATGCCGCCATATCTGAATCATCATGATCATGAACACCAAAGCTTGAGTACTCTCCATGATCACCTAATTCATTATACTTATCTTCTTGACTCAACTGAGAAGCTACAAACTTGTCCAGGTCCCTCCAGTCAGTCACTGCAGCTGCTTTATTGGCATTAATAATGTTACTGCTGCACCCTCTATTATTAATCAACTCCACGTCATCTTCGACATTATTCTCCGACGAAGATATCAGAGACATTGATGAGTTCGGCCTCTTTATTAAGGGAAGAGATGGGCTCTCTAGCTGAGGGAGCTGGACAAAATGATCAGATGGCATGAAAGTACTATTCAAATTGTCAGCTTCAGCTGTGATCTCCTGCTTACACAAGAAACTCTGGGCAGCTAAGAAGCTTTGCGCCTCCCTTTGGGGATGCCTCGAGATGAAATCGGCTGGATCCACGATGGAGCTGACACCGTGAAGTTCGTCGTAGAAGTAGCTTGAGTCCCACCCTTCCATGCTTTTGTTTTGGCTACTGGTTCTCTTCTTGAATGCTCGGCATACCACCCATCCTTCTTCCTGTAAACACTTAAACCAAATGTTTTTATTTGTCAATAAAAGCGTTTCTATTTTGGTGCTAATGATTATGTTGTGGAAATGAGTTGAGAGGGTCAATGGTTCTTTAGGGGAAAAGTGAATAGTTTCTCTTTTAGCTTTTGGAGTTTTCTTCCTGTTCGGTAAAGAGGAGTAGTATGTAGATGTCAATCTAAAGGCGGTGACCATGCAAAGAGAGGAAATGAAGTTTCGCTTTTGACAAACTTAATGAGGAGAAAGCTACACACACCATAAAATGAAATTGATGAGGAAAGCAGCTTAGTATATCCATGCTTTTGAAAGCATGCATCAACTTTTGACTTTGAGTTGGTGAAAGTTAGAGTGCATATGTTAGTGGTCTACGACTAGCTAGTTACGCATGCAAATCAAGCGTAATGCTATTTATATTCCCTATTTCCCTTTAGGAAAAACTTCACTTCCACAAATCACCTTTTCTGAATGTTAGTTTCCGCAGTACACATTTGGACGACCGTCAATCAATCGTTGATATAAATTGAATTCATAGCATACTCTATGTATATCAACAGTTTCTTATAATCATTCAAGTATATACATGTGTACAACTTTTCTTAGTATTATATAACATATTTTTTTTGTGCGAGTATGTAGATGATTTGTTGTTTGTTTTAGTTTGTTACAATATATAATAACTATTGATCTACGGGAAATTACTTTGTATATGTAATGTATTAGTAGTGTGTCGTTTCTCTCATACGTTGTTACATATTAAAATTAAATGCGGTAACTAAAAAAAAATTATATTCACAATTTTGACTGAAATGATACACCATTCTTGTGAGTGGCGCATCAAATACACTAAATAATTACTCATAACTACTTAACGTATCAGTTTTTACAAGTGTGGAGAAATGTGTTGATCGTTAGTGGATTATACTCCACTAGGTTAGTAAAAGTATAGTGGATGAACTAGTTATGTATTTTAGTTTCCTGAACAAGGTTATGTACTAGGTCGCATGAAGAAGTAGAGAGAAGCTAGCTCCTGTCATATCGATCTTGTAGTGGGCGCATGAGGTGATCGATGCAACAGATTCCAAACTCCTGTTTACGACTTCATTTTTTAACAGAAGAGATTGAATCAACGCACATATGATTAGGTCAACAAAGGCTGTTCGAATCTGCTTCCTTTGTTGACCATGAAAGCCAGTACGAGTACTTAAGTTGGTCTAAACGCACCACCTTTAATAAAACATCTTATTAGTGTGTGCAATTGTATGAGTGAGTGAATGAGTGGAAGATCAAAGAGGAGAAAGATGATGCTTTTCAGTAGTACTTGCCTGTGGTGGTCCATTTTCGTCGGATTCGAGTCGGTATTCGTGCATGATCCAGTCGGTTTTCTGTCCGTTCGGTGCTCTCCCTTTGTAGAAAACAAGAGTTTTCCTCATTCCTATCAGCTTGGACTTATCGTACACCGATTTGTCCCTTCCCGTCGCTTTCCAAAACCCGGCCATGGTAGCCCTGTTGGTCCTTGTGCCCGTCGGATACTTCTTATCTTTGTGGCTGAAGAAATACCATTCATTCTGCTCCTCATACCCGATCCGGCATCTATCTGTAGAAGTGTAGATAACATACCACATATATACAAACCCTAATCAGCTTGATCCACAATATTTATGAAATGAAAACCCTAAATTATAATAAAAGTACCTTGCAGATCCCATGGTTCTATTCGGTAGAGATCAATGTCTCTGATGACATCGAGATCGATCTTTTGCGATGCAACTTTCTTTCTAAGGTAATAACCAACGAGTTCTTCATCAGTCGGATGAAATCGAAAACCTGGCGGAACAGTGGACTCGATTGACTCCATGATAGCTTAGAAGTTGGTACTAGCACAGCTGCATCAAATTCACCACTACCATAAATACCAGCTAGCTAGAGCTTCATCATTCTTTAAATTTTAGCTAAAATCAGCTTATAAATAGAGCTAGTTGGCATAGCAGAGAAAATGGAAACTGGGAAAGAAAGTTAGTAGAGGCTTGCCAGTACTTTTAACATAAATTGCTAAAAGCTAAGCTAGAAAAGAAACATTAGAAAATGCAAAAAGGAATAATAGTAATAATAATAAACAATGAAGACTCTATGCACTAAAAAGGTAACAAGTGTTATCAGAGATAATCATCAGCTCATTGGATGGTGAGCAACCCCCACCAGTTTTGGTTTGTTAACAAATAAGCGCGTGTTATATATACAATTATACAGAAAGTTTAATAAATTATCTGATCAGAGACTATAATTTACTCTTTTCCTGGTGGGTGAAAATCAATTAATAGAAAAAACTGAATCATGAGAGTTTGGTATTTGATAAAAACCAAGATGAAACGGGGACAAGTAGAGGTGTTTGTGCTAATGATGCTGTCTTGTGTTGGTGAATGGTGGAAATGATGCATCCAGAACGGGGTTTCTAGTTTAGTAATACTATATATTACTCGATTAACATTTAACAACTAGACCCTAAAACTATAAACTAAAACCAAATTTAAAAATTAAAAGGAAAATTAGAAGGGTTTGATCGAAATGGAGAGATGGCTAAGGTGAGTGGATGACGTGATCACAAGTAAGCACGCGTTTCTCGAAAGAGAAAAAGGTTTTGGAAGCAAAAGAAGGAGGGACAGTCCCGTTCTATTGTATCAAAGCCTGATTCTGAGAGAAAAGGGGAGGACGATATGAAAAGAGAGGTTAAAAGAGAGAGCAAAAAAACACTGAGTGTGAGTCTGAGACTCTGAGTGTCTCACGTATTTCAGAAACGGGGTTCTGACTCTTGTCTGTTTGTCGAGAATTTCCATAGCACATATCTGACTCCTTTTGCTTTGATATAGAATCATCAGAAATTGTTGACTCAGAAAAAAGAAGATGGTAAAAGCTATGGCTACCTATGCTCTTATCTTATCCTATGCATCTTATCTGCATTTGAACTCCTTGTGCTTGCTTAATCTCAATTACTTCATCCTAATTCTGTTCCCAAAATTAAGCAAAGCAGCTATAGCTAGTAGAAGCCTACAGGTAGGACAATCATAATGTTTTTGCACAAGTGGAAATACGTAGGCAAAGTCATGTGTTGCCCCAAGTAGATCAGTGGTAGAATGTGATCGATCACTCGATCATTAACAAACTGACTGCTATCTTGATCTTACGAGAGAGGATCTCGTCGGAGAAACTCCGGTCAAAATTCAACTAGGTTAGAATCATATTCTGGAAAGGGAGAAAAGAAAACTATATATTATACCATCCTTCTCTCATGATCTGGACGGAGACCAAGCTTGAGGGCGATCAACCAAGTCCGATGAAACGACTCTAAAGATGAATAAGTATTGAGAGGCCTACTGTATATAGTACTGTTGGAAATAGCACAACAGTTACTGAAAGGAAGAAAAAGAACCGCAGGAGCTTGCCCTACTGAGGTCGTGCTATGCATAGCTGCTGGGGATTGATCAATCTCTTATAGTAAATTTTTGGACATAATATAAGGCTTTTGCATTTGGAAAAACTTGAGCTGATGGATCAATATTGACCACTAATGGTCTTTTACCAAGAACAAACAGAGAAGACCATCAAACACATACTAAATGATTCCTAATACTAATGAGACGCTACGTTTTCTACAAGAATTTTCCATGCAACCAACCACAAACGAATTAATAGAATAATTAATTAAACTTACCTGAACTGTTGGTGTAATTACGCGTTAAAGACAGAAGCAATGAAGGAGAAGAGGACAAACAATTTGATGTAGGTAGGAGTCTATTCAAACAAGAAGAAGTTGATTTATGTTTCTAATAATCAAACAGAAAAAGAGAAAAGACGAAGAAACTGATCGAATAGAGAAATGGAGGAGAGCTAAGAAAATTCCGTTAAGAGCTGGAGATGGTGAGAATATAAAAGCGAGGAGGGTGGACCGCTCGATTGCGCATGGGTTCATGCTTGTCCCCAGTAGCTGATGTCATTGTCTGTAGCTTCCTACAGAAACCCCCTTTTTTTCCGTCCAATTTCTCTTCTCATGACTCGCGAAATTTTGAACAGGTAACTTTGCTTTGTCGAAATTCTTAATTTGTGACTTACTTAATATGAGTTTCAAAAAGTTATACACTTGACATTGACTTAATTTGTGAATGTTATATATTCACATCTCCGTTATCACTAATTATATGTAATTATGCGGTTTATCTTTGTCATTGGATAACCTATTATGTATTAGATTTTTGAAATCTATATTGATAATGCATGGAGATATTTAGGGTGTTTACATAAGATTGAGAGTTAAAAACCAACTTCGAAAACCTTTTGGGAGATTCCCTAGCTAAGTCCTTACAAAACAAGAGGACTATATTACAGTATAGACAATTCTTAGGTTCACCCTGTTGAGAATATATACATCTCACATGGGAAAAATGGGACGTTGCCTATGAGTTTATAAGGGTTTGGGCCACTCCATCCATTGCCAATTGGTTCTGGATGTGAACTCCAGATTACTTTATCATGGTATCAAAACGGGTTATCCCACGTGTGCATGCCTAACTGCCACACGGGTTCCACGTCACCCAAAGTTGTCCACATGTATGGCTTGAAAATTCGTCACACGTGCGGGGGCGTGTTGAGAATATATACATCCCACATGGGAAAAATGGGACATTTGAGTTTATAAGGGTTTGGGTCACTCCATCCATTGCCAATTGGTTTTGGATGTGAACTCCAGATTATTTTATCACACCCAATAGCATATTCACCTCACTTTTGTTTTTTGTATTTTGTTAGTAATTAGGAAATGAGATTATGAGAGTGAATCGTAGTTTGAATTGGATTATGAATAAAAGGAAATATTGAGTTCTTCAATCCTTCTATGCCTACATCAATGAACCCTGAGACTCTAGTAGTAGTTAATCTTAGCTTAGTCCATGAGTTTAACCAACAAAATCTAAAACTTATGTTTTAGATTTATCATCTATTTTACTATATTTTAGTAGAATCATGTTCGTGGTTTGCCTCAGATAAGTCATATATTATCTATTTAAGTTCTTAAAGGGGAATTGAAGTACCAAAAAATGGGTGATAAAATACTCTTGTATATCTCTAGCTAATCTATCTTACCAAGAAAATACCCTTAATTTGTTTGTAGTCTGTCCCGTTTAGCCGTGGCTGCTACCTTCCCCAATGGGACCCCGACTGAAAGCTTCATGCTATCTTCAACTAACTCTAATCAAAATCGACCTTACGAGATTTCAAGTCACACCAGTGAGGATACAGATCGATTATATTCCCCAGTCGCTTTCCGTTTTCAAACTCTAAAACATTCTCACTGACCCACACACCTGCCACGCTGGCGCTAAATTACAACAATCTCGCGCCACGTGTTGCCGCCAAAACGATCTGAGACCTACCGGCCTCTCCGACTTCAGCCGAGGCTCGCGGCTGGCATGGCTTCTCAGCCAGCTGCTGCAAATTTACCAAAAACTCCTCGACGCCCCGGTCTAAGGTCGTTTTGGTCATTCGGGAGTGATGAAGATCCAGTATTTAGGGGTTGGAAATGATTTGGTTTTCGTTGTGGACGAGTATTTCTGGAGAAGGAAGCGTAGAAAAAGAAAGGGCAAGCGTATAGGGAGGAGAACAATCGAAGCAAGCAGAACAACGTGTCAGCAAAACAGTGGAGAGGAACTTTACGTAGAAGATAAACAAAGCGAAACGCAAAAACATTTTGCAAAGAGTTTGAAGACCTACCTACATAAATTTGAGCTTTCATTGCCAGAGGACCCCCACTCCAATTGGCTCAATGTTACGAAACAAAACTACATAATTTTCAAGTTTGAATTGGTTTTCACTTTTTGCCATAACTAGAGTTTGAAGGTTAAAGTGTTTAATTGATTGTAGACAAATTTATTTTACGAATGAAACTACATAATTTCAACTTCGAATTCGTTTTTATTTTTTGCCATAACTAGGGTTTGAAGGTTAAAATGCTTTAATTTATGAACCGGCATAATTAGATAAGTATATGAACGTAAGAAAATTATTTTCGAATATCCTCTTTCCGGCCGTGCAAAATCTAGCTTGCTTAGGTAGAAAAAGGAATGTGGTGTACGTGGTAGCGTGGTACCTAAGTATATATACTTACGCGGTCCTGGCTCTAGTCATGTTTAGTGACAATTTTGATGGTTATATATGCTATGAAGTCTAAGAGTGCAGCACACTTGTTATAGATCAGTGTGGGGTATGTATCTCTAAGGACCAGTGTAGTTGTTTGAGCGATTTTGCTTACTTGTGTGTCGATCGGTGTATGGTAAGTTGGTAACTACCATATGTAATTATATATATACGAACAACGATTAATGATGACGGTCTAAGATTAATATATACTTGTTTCGATCTTTGTTAGATTACTGTGATCTAATAGTGACTTTCTGCCAACAACATAGACTTTTCTAGAATAAGGTCACCATCTTATCCCACAGAAAGTACCTGTCGTAAACATTTCGAAGATATCAGTGGTTACTAGGCGGTGTGGTACTGTAGTGGTCGTATAAACTAACCAATATGTTTATATCAGCTTTGTTGTAGATAATGATTATAAGTGCCTAAATTTTGATATTTCATGCATGTCATTTTCTTTTTGAGGGTCGAATTAACAAAAGAAAAGAACCTAGGTTTCTAATGTATCAAGCAAAGTTTGCTTCTCTGCAACTTTTGTTTTAGCGAGGCCATTGTTTAGAGAGGAAACCAGTTTAGTTGCTAAGAGAATCCTATATAAAGAACGTAAATTAGTATTGTCGACAAAATTTTAGTCAAAATGATGAGATCTGCTGAGGGCAAAGTATGTGCTATTTAAAACATAAACGTTCATTGACATATTCAAGAATTTATAAGCTAAAAAATTGATGTTGATCGAGACTCACCTTAATCATTAATTTTAGTTTGTTTAAATTTTAAAATCTCCTAATTGGATGACACCGACAACTAAAACAATTTTCATACTGAAAAATTCTGTAACAACTAAATAATTCACTTGGAGTAATATCGATAACTTAGGGGTGAACGCCAATGTTTGCGGTTTGTTGCCGGACGGGTATTAGATGCTATTGCTTGGGGAGTTTGCGGGGAGTTGTTTGGGTATGAGTGGCAAAACGATGTTGGGGCAGGTTCCAATGGTTTGTCTTTGAAGCGCAGTGGTCGTGGTCTATGAAGGCGGCTCGTGGTGGAGCTGATTTTTCGTGGTGATGCGGATTGGTGCTTGCATGGTTCGTGGTGGTGAGCGGCACTGGATCGTGGAAGCATAGAACTGAGGCGGTACGGATCGTAGCGGGGCAGCGCAGGTCATGAGTGACGTGGATCGGGGTAGCGCAGATCGTGCCTGAGTAGGGCGGTGACTTAGGAGCTCGATTCTCGGCTTGTGCGTGCGATCAGTGAGTGAAGAGATGGACTTATGGCCTGGACCTGGACCTGGGCCTGTTTTGTTTTGTTGGACTTGGACCTGAACATCTTCTTTTGGAGCTCTTTTGACTTCTAATTAGTTAGCTTTTCTTTCTAAATAATTCCCTACTTTGTTAGGGAGCTATATTTCTAGGTTTTTTTAGTGAGCGTCATGCAATCTTGTTTACTCTGCCTATTTACTATGTAGTAGTTAATAGTATATAGGCTTCTTATATGAGCATGGAACGGTCAAATGATTGGACATAATCTATGTATCATTGTGCTACTATCACATACTTTTATCTACTCCATGACGGTAGAAGGAGGATATGTAATGACCATTTCTGGCTTGAGTTATTAATATATCGACATGATATTCATTAAAAAAAATAACTTAGGGGTGAAATAACTTATAGCACGAAAAATGCGTATGAAGTCAAGGACTCTGTGTAAAGAATTTTGACTTTTACACAAGATGATGCATCACTGTTTCAATCTGGTGTTGGTAATCCGTTACGGCATAACAGTGGCGGAACTTGAAAGTTATCTTTGGAGGGGCCGAAAAAAAAATATAATTATTATTTAAAAAAAAAAAATTGCTATTTTTCTATAAATGTACATATTAAAATCTGTTTTAATGTTTTCCTTTAAAAAAATTCTTTCTCCAAAACACCAATAATTAGGTTAAAGTAATTACACGAAGAATTAATTAATAGTTTCCTTTCACAAAACATAGGAAACAGAGCACTTTAGGAAAATTGAGGGTCATAACTTAATTATTTTATATTTTCTGAAATAATTTTCAGCCAATCACACATGGCCACATCATATTTTAAATGAGTTTTGGGGGGATGGGCCAGGGCCACCTCTGGCCCCAATAACGGCGTAATGTAGCAACCTCGTTCGATCAGAGAGGGCAAATTAGGGATACGAAATAAAGAGGGTGGTAGTTATGGAACGAAAATTGTCCAAGTAAGCTGCTTAGCCAAAACCGTAGCTAAAGGCTTAGCAGCTGGCTGTCTTCTAGTGGATGCATAGTGAACAGTGATGTGGACGTGCAGTCCACGTAGGACGGTGATGGTCGGCCGTGGGTCTCTAATCATGCAGCGGACCAAATCATGAGCCTCCCTACACGTGGCCCCCACCTCCCCCGCCCCGCCCCCCCCCCTTCACGTTCAAGGTGTCGATCATAGTCTCGTAGCCCGTATAGCTGGGGCGGTCATGAGCAAAACACTCACCAAAATAAGAATCTCGATCTCCTCATGAAAAACACATAGAAATGAAAAAAATGCGGGGAGAGAGAAAGAGAGAGAGAGAGAGAGCTGTAATTGTTAGGGTTAGCGTAACCAGCAAAAGGAGATCCTTTTGGGGAGGGGTCCTATTAGGATCTTAACCCTTTTTGACATCGACCACCCTCCAAACCCTTTCTTTCTCTCAAATATCAATCTCAAAATTACACCCTACCCTTTTCAAATTATGGTTTTGATATAGTAGTTGGTGAAGATAAACCACCATTTATTTCTTTCTGAAAAATGCTTTTTATATGTTAATTGACTAGCTAGTCTCTAGAATATTTTCACTTTCTCTCTTTTATTCTCAAGGTGTGAAACAGAAGCTTCTTTCATGGACATGGATGATCATTGCACTTGTTGTAGACTTGTAGCTACTGAAATCTTACATTTCATTCACAAATTTATAAAATATATTACTTTCTAGATCCTATCAAGTTTCACTGGAGAGCAAAGAGACTATGATTAAAACCAACAATTGTTAGACCCTAATTGATGGAAATTGTTTGTACCTTTCTAGATTTGTAATTGTGAGGAGAGAAAAAGTTCAATTAATTACATGTAATTTGTCATTTCTCTATGAGGCGATGATTATTGATCATCATGTAAATTAGAGTGGACGTCCTGTGGCTAGTTTATATATATATGGATCAGATTTGAAAAAAAGTTAGGGATTGATTGAAGATGGTATGATCGATGCTTTCTAAAATGGTAGAAATATTGTGGCAATGTGGGTTTTTGGTATTGGGTATTGGGTCATAATTACCAGAGATTGATCTATAGCAAGTAGCAAGAGGAGTGTTTGAGGTTGAACCCAAAGTAAAAAGTACTCATGGTGTAATAGTGAAGTTACATTGAAACGGACTGTGAAAAAGAAAAGGGAAAGAGAAAAAGCAATGGAGAGTACAGATTAATATGATGTCCGAAAGATTGAAGTGGAAAAACCATTCATGTGGCAGTGGTATATAACTATATATTTAGTCACATGTTCTTGTGTGTTTGTTATATACGTACAGTTGAATTGGGTTCTCTCATCTGGGTTCTCTTTGGGCCTTAAACTGGCAAAAACAATATTTAGATGAGGTAGGTTTGTGAGTATGATATTGATGGCTACACAGGTTATACTTGAATTGCATGTCATGGAGATGCACATGTTTGGCTATCATGCTATGTAACTAGCTAGTTGTTATATTTGAATTAGGGCCAAATACAGTGTTGAGAATATATACATCCCACATGGGAAAAATGGGACATTCCTTATGAGTTTATAAGGGTTTAGGCCACTCCATCCATTGCCAATTGGTTTTGAATGTGAACCCCAAATTACTTTATCATGGTATCAGAGCGGGTTACCCAAGTGTGCATGCCTAACGGCCACACGGGCTCCACGTCACCCAAAGTTGTCCACATGTATGACTTGAAAATTCGCCACATGTGCGAGGGCGTGTTGAGAATATATACATCCCACATGGGAAAAATGGGACCTTGCCTATGAGTTTATAAGGGTTTGGGACACTCCATCCATTGCCAATTGGTTTTGGATGTGAACCCCAAATTACTTTATCATACAGTTCATCATGACGATAGTATAGCTAGTCACTTGTTCTGCCTTTATTTATTTTGATGAAATGGGATGAGGGAGGAGATTCCCAGCACCTCAAAATTTATTAAAGAAGAGAAAAAAAAATTACAAGGGAGGGGATATAAAGAACTACCTAAAAAAACAGAATAGAAATCAAATATCAAAAATGAAAATTTGAAAGACATAAACGGTCCTCATTACAAAGCGAAGCAATAGGGGAACTATATTCCACCAACATGATTCCCTTCACAAAATATATGAGAGGAGCAAAAGTGCATTTGAGAAACATGGAATAAACAATTTTTCCATTCTACAAGCAGTTGCCAAGGCACTGAAGAGAGAGACCGAAGAAAATCAAGAATAATAGAAGAGTCAACCTAGCCAAACATGTTTCCCCTGTTTTTAACTCAAGCTAGTTCGATAGCTTTGATCACCGCCATTACATTTGCTGCAACTGAGCTAGGAATGTCTAAATTAGAGCCAAAAGTACTGAGAACAACTCCTTTATAATTCTAGAAAATAGCACCATAACCACCATGACCCGATTCATGCTTTCAAGCACCATCATAATTAATCTTGATCCACCCCAAAAAAAGAGAATGCCAATTAACTTCTATAATTCGTGGGGCATGACGCAACCGACATGTCACCCCAAAACATTTCAGAATTCTGAGATCTTGAATTCAATTATTCATGCAGCCCCTAGCAATGCCGCTAGCAGCTTGGATTAGTCTACATATACCAACCACAGTAAAATTAAGTTTTGTTATCATATTTGGTTATATTTGCTAGGCACTTGTTCTGCTAAGTGTTTGTCATTTTTGAATAGCTTTCGGAATATAGACATTAACATAGTTTGATATATATGATTAGCCCATTTTCGACATCAAGATCAAAGTCTTGCAGGGCACGATGGTTGTAGCTAACACTTCGTAGATTGACCTTAAGCAGCAATGATAGAGAGGTTATCATCTTGAACAGAAACTCTACAGGTATGAAATGGCCCATTGATTGAGAAAGGATTGGAATAGATACCATGATGTTCAAGCAGCAGCAGAAGATGATAGTGGGGATTACCAAGCTAGCGTTGGCCCCGAATGTGGCCTTTGTTGTTAATAAGAGCTTTTCCAGGGTTTACAGTGGGGGGTCCAAGTCGAAATCGATGATCATAACGCGCCGATCGAATTGACTTGCTAGATCTGTTGCTTGTGTTGCACAGACATGCCTTTTTTGGTTCTAGATACAATTTAACACTGATTAGACATGCTGTTTGTGAAATTGTTTGGGAAAAAGGTCCTGATTTTGTTTCTCAGCTGAAAAAGTTTCCAGCCTTCCAGGCACATATATAATTTCTGCAGAATAACAATTAGGTTATAATATATAGCTCAATAAAAAGCAAGTTGCTTATTGAGCAGAAAATTAAGAAGAAAAAGAAAAGAAGTATTCTGAAATCATAGCAACCATAATGAACTTAGACAGATATGAAATGTTGTAGGAAGTGGACTTATCACCAAAGTTATAGAAAGCATCACAGAATCATTACACTTTCACTGACTCTCACTGAGAATATTGCCACATACACATGATCCTTGTTCTTCTTCAATGGGCTTCCTTCACTTATTTACATCTCTGGCCCCAAAGAGTTTCTGAACCAAACGTGTGGCCGATACCTCTTCGATGAAAGTGTGGAATGGCTAAGCTGTAAACATCTTCTGCAGTAGTTTTGAGATTAATCATCTCTGTTTCATAAGCACTAGGACAAGTTGGTTTAAGCAGAATGATGGAAGAGAACTTTTTATGGCAAAATCACCGTGTATTAATTCAATGTTAAGCATTTATCTGCACGGTTAATGTCTGCTCCATCAAACTAGTCATAATTATCATACTTTAAACTGACCTTCCAATTATTTTTAGTGCTAGGGTAGATATTGATGAAGAAGCAAGTGAAGATATGAACGTCATAGGTGAAGGACCTAATGGTACTTGTGTGCAAAAATGTGAATATTACTCCGATACCTCAAAGAAAAAGAGTGATTATTGACTCACAAAATAAAACAAAAACAAACAAAAATTTAAGAAATTCTTGCTTCAGTTTCAGCTTAAGAATCTATAGTTGGAAAATAATGGTTGAGCGGATCGGAGTGAACTATGCTTCTGCATAGGTCATTGTTCGACCGTTCGATTCCTTACATCTCCTTTGAGTTTTTTTTTTATATTCTTATTTACTAAATGAGAATAGTAATGTTTATATACAAATGAGAGCATATTTAAATTTTAAATTGAGGAGCTCAATTGGCAGAGTAATTACAATGTATGTATCCTTGCATCTTTATTGATTTATTTTAAATTTTTGAAAAGATAACAAATGAGATCAAGTATATTAAATTGGGGATGTAGCTCAATTAGTAGAGCAATTGCAACACATGCAATAGATCTTGGTTAAACTATTTACGTCTCCATTGAATTTTTTTTCTTATTTTTTTAATTAAAAAAATGATAAATATTAATGTTTTGGTTTGTGTCAAAAATTCATTTTTCAATGTAACAAAAAAAAAAAAAAAATCATTTTTCAATGCCCCATTAAAGGCCCACTGGGTCTTTCAATGCCCATTAAAGGCCCAGCCCATTCACTGGGGCCATTGAGAAGCTTCGTGGGAAATTGCCACACTGTCCCTCTGAAGACAAAAGACGCGTGCGACTCCAAAACTCTCGCAGCGATTCCCAAATCTGAGAGCCAATCCCAAAAAAATGTCATCCACCACCTTCAGCGGAGATGAAACGGCACCGTTCTTCGGCTTCCTCGGCGCCGCCGCCGCCCTAGTTTTCTCCTGTAAGTACCAAACTCTCGCCTCTCGAATCCAGTCCCTCTCTTTTTTCTTTCTCGCATGAAATTTGAGATTTTAGGGTCTTGTTTTTAGGTATGGGCGCGGCTTACGGAACGGCGAAGAGCGGCGTCGGAGTGGCGTCGATGGGCGTGATGAGGCCGGAGCTGGTGATGAAGTCGATTGTGCCGGTGGTTATGGCGGGAGTGTTGGGTATTTATGGTTTGATCATTGCTGTGATCATAAGTACGGGGATTAATCCAAAGGCCAAGTCTTATTATCTTTTTGACGGCTATGCACATCTCTCTTCCGGTCTTGCTTGCGGCCTCGCCGGCCTTTCTGCCGGTATGGCTATCGGAATCGTTGGTGATGCCGGTGTTAGGTGAGCTGTTTTAGTGGTTTTCTTTCTAGTTATGTTTGAATGTTTGATGGCATTGCAAATTGTCAAAGAATTTATCTGGTTTCTTGTAGTCCCGGGGCAGATTAGGATTGAATACTTCTTGGTGTTTCGTATGAGTTTGGATGGAAACAAATTTGTTCGTTCTTATATATACAAATAATACAATGCTTGCTCTGTTGTGGTTGTAAAGAGACATGACAAATTGAATTGGATCCTGATGTTCATGCCGTTGATTTTGAGATTCTCGTTATGGATAAGTTGTCTGTAAATGTGATTACCTTTTCTTTTCTTTTTTTCATGTTGCAATGACTGTGAAGAAACATAAATTCTATAACTTCGTACAAGTACACCAGATTGTAATACTGATGAGTCCTTGTTCTGTTGTTGTCGTTTGGCCACTATGTATATAATTTCACCAAAATGTATTGTGTTCTATTGGATTCGTGCTCCAGATTTTACGTGCATAGTACGCTGTTGATTTGGATTGCCGTTTGCTTGATTCTCATTTTGCTGAATTGATTTTTCTTTTGCAGAGCTAATGCACAGCAGCCAAAGCTTTTTGTTGGAATGATCCTCATTCTCATTTTTGCTGAAGCGTTGGCTCTGTATGGTCTGATCGTTGGTATCATCCTTTCATCCCGAGCTGGGCAGTCCAGAGCAGATTAGAGGTGCCATTCGGGCCGGCTTCTGATGCGAGTGTGATTTGCATCTTCGGTGACTCACCGGTTGAAGATGCTCATTCAGTGTGTAGTGTTCAGTGTGCAGTCTTGTGTTATGTTATTCAGTCTTGCATAGGTGGGAAGAAATATCCTTGTCTTTTTGTAGGATTGGTGATTTGTCTTGGAAATAAAGCTTTTCTTCACTTTCTTTGGCTGTAGAAATTATGATTGCAAAGTTGAGTAAGGCACTAATCTTTTATTTCTCTAATCATCATCGATGAATTCAATCATCTGATTACCATAATACCGTCAATGCCTTTTGGGGGAAAAAAAAAACACGTTATTCATCTTTAGGCACTCTCAAAACGTGCTCAGCATCATTTTGTCTAGTGACATAAAGTCTTCATTTCATAAGTGAGAGGTCGTGAGTTCGACCTACGCAAAATTAGTTGTTATAATTCTCAGTTTGCTGTTAAAAGTGTCATTAAAAGTATAGAGACATAATGATTTAAGATATAAAAATAAAGGAGATATAATGAAATTTAGCCGTTTAAATAAATATTTTTTTAAAAATGTATTGAAAAGGAAATTACCAAAGAAACAATTGACGACAATTGTTGAAGAATGAACCATTGGTAATTTGGTAGTGTAATAATAGCCCTCAACTCAAAAGTGAGAATTCTTTCCTCAGAACACGAGAAGGTGGAAGTTCATAATCAACCACCGAAGAAGAAAAAAAGTTCATAATCTACATTGGCTGGGTAAAAAGCCGTATATAACACTCATGGAATTACTTTACAATATACTAGGGAAGCATCAAACATTACATCTAGCTCTAGTTTACAACCTTTCTTACAGTCGATTACAATTAGAACAAACAAACGCAAACGGAACATTTGCAAAGGAACCATAACCATATACATGAATGATATCAGACACACTCAAAACTACTACAATGTTAATCCCAGAACAATCTTAAACAAGATGCTTCAAACTTTCTGTCCATCGGTAAGATCTCCGCCTCGTAATTGTGTCTCGAGGTGTAAATCTGAGTCCAAACATCTCCTTGAAAGCCTGCTCTGGCTCTACTGAACCAACCAGCTTCGCAACAACATTGGCACTATCTGCGATGTGATCCATGTTGTTTGTGTCACTCCACAGGCGGTTCGCCAATTGCAACCTCCTATTCTTTGAGTTTAGCCCAATACCCCACTTCAGGTAGAGGTTATCTCTTTCATCTTTGGAGAGCCTCTTGCTCATTTGCTTGCTCAGCATGTGTCTCTCACTGCATAAAGCCCTCAGGCTAGTCATAGAATAAAACATGTTGAATTCAATCAATGCATACACACACTATAACCAAGTGAAAATGTGAAATACTAAACTAATAAGAAATCAGTTAGATACCTTGAAGCGGGTGTTAGACCATCTTCCAAAGCTTGATCTCCCTTAAGAAATGTGCCTTTGAGGAAGGACAATCTCCTGAGCTCAACCTCCATGTATATAGAATCACTTGGATCACCTTTAAATAGCAGGAAGAAGTAAGTCCTGTGAACCAATGACACATTGCAAGCATGCCAAAGTTCAACAATCTCTCTTTGCAGCCTCTTGAATTCTGATGGCCACATTGAATCGCTTTCCTCATCCATAGGCATTGGGTCCAAGCCAACATCTTTCACATCCCTTGTAGATGGATTGGGCCTTAAACCTGTCTCTGGTATAGGCTTTGTATCTGTCTCCGGTACCTACCATTGGATACAACAGTTGTTAGTAACCAAAAAAAAGGACAACCGTTATTAGCTTTACAGTTTTTTCGATACAAAAAAGAAAAAGTACAAGGTACTACCCCCAGTAGCTTTACAGTTACTACTATTAGATTCTGTAACTCATCTTCTTTATTCTCAAAGGCCACATTAAAGAAATAAGGAACTGTCTCTATATCTTACTGAAGTGCTCATTATTTTCCATTGTGTCTGCTAAAATTCTTCAGAAAGTAATTCACTTGCAAACTACCCCGCTTTCAATTCGGGTTTGCACCCGTCTTTATATAATCAAAGCACCAATAGGACCAACAAGAAGGGCATTGCTCTTCCCATCATTGCCCATTAATACCTATTAAATGGATACTACCCTTGTCCCTTGGTAACCAATTCGAATGGTTTTTGGTATATTTCAAAGTGATAAAAAATGAAGACACTCACCATAGAATCAGCAAGTTGAGTAATGCACTGGGTGTCCACCATTTCCTTTGTTCCTTCAACTAGAGAACTGCTTTCAGTAGCCTTTTCATTAGTTGTAGTCACTTCATTTGTTTCTTCAACTAAAGAACTTGTTTCAATACTCTCGTCATTAGTTCCGGATTCGGTATTCTGTAGTTTACACTCATCAGAAGCTGCTGCAGTTCTTGCAGAAAACTGAGAATCATCATACTTGAATGAAGGAAGTTTCTTTTGCAGACCCTTGGGCCTTCCTACAAAATTTTTCTCAAACTCGGTTGGAGGTGTGCTCTCATTATAACTTTTCTCAAACTCAATCAAAGGCGTGTTCTCATTCTTCTCTACCATCTCAAGCCAACATGAAGAGAACGTAGTCACAAGACTTGCTTTACAACTTCTACTCCGCCTTAACTTGTAGATCAAGGGGGTAGACATCTGTTTCTCTCGGAGCCATTGAGATGTCTTTTCAGGAGATTGAATGACAAAACCTTTATGGTTCAATAGGGGCGACTGCAATTCTTTATTGGTGCCATCTCCATTCTCAACCACTGTCAATCCTGAGGTAGGTGTGTTTGCTGCAGGAGATGACAGATTTGAGTTTTGGTATCTGCTTCTGCTTGAATCTGATATATTTGATGCTACATATCTGTTTGTGCTTGACTCTTCCATTTCAATGCACCGAACTTCTTTGCAAACATCTTCTGAATTTACATCAGACTGTTCTTTGTTCTCCTCCTGATGCAGATTGGCATCAATGGAATTAGGAAATCTAACTGGCAACTGGCTGGAGGAGAACGTGTGTGGGATCAGGAAATTGTCATCAAAGTCCGGAAGTTGGAGTAAAGTATCATCAGAACTAGTCCTACTGTCTACATCTGAATACTGAGATGTGGAAAAAGATCTAACGCTGCCTCGGCGGTGGTGAGAACCAGCCAGAACAGGTATTGCTGATGGTTGAATTTCAATGTTCTCCCATGAATTTCGCACTCGCAATTTGGGGTAATAACGATCCAAATCTGCCTAAAGTGACATGAAAACAAACTGCACTTAGTACAGGCAACACATATTGTAGTAAATTGGATTCTTCAGTTTAGAAGCACATACTGGTGATGGTTTATCATCTTCAAGCACTCGTACCAGATCCTTAACCTGAGATTGAGCAAGGTCTCGTTGCAGAGTCAGCTCTGACACCTCTTTCTTAAGCTGCAAAGTGGAATAAACAAAACCAAAGATCCAGGTTATAAACACAAGAATGGTTATAAACTATGGTTTATATCAAGCCAACAAGGTATGCAATAAATACAGACATCCTGAGATTGACACCTGAGAGGAGTAAAGAATCATGAGGCAGAACAAAAGCAGATAGCATTCATTGATAAATCCTCTTGATCAAATTGTAGAAAGACCAGGAAGAAAATATTTGAAACTGTTTGCATGTTAAATTTACATTTCACATTAGCTTTCAGTTATTATCATTCATAATTGGAGTCTTCCTTTTAGATTCTTTAGTGATCTTTACAAGCTCAGCATTGTTGCTGGTCTCTAGATTGTGCTCCTTTTCCCTGTTTCAGATATATTCCACCATTCATGATGACTTTATATCCACGATTTAACATTCACTGAACTGAACTAAAACAGTGTTTAAAAAGATGAAAATAACAAAGAAGAATCAAACTATATCGGAAAGATAATGAAATAAATGACAAATGAGCAGAAGTGTTGGAGATAGATCTGAATGTACTTCAATTCAAAAGATACTAACTCTTATACTTGATCAGCTACCTTTTCAATTTGAAGGTCTTTTTCTCTCAGTAGAGTATAAGAATCAGCTGGAACAATTTTTGATCCCGAAGATTTCAACTCATTCTCTAATTTAGCCAATTGCTTTTGCAAATGCTTCACCAATGTTTTATCTGACATGACTACATTAACCTGTGCATTTGTTGTCACTTCTTTAGCACAACTTGCAAACAAAAGGGTGTTTCTTGATTGCTCAACATGGCTATGTGCAGGACTCAAAGTACAGATGATGGCAGTTCTAGCATTTCCTCCTAAGGAGGACTGTAGTATTCGGGTTAGCTTTGAATCTCTGTAAGGAATATGCCCATTTCTTCCCTTGCTGCATGAAATATCAGTTGAACAACTTAGTAATTGATACATTTCTTCTTATGCTAGAAATTAGATTGTAGAAAAAATCATGCAAAATAAAAATGAAGGCTCAGAACTACAATTGCACAAAGTAGAATAGGTTTGGCAAAGATTGTAGCTGAAATGACGAAGTGAAAAAACAAGCTACAGAAGCTCACCTCAGCTTACGGATAACAGTGCCCAGAGTTAGTAAACTGCGATTTATGTGGCAACCCTCTTTCAACCTTGTGCCAGCTGATAATGTCTGGGATGCACGCTCACTTCCAGCAAGATCAACAAAGTTCTGCACGAAAAAAAAAAGAAAAAAGAAAAAGTTATTGAATTATTCATTCTGTTGTTATTCGCTATTCATAGTTTTTTACTCACCTAAAAAAATATATATATATTTAGTCTTTCATTTTGTTATTTTTTTCCCATAAAAAAAATGACAATTCTTACCACCATAGCAGTAAGGGAGCTTGACTTGTCATAGCCAAGAAACTCACGTGCTGAACTTTCTATTACCTGATCAACCACAACACAGTGTTCAGGGAAAGACACATAGTTGTTAGGCAAATAAACGTTGCTTGAACCAAAAGAAATAAAGAAAGACATCTGAAACATCAATCTTTTATTAAGGAAAACCAATCATACCAATCTGAGAATCTGATGAGACCTGGAGCTTGCTTCATTTAAAGATGTTTCTCCTATCTGTCTTTGAGCTGTGAATAGGAAGAAGGCATTGTTTAGCTGTGCAGACATAGCTATCAGTTGAAAAAAATACTGGCTAAAATGATCCTTACCTTCGCAGACAGATAGAAGTTCTCTGAAATGATTCCAGTCCCTTAGAGTTTCCTCTGTAAGTTTTTCAACAATTGTACCTCTCTACAAAAAGATTAACAATTAATCCGAAAAACTTACAAGTACCAGTTCTGCTGCATATTGAAAATGATATTTACCTCAGGATCATCCAGAAGCCTAAGGGGAGTGGTATCTGCACTAAGAAGGTCCCTAACAGATTCGTTGTAGATCTCCAAAGCAGAGAATTTTAAAACAAATTCTCTCTCCTCGTGCTACATACAATAAAGAGTATTGCATCAAACATAAAGAACCAAGGAGCATAATCAAATTCAGAGACAAAATAAAGAAACACTACTAATACATAAAGCAAAATTACCTTATCTATATAGTCATATAAATCTGCAACAGCGTACTCAGTAATTCCACTCATGGTGTATGTCTTTCCACTGCTTGTTTGTCCATATGCAAAAATACTTGCTGGAAGAAGATTATCATAAAAAGGATGAACATATATTTTTGAAGTTAAAGAAATTTTACAAAATAAAATAGTGTGAAAAGAAAAGAAATTGCACTGTACTCACAGTTTATACCACTGGCAACTGAAAGAGCAACTTTCTTGGCTCCTTCTTCATACACCCGCCTTGTGGAGCAATCCGTACTAAATACTCTGTCTGGTATTAAGAAAGGAAAAGAAATACAGATTAGAAAACTAAGCACATTTCAAATCTGAATCCATGTTGTGATAGTAACACTATCAGCTGTACAAAATGCTTTACCAACAAATATCCAAGAAGGTTCTTGAAATAATCTCAGAAGAAGAATAAGAAGGGGGATAAAATCAGGAAACTAGACACAAATTTAAAAAGCAAAGAGAGTATTTAAATCACAAAAGTTTCTGAAACTCTCAACAATGGAAACTAGTTCAACCAATATGTTTTATAAAAATGGTACAATAAGATTGTAGGGGGTTCAGAAACTGTACAGGCCTGACCATGATGACCATGCCAGCTTTATCTCAAAATCCTATAACTTGATGAATTTAGACATAGAAACTTAGAAATGAAATTCATCAAGAAAATCAAAAAAGTTTACGAAATTGCAATGCTAGAATTTCCTTACCGAATGTGTAGGCAGTTGGGTACATGGAGCGCTCAGAAATGGAAAGGTTGTTCCTGTATATGATAGTGTTGTCATTAATACATTCCCAATCCGACACATCATTCCTGGCAGTCTCCTTCTCGTTCAAAGGACGCAGCCGAACAGAAACGAGTATCCTCTCCCCGTGGCCTGGCTCCTGCATTGGCTCCTCCTCACCAATGGCCACCATTTTCCACTCTTTGTCCCCCTCCTCTTCCAAAACCCACCTCCAACAGAGGTCGATTAGAACAATATATCACAACTTCAATCGATCCCAACAACGAATATCAATCATTGACTCTTATGTTCAGCTCCCAATGACCTTTTTCTTCCTATTCAACTAATGTATCCATGTTTTGGAACGCTTTCTAAAGCAAATGTGTTGCTGGGTTTGTACAGGACATTATGGCCACCACCGAAGCTACACACCCACAATCATCATCTGCACCAACAAATTAATCATTCGTCAGTGCGTATTATATTCACTGTTTTGTCTCAACCATGGAACTGAATTTCTCCGCCTCCTTTTTAATTCACAAATGTGGGAGATAAACACATACCCACAAAAAACCAGTGGCCACCGTATTATAATGCAAATCTTGGATTTTTCTAAGATGGTACTACTCCAAACACAGGCTGTCAAAACTCTTATTCTAATCCAATTAAAAAAAAAAAAAAACACCTTTCACAGTTTCACAGAAACAAAGATTGAAGATGAAGAAAGAGAAACAGGGTCTCTCTTTTTTTTTAACCTTGGGGGTTGAGAATTCACAGTTATTCAAGGAATGTTTGTGACCCCTTAATGATGGTTTTGTTGATTTTGGATGTTTCCCATCTTTCTAAATTTAGCTCTGTACAACCAAATCCAGACAAGCACTCCAACCCCATTAACCTAAAAATAGACTCACTCACTCACAATCCAAAACACCACTTCCATTTAATCACAACAAATGCCAACATTAATTTGACACAAAAAGCACAAAACTTTTGACAAACCCAGAACCCAAATTAGTAAAAATTTTCCACAAAACCAAACCCAGACAACTCTCACACAAAAGTGAAACCAAATCACACAGAAACCGTACTGCTCCATCCTACAATTGAGCAACCAAAAAAAAAAAAAGGGTAAAAAATTTCGGCACCTGGTGCAGAATTGGAGATGGGAATGCGAATCCGAGACCGCCATTGGTGAAAAGATGGGAGGTTGAGCTATATCTCTCTTTCTCTTTTAAGGGTTTATGAGTGTTTTGGGTGGTTATGGAGTCTACTTCTTCATTTGGTTTTGTTTATAAATCATTACATATTACACATGGGGGTCTTTGAATAAAACTACCGCGCTAACGCAGGGACGACTGGTTAACCAGGCGGGAAATGACGGATGTGCCCATGAGGTTGGAGTTAATTTTCGCGTCGCGGCGTACCAATTGAATAATTGGTGGCCGCTGTAAAATCGGCGGAGGCACATGACTGACTTTTCCGAGTAGACTCCCTCTATGGACTTTCCCACCGTCCATGTTACGTGTGTCCAAAAATTTCACATTAATAATTAAGGAAGATATCCATTTTGGATTAAAAAAAGAAAAAACATATCCGTTGAAGAATATTTTGATGTTTAGTTTTCTTGATCGAAGTTAGTATTTTAGTTCCGAACTATTTTATATTCGTTAAAAAATAATTAAAGCATAATCATTAATTAAGTGTTTTTTAAGACTCTATAAATAATTTCTTCAACTATTGAATACTGTTACACAAAACAAAGTTAATTTTCTTTTCGCTCCTCACAAAAAAAAAAAAAACCAGATAAAATTAATAACTAAAAACATCTCTACATTGAGCTAGATCACTTAGTGATTTTTTTTTTTTTTTTTTATGTTTAATTTTTTCCACCACAGCAAAGAAGCATTTTCGCTAAAATTATATCCAGATAGAGCGAGAGAGAGCTAATTTTATTGGAAATATAAGTAGATGAATAAAACGGGCAAAGGAAAAGAAAGTGATCATTTCATTAACCAAAAGAGTAAAAGAGCAGCATATCGTGGCATGCAGGCCTCTTTTATAAAACTATATAAAGTCAGCTTGGAGACTTTTATTATATGTCTCCCTAAGAGTGAAGCAAAACAAATCAAAAGCTGCTAAAGCCAAGAGTATGGGGACCGTCTTCCTCCTTTGACCAAAAGAAGAGAATAATAACACACAAACCACCCCATGTGAATCGAAGAAACGGCCCTTAACATTAGAAATTTATAGGACCCCAGGTCCAATATTTGCATCTGTCGAGCTGACAACTACTAAATGAACAAATGATAACAAAAGATAGAAAAGCTAAAACGATGTCGGGAAGGCAAAACTTCGTGCAGCTCTCTCTCTTGGATGAGTTCGTGAAGATTTTATGTAAGAAAGGTCTTATACATGTTCAATTATCATTGATAGCGGTAGTGAAGAAAGCTAAAGATTGAAGTGGAAATGTCTTTGTGTGTGACTCACAGCGAGAGACATCTCAACGCGCAACTTCTTCAGGGATGTCATCCTCTCCGCTTCGAGATTTTCTTTAAAAAAAAAATAATAAATAAATAAATAATGTATGGAATCAAAATCGCATGTGAGAGTGGAATGAATGGCTACAAACTGATAATTAATATGCATGCTATTTCGACTTCAGAAAATACGAGCAATCCATGCATGTGCTGGTCCCAACCTCCACCCATTTTTCCAGTTTTAACTTTATATTTCCGAAGGAAATATTAATTCATATATTCATAGCTGCCGACAGTAAGATATTTCTTTAATTTCAGCTACCATTTTCTCTGTTTTATGCAACTCTTTTATAATTTTTCATAAACTGAAAACTAGCTGATCAGACCTCACTCACCTCAGTAATTAATGGTTAATGGTTTTCGTTTCTGTAGTATAGCTTTAGTTGAAGAAGTACGTGCAGCTAGTCGATGAGCTACTTATTAGTTTGGTATGAAATCTGAAGGAATTTAGATGAGTTGCAAAGTAGGTTTCAAACAATAATGAACATTATGATCTTTGCTAGCCTTAACAACCAACTAATTAGTGTTAACCCCTTCCTACGTTTAACACCAATTAACTAATTAGTGTTAACCAACTAATTAATTCTAACCCTTTTCTTTACTTAGTAAGTACAATGGCCACTCAATGATGTTAACTAAATGGGAAAATGATCATTTACCTAATTTTGAGGTTAATTATCCCCACTTACCCAAACACTCTAAAAGATCATTTCCCTAATACCCAATTAAGTATTTTTTATTTCTTTTTTATTTATTTTTGGGACAATTTTGCCCTCTCCTTCTTTGTCAATTAGAGGGAGAAGTGATTGGAGACCTTGCCGGACTCCGGTGACCAGTGGCCGACTGCGGACTCCAGTGACCGGATTCCAGCATATGATTTTATTACCCCCAATAATACCCAGTAATCATATTATTGCCTCCCAATAAACATATTATTTCTCTCCAATAACAAGTTTATTGGGGATCAATAATTAGTGAAAAATGAATATGTTTTGAATTTTGAAAACTTTCGGAGGTTTATTCAAATAAATAATTTTATTATTGCCCCTCAATAATCTTATGATTGCCCCAATAAACATTTTATTGCCCCTCAGTAATCTTATTATTGCCTTCCAAGAATCTTATTATTGCCAATCAAATCATAATAAAAAAAGCAATCACTACTGGCAAAATTTCCTTCCATTCTCAGAGTTCACTGTTTACCACAAAAAATAAAATTTGACCACCCAGAAAATGTTGTGGGTAGCAAAAAAAAAAAGTAGAAATTGATTTGGGCACCCAGAAAAGCTCTGGGCACCAATCACCATCTTCGCCGCTCTCTTGCATCAGAAACACTTCCTCCCAAGTACGACAACACCTGCAAGGAGATCTTCAAGGGCTGGAATTGCATTTCCAGCAACAAATCCAACGGCCGCAAACTCGTCGAGTGGAGGTGGAAGCCTAAGCACTGTGATCTGGCGAATCTCCGGCCCTAACGGTGAGGGGACTGGGGTTGAGCGGTCGGAGGCGGCTCGGGGGTGCCATGGTCGTGGTGGCGCGGTCGAGCTTTGCTTGGACGAACCCGATCTAGGTTGGTTTTCGTGGATCCGATCTGGAGAGGCGTTGTTTGGCTGGGGTGGTGATCCATGGAGCGACGGTGGTGAAAGGATGATGAAGGCGGTCTGGCGAAACCGGCGGGGCGATGCAGTTGGCCGGAGGTGGGGAGAGAGAGAGAGAGAGAGAGAGAGAGAGAGAGAGAGAGAGAGAGAGAGAGAGAGAGAGAGAGAGAGAGAGAGTCTGAAAGGAGAAATTAAGATGGATGAGTTTCAATTTAATTAATAGGGGCAAAAATGGCAATAGATATTAGATTGGGTAAATGAGGTTAAAAAACTCTTAGTGGAGTAAGTGAACAGTTTTTTAGCTGAAATTGAGTAAGTGGTCACAGCCTCTAACTAAATTAGGTGGTTTTGGTGGTAATGAAGGAATTATTATTACATATTAATTGGACACGCACACACGACAATATATATCTAATGGTGTATTTCGACTAATTATTGTTTGACATATTGTTTCTTGGTTTATTTTTCAGTGTTTCGTAGGAAACGCTTAGAGTTTAGAGTTTAGTTCTTAGAGTTTTGACTCCACCAAAAAACGAGGAATAAACCTTAAAATTACAATATCTTGCAAATCTATACCCTAATTAAAATATATATATATATATATATATATATATATATATATATATCAACTCAAAGGTCTCTAAATTATTGACACTACGTACGTACCTACCTAGGTATAAGTAATATATATTAGATTAAGTAAGCTCATTTAGAATAATGTACTGTTACAATTGTTCTAACATATACGAGCCATGAGCCCATGACAGAGTTTCATGCATGTTTGCCTTTGATAAATTATTGAACCTCACATTATTACTCAGTGAATATTTCAGGTGAGCAATGTAATGAGCAACTAACACAAATTAAGATCCATCTTAAACCTGAGCTCAGGATTGAAAATGAAAACCTAACTAACTGGAACAACTCTTTCTGTATGTCTCGATCTATTTGACTTACTGTAGGGATGCACTAAGTCACTGTCATGCATTCATAACAGCCAGCGCACCTTATATATTCTGGGAGTAGATGCATGCTAATATGCCTACGTTAGCTACGCAATGCGGCGACACGGCCGTAAACAGAAATCGAAAATCGAATGGTCCGGATCGTCAATCAAAATGCGTGACGCATCGATCTCTGATCTTTTTTCCTCTTCCAGAAATTAAGCTCCCATCTGTTCATACAAACCGTCTGTGTTAGATTAGCTAGATATGGGAAAAGTACATTAATGTCAATATCACGTACGATGTGTTTGTGTTAGCAGGTTTAATATTTGGATCCCTTACTATTTGCTTGCAATGAAATCAAAGAAATTAAAAAAGCTTCTGCTACCGCCCCTGTTAGGTGTGGGAGTGACATCCCTAACCAGATTAATTATTAGTTTATCGATCTAATGGTGGAAACTAGAAACTGACATTTTAATCGTGAAATTCATGGTGAAGTAGGTAAATGGCTTAGTACTGCCATTGATTTATGTCCAATTCACTCCCAGCCAATTAGTTAGTTAGTGGAACAGGTAAAAACGCGATTTCCCATGCATACCACAACAAAATTAATTACTGTAACTACTAACTACGCAATACCATTTAACAATAATTATAGAAGATTTAGAACTTAAAGGTTTTATTTTTACGCATCATTCACAGTGGGGTGAGATTCGAATCAAACGTACACCTGTGCAATTTCAAACCGAAAGACTTGAAATATGTATGGTCGTTCCGAAAGACTTGAAATATATATGGTCGTTCGATTGATCTCACTCCGAAGTATATATAATCAAGATCAATTGGCAAGATATAGGAAGAGCTTAAAACCTAATAACCGATCTCTAATGCAATATCAAATTTATTCTAATTTAGGTCAAACTCCACATTCAATTCTCAGAGGTAATCGACAATTAAAATACCTTGCATTCTCAAATACAATTCAATTTAGACTGTTGGTGCATACAATTCTCTCCATAGAATAGAAGAAAATAAGAAACTGATCTTGAAAGGTAGTGCCTCATTCATTAATACTTTTTTTTTTTTCCCGGTAAGCTCATTCATTAATACTTTTAAGGCGTTGAAAACGTGAAATGATGATAGCAACCATATAAGATAGGGGTAATGAGAAGGCTCATGCGCCCTTAAGTCAACTTTGTAATAAGTATACAAATCATAATAAAATTCATGACCCCAGCAAGAGAAAAGCTTGGTCCAGAGAATAAGGAAATAAAGAAGAAGAAGACAATTAACTTTTGGAAATAACTTATGATCAGGAAGAAGAAGCAATTTCTGTTTTAATTTTTTTTCACTTAATTGGAAACCAAAAAAAAAAAAAAGGTACCATAGAACCAAGTATCATTTAGTCCAGTGGTATAGTTTATCAATCATAAGTGAAAGGTTGTGAGTTCAACTTATGAAAGACTAATTATAGTATTTGAGTTTGTTTATGTAATAATAATATATGAAAAAGTACCATAAAAAAATGACACAGGGCTGGATCTTGAAACCGAACCAGTTTTTGAAGTCCATCATAAGCCCATGACACACTGCAGGACAGTAATAACCCCACATCAAGTTGTGATTGATATAACTGAAAAGCCCAAAAATGAATGCGAATCGCGACTATTTACCCGTTTATGGAACATGGCTTTTTTCAAAATATGTGGAGTTTTTTTTTTTTTTTGGCAAAAAAATATGTGGAGTTTGTAATTAACAACTGAATAAGTCAATAAGAAGCAGTTATACGGCCTAAAAGAAAAATAAAGAGAGGAGTAGTGATTAGTTTTTGAATTCCTTAGACCTCAGATATAAACATTTCAGAAATTTTCAATGCTTACCAACGTAAATTTCAAGGTCTCATTTTGATATTGGGGCAAACTGACGTTATCGGTCTGAGGAGCGGCTTGGGTCAAAACACGACCTAAAAGAATTTGAATCTTGCTCTTGTTACTATTTACTACCTAGCTAATTGCAAAACATTGATACCAGCAGATATATATGGACAACTATACTGCAACGAACAGGCACATCGTTTGGAGTTGGCTCTTCATAGTACTCACAAGCTTTATTTGGTTGACCGAAATGTTACAGTGGGAAAAAGAATTGTATTAATTTTCCTTTCAAGGATGGAATGAAATTAATTTTTTTTTATCGAGAAGTTAGGTTAATAACGCACACACCCATGCAGTGGTATCCCAGCACCTGCACCGTCATTGCGGCGAAAGCCAGACTAATCCACTGCACCGCAGATGCACGAACCCAAAAGGTCCCTCAAATCTGCTGGCCACGGGATGGAAATTTAGCATTTTCATTTGTGGTGTTTGAAAGAATTCAAGACTTGAGATTAGGAAATGGTTTGAGAGAATAATTTATTAATGATTTTCCAATAATGTCCAATCAAATTAAATATGGAAGATTTTTTTAAAAAAATATGAATCTAAGAAACAAGCTTTGGAACAAATGATAGAGTTCAAAGATGAATTCCATCAATGTTTAAGGAAAACTGAAATTGAGAGAAAATCGCAGTGTATTCTCATTGATAATAGGGGCCTCTTTATATAGAGGATTACAATGCATAGAATCCGAATCATACAAGGAAAGGCATCATATATTGAATAGGAATATTTAGATCTTTCTAATTAAACTCTATTACCACTAGGTCAAGTAACCTAGAGTTTGAGCCGGACACACAAATAAGGATTTACTTGAACACTCCCCCTTGTGTCGCCCAAACGCGGTGCTTCTCTCATTGCCTCGCTAAAAACCTTGCAGAGTAATAAAACCCAGTGGGACAAACATAACCTCGGTCGAAGGGGAAAAAGAGCACAACACACCATTTACGTTTCAAGACCATACATGTAGACACCTCCCCCTGATGTCTGCATCTCTCCCTGATGACTACGGTCATTGGAGTTCAGATAACTTCCCAAACGATGCTACCAACATGTTTCTCGAAAGTGAAATTTAGCCAATGACTTAGTGAGCAAGTCTACCATACTGTCCTCAAATTGAACGTAGTTCACTTTGATCTTGAGGAGAGTCTGTTGTTGCTGATTATGCTTGGTGTTGTCGCTTTTGATGTAGTCTAGCTTCATTTGTTTAAAACGAAAAGCATTATCCTAAATGCTCGTAAACTCATCTGTTGTAGACTTCAAACCACAATTGTTATAAGACTTCTTTTTTGTTCAGAATAAAAGCTTGGAATTGTTGTTCTGGTTCTTAATTTGTACAAGTGTTTTGTCATTGGACGGTATTGATGTAATTGTTTAGTTTGATTCTTGGTGTCCTGCAATTGCTTATCAAGAACTAGTAATAGTAGTACTATAGCTTATACATTGATCCTCTGTGAAACAAAGGAATTTGTTTGGGGTTTGTAATTGATCAAGCTACTGTTCGAGTGTATGATATATAGGGCTGTCAATGGGTCGTGTCGGGTTGGGTTCGTGTCGGGTTAAGGTATTTGTCGTGTTACAAAATATAAACCCAAACCCAACCCATTTAATAATCGTGTCAAAAATTTAAACCCAAACCCAACCTATTTATTAAACGGGTTACCCGTTTTCAACCCGCTTAACCCATTTAATAAATAGGTAGTATCTTGTTAGACAAAATGACCCATTTAAGTGTTAACAATGGAACCCATTTAACTAAAAAATGCATAAATTGATTAAATTCACTAAAAACTCTACAAGACGAAGATTATAAATAATTCATAAACAATTAAATCCAATAATTAAAAAGCGAAATATTTCAAATTGTCTAATCTTATGAAGAAATACTTCGAACGTCCAAAATTTCAAGAAGAAACATAGCACAATCGGGTTATACGGGTTCATTTCGTGTTGGCGGGTTGACCCGTGGCCGACCCATTTATTAAATGGGTCATGGCGGGTTGACCCACAGCTAACCCGCTTTTTAATCGTGCGGGTTCGACCCGTTTTATTTCGTGCGGGTTTCGAGTCGTGTTATCGGGTCGTGTCGGAATTGACAGCCCTAATGATATATATGTGTATATACTCTATCCCAGCATTTCTGTACATTTTTGGATTTATTGAATGGGATCAAACAATACAGAAGGATGAAAACGTACAGACACATCCATTACAGCAGCCTAGGCGACTATATCAACCTGTACATACACCATTAACCAACTAGAGAAATTAAGTTGCCGGCCAAGTGCAGATAGGGCTCGATATTAATGCTTAACCCAAGGCATACTAGCTCACGCGCAACCTTATTGCAATTTCTAGATGCAAAAGAGCAAGTCGGTTGTGAGAACCACCCTATAAAAAGCTTTAATCTCACCCAAGAGATGCCCATCGAGAGCTAAGGTACTTCTACTCACCATTAGAGCACAACACCCTGCCTAACCTAGCTTGTCGCAATCTTTTATTATATTTGGACTATTAAGTTGGCATTCCACATTCTGGTTGAACTGTGATATAAGAAAAAGGTGGCCTTGAACGCTTAAAGCGACATTGTCACCCTTTTATTTGGCACAGCAACAAGACGACTTGCTCTTGGTGTGGTGAGTCCAAACACATCAGTCATGTCAATTCCAGATCCAGCATTATCCAACTCCCATGTAAAGCAGTGAAGCAAATGTCCCACCGACAACTCCAGCATGTGCCGCCCAAGTTGCATACCCGGGCACGACCTCCGACCCGACCCGAACGGAATATAATCAAAGTTTCCACTTCCCTTGAAGTCAGGCATACCTTCTTTGAGAAACCTTGAGGGCATGAACGTCTCAGGCTCATCCCAGAAATCTTTATCCCTTCCAATAGCCCACACGTTGATCATCACGTGTGACTTCTTCGGAATGTGGTAGCCGGAAACCTCCGTGTCTTCAGCCGTCTCGTGGAGGAGTAGAGGGACCGGCGGGTGAAGTCGAAGTGTTTCTTTTAGCGCACATTTTAGGTAAGTGAGGTTCTCAACGTCGCTTTCTTGCAGTCGACGGTCAAAGCCCACCACGTCTACAAGTTCCTGTTGGACCTTCTTCAACTCTTCTGGGTTTCTCATTAGTTCCGTTATAGCCCATTCTATGGTGGACGCTACTGTCGATCTCTGTCCCGCCAAACATAACATCCTGCAGTAAGCAAACACTACTAGAAATTCCCCAAAGCACACTGATTTGAATTAGTCCCTATTGGGACAAAGCACACTGATAATGGTGGCTATGCCATTAGCCACTATGCAGCTACTGATGAGATATTAGTCTCCTCTATTACAGATGCTATTGGGACAATCCACACTATTAAAACAACAGTGACATACCAATGATTCTCTCCCACTGTTATTGTATCAGTGTGTTTTCTCAATGCCACCAACATCAGTGGCAAAATTTGGTGAATATATAAAAAAATAAAAAACAAAAAAAAACAGCTAGGAATTAATGTGAATTTTGCTCCCCTTAAACCATGTTTAGTTGTAAATTTACTATAAAATTTTGTTATTTTGACATAACTGACGTTATTTTCATCGGGTGGTTTCATATATGTCTCATTAATTAACATCACACTATGTTATGATCAAGAATCTAAGTTAACAGTACGTACGTGATGCAAGATATGAATTTATGAAATTGCTAAACTTCTAAACTATGTACAACAGAAAAAGTTCATAGTTGGGTATGTAATGAAAAATAATGCGCCATGCATATAGTTAAATTGCACTTAATAAGTAGTTAACTCAATACCAGAATAATGGCTTTGATGTTATCTCTAGTAAGTAAGATGGCGGATTCCTTCCCTGTTGCTTGGTCTCTGTTGAAGGCTAGTAAATCATCAACAATATCAGTTTCATCACCTTCACCTTTACTATTTTGGATGTGGTCGTCTATGATGTTATCAATGAACTTGTCCAGTGACTTGCGAGACTTAACGAGTCTGGGTTTAATACCTTGTGGGTCAAGCCACCCAAGCCAAGGAAAGAAATCGGCTATATTAAAAGCTCCAAACAGCTCTGAAACCTCTCGCATTATTGCAATGAACTCATCCTGCCCTTCCTTCGAGCTCGACCCAAACGCGGCCCTGTATATTATACTTTTGGTCATCGAAAACACCACCTCTCCGATGTTCACAGCGGTGCCGGCTCTTGCAGACACGACTCGCACAGCCGAGTCAACTTCGTCCCTGACGGACTCCCACGACTCGGCACGTTTCCGGCTGAAGAGCTTCACGATAGACAGCTTTCTCATCTGGCGCCAAAACGGCCCGTAATGAGCGAAGGCCAAGTCCGCTCGGTCGTAGGTGAGGTAGCGAATGGCTACTGTGGCTGGGCGGTTGGAGAAAGTGATGTCTTGGACTTGGAGGACTTGGCGGGCCACGTCAGCGCTCGAGACGACTACCATGTGTAAGAAACCCATGCGGAGATGGAGGATGCCGCTGTATAGGTTGGCGAGTTTGGCGAGGCCTCTGTGGGTTAGCTGGTCCATGATTCGCATATTGCCGATTATGGGCAAGCCTTTAGGCCCCGGTGGGTATGATAACTTTTGCTGAGGCAATAACGCGGAGAGTACTAAACCCAGTAAAATTGTCAGAGGGATAATGATGAGGAATAGGATGAAGGGGGCTTGCATAAGAGAATCCATGGCTTCTAATGTCTGAGTCGTAAGGAATAGCTAGGCTCAAGGAGGCTAATATATAGACACACAAGTGCGCGCACAGGGGTGTCTGGGGTCACTCACGCATGCTAGTAGGTTGGCGAAGTCTATCAAGGAAAGATATTATAATTGTTTATGAACCCCAGAAATGTTATATCAAATTTATCAAAATATCAAATGGTGGCCAGAATTAAAAAAGAAATGTCACTATAGAATCCGGGGAAGCCACCTATGTGCAGAGAGGCCCCGGGGGTTTTTTTTTTTTGAACAAGTTAGGGAGTTTTCCTTTCTTGTTGCCCTAATATTGTTTAGGTTTTTGATTCTTGTGTTATTACTATGATAATTTCATTTAGGTTTCAAATCTACTCAATTAACCTCACTCTATTATGAATTATTAAATGACATATATAACCTCTTATAAAATGACTATTAAGGACAATAAATATACCCAAAAAAATTATATTTAATTTCTCTAGACTTTTCAATTCAATAATATTATATCGCATTCTTATTATTTTCCTTATCTATTTTCATTTTTCAATTTCACTACATACTCATTAAAGCTTTTATATATATTTAATAAGAATTAAAACTATAATCAAAATCATGTGACATAAAAATTCCTATCATCATATATGTTGAACGCATATTGGTTCGGGATAACAAAAGAAATCATATTATGACCTAAATCCCAATCTATCCATTATATTTGCAAAAAAAAAAAAAAAGAGCTAGCAGTAAAAAAAAACCTAAAAACTATTAAATAATTAATCATGACGTACAGAAAATAGAGAAAATAATTAAACATTAAGAAAAACTACTCTTCATTTTTTTTTTTGCACATCTACAAGAGAAAAAAAAGTTTTAAAAAAAAACAATTCTTTTTTATTATAAATTAATTTTTAAAGCCCAATACCTTGTGTTTGAGTTTCTTTTTTATTGGATAAGAGATTTATGTAATCTGATTAAGGAATGAATATGTAATTAATAGTTTGTTTGCAAATTATATGAGTGAGGTTATTTCAGGAACTTGAGTGAGGTTTAGTGAGTAAATTTAGTATTTGAAAATTTGATAGGAAGTGTAAAAAGCAAGGAGGTCAAGTGAGTAAATTTGGAGGTTCCAATAGAAAAACTCTTTTAAAAAACAAAATGATTAAGGAAAGACAATTATTTGCGATGAAAGTTCAGAAAATTAAAAAAGATTGTGCTAATACAATAATACTATCCGTTAGGTGTGAGAGTTACATCCCTACCTAACCAGAATAAGTACTATTAGTTATATCTAATGGTGGAAATAGACATATAAATCGTGAAATCCATGGTGATCGAAGTAGGTAAATGGCTTAATCGTCAATACTGCCATTCATTTATGTCCAATTTACTCCCTGCCAATTTAGTTGTGGAACATGTAAAAACACGATTTACCATACCACAATAAAATTACTGTAACCACGCAATACCATTTAACACTGATTATAGAAGATTTAGAAATTTGTAAATCTCAGTTGCTACATGCAAATAATAATATTATACAACTTAAAATGGAGGAAACTAGAAACTGACATTATAATCGTAAAATCCATGGTGAAATAGGTATAACTAGGTACGGAGCCCCGCGCGATGCTGCGGGTATTTCTGAATTTGGTAAAACAAAAGGCAATTAAACCAAGTTTGATGTTCAAAGTTATGAGACGATATAATAAAAAGAAGAGAACATATTGTACTGGAATAAAAGAACATAGAGAACCCATCGTAACAATAACAGATAATGATAAGAAACCTGTAGCATAATTCCATCTACTTTTGGCCCTTCTTCTATAACACACCAATCTTCTTCAACATGTCTCTTGCGAGTCATCGTCCAAGTCTTCTGAATAAGGTGAACTCAAGGGATTGTAGTGGTTGTCATGGGAACCTGTTCTGTCCACAAACTTCCCGTTGTTTCCTGTTGAAAAAATAACAGTAGCTGCCTCAGCGGTCTTCCTCCACTGATTTGACTGCACCTTTAATCTCCTTAACTCAGTCTCAAATTTAAAAAACATTGGCTAGTTAAGAAATGTACTCCAAAGTCCAAACATGCCTTCCCTTTGTGATCTTATCTATTAAACATGGAATTGAAATTTCATTCCTTTCGTCATACCTGAAACAAATTTCAGGAACCATTATATTTTCTCTCAGGGAGATCATGTATAGCAGAGCAATACATCAACAAATATACATTATTTCAGTGATTAATTACATGTTAGATTCACTTCACTTATACTATACTACTTTAATATGATAGCATTCAGAGATTTACTTCAGAGGTTAGTAGCCGTATTACAGAATGGGGTTAGTAGTCCTAATATTTCCTGGTGTTTTTTTTTTTCTTTTTTTCTTTTTCTTTTCTAAATCATGACATTTACACCTCCACAGAATTGATCACCCCTTTAACTCTTCATTTTCGCAAGTTGATAAGGCATCTAATGAATCATACCAAATATATGCCATTCCACCAGTTTAATCCTAAGAAGCACCGAAACGGGTACGAGTTTCCGGATACGATACGATCGGAAACGTGGAAACGGCAAATCTTAAATGTAATAGGAAACGGATACGTGAAGAAAACGCCAATTATTTATATATAAATATAAATATATATATATATAAATATATATATATATATATATATATATATAATCAGAAGAAAAAAAAATATGAGACATAAAGAATATATAGACCATGTGCCCACGTTCTTACCTTTATTCCACCTTCCCACGTGCTCAGACAATCTTGACAGATAGACCATGCCCCTAGACCATTATCCTTTTCTTTAATTACCATTCATCCCTTTTCTTTAATTTCCATTCATTCCACGTGCCCCGATCCTCAAACATTTTTGAATTGTTTTCCTTCTCTGCAGTCTCCACCGACTCAGATCTGTTATCTGAGTTTCATTCTTATCTGCAAAAACAATGGGCAACTCTGGCAATCTGACCTCTCCAACGCCATCGACCTCCTCAAAGCCTTCAAGGTGTTCGGCTAACATGCTCCACGGACCTCACCAAGCCTTTGCTTCAGGTTGAGGGGAAAAACTAAGAAAGCCCCTCCTCCTCTGGACCTCCGACCCGGCCACCAGCGATGCCACCATCGTTCGTCAAGCTTTCACCGCTGCTGATCTTCACAGCGTCACCGAAGTCTGCTCCCGAACCCCTTCCCAGATCGCCGATTCAAACGACTCGACTCTACAAACCGTTTCCGATTTATTTACATTCTTACGTTTCCGGATTGGATACGGACGTATCCAAACCGTTTCCAAATCAGGATACGCGTTTCCGAGCGTTTCCGACCCGTTTCCCGTTTCGATACGAGAAACGCGGCCATTTTGGCGTTTCCGTGCATCATAGGTTTAATCATAACATATGAAATCCACTTTTAGTGATCCACTAACCTAAAGGCACAAATGAATCTGCAATGAAATATTGCACACACAAACATAGGGAAGAACATCTATGAGAAGCACATCCTAGTAAACTTCTTAATTAAACCTAGACCAACTATGAACATACCATATCCGAGTTGCAGCTTAATGCTAAGAAACCAAAACATTTAATAAGAGCAGCAAATTACATACCTATCACAGATATATTTTATTAGCTCATCTGAGATACAGTCCTCAACATTCACATCGACCTTGAAGTTTAATTTCATATGGAAAAACAAAAAATCAAAATAATAGATGAAGTAAAGTACAATTTCAACAGAAGCACGCAGCTGATTGACATTGATGGATTCACCTTTTCCCCTATTTGTTTATTGATCTGCTTGGAATTTCAGAAAACCTATATGCTTCCCGCACATATCCACCCAAAATATCAATCAAAGAATTAGAAACAATTAAAGGGATATGATATAAGCCTGTTACTAAAACCATATTTCAGATTCTACAACAGTACAACTTTGTCAACTGATGAGGAAATCATAATCAATTAACCCACATGAATGGAATGAATTACCTGAACTCGTGTTAAAAAGACATGGAACCCATTTTCACTCTTGGTGTTCTTCAGCCAATGCTTAAACAAAGAAGAATTGATAGCACTCCTGCAAGCTGCGATAGACTGTAAACTACTTAGTGCAACATCTCTACATATATTTGGGTCTAATCTTACCAAAAACCAGAACACTCTCAAAACAAAAAAAAAACAAAAAAATTGCGACCCTGATATCATATACAGAACAAAGTTCATCACAATGACCCATAATTCAATTCAAACAGAGTTTGAAAAAAAAAATTACCTTAATTTGATTAGCAAGCGTTGATCTGAAGACGTGAAAAGGAAAAACGAATTAACACACAAAACCACAAAAACTAATCAAGCATAAAAAAACACGAATTGAAAACCTGAAAAAAGCTAGGTGCTTCACATCAATACTAATTAGCCAGTTCATCTTCTTCTTCTCGTCCCCCTCTTCTTCTTTCTGTGCACGTCAGGCAAACTGATGCAGTGTTGGCCGGTAGAAGAGAAGAAAACCCTCTCTGTCTCTCCTTTTTCTGTCTGCGCAGCTTTCGACACGCCATGGTTGCTCAGCAGATCAACAGGTGGCAGGGGAGGCTGTAATTTACTCGGGAGGCAGGGAAGCAATGGTAGCACCGTAAATAAGAAACAAACATGGGTAAATGAGTAAATCAATTTGACATTTACTGTTCACGGAGAGATAGCGCTTTAGTATAGGTAACTAGACAACATTCCCGCGCGATGCTGCGGGTTTGTTTTTTCTTCTCTCTAATTTGTTCGTAATAGTAACAATTGTAAGATAAAAACTGTTAATTGAAACTGTTTTGATTTTACATTACACAAAAGTGGTGTTTATAGTAGAAAAATAAAACTACTACTGTTCTCTCTCTACAAGTGAGGATGACTTATAATTAAAAAGAATACATCAATATCTACCAACAGAAGAAGCCGAGCTATGGAGCACAGAGGAGGAGGTATATTTATCCTTGCAGATTTCTTGCCTCTGATAGTGTCAGAGGAATCCTATTTCCACCTAAAAGAGTGATATATCCGCTGGGGGTCCATACATAGTTGTCAATTATCGTCACTGTTGCCTGCACAAAGCAATTAGCATCATTTGCTCTGCCATTCTGATCAATAACATGAATGAGATATTATATCAAAATAGTACAGATGAATAGTAGATTCAGTACTGTAGGATAGTACATCATGGACACAACCAGAAGATATGCAAAGCTGTTGAAATCTATGAGGTTAGATACATAATAGTAGAGATAACTAATGGATTGGTAACAAATGGTACAGAAATTATGCTGGTACGGAAATTTTGCAGGTTATTGAGAGTTATATGCAGCATATCGTTTGAACTATCAGAGGTAAGCAGAAAGATACACTGTACTTTTGTTCAAATCAAATTCAAACAGGGGAGGAGAATAGGGAATGAAAGAATTCAAGCCAATAAAAAAAAAAAATGTAAGAACCAACTTTTCAAGATTTTTGCTTGCTTATTTTATCTATCTGCCTTCGATTAGGATTTTCCTTTGGGTAAAGAAACTACCTTATATATCCAGCCATCTAAATCAAGTGGCTTTGAATCATCCCACCTTTCTACTCGCTAATGCTTTCTCTTCCTAAATTGGGAGACAATTATTTACAAAACCAAAGAATGTGCTCCCAATTCACAACCCAAATCATAAAAAGGAAAAGAAATTCCAGCCTCAATATCATTCACCAATTTCTTTGAGGCAACTAAGGGACTTTGAATCGTCCTTCTGTTTTTCACCAGTTTCTTATTTTATTTTTTATTTCTTCTTGTTGTATTCTTTGAATTTTAAGGGAAAAAGCATACTTCCAGTAGAAGATGAAAAATTTGGGCTAAACCCTAAATAAGAATTTGCAAGAGAAGTGAACTTAGTTATCAGCCTTACATTAGTTGCTTGCATTTGAAGAAGTTGCTTTTAATTATGGAACGTCAGTTCAACTGCTTCTTCCTCATGAAGCTCGATCAGCATATGCCTTCAACTTCACTTTTGATGAGGAAAGAGACACACTGCAACTTCTGTTACTGAACAATTGATGAATACACAATCACTGAAAAGTTAATGAGATAAGTCATTTAGCAAGTAGCAACAAAGTAACAGAGCCAAAACAAAACAAAAAGTTTGAACCAAAAACCAATTTCAATGATGATCTCATTCACACAGAAGCAACGATGAACATTAAATTGAGCATCTACACTAATTGACCGAGATCATACCTTGCTAGTATGTAATATTCTGGATGGTGTGAATTTGATTTCAACAGCATTAACTTGCTTGCATGAGTTGTAATGATGGGATCCCCATTGAAGGCTGCAATGTCTATTTCTTCTTTTTTTTTTTTGGAAAGAAATTGGTATGTGCCTGCAGCACTACATATAAGCAAGAGATTTAGATATAGGAAGAGTGGAACGTGCGGTACAAATAAATCAAAATAAATCAATCTACAACTCATGGACAAAAATATTATTGATTGTACACTCTCTGAGGCCAATGGCCCAATATTGGCCTAAATGATTTGTGGATTTAAAATTCAGAGTCACAGGTTATTCTAACACTAATATTGGCCAGTGGCATGTACATATGGTTATGACAGAATCATTTTGCTTAAAACAAAGAAACACACTCGACGGTTCTATCTCTTGATTATGGCTGAGTTGATAGTCTGGAACAGTCTGAGTATCAAGTTTGAGCAATAATGGAGGTTAACTTGCTACATACTTGATACTTTTCAAGAATGTCATTAGTTTGTTCTGTTATTACTTTTTGAGAATGTACCAAACACTCAAATAATTGGCTTTGACTTTGAAGGATCCCTATAACTATAGAGGTGATCAAGTTTCTTCTGTTTCTATGTTGTTTCTTCTATTTTCAGTTTCTATTACTATCTGCACAATAAAATTGAGCTATCTGCAAGTGAAATCACCTATAGTTCTCATATATCAAAATGATCACATAAACGCTCATACATAGCATCACCGATCAAAAGTCCCACTATTGAAATAAGTTAATCATCTAATTAGTTCAATCAACAAAATTACTAATATAACATTACGAAATCTTAGTTAATCCTATGAAATTTCAGCGATGATTAAGGATATTTTTTGATGAGATATGACCGAATGGATCAAATGTTTTTAATGAATATCATTATCACAACAAAACCCAAATAAAATTCTGCCATTTAAAGAAAGAAAGGATCAAGGATACACCCAGCCAAGAAAAAAATAGGATGAAAATGAAGAAAAGCCTAAACCTGCACCAAAAACTTGGTATGGTTGCGATCGACAACTATTGAAGATGAAACCAGCAAACTCTGAACTTTCTCTTCCAGTTCCTTTGTCAAGCAGATCCAGAATAGATTGTCTGTTTCTCATTCGCTCCCTGTCGGTGTGAACGAAACAAACACAGTGTCACTTTGTCTATCCAACTCTTTAATAGCTCATAGGAGACGTACAGGTGTCAGGGGCAAAGTTGGTAAACCCCTAATAGAAATAAGGTGGTGTACTTTGAAAATTCAGAGTTGTGATTGAATTTTGCTTCCTCTTGCCATGGAAATTCTGCTTCAATCCCTGCATTGAATTCATAATTTCTAAGCTGCGATGTGAAATTAGAAAATCAGGGCAGAGAAGACCAGAAAACACAAAAGGTTGAAAGACACCTGCTCAAAGCTAGAAACCTAATCACATTTCAAGATCCTAGCCGTCCAAAATTCGGGATGAAGTCCTCATAGAACGCCAAGGGTCCCTGCAAAGCAGCAAATCTGCAAATATCAATATTTTTATAGTGAGCCTTTGCACTTAACAAAGAGGTATATTAAATGGTGACAAAATCAAAATTCTTCTAAACCCTACTCCTGTCCAAACATAGATACAATGGCATATATACTATTGAAATGGAAACTAAATCACCTGTATGTTATATTTGGATCAACAACTTAAATGTAAAAGGAAATTAACATCTCACCTATAAGGATACATAAATATTCACAAATTCTTGAACCAAAATATGTTATAAATATGGGAGCATTTACAGTTAGAGGAGAAATGTTCATTACCAATTCTTACAGCTGTTTGCTGTTATTTATACAGAGAGAGACATTGAGAGTGAAGTCTTTGTTTTGTCCTTCATATGCAAATATAATGAAATGTATTTGTTATATATTAGGTAATAAAATGTTTACGGTATATGAGAATGATTCATATGTCGACAATATAAAATTTTTCTGTAGCATTGAGAACTTCATATCATAGATTCTGGAGTACATCCTTATAGACTATATTTTTTGTATATTTGTTTGGTATTTCACTATTATTGTTTATTAAAGTTTTTATTCCTTCCCTTGATGTAACTCTAGATAATGCAACGTATAGTTGTCCATGCAAAATCTAATAGCTAAGATAACTGAAATCAAGTGGCAGAGAATAAGAAACAAAGCTGATCTTCTTTCTTTTAGTATACCATAAGCATTTCAACAGTAAAACTCCTTTTCACAGCGCTTTTACGATACTTTATACATCAATATTTATAATAATTTAATTCAAATTTGAATATTAACTTTATAACTATTTGGTGAAGAGCTAAATAATTGTATGCAAAAATAAATAAGATAGAAAATTCCACCTAACACCGCATTCGAGTAAGTTTCCATATCTATTGATATTCGTTTTGCCAACAAAGATCTTCAGAACCCAGCAGCAACCTGAAGGAAAAAAAGTAGCAGCACATTAGAGATTGTACATTCGACATGCATAATTGCATATTATGAAATGATAATATCAAAGACCATCCAAGACACCAGAACTTCATAGCCTATCTATACATCTAACCAAGAGCTGGAAAATATATCAGCATGTTCATATTGATTAAAAAAATATCAATCCACCAATTGAGTATTAAAAAAAACATAAAAAAAAAATAACTGAAATCAAGGTTCAGATGAAACCAGCAACCAAAAGGTTTGATTGAAGTATATCGGCAGCAAGAAGAAAAAACCACATTCACATAAAGAGAGAGAAACCTATGAAAAGGTACATACCTGAGAAGCTAAGTCACTTCAAAGCCTAGAAAGAAAGAAGAGCAGCACAAAACATAAAGCTGAAGAGGAGTAATGGTACACAATTCTTCATTGTTATACCAATTTGGTTATGTTTCAGCCAAGGCTTCGAAACTAAACAACTAAATCAATGCTCCGACGTTATACCAAAAGATGAAAACCAGATCATTTTTCAGCTTTTATGAAATCCAGAGGCAGAGGTTATAAACAACATCATAACAGAAAGTGCAGCATAAGATGCAACTCAATCATGACAAAAGTTCAATAAATCAAAAAGTAATATCCCCAATACTTTCTGATTTTGTACCACCAAATGCTGCAAGCAGTTTTGGTTATTCTTATTGCTACGTATAATCACAAAAACATAGATTGAATAACTCAAAGCTGCTTGACTTTCTAATGCCACTATTCTGGTCCATCCATGAGTGTAACAGGGCTTTAGCTCTATTTGATTTCCAAAAATGAGAGATGATTAAACCAAATATAGCATAGATAAATCTGAATCTACCTGGCTGGGGGCTGAGATTAATATAGTCAATTGAAGATAAGCATGATCATCAATATTTTAATAGCATAAAACTAATGGTGTTGAAAGCCATCAATGCACACACGACTGGTTATGAATGAAATTGGGGAGCACCAGTTCTTTGCTCTCATTGTTATTCATGATTCACGCTTTGTGAAATTCTTTAGTGTAAACTGGTTAATACCAAGAATGAAGTCAAATACAAATTCTCAAAAGTTAGATAACGCTATAAAATCGAGCCCCTCTGAACCATAAGCATCTCATACAAATCAAATATTACCCAAAAGAGCTCAACAATCATTGAAGCCAAACTTAAACTCAGAAACGAAGTACTGACTAACCTATGTAGCTTCTCCAGAGGTAACCCAAACTTAATACTGTGTTCGTCCTCCTTCAATTCCGAAAAGCCCCAGAATTATCTACCCTTTCTGCACAGATCAAGCAAACAACCGGAAACCAACACCTCTCTCTATCTCTATCTCTCTCTCTCTCTGCGAAGCAAATAACCTCTCTGTCTCTATCAATCTCTAAGCCTCTTTATCTGTTTCTGCGCATCAAATAAACGAAGACGCGAGAAGCCCAGTATTCGGTGGCGGCACAGCAGATCAACAGGTGGGCTTGGTCATTTCGGAAAACATAAAAGGGCAAAATCGACAATCCACTGTTCATAAGGAAAACTTCCCTTTAGTATATAGTATAAATATAAATTAATACTGCCATTGATTTACGTACGTCCAATTCACTCGCAACCAATTAGTAGTGGCCGGAAAAACGCAATTTTCCATAAAATTGATCGATATATATTTAAGACTGTCAATTCTGACATGATCCGATAACACGACTCGAAACCCGCACGCAATAAAGCAGGTTGAACCCGCACGATTAAAAAACAGGTCGACGGTGGGTCAACCCGCCATGACCCATTTAATAAATGGGTCGGCTACGGATCAACCCGCCAACACGAAGTGAACCCGTATAACCCAATTGTGCTATGTTTCTTTTTGAAATTTTGGACGTTCAGAGTATTTTATTATAGGATTAGACAATTTGAAATATTTTGCTTTTTAATTATTGGATTTAATTATTTATGAATTATATATAATTATTTATATTCTTCGTCTTGTAGAGTTTTTAGTGAATTTAATCAATTTATGCATTTTTTTTAGTTAAATGGGTCTCATTGTTAACGCTTAAATGAGTCATTTTGTCTAACAAGACACGACCTATTTATTAAATGGGTTAAGCAGGTTGGAAATGGGTAACCCGTTTAATAAATGGGTTGGGTTTGGGTTTAAATTTTTGACACGATTATTAAATGGGTTGGATTTGAGTTTATATTTCGCGACACGACAAATACCTTAACCCGACACGAACCCAACCCGACATGACCCATTGACAGCCCTATATATATTCTTTGCATTTCTCATTCCTTTCCTCAAATTTTAACTGCTAGCAGCAGCTGCAAAGTCCATTTCGTTCCTGCTAGTCATTCTTGGCCAAATGACAGGTTGTTAAGTAAATAAATCAATCAATAAATATTAGCTACCTGTTTAGTAGTAAAAGTCTTTGGCGGTTTTGTACTTTTTTATATATGAAATCTTGAGCCATCATCTTTTACAGTGACCCTTAAAATTTAATGTAGCTAAAAACAATTAAACAAGCTATGTACGTACAATTTTTAGCCTGCTCTAATAACATTAATAGCTGTGACTAGAATTACATGCAGAGAGTTTATATTTTTAATATGAACCCTTTGTTATTTCTGGGTCAAAATATTGATAACATTGGCGCAAATTTAGTGCAAAACTTTTATTTTTATTTAAAAAAAAAAACAGAGGAATAGCCTAAACGGCTCGCCCCCTATTGAATTTTATTTCGAAAAAAAGAAAAGAGAAGTACAAAAGGGAGAAGGGGACATAAAACCAAAATTCCTCCAAAGAAAACAAATGATAAATACAAGAAGAAAGCGTAACTAACGAACACGAAAATTAGGCAGCCCCAAGGAGTCCTTCCAACAATGAGAACGAATAAGATTTGGGGGTGTGTCCCACCATGTTAAACCAGTAGAAGAGAAACCTATGTTACCAAGAGCATCTACAGCTTGGTTGCCCTCCCGATAGATGTGTGAAGAACGGAAATGCATCTGAGAGATACGATGCAAACAATTATGCCACTCAATTTGTAGCTGCCAAGGTACCAAGTGAGGAGAATGAAGGAATGAAAGGATAAGAGCCGAGTCCACTTCTAACCATATATACTTCCAGTCCCGGACCCAAGCTAACTCAATAGCCTTGATAACTGCCATAACCTCCGCTGCCACAGAGCTTGGAATATTAAGATTAGAGCAAAAGGTACCCATGATACCACCTCTAAAATCTCTAAAGATGCCACCATAACCCGCATGACCAGAAGAGCTATGCCAAGCACCGTCAGTGTTAATCTTTACCCAACCAAGAAGTGGAGGATGCCAATTAACTTCGACAATACGTGGAGCCCTACGAGGCTTGCAGGGGACAGGAAACTAATTCTTCAAAATAGTAAGATCTTGAACAGAATTGTACATGCAACCAGAACCAATTCTATTGGAAGAACTGACTTGCCCTTTAATTAATCTCCAAGCATTATGCATGTTGGCCTGCACACCATCAAACTTAGCCCGATTTCGAAAATGCCAAATGCACCATAATAAAGCCACAAAAGTGGTGAGCCATAGCTCACGCAATTGAGGACTGCGACTATGATCCAAGCCCCGTTGTAACCTCTCCATAAGGGAACCATGAACCATGCCTAGATCAAACACATGCACTAAGCATTGCCATAACGCTGATGCAAAAGAACAAGAGCGAAAAATATGCTGAAGAGACTCCACTTGAATGTGGCAAAACTTGATTGCATGATACATGTTAATAGAAAGAATTGATACCCTCAAAGGAAATCTAGACAAACAAAATTGTGTCACAATGATATATATCAAAGTAAAACATGAATCACTCTGTCTCTCATTCATCATGTACATGCTAATGGAGACAGAGTATACGATATGAACAAGGGTGTGGCTATTGTCACCCTACCATTTTCTTAGTTCACCTTACAAACATTTGAATTATTGAAAGACTATATTACCCAAGTGCAAAATGACTTATAAGTACATTAATTTTCTAAAATCTAAATATGTAAGAAAAAAAAAAAAATATATATATATATATATAAGTAATTAATTAAACACAAAAACTACTTAATTTCTCATTAGATAACATTAATCTTTAAAGGAAATAATCATTTACCCAATTTTAGGCACCAAATTGCCCACTTGCTCCACTAACATTTTTTTAACCCCATTTACCCAAAACACTCTAAGGGATTATTTTCCTAATACCCAATTAATTCTTTTTTTATTATTTTTTTTTGGGGACTTTTTTGTCCACTCTTTCTTTCTCACTTAGAGAGAGAAGTCTCTCTCTCTCTCTCTCTCTCTCTCTCTCTGTGATGCCCCGGAAATTCACAATTATTTTCCGAGGATTTTCCGGAATTAATTTTATAACTATTGGACAGTTTCGTGGCTCGTGGATGGAGCGGAAGTGTTTCGGGCAAATAATTAATTGAAGAATATGGTTTTAGGGGGTTGCCAAAGGTTGACTTTTTATTCGTAGGGATTCTCCGAAAACTTCCTTCACGAAAGTTGTAGAGCGTGTCGATACGAGTTCGTGGATATGTGGAACGCGAGAATCGGAGTTCGTATGAGGAAGTTATGGCTATTGGAAAAAGTTTCCGTTTTAGTATATAAATGAAAAATCAGATTTTTTTTCATTATTCCTCATTTCCTTTTCCGGAAACCGCATTCCCTCTCTCTCTTCTCTCTCGTCCGCTCCCTCAGTATCGAAGAAAACCGCCTGACCCGACCCGAACCCGGCCGATCCGACCCGGCTTTTCCGGCCAACTGCGGCGGTCTCCGGCCGTGAAACTTGGCCAGCAGGGTCGTCTCCTCCGTCTGGTCGTCCCTCTGGTGTTCTCTTACGGCGATTCTCCGTCTCGGTGGCAGTTCAAGGCGGTGCAGCCTTGTGTTTTCGGACCCGGCCGGAAAACACAACTCCGGCGACCTCATGACTTCAGGCTTCTAGGGTTGAGTTCAGAACAAGCTCGCTGATCGATCCATGGTGTTTGTTTTGATCGGTTGACGTGGAAATCGGTTCAACTCAGTTGGGATTACTGTTCACGGCTTGTGAGGTAGTTTTCGATCCCTTAAGCTTGTTTTCTGACTTCGAGCTAGTTATGAGAATTCACAAGCATGCTTAGATGAAGAACTTTGATGTTGGGAGTTTTGTGAAATAATGTGTTTTGGCCGGCGGCGGTGCACCACCGTCTGTGGTGGCGTTCCGGCGGTGTTCCGGCCACTTAAGGAACTGTTTTTGGTATTATATATGTTCTACTCGTTGATACGAGCGTTTCGATATATAATATGCAAATTTTGGAGTTCGTATGGAATTGTTATGATTTTTGCAATTTCATACCGATCGATTATTCTATCCGTGAGGATTTGAGCGTCCGATCGACTTGTGGTTTGGTCACATCGATCGTGGACGTATTCCAGAGACTTCGGGAGGTCTCGGATGTGGTTTTGCCTCGATTGGCGCCACTTTGGGGGATTTTAGTTCAAAACAGGGGTTTCGGACTTAAAATTGGTTATGAATCGTTACTGATTTGAGATCATTGGTGAATAGGTGCTTCTAGAAGGTGAATTGGACGAGTTGTTGGTGATAGTGTACTAGTTCGGTTCTGTATAGAAGACGCAGCGGGATTCTGAGGTGAGTAATCTCACGAAGTTCATTTCACGAACGGGAATACCCTTATTATTTTGAGAGTTATTTAGTTAACTGCAAACTATAGATGGTATTAGTGGCACTTTTGAGTAGATGATTACGTGTGTATATATGTATATTATGGGATGTATATATATACATACGTATTCATGTATTAGTAGATATATGTTTACGTGAAATATATATGTTTTGGGTGGTTTGTGGATTTATGAAAACAATATGCATGAAATGATGCTTTTTATTGTTTTGGGGTGTGGCTTTTGGAAAACAAATGATTTGTGGAAATGATTGATTTCGATTTGTTTTGAAAAGCGTTGAGATTTGAGAAAAGTGTTGAGATTTGGGTATGAAAACAATGGGCATGAATTGATGCTTTTTATTGTTTTGTGTTATGGCTTTTTCGGAAAACAATGATTATGGAAATGTTGATTTCGATTGTTTTCAAAAGCGTTGCGATTTGTGTAACATTTTGGGTCAGATGCGACTCCTTTAATGTTTTGCTCCAAGGGACATTGCGGCCCGAGGATCGAAGGTCTGAGACCTTGGGCAGAATACCAGGTGACCACGTCTTTGGCCGGACGAGTGGTTACGTTTTTCAGTTAGAGCTCTAATCTGTCTGCCATATAGGTAATTCATGGGGTAACGGGAATTGGTTATTTACAACTCATGACATTACGTATTTTTAGGGAACAAGGTGTGAGTTGCTTCCTTATTAATGGTTTTTAAGGGGACAAGGTGCAAGTTGATTTCCTTATTAACGATTTGATAGAAATCAAGGTGTGAGTTGCTTTCTATGGTACGCTTATGGTACAACTGATAGAATTCAAGGTGTGAGTTGTTTTCTATGTTTTAACTGATAGAATTCAAGGTGTGAGTTGTTTTCTATGTTTTATTGATAGAATTCAAGGTGTGAGTTGTTTTCTATGTTTTATTGATAGAATTCAAGGTGTGAGTTGTTTTCTATGTTTTATTGATAGAATTCAAGGTGTGAGTTGTTTTCTATGTTTTATTGATAGAATTCAAGGTGTGAGTTGTTTTCTATGTTTTATTGATAGAAATCAAGGTGTGAGTTGCTTTCTATGTTTTATTGATAGAATTCAAGGTGTGAGTTGTTTTCTATGTTTTATTGATAGAAATCAAGGTGTGAGTTGCTTTCTATGTTTTATTGATAGAATTCAAGTGTGGGTTGTTTTCTATGTTTCGTTTTAAAAGGAAACAAGGTGTGAGTTGCTTTCTTTTATTTCGATTTGAAAGGAAATTAAAGTGTGAGTTATTCTCCTTTATTTCGTGTTTTAAGGAATCAAAGCGTGAGTTGTTTTCCTTATTTTTGGCGTGAGTTGTGTGTGGTTTGAGTTACTCATACGGGCTTGCAAAAGCTTACCGGGTTTGTTGTGTGGCAACCCGGTACACTATTCAAACGGTGTAGGGGTTAATCCTGCAGGTTAGGATAATCGGGGCTGAAGCGGAGGTAGCGCCTTTGCGCCTTTACGGTAGGAAGCCATTTTTGTAACTTTACCGTTGATTAAGGACTTCCGTTGTATAGTTACTCTGAGCTGCATTTACGTTTTATTTTGTTGTTGACAATCTATTTCGTAAGCATTGTAATATATAACTCTATGGAGCGAGTTTATATTAACTTTGAGGGTTCAGGGCATCAATATCTGTGTAAGTTAAAGGGAAAAAGATTCCAGGTATTTTGTATTGATGACTGGACGTTCACGCATATATAATTATGAGGTTATATATATCGATTTTCATGTGTGTAAAATCAGGGGCGTGACACTCTCTCTCTCTCTCTCTCTCTCTCTCTCTCTCTCTCTCTCTCTCTCTCTCTCTCTCTCTCTCTCTCTCTCTCTCTCTCTCTCTCTCTCTCTCTCTCTCTCTCCCCCTCTCTCTCTCTCCCCCTCCATCCCTCTAGCAGGTCGCCCACGACGTCGGCTCTCGCCATCGCCTAGCCGAAACTCGTCGTCGTGCTTTCCGCGGCTAGGCTCGATGCCAAGCCGACGGTCCTCGTCGCTGAGAAGCTCGGTGAGGCCGGGTTGGACATTCTGAAGGAATCGATGACCGCTAGTAGAATCAGGTACGTCTTCGATTTGCTTCTGTCTCTCTCGCCGACGACTAATCATCACGGAAATCGCAACTTGATTGTATCTCCGGTCCCGGGCTGCAACCGGAGTTGTTGCAATCTGAGTCAAATCAGTGTGAAGGCAAATGGTAAACCGGAATTGTTGCAAAACGACTGGAATTGTGGGCAAAATCGTCAACCAGAGTCGAGATTATTGGGGGGCAATAATCTTCCTATTGGGGGGCAATAATGTGTCTTAATTGTTATAAAGTCTTTATAATTGTGTTCAGTGATATTTTCCTTTGTGTTAAAGACTGCTTCTAATGTGTTTTGGTATTTCTGATATATTATTGGGCGGCAATAATCTGTTTATTGCGGGGCAATAATAAATTTGTTTTGTTATTTTTTGCATGAATATGGGTGATCCTTTTGTTGTTAGGTGCATTTATTCTTGTTAAGAGGCCACCCGGGAGGCCTAGGGTGAATCGGTTCAAGTGAAGTGGAGAGTGTGAAAAAAAACCAATTCGTTGTGGACTTAAATTCACCAAGTATTGAATTTGAATACCTGTACTTTTGTAAACTAATTCAAAACCAAACTGAGTTACTTATGACCATCTATAAAAAAATTATTGGGGGGCAATAAACTTTTTATGAGCCCCCAATAAACCTAATTACGTTGGTTAATGAATCTAGCAGCATTTTGTTGAAATGACCTGTAATAAATGAACCACAGTTAAGACATTATTGCGGGGCAATAATCTGTCTATTGCCTCCCAATAGACCACCCCAAAAATCACCAGTTTCTATCATTGACAAATTATTGTACTTTAATAAACTCAAAACAACATAAGACTTATCAAAACTCTAATTTCAGTGATTAATTAACCACAGTTAAGAAATTATTGGGGGGCAATAATCTGTCTATTGCCCCCCAATAGACCACAGTTTTGACGTTGTCCGAGACCTGCAAGCGAAGCTCAGACACGATTCCTGCTTGGACCTTCGGAGCTTCCCAGACATCTGACAAACAAAACTGGCAAAGCCCAGACCCGATTCCGGCGTGGAGAGTTTCCCGGACATCTGACGAACAAAACAGGCGAAACCCAGAGGGGTTGGGATCGTGGAGTTGGATGGCGTCATCCTCTGGTGGTCTGACAGTGGGACAGAGTGGCGGCTGTGGAGGCTGACATCGACGGTGGAGTGGTGGGCGTGGTGGCTTAGAGAGAGAGAGAGAAGGAGAGCCTGAGACGAGGTTAGAGAAAGAGAAATCGATGAGGGGGAGGAGAGAGAGAGATATAAGTGTAATTTGTTAATTAAAATGAGGGCAATACTGTCAAATACTGTTAGATTGGGTAAATGGGGTTAAAAAACTCTTGGCGGAGTAAGTGGCCAATTTTTGGGCTAAAATTGGATAAGTGGTCACGGCCCCTAATCTTTATATTCTCCACCCAAATTTGAATTTATTACTATTTTTTTTGTCGAGGACTCATCGTTAATTTGTTATTCAATTCACAAAACCATTACCTTTAACTTCATCAAAATCTTTGCAATATTTTTTGTGAACATTGAAAGTAAAAATTTAAAACACGAAGAAAAAAAAATCAATCTCTTCTTCATTGATCATAGTTGTAAATTTACTATTCTTTTTACATAAATTGAAATAGAGAACATTGAAATTGAAAGAAAAAATTAAAAAAAGGGACAATGATAAAAGAGGTCATTTTAAAGTGTCTTATGATAATTCAGATACCACAAATGTCTCCATGATAATTAAGGTCATCTATTAACAATATGCCATTAAAAATAACAAAAATTACAACTCATGCCATTCATATATATTATTGCAACTCAGGTACTATATTCAAAGCCGTTCCGAGAGCTTTTGCTTTCAAGGCCAAGAAATGGCCCGGCTCGCCTCACCAGATTCCCAAGCTCTACGTTAGCGCCAGTAACATCGAAGCTTGCTACACTCCGTCGTACACAATTTTTTGTGGCGCGTTTGCTTCAACCGCCGATGATCAAAAGCTGTCCGATGATCCTTCCTCTCCATCTCTTGTCCCCCAACAACGCTCGCCACCACCGAGGAGCCTTCGACGGTCGATGTCACCAGAGATCGGAGCCAAACACACACATGAGACTCCAAAATGATCTCCTTACCAACCGGTTCGACTCTCTCCTCAATTCTCCCTAGTTTTTTTCCAACTCTGGTATTTGTAATTGTAGTGAATTGAAGGTTTTGGAACTTGGATTGGAATCAGGTACTGCACCTCTTCAAGGCTGCCGCCGAGATCACCGACTCCGATCCGTAAAACGACGGACGATGCGACGCCGCAGCGCTCCGTCGCTTATGTTTCTCGGTCTCCGGTGTTGCGGTGGGAAAGCAACTGCGAGGATCACATTTTCAAGTGATGGCGGGAGTGGGAAGAAGAAGAAAAAGACCAGGTTTTGGTTGAAGAAGAAGAAGAAGAAGGGAGTAGAGAGATCTAATGGTGTGGTGAGGAGCAGAAGAAAAAGAGTGGGAGAAGATTTGGTGTTTGCTTGAAGAAGAGGAAGGCTGTAGCTTCCAATTGTGGATCGTCTTCTGATTCCAAAGGTTGATCTCTAAATTGTGCTTCTGATCGATTTCTGTTTGGTTGCTGTGAAAATTATGAGGAATTATACTCAGTGTGTTTCTTTTATGGTGTTTATTGCTTTTCAATTTGATATTACTTTTGTGTTTGGTTATTACTGTTTGAAACTCTTGATTAGGATGTGTCAACTTTGTGAAACTTGGATCTGATTAGGCATTCACTTGAAATTCTTGCTATTAGAGGCTTATTCTTCATGATAATTAGGAAGAAGAACCAGAGCAGCAGCTGCAGCATAAAGAGCAGCTTCAGCAAGGTACCCTTACCTTGTTTATATATCCTAGAGCCTTATAAAGTTTCATGAACTGAATTGGAGTTAGATTACCTGCTTTCTTGGTAATGAATAATGCAATGATTGACGGGAAGAATGGTTGGAAAAATTTTCAGGGTACCGGGTTGATAAATATTCTGTTCATTTTGGGAGCCTTCAATTTATATGTAACCAAGCAATTTTATTGAGAATTGGAGCTTTGCATTTTTATGGGGCCTAGAAGTGAATTAAGAATGGTTTAGATATGCTTACTGTTACAGATTATGAAGCCAAATAGATTAGAATATGTCTTATGAAGTAAAAGTTACTTGGTTGACGTAATGATTAGAGATGGTTGAGTACTTGAATTGCTATTGTCTGATTATGGCAATTTCCTTACCATCATGGCTTCATGTAGAATGCTACAGACTTTTAAGCTACAGATTTTTAAAGCCCTAGAAATCTAACATTACGAAAACAAAAGGAAATAAGGAAATCTAACCTTATTGTCTGATACTGAGCTATTTTTGCATTGGAGCAAGAAGTACAGTTTGCTCCATAACCTTAACAGTGTTACTGACATTTTCCTGATGGTAATGGTTTAAATCAGGTGATGTTGGTGTGTGGGAGTTTCTTATTATTGGTAGCAGATTGTTGAATGACTTGATGCCTCTAGGTTGTCTTGAACTTTCAAGTTGTTTGGAATCAAGGAAACTGATGGTGCAGCTGCAATGTTCTCTCAACATGCTTGAACGAGATACTGGGTATGTTTTACCATTGATATCTTTTCTCTGACTGATATCTACTGACCAGATAATTGTTGCCTTTGCCAAATACAAGTCATTTATAGTAAAAAAAAAGTTACCAAATCCAATGGTTTGTACTTTGTAGCTAGTGCATTGGTATGTATCTAATAGTATACAGACCCATATAGATCCATATTCTGCTTTTGATTAAGACATGTTTATGCATGAAGGGGAAATTTCTAATTTTTATGTGCTACCTGCTCTAGTTATAAGGCATGCAAGACTCTTGACAACTTTTACCAGTTTCTATGTTTGATTAGTTTGTACTAATATATAAATAATAGTGTTGGGCTTGGTGGGTTTTACTAGTTTTACATGTAAAACAAAAAAGGAAAATTATGGTTCTTCCATGTAGCATTTGAATTTGTTGTTAATAATATGAAATTCTGTTTCTTCGTCTATCTGCTTATTTGATTGAGGTAGTAGTGCTATTGTCTCTCTTAAATGTAGGTTTACTTGCCTAGTTGTCTGTAATGAAACTTTTCTTTTATTCCTATTTGTTAATGTCACCTGACATTGTGTACTTGTCAACAAACTGAATTATTCCATTGTTAATTGCTACATTTGACAAATTTGGCAGGTGATTTCAAGCTGTTGAGTAGCTTGAAAGTTTTGTGGGTCGTAGAGTTACAGAGAGAAGTAGAGAAGCAAAGGAGCGCTAGATCAACAAGAAAATCAGAATGAGTGGAGGCGGCATGGAAGCAGTGTCGTCTAGGCCACAAGAGGCTAATGGCCAGCACAAGAGGAATTTGCTATGGGAACTTTCTTGTGGTCCAACTAGCCCTTGCTGTTGTTCTTGTATCTAGTATGAGAGATTATACTTTTGTTAGACGACTTTGTTAATTGTTTTCACTTAGTATGGTAATTGATTTGTTACTGATGTCTACCTAGCTAGTTGATCTTTGTGTGATGTTCAGTAATGATATCTGGGTTTTGCTGAGCTTGGTATGTGTATTTTGTTCTATTAATAAACTTAATTCTTAGTTTCATTCAAAAAAAAAAATGAAAAAGAACAAAAGAGGTTTGTGGGTCCACCTGGCATACCGAACCAGCCTAAAGTCATTGGCCATGTCACAATTATGAACATGTCAATGACCATGTCATTGTTAATTTCTGGTCAAGTCACTGTTAATCTCAAGTCATTGACAAAGTCACTGCCTAAGTCACTAATAACCACAAGTCAATAGCCATGTCACTATCCATGTCATTGTCAATCCTTGCCCAAGTCACTGTTAACCTCAAGTCATTGGCAAAGTCACTGACCACGTCACTTTCAATCCTTGACCAAGTTACTGTTAATCTCAAGTCATCGGCAAAGTCACTGACCATGTCGCTGTAAATCCTTGGTCAAGTCACAGTTAAGATCAAATCACCGACAAAGATGAGCCACATCACATAATGTTAAGGAGGAAGTTGGGGGCCATGTCACAGTTATGAACAAGTCACTGTTAACCTCAAGTCACTGGTCAAGTCACTAACCATGTAACTGTCTCAAGTCACTGGTCATGTCACTGACCATGTCGCTGTAAATCATTGGTCAAGTCACAGTTAAAATCAAATCACCAACAAAGATGAGCCACATCACATAATGTTAAGGAGGAAGTTGGGGGCCATGTCACAGTTATGAACAAGTCACTGTTAACCTTAAGTCACTGGTCAAGTCACTGACCATGTAACTGTCTCAAGTCACTGACCATGTAACTGTCTCAAGTCACTGGTCATGTCACTGACCATGTCGCTGTAAATCATTGGTCAAGTCACAATTAAGATCAAATCACCGACAAAGATCAGCCACATCACATAATGTTAAGGAGGAAGTTGGGGGCCATGTCACAGTTATGAACAAGTCACTGTTAACCTTAAGTCACTGACCATGTAACTGTCTCAAGTCACTGACCATGTAACTGTCTCAAGTCACTGACCATGTCGCTATAAATCCTTGGTCAAGTCACAGTTAAGATCAAATCACCGACAAAGATGAGCCACATCACATAATGTTAAGGAGGAAGTTGGTTAGTGACATGGTCAGTTACTTGGTTAGTGACATGTGATTAACAGTGACTTGGCTATTAACTTGTGACTTGGCGACTGACAGTTACTTGGTTAGTGACATGGTCAGTTACTTGGTTAGTGACATGTGATTAACAGTGACTTAGCTATTAACTTGTGACTTGGCTACTGACAGTTACTTGGTCAGTGACATGGTCAGTTACTTAGTTAGTGACATGTGATTAACAGTGACTTGGCTATCAACTTGTGACTTCGCTACTGACAGTTACTTCGTTAGTGACATGGTCAGTTACTTAGTGACATGTGATTAACAGTGACTTGGCTATATATTAACTTGTGACTCATCATATAATTAGCCATTGCAAAAGCATGAATTCCATAAAATGATCAGTAACTAAATTTTACAGATGTTAAAATGAAAGCTTATCTACTCATCAGATATCAAGTTGCCTGCATCACATCAACTGTGGAAGAAATAGCATCCTTCACATTGTGGACATCTGCCTGTAGCAATAAAGAATTGGAAAATAAACTTTCAATAGCTATAAGGAGAACCAGGTAAAGAGAGAGGTATGACAAAGGCACATACCCTTGCTCCATCAACCACTAAAAGGCGGAGCGTGCTAGCCCTCAAAGCTTCGATGGCACCGGACAAGGAATTAGAGTAATCCCAATTCATAAGCCAACAGTCTTCCAAATATATCATCTGCACCCATGAAGCAAAATAAAATTAAAACTTAAAGAGTCAATGAAGTACAGTGCAAACAAACCACTTTATTCAACAGCAATGCATGACTTCAGGTATAAAAAGTAAGAACATAGAATCTCACAAGGGAGCAGTGATTATCATTCTAAAAGAGCACAGGAAAGCAATCGCAGACGAAATTTCATGCCAATGAGGTATTGAAGAATAAAAAAGAAAAAGAAAAACACAGAACTATAGTATTCCTCTATTTAATAATCTAGTAATCAACTTCAGATTGCAGGCTCAGTCCCTTAAGGTCACATGACAAAACTGGGACCAAATGATATTTAATACTAGATACAAATCTAATTATTGAAAATTTTAAGAAGTACATGACAGAATTTCAACAAACCGCTCACATGACAACAAATAGAAAAATTCAAACAAAATCAAGCAAAAGATTCAAACAAATGGAACAAGAATGCAGTCACTGATCAGAGATCTTACTTGCCCCTAGAGAATGAAAGTTAGCTTCAAATTTTGCCTCAGCAATTGTAACTCAGTTCTTTTGTCTCTAACAGATTCCCGGAGTTTTGAAGTTGTTTCTCATGCATTGTATTCTCTGATGAAAAGCAGGAATTCCAGTAGGACAACAAAAATTTCAGTTAAACAATTTGATTTATTGAAACAGAAAAATCAAACACTTATAACATAGTATATCTTGTAAACATTCAAATAATTTAACACAAAACCCAGAGTTTAAAGGGGTAGTGAGTATCCACAATATTTTAGAATCCTTTCCAACCAAAAATTTTACTGACTAGCATCCACTCATAAGTCATAACTATTTCAATTTTCACATGGACGAGGGCGCTAGTATGATAAAAGAAACACAGCAAGAGCCTAATATTCTCCCATAGAAATACGCAAAAATACAATGCTCTATCCCACGGTTCCCACCCAACAAGCAGAAAGTCAAACCTGAATCATCGTGTAAACGACCTATCAATATTCAATTATTTTCATGTAAACAAGCTATCAAGCTAACCCACCCTACAAGTGCTCATATCTTATATCTGCAACCAGATGCATTCATTAAATCAGAGCCTTTAGGAGGAAGCAGAAAATGAAAATTTTGCCTAGTGACATATATCAAACGCTTCTTTATGCAAGAATATGCTTCACATGATAACCTATCATTTAATGACATAGAAAGAAGAAACCAGAATTACCTTAAATTCCATCAGTATTAAAGCATATATCTTCAATATACAAGTTTTCACAAACCACACAACACTAACCTAGTTTTCGTTACAGATCTCTATCTACTAGTCCAACTTTGATAATTTCAGAAATTACTGACAATACTGTTATAACAAAAGTGAAAGGGGTGCCATACCAATAAGTTACCAAAAACCTGAATTGCAGCAAAACGAATTGCATAGATAATCATGTATAAGAAGCAGAAAGGCATTCAAGTATTTCCATATAAATCAAGGCTCAGAGAAACAAGAAAAATATAACAATACAAACTTATGCCATCCAATGTAATCTTATTGTTCCTCCTGTCAATCATACTGCAGACTGCAACCATCTGCACAAAGAAGTGTTGGAAATGTGTCAAAGCCATCTGAAAGGCAGGCCAAACCAGTAGGAACAAAATCTCTTAGAAACACCTGCAAGCCAAACCAGTAAAACAGCTAAGTTTCTCACTTCGTAAACGTTTCACGTGTAGTTGCTCTGATCCATTAGTAATGCCTAACAAGTTCAACAATAAAACATGATAAAGGATGCAAGAAACAGTGCACAAATGAGGAAATTCAAACTCAAGGCTGCGAGTGAACAAATGAGGCATGGAATATCATGACTAAGGTATCATGGATACAATTAATGAATCAAATTTAATACATTGATCTTTTCACACATACAGAGAACTACTAAATAACTGATTCTAACCCCCAAATAGTTCTTGATGTACAAGCACTTCACAATGTAAAACAAGTTGGAGAATTTATAACATTTCCCAGCATAGATCTAATAGGATTACTTGCTCAAATTTAGTTCTATCAATAAAGCATACATCTCGTCAATGGAACCATACATAAACATTCAGCATGGAAACTAAGAAAACATATAGAAACATGTAGGAACCATTATCATAGGGATTGCCATATTAGAGACCAAAATAAGGCAAGAAAAACAAGTATCGTTTGCTAAAAATCAAGAAGAGAAGGAACCATTACCTGTACCTGATTGTAATTAAGAGCCTCCGCCGTCGTAAGAGAAGAAACAAATTAGCCAAGGAACGAGTTAACTGCCGAAACCAATAAACTGCAGCTCTATAACATCGGCAGCGATCTCCAGATTAAGCCAAACCCTATTAGCACAGCAGCAAAGAGCAAATTCGATTTTGATATCTAAAAATCAAACAAATCAATTGCAGAATGAATCGAAGAAGAAAAGAGTCTCTGAACCTATTTCCGAATCAAATCCAGTGATTAACACAACAAACGGGCTTGCCGGTGGAGGTGGTGACAGCCGGCGAGGGTTTCCGCTCGTTGAAATTCGGCTTCTTCGGCACAATCCCGGGAACGCTTCTCTTGGCGTCTTGGCTCATTTCGCGGTCTCTTGCTTCTGATTGTGGATAACAAATCAGAGGCGCTACTGTAGAAGCAGATATCGGCTTTGCCGTCAATGATGAAAACGAAGAGATCGGAGTAAGCTCCGGTGGGGCGAGGTCCTCCAGTAGGGAACCGCTTCTGGAGGTCTGTATCTCTGTGGAGGAGAAGAAGAGATAGAGAGAGCTGCCTTTAAGGGCAGAATGGGAATCAATAAAAACAAAAACTGACCTTTTTTAACATCCCCTCATTATTCATAAGGACTAAATTAATATTATTAACAAATTATTATGGACCTTTTTATCAAGTGTGAAACTAGGTGACCTTTTTATCATTTCACACTCTAATATGACCTTTTCCATCATTTCCCTTTAAAAAAATGGGAGTAAATCAGATTATGATTTTATTAGGAAACTTTAATAAATTTTAATTTTTTTATGAGTATAAATTAAATGAGAGATTTTAAATAAAAATATTTTTTTTAATTGGATATGTCATATAAGGATATTCTTGGTAAGAGCAATGGGTTAAATAAATAAATTTAATAATTAAAATTAAAATATAGGATGTAATGAGCAAGTGGGGTGAACAAAGAAAATGATATGGTGGCAATAGCTGCACCCTATGAACAAACTTCCAGAAGACCAAAAGCAAAGATATATATATATATATATATATATATATATATATATATATACAGATTTTATCCAGAGCAGAGTTCCGCTTTGAAATTAAAGTGTGAACTTCGAGTTTTTGGTCGCTTTTCTGTCGCATATCCACATCTCGACCGTTCAGTTTTTAGGTACTAGTGTATAGATCATATCTGCAAATTTTCAGCCAAACTGATGATCGTTAAGGTATCTAACTCGCTTAAACCAATCGACGGATTGAATCTGTCAACCTAAATCGTACTAGTTTTAAGGAAGTAATCAATGCCTTAACGATCATCAATTTAGCTGAAAATTTGCAGAGATGATCTATACACTAGTACCTAAAAACTGAACGGTCGAGATGTGGATTTGCGACCGAAAAGAGACCAAAACTTGAAGTTCACACTTTAATTTCAAAGAGGACCTCCACTCTGAATAGGATCTGTGTATATATATATTTTGCTTCTGGTCTTCTGGAAGTTTGTTCATATCGTATACTCATATAGATATATGTAACCAAACAAAAAAACAGAGCTGTTTTGAGGTTTTGTAATTAATTAATCTACCGTGGGAGTGACTGAGTAAGTAATATCTATACTCTATGTACGAAGTGGTGTTAATTTGTGGAGTGACGAAGTGGTGTTAGCTTAGTGGTTCGAGCACCCACTACCTATGTACGAAGTTATGAGTTCGAGTCACTATGGGAGTAGGAATGAAATCCTTTGATCTGGTCGCTTTTGGATTCTAGGGTTTATAAGCTTAATCAAATTATTGGGATTACTGTTCTGGTTCTTAAATTCTTCTAGTTGCCTGGTTAGTCGGACACTTTAATGTACTTTATAGTTTCCTTCTTGTTGAGCCTTGATGCCCTCAATTTGCTTATCAAGAACTAGTAAAGGTTTATAGCTACTAATAAAAGTCTTTGGCCGTTTTATGTATATGAAATCTTGTGCTTAATTTTTTATATGATGCAATTTCGAAAATTCTATGCACTTTTTTGTTGTAAGGTTCATTTTAATGGAGAGGATGTGATCGATCTCTACCTTCTTTTTTTGCAAGTTTTTCTTCATTTCTCTTCAACAATTCACGAATTGTTAGAGACATTATCCTCAGAGGAACTCTAGACAAAATTGTGCCGCGCCATTTATCAAAATAAAACAAAATCTCTTAGTAACTCCAATTGATCATGCACGTATATGTTAACAGAGACATAGTATATGAACAAACTCCAGAAGCAAAGTCGATCTTTTGGTTATCACCGGCCAAATATTAAAGAGGCATATACATTGATCTCTTTGTGGAACCAAACAAATAAGCAAAGCTGTTTTGGGGTTTCTACCCTGTCCTTTCTGGCCCTGTTTGGATCATAGGTTTATGAGACATTTCTTTTCACTTTCATGTGGAAGCTAGGAAACATCCCAGAAATTTCCCCGGAATTCAGCATCTTTGTACTTTCCTATGTTCAATAGTGTGTACCCGTTTGCTACAAGGTTGAGTCAAGTTTAAACCTAAAAGGACTAGGTTTGAATTTACATGTGCCCCATTTATCTTACACTAGCCCTGCATAAAGCTAGCTATAAGCTTGAGGCCAAGTATCAAATTCAAGCAGATATGTGTAAATGCATCTAAGCTGCTAGTACCAATCAGGGCTTGTCCCATGCATTTTATTTTTTCTTTTGGGACAGCCAAGATCATAGTAATTCGATTTCTATGGACTCAGATTTGTTGGGTGGATCTTCTCATACTTGGATCAATCATAGCCATCAAGCCATGTATTACAAATCCAACCCCATTTTGTGTTATTTATTTGTAACACAGTTGCAATGAAATGTCGGGCACATCCGAACACACCAGATGATAGCAGAGAATTCGGCCCTAATTACTATAGCGAAATGTTTAAGTATCAATATTTAGGCTAATTAACACATAGGCGATGTGGCATTCAAGGGTATCATACCCTTCCCAATAAAGCAACGTGGGCTGTAGCCATGATGATGACTAGGTAGTCTAGGTTTCATTTGTCGGAATCCCTGATATTTCAGAGTATCTGCTAGGAAAGTTCCTCACTGATCAGGAAGTTACTCCCGCAAGTGCAAAAATAACGTGCAAAACTTAGTGACCTAAGGCAATACTCCAAAGTGTTGCTTATTTAAGGAACGTTTCCCTTATGCTTGTGAAGCAGGCAAACCAGATACCAAAGAGCGAGAGATTCTTAGTTCAAGTATTCGAGGGCCATAACTAGCTGGGAAGAATGACGCAGATTGAGATCGAGGAAGTTAACAGCTGTGAGTCACTGCCTTTGCTGTCACTCAATCATGTGTCTTTGTTATGCAGATCAGTGTGGGACTCTATGAGGTTCTATGAAGAAGTGTTGGGCTTTGTTCTCATCAAACGCCCCTCTTCTTTCAACTTCAATGGAGCTTGGTAAGCTTTTCTCACTTTATGTACTTGTTCGAAGTTTTTTCGAATCAATGCTAATACTGACGAACTACTTTGTTCTGTGTAGGTTGTATAACTATGGGATTGGGATACACTTGATCGAAAGTCCAGCTATGGAGGACTTTGAACTCCGACCAATCAATCCTAAGGACAACCACATCTCCTTCCAAGTAAGAGCTGTATTAGTTTTCTGCAGTACTAGTTAAACATATAGCAATCATGTTTTGGTACTGACACAAATGTTGTGAATGATTTTGAACATGCAGTGCACTGATGTTGGACTTGTTAAGAGGAAGCTGCAAGAGATGGGGATGAGGTATGTTACTGCAGTGGTAGAGGACGATGGGATCAAGGTCGACCAGGTGTTCTTCCATGACCCAGATGGGTACATGATCGAGCTCTGCAACTGTGAGAACATCCCCATCATTCCTGTCTCTTCTTGTGCCTTCAAGCCCAGAGGTAGCAGCTTCAGTAAGGCACCAACTTCGTGCGGTTTCATGGAGACACTGATGATGGAAAGCTTGAGCCTGGACATGATGAACTTCTCATTCTAAGTTTCGGCAAGCGTGATAAGTCTCACTGCTTTTTGGCTGCTGTAAGAAAAAAATGTTGCAAATGTATTATTATAAGGTCTATATAGTAGTATGGTATTGTGTCTTGGTTTGAAGGTGTTTGTATTGGTTTTCTGCTTGTAATAAATTGTGAAAAAAGATCGAGTCGTACTGTATGTACCTGTATGCTTAATCTATTGAAGATTTGAAGCCAATGTATGATTTGAAGCCAATGTATGCTCTGTGACTATTGCCATATTATTGAGAAGGAATTCTTGATACATATCTCACTTATTTCTATGTATTTCTTTACACTTCTGGCATGAGCTTTAATCACTCGGCATGCCAGATAAAAAGAGATCTAACAAACTGTACATATAAAGGCTGGATGGGATGAAATAAAAATTTGAAGATTCTGATCTTTAAGCTTGACTGGAAATGTATTTACAGATAAGAACTCTTTAATTAATATCAGCCACCCAGGTTAAAATTGAGTGATGCAAACATCTTCGCTCTTCCCAGCAGTTTTGGCATGGGAATTTGTTTGAACCAGGTATTGCAGCTCCAAAAGGGAAGAAACAAACAAAGCCGAGATGTTTCAACCTCATGAAGGGAAGAAGAAAGCGAGTGTCTAATCGAACATGTGTAGAAGGACAAGCAGTCTTCAGAACATCTCTTAATAATGGCATGACTTCAACTCCTGTTGTTATTATAACACCATCATCCTTGTTATAGGCTGAGAGGAGCTGAGTTGCATTACCTATATCAAGCACCAGGTCTTGCTTCCTTTGAAGAATTTCCAAAGCTAGAAAGCCACAGTATACAAGGATCATATGAAAGATTCCTCAACACCCACAAAAGATAAATAGACTAGAAGAGGTGGGAGAAGGCACAAGAGTGCATCTTTTGGTATGATCAGTGGTGTTGAGATGCTCATCTTAAAGATGCTTTTCCTCCTATTCTCGTTCATCACATACTTATCGCCTTCATATGTGGGTAAGGATACCTCCTTAATATCAAAGAAGCACTTTGATTACGGTGGGACAGAAACCAATTCAATTTCTCATTTCCATGGTTAAGAGCTAGAGATATTATGCAGGTGTCCATCTATATCAGGAACAAAACCTTTGTCCATCATTTCCACTTTAACTATTTCATAAGTAGTTCGATTTGGGATCAAACCTTTCTCCAACATTTCATTTAGAAGTACATTCGCATCTACAAGCTTGTCCTGCATACAATATCCCTTGATCAGCACATTGTATGTTGCTATATTTGCTCGTTTCCCTTCTTTCTCCATCCGAGTCTTCAAGTTCAAAGCTGCCTTCAGGTTTCCTTCCCTGCAGTAGCCATCCATCAAAGTATTGTATGTCACGTGCCTTGGGCTCAAACCCTTTGTGAACATCTCATTCAGGAGTCTTTCTGCCTTTCTTGGCTCCCCATCTTTACATAATGCATTTATCAGTATATCATATGTTATGCAATCAGCTTTCAAGCCCTCAGCCTCCATTTGTTGTAAGAATTTCCTGGCTGTTTCTATGTTTCCCTGTCTAAGAGAACCATGAATCAAGCAGTTAAATGTTGACGTGTTTGGTAAAACCCCTCTCTCTATCATCATGTTATGCAATTCATATGCTTCCTCCTTCATCTCATTCTTACAATAAGCATCAAGTAGTGAATTAAATGTTATAACATTGGTTACCAAGCCTCGCTCAGAAATGTTATCAAACAGCTCTCTAGCTTCCTTCAGCATCTTCTTCTTGCAAAACCCATTTATAAGTGCATTGTAGGTTGCTATCTCTGGCTTCAAACCCAATCCAAGCATTTTGTCCCGCAATCCACAAGCCTCCTCAAGCTTCCCATCACAGCATAACCCATTAATCAGTGAATTATAAGTAACCAAATTAGGTTTCAAGCCCTGCCTCCTCATTTCCTCAAACACCTTAAACGCAGCTGCTACATTCTCATCTTTACAGAACCCATCAATCAAAATATTGAACGTGATCACACTCGGACAAATATTGTTCGCCACCATCTCCTTTAATATGGCATCAGCCTTATGCATTCTCCCCAACCCACCCAATTTGCAATACCCGCCAATGATAGTATTATAAGTAACCACATTCGGTGCAACCCCCCAAGCCTTCATATCATCCACAACATCCTTTGCCTTGTTCAATTTCCCAACTTTACACAACCCATTAATCACAATATTGAAACTATACAAATCCGCCTCTATCCTCCTCCTAAACATCTCCTTGTACACAAACTCAACATACCCAATTTCATTTTCCTTCACCAAAGCACTCAACAAAGCATTACAAGACAGTTTTGACAGCCTAAACCCATAATCACCAGCTCTCTGAAACGCCTCAAAACCCGAATTGGTCTTCGAATTCTTAACATAAGCCAACACCAGCATATCAACTATAATGGAATTAGCACAAAAGTGATTGCTAGACATTGAAAGCATGTGAAAAATTGAAGAAACTGAATGCTTCTCATTCCTTCTAACAAACTCATCTAAGAAAGCTCTCATCTTTGGGTACTTCTTTGCATTTGAAAGTGACTGTAATAGTCTACAAGTGATTTCAATATTGCGTGGAACATTTTGACCCTTCTGGGCCCAATTGAAGTACCTGAGTGTGAGCTCTGGGTCAGCTCCAGAATCGATCAGTTGGTGAAGAACTGTGATAAAGGTTGAGTCTTTGAGATGGGTTTTGAGCTCTGACCAGTGTTGCTTTGCTATGAGGTCTGAAACTAATGGAAGATTGAAGGACAGTGAGCTTGGATTTTCGGAGATGGAGATTGTGGAACAGAGTTTGATTATGTTGATTTGGGGGTGCTGCTGAATGTGGGCTCGAGCGTGGAGGCATGATGAGGAGGAGGAGAGGAGCTTTAGCATTTTGTTAATGGAGGAAATTGAAACTGGAGGGGCGAATTGGAATTGAATTTAGGGTTCTCTGTCAATGGGGAACCGCCATTTCTGCGAAAACTGACTGAGGTTCAAGCCTTTTCCTTTTTTGTTTGGTCTGAGACTCGGTTTCAAGCCAAATAAATTAACCTATAATAAATAGAATAAACTAACCTATAATAAACCTATTTATAATGTAACATCTCTAAAATTATACATTAAAACTAAACTAACCTATAATAAACCTATTTATAATGTAACATCTCTAAAATTATACATTTATAATAGAATTATAATATTTTATATGGACGAGTAAATAACTAGTACTGTAGTAAGTTGTTAAACTAGTGTTTTTATATATATGTATTGATAATGTAAATATGATTTACTTTTTTTAATAATTATAAAATTACAAGGAGGTGGGGCGGGACACGTAAAATAAATAAGTACAACAAAAGGAATATAAAAGCTACTATGATGTGGTTCAATGTTGCTGGTTGAACTGCTTTCATTTAGTATCATACAATACTGCTCCCAAGTAAATAAATTTTGGAAATGATTTTCGTATTTCATCACATAGTTATTGTATGTATACGTGTTGTTTTCTTTCCACATGCAATCCATATATCGGATATTGTGGAATTACCTAATATGATGTTACAATGTATGAAGCATACAATATTTGAGACAAAGCAAAAAAGAAATCATGTTATGGTTGGAGCATTCAATTTTGTAGCAGATAAAAACAAAAAGGTTTCTTGTTGTATTCAACTTGATTGCAAAAAAAAAAAAAAAAAATCAAAATTTCATATTTTCTCTATAAAAGTATGAAGTAAAAATTCATTGTAGGTGACATAAAAATTTAACATAAATTTTAGAGAAATTTCGGACAAAATTTCGATGTGAATTTTTAAATATATATTGTGTGTGTATATATTTCAGAAATTAAGAATTTCGTGGAAATGTATCAAAAATTTGAAATTATATAGCATATGAATTTCGTTTCGGTACTTCAAAATTACAGAATTTCGACAGTTTCGGAGTAATTTAAAACCTTGGCTTTTAGAGGTGATGATGAATCTGTTGAGTCATCTAATCGTGGAAATGTTATTGAGGTGATGGATTCTTATGAGAGAATGAATGAGGAAGTTGCAAAAGTCACCTTAGAAAATGCCCCTTGAAATGCTACGTATACTCCACCAAAGATTCAAAAAGAAATTATGAGTATTCTTGCCACTAGAGTTAGAAGAAAAATTTGTGAAGAGTTAAGGGAGGCTAAGTTTTGTTTGCTTGTTGATGAAGCACTTAATGAATCTAAGAAGGAACAAATGACAATTATCTTGAGATTTGTTGATTCTCATGGGTTTGTTCGTGAACGATTCTTCCATGTTGTAAGTGTTAGTGATACTTGTGCTGCAACTCTTAAGAGTAAGATAGACAATGTTCTTACTGAATACAATCTTCAAGTTGAAAATTTGCATGATCAAGGATATAATGGTGCTAGCAACATACATGGTGAGTGGAATGGATTGCAAGTACTATTTTTGTAAAAGTGTCTATACATATATTATGTACATTGTTTTGCTCATCGCCAACAACTAGCTTTAAACGTTGCAGCTAAAGATGTGGGCGTTGTCTATTTATTCTTTCAAATGATGACTAGTATCATTAATGTTGTTGACTCATCTGCTAAGCGTGTTTCTAAGTTAAAATCTACTAAAGAAGTTGAAGTTGTGCAACAAATTGCTGTTGGGGAAGTTGAAACTGGAAAGGGAGCTGATCAGACATGTAATTTGTAAAGAGCTGGAGCTACTCGATGGAGTTTAAGGTATTATCTATCAAGAACTTGATGAAATTGTATAACTTAACTAGTTAGTTTTGAAAAACACGATCGATAATGGACTCAAAAAATACATGGAGATCGAGGTTTTGGGTGCTTCTAAAACTCTAAGATCATTTGACTTTGTGTTTTGCTTATTGTTGTTGGATAAAACAATGGGAATCACAAATGCTCTTTGTAAGTCACTGTAAGAACAATCTCAAGAATCATAAATGCTATGAATCTAGTTTCTAGTACGAAGGGTCGTCTTGAAAAGTTGAGAGAAGATGGTTGGGTTGTTTTCTTTGGTAGTGATGTATTGTTTTGTGACGCACACACAATTGATGCTCTAGATTTTAGTGCTCGCCATATGGAAGGTATGGGTCGTCTTTCTCAACAACAAAATTGTGTCACTATTGAGCATTATTATCTTGTTGAAGTATTCAAGGCCGTAATTGATTTTTAATCGATGGAACTAATCAATTGATGGAAATAAACTATGGATTCAATGAACAAACAAGGGAACTCTTGATTCTTTGTTCTGCATTGGATCCTCAATTTGATTTTCAATCATTTGAGATTGACAAAATATGTTGTTTGGCTGAGAAATTCTATCCTCATGATGTGCCTGGTTTGAATGATCTAAGAGACTAGTTGAAGCATTTTGAGTACCAATTCTTTGAACTTTCAGAATTTCAAGATTTATGCACCCTTTCTGAGTTGTGTCAAGAATTTGTTAACACAATTACACCATTTTTGTTGATTGAGAGACTAATCCGTTTAGTGATGACTCTTCTTGTTTCTACGACTATAACAGAGAGAGCATTTTCAGCCATGAAGCTCATTAAGAACCGACTTCGAAGAAAGATGAGTGATGATTTTCTTGCAGATTTAATGATAGTGCATATTGAGAGAGAAATTGTTGATACTATTGATTCAAATTCGGTTATCGATGAGTTTTATGCTTCAGGTAACCGAAGAGCACAACTTAAGTAGTTGAATTCGTATTGACATGGAATATTTAACTTTGAATTGTTTCAATTTTCTATTGTTAGATTTGAGTAATAAATGTATTTTCCATCAAAACAAAGTAGACTTTGCCAAATTTTAAAAAATAATTTTTCTTGCCAACGTAAGGTAAATTTAGCCCACCTCAAATCTAATTCCTGGTACTGTCCTTGGAGGGAACTGAGAGAGAGAGAGGGAACTGAGAGAGAGAGAGAGAGAGAGAGAGAGAGAGAGAGAGAGAGAGAGAGAGAGAGAGAGAGAGAGGAGAAGAAAGAACTGTGTATTTTCGGTCGTGCATTTAAAAGCTAAAAGGGTAGTTGTGGAATGAAATTGTAGAGAATGGCATAGAAAATGTTAAAAAATTGGGATCGTCTACAGTACATTAATATACCAATATATCAAGTAGACTAGTTCAGTACAGAGGTAGACTAGCTCAGTACATGGGTAGACATGCATGGAATTAGTCTACCCTTATACCGAGCTAGTCTATTTCTATATTGAACTTAGGTTATTTAATGTATTGGTACATTAATATATTGAAGTATTTTCCTAAAAAATTAAGGAGAGTGCATAATGCAAATTAGGGAGTTTAAGTTTTCAAAAATTCTAGCATGCGTCACCTTAGAATAAATATACGATGATCTCCCCTAAATATTTTAAGTTTTCATAAATTCTAGCATGTGTCACTTTAGAATAAATATACAATAATAATTAGAATCTTTTATCATTCTAATTTTTTTCGCATTAACAATACATATCATGATTAGCATCTATCTAATTTAAAATAGCTCTGTGAGAACTTCTACCATCTCAAATTTTTTAACCACCGATACTTGCCAAAACTTCTATCATCCTCAGATTTTTTTTTCAACTCCATCCTCCCAATTGTTCAACCCTGCATAATAGTGTGACCAGCAACTGGTAAAATCTTCAGATGATAGAGGACCTTTCTTCCTCCTTGAAGACTATTATTTATGAGTTCAAATGTTCAATTTACGTGACAGGAGACTAGTACTCGTCCTTTCTCTATTCTGGTACAACCTTCCTCAATCCTCACCACACTTCCAAACTCACACATCATTACGTCCACAGTTGGCACATTGATGGTGTCACGTTCTCTCCCCCGATCACATCACCCATCTTCTCTCAGATTATATCAGGGCCCAAAGATGCTCTGTGGACGGCAAGGCGGGTTTCAAGCTCGAGGGGAGGGGAGGGGAGCAGAGCCAAGCCAAGAGTCCAACGCCACTACCATTATATCATCCAAAACCAAGAAAAAGCAAGCAACAATTTAACTAAAAACCCACATGGGTCCCGCCTCCGATATGCCACTGGTGGGTGAGAGTCCCCCAAGGGCCTCCATCGAATAGCAACCCCACTGGCTTTTCAAATTTGTGGCCATCGAGTCCTGAGCTCAACACTAGGAGAGCAAACAAAGTTGACAAAAACCATCCATTTGTATATAATTTTTTCATGAATCACCACGTCTTCTTCCTCTGGCTATTAACAAATTCCACACCGAATATATATTAATTTATTATTCTTCGGCCCTTCTGGAATCTCCCCAACCAAAACCAACCCAAACCCACTTTTCTTTATCCCCCCCCCAGCCTAATCCGTTGTTAGTCTTTCCACATCATTATTAGCTCCACCACTGACCAACCAAAGCCACAGTGAGTCTTTCCTGATTTGGGTCTTTCTGGGTTTTTGGATCTAACTTTAAAAGATTCTGGCTTTGGATTGGATGTGAGGGCTGGCTGGCTTATAATCTGTTGGGGTTTTGCGTAGAAATATGAGACTAGTGGAAATCACTACTACTAATTATGCGAACACTTTGTGACGCTTGTGAAAGCGCAGCCGCGATCGTTTTCTGTGCTGCCGACGAAGCTGCTCTTTGCCGTGCCTGTGATGAAAAAGTATGTTACTTTAAGCTTCTGGGTTTATTCTTCTAAGTTTTTTTTTTTTTTTTTTTGGAGTACCCAATTGGTAGTTTCATATGGTAAGGCCTAGAATCTAGTTTCCGTTTACTTGGTGCAAATTGAACCGTATCTGTTGTTAGTTAGTTGTATACTAATCCTTGATTTGCAGCTACAATTGTTAGTTTCTTTCATATTAGTCAAATATGAGCATATATGCCGTGCTATCAAAACCTAAAAAAGTTCTTTGGAGCAGCTATAGTGCCTCATATCTTTCCCACATTGTATGTCCTTGTTAAGAAACATACTTTCCCAGAAGTTGACTTTTTCTTGGAAATGGTTTAAGTAAATCGTTACATCGCATAGAGTCGTTAAAGGGGTTTTTGCCTAATCTGGAAACTCTTAATAGACTTTTAGAAGCAATGCTTTAATCTGTTGATGGTGTGGCAGGTGCATTTGTGCAATAAGCTTGCTAGCCGACATGTCCGGGTTGGTCTGGCAACTCCCAGTGCAGTTCCCCGCTGTGATATTTGTGAAAATGCACCCGGTATGGAGGCCTATCTTTTGCTACGATCTTCTGATGTTGATTTGTCATTATGTTAGTTATATTTAAGAGAAAAGAAAAAATCACATCACACTTATATTCTGTCTTTGGAAACTACACATGTAGCTTTCTTCTATTGCGAGATAGATGGGAGTTCCCTTTGTTTGCAATGTGATATGGTTGTTCATGTTGGAGGTAAAAGAACACACGGAAGATATCTGGTACTGAGACAAAGAGTTGAGGTGTGTTCATCCTTTTCACCAACAACTTATTTACTTCTTTACTGTTTTAGGCTGCTAGACATTACTTGAAGTTTTACACTATTTTGGTTGCTCTGTAGTTTCCAGGGGATAAACCTAGTAGTAACGGTGAAGACCCAGCATCCCAACCCCCCATTGACCAAGGTGAGACCAGAAGAGTACAACATCAGCAACCAAGAATGACAATTGGAGAGAACCATCAAAATCACAGGGCATCTCCTATTCGTCTAGCAGATGCTAATGATGATGGGCATGTAAAGATGGATAATAAGTTAATTGATTTGAACATGAAGCCTAATCGGATGCATGGACAAGCTTCAAATAAAGAGGTTAGCGTGTTTTCATTACTGAGTACCAGCATTTGAACTTAGGATCTTACTTCTGTTTGATTAATGTAACATGTATTTGAACCTCCCCTAGGAACTTTTTTGCATTCCTAGTAAATGGTATACACAGATCTCAGCAGAGTGAAAATTACCACCTGGAGTGGACTATTAGACATGATCAAGATCATCATTGCTTATTAGTGGCATGACAAAATTGGTTAGTAAGTGCGAGTTTATCTTTCACTTCCAACTGAACTAATGACAAGACCTATTAAACTTGAAATTGAAGGCACCTGAAATAGAGCCATATAAGTTGAGATTTATCTTCTCTGCAGTAGAGAAGAAAAGAGTTCCTATTCATAAATCTCCCTTGCTTCCATTAAATAATTATATAATAGTATCAAGTCCTTGATTCTAATTTTATCAAATCCATCAGCTTTTATCAGAGAAATACCACAGTAATTACTATAGATTAAGATTATTGCCAAAAAGTAACATTAGAATTACAAATGTTACAGCATAATCCAGCACATGTTAAATTCCCCGCTGTCTATTATGTGATTCTTAAAGCTCAAGCTTCTTACTACGGTTCATTATCCTTTTTCGGTATTGATGTTGAACTGAAAGACTGCAGTTCTAGTACATTGTGCATAACTCAACAGAACCATTCAATTTAATCAACTCACCTCTAACGAGAAAAATTTTGACCTTGTTGGCTGTCATATATCAGAGCAATGCATCATTTAACTCTCATGCATACCAGTTTTTATTTCTAAGCAACAAGCATCTGTTGTTCTTAATCAGGACCAATAGTGGCGTATTTGGAAGCATGGTCAGTACCTAATTTCAGTAGTAGCCAGAAGGGCAATTCATCTACACCTTGGCTATCTGCTACTTCATGAGGAACTCGCTCCTTTATCATCCCTTCTCCTGTTAAGTGACCGTTATGGTCATTAAGGGTTAAAAGAGTGTTTACCATTCAGTAGTTTAGTTGTGCAGGATATATCCGGTATAGTTGGTTACTCGGAAAGCATGCAAAACTTGCTCCGAAAGCAAAATACTGTTATTTACTGCAACTGATCTCCATTGTTGAAATCTATGCAAGTGCTTGTATTGTTGTAATTCCACTGCAATTTTAAAATTCTTTCTTCGCTTTTTTAAGTGCCGGTTGAACATGGAGGAAATGGTATACTCTGCGCTTTTCCAAGTAAAACTGTAATCTTATCCGGATCCATGAATATAGGTAAAAAGTAAGCCTTTTTTTTCTTGGGTGGTTTCCAGAGCAAGTCTGTCATAGGTATTTCATGTTCATCATGCATCAAGCACTTCCGGCCAAGAGTGCTACATAGCAGAAGCACATCCTCACAAGTTATCTACTGTAGGTAGATGCTAAAAAAGGTAAAAATGGCGCCAAATCATAATCGATGCACTAAAACGTACAATCTTTGCAGCGAAAATTACACCATCGTAAATTAGTAATAGAAGCGATTATGAAATGTCATTTTTGTTAATAGTTCGGAAAATAAAATGATTAATTCTCGAGAAATCTTAAATTTGGGTGTCATATTTTTGCGGTAATTCTCCTCCAAAGTATCTGATTTTCATTTCTAACACGAGCATGAGTATGAGTCATGCTCTATTGGTTCAATTAATTGGTACTCAGTTGTCTTTTGAATTTAGTTTAAGAGTGAAAAATAATAAACATTTCAAGTATTTTATTATTTTTTCCATCATTATATTCAAATTCAACGACAATTGAGCACGAATTACCAATTAAAATCAACTGACTACTTGAACGGAACTGCGGTCGCAACCCCTTGCTGGGCCTGTCAATTATCCCATTCCTAACCGAAAAAAGCCGGCTCCGGCCCAATAAGGAAAGTTATAAAGCCAAATGTCAGAAGAAGATTGCTCGCTGCTGGCACACGTTTCCATAAGACAGCGTTTGTTATTTTCTGTTGAAACTTGTGCGGTTATACCTTTCCGGCCAATCGGCGATGAAGCTAACTCCGATGACGACGCCGTTTTTTCTCTCCGTCTTCTCAATCATCATACTCTGGACGACGTCGTTTGCGTTCACGCCTCGGACTTTTCTTCAGCTCCAGAGCTCCGCCGTGAGCACCAATTACTTGACCGATAAGGAGCTCTGGTTCACTCAGACTCTCGATCACTTCTCGGCGTACGATCACCGCAAGTTCGAGCAGCGATATTATGAGCTCCTCGACTTTTTCAGACCATCGGACGGTCCGATTTTCCTCAGAATCTGTGGAGAATCGGCCTGCAAAGGAATCTCCAACGATTACTTAACTGTAAGTTTCTGATTATATTGTTCAATTCGTCGTCGGAATAATCTGAAAAGATCGGAAATTATTTAGGATTTGGTGAAATTGTTTTATAGGTTTTGGCTAAGAAGTTTGGCGCGGCTGTGGTCTCGCTCGAGCATCGTTACTATGGTAAGAGCTCTCCGTTTAAATCACACTCGACTGAGAATTTGAAGTACTTATCATCGAAGCAAGCGCTTTTCGATTTGGCTGCTTTTCGTCAGTATTATCAGGCAAGTTTTCATTTCAATTCTTCGATTTTAGTGTTGTTCGAGTTGTAAATTGGATAATTGAGCATGTGATTTAGTGTTTTTAGGGTGTGGTTGTTGTTTAGGAGTCGTTGAATTTGAAGCTGAATAAGACTAAGGGTGAGAATTCGTGGTTTGTATTCGGTGTGTCGTATCCAGGAGCTCTTAGTGCATGGTTTAGACTCAAGTTTCCTCATTTGACATGTGGAAGTCTTGCAAGTTCTGCAGTTGTTGAAGCTGTGTTTAACTACACTGAATTTGACCAGCAGGTGACCACAATCTTAATTGCTTCTTCTTTCTTCGTTTTTTTTTCCCCTTCAAGATAGGAAATTGAAGTAGATTTTACTTGCTTCAACCATGTTGCTATTGGCTTTAATCCTCCCCAAATGCAGATTGGTGAGTCTGCCGGTCCAGAATGTAAAGCTGCATTGCAAGAAACTAATCGTCTTGTTGAACAAAGGCTTGCACCTAATGGAAAAGCAGTGCGGGGTTTGTTTGGTGCAGCCCAGGTGTGATTCTTTATGTCTTCAGTTCACCATTTATAATTTCATAATATACCTTGGAACATTAGTCCAGTTTCAGTGTTTCTTACTGTTTGTTTTTTGGTATACACTTCTCACCATGCATTTTGACCTTTTCTCTGTCTTCAGCTTGATATTGATGGTGATTTTATGTATTTTCTGGCGGATGCTGCTGTTATTGCGGTAAAGTTTGCTTCCTTCTTAGTTTGTCCCTTGATTTCTAATATCTCAAATTATTGAGGATTGCTGATTTGGAAAATTGCAGTTTCAATATGGAAATCCCGACAGACTGTGCTCCCCTCTTGTTCAAGCAAAGACTAATGGAGAGGATTTGGTTGTATGTTTCTCTTCTTCCCAGTCTATTCTCTTCCTTAATCGGGGTTCAGTCGTTCTGTCAGACCCAATTTGTTCTTGGTCTGATGTTTAATTGGGTTGCCCATGTTATTTTTCTCTGGTTGTCCAATGTTCTAAGGGAGATATGATGATATGTTTGCAGGAGGCATATGCCAAATATGTTAAAGAGTATTACCTTGGAAGTTTTGGTGTTGATGTCGAAACATACGATCAGAAACACTTGAAGAACACTGCTGTTACCGAGGGGAGTTCTGATCGTTTGTGGTGGTTCCAAGTTTGTACCGAAGTTGCCTATTTCCAGGTGGCACCTGCAAATGATAGCATCCGGTCTTCAAAAGTTGACACAAAGTATGTGTCAGAATATGGCTTCTAGTATGAAAACCATTTTGCTATTCATGTCTACTTGTAGGGTGTTCAATATGTAGTTCTTCTATACGTTAATGATGGAAAGGTTGTTATTCTTCCAGATACCATTTGGACCTTTGCAAGAATGTCTTTGGAGAGGGCATCTATCCAGAGGTTGATGCGACAAATTTATATTATGGAGGCAAAAGAATAGCAGGTCAAAACATAAACCTTTCTTCCTATCCATGTGTTTCTCTTCCCTATAAGTATTTGTGCCATTATTACTATTATACTATCTTGGCTATGGATGGTCAGGTAACTTGCCCTATTTGCATGTAAAATGTCAATTCTCTGACTCAGTAACACATGCTTGCTCATAAAATGTGCAAACACACTAACACGCATAAATCTTTATATGAGTTCCTTTGCCATTCTCCAAGTTACCAATCAAGCTCCTTATTCAGTTGGTTTTATGATCTTGGATTATGGGGATAGAGACTTCTCTTCTGAAAGATATCATCGAGTTTGTGGTTCTTCTTAAGCCTTCTCTTACTGGATTTTGGCCAAAAAGTAAATTGTCTAAGTTTTATCTGGGAGAAGGTTTAAGAGGTTAAAACCATATACTTCTTTAGATTGATATTCAATCTTTAAGCATCCCATTGTGACAAACTTCACCATGCATCAATGGTTGAAGGATTTCTATTACTAGCTGATGTGGCATTGTTTTTATAGTTTCATAATGTTTATATGAAAGACAGCACCAGTGTTTTTTTTTGTTTTTTGTTTATTTTTTTGGTGCCAGTTAAGGTCAAATGGTTATCATTAGTTCAGAATTTCACATGATATTCTGGAAATTGAATCTGTAGGTTCAAAAATAGTTTTCACAAATGGCTCACAGGATCCTTGGCGTCATGCATCCAAACAGACTTCATCTCCAGATAGTAAGTATTCTACTACTTAAATGAAAAATCGCATAATCAGATTTTATTTGCACTACTAAGAAGAATTTTTAGTGAATGCTCCCATTCTTGATGCATTAATCATTGCATTATTACTGGTTAGTTTGTGCAACAGAGATCTCTGTGGCCAGTCTCATTTCCAGTTTTAAACTTCTATCCTAATGATATTGTGCATCTACTATGCTGTGAAGACTTGAATTCATTTATTACTATTTCTGATTTTTTGTTTCTTAATTAAACTTTCAGTGCCTTCATACATCGTCTCTTGCCATAATTGTGGCCATGGAACTGATTTGAGAGGATGTCCACAGGTTCCTTTAAGCCCCGAAGGTATCTATTATTTGTTTGTCCTTCTTTGTTTACTTTTAATACTCTTTGGTTATGAAAATGTTGATACAATATTATTCATCATTGAGCAGAAGTTTGTGGGTCAATTATGGAAAATGGAATATACTCTATAGTTGATTTTCTGCATGATTATATTCCAAATACCTCCATGTCCAATTTGGGTTATACAGTATATTAAGTTTTCTTCCCTCTTTTCACTGGTAGAAGGATGCATGCAACATGAGGGCAAATTAGATTCATAGTTCTGGTTCTTCTGGCTTGCAGACTTGCAACGAGACGTCAAATCTGTAGTGTTTTTTGTGCATTAAGTGCTTGTCTCCTCTTCAGAATCTTTGGGAAAGAACAAAACAAAACCAAAAGTGCAAGAGCATTGTAGGAAAAACTACCTTGTTGGTGGAATATTAGTTCTTAAATAAGATAATGCACTATTATAAGGTTATCTCTGCAAATTTACTGACATCTATTAGCTTCTCTTGGAAATCATGCCGTTCCAGTTCTGACAATGTTGGATAAGGAAAATATGGAGTAGCTTATTATTATCAACATGAAATTAATTTTAGCAGCCATCAGAAGCTTTCCTTGTTTGAAGGCCATTAAATGCATCTCAAAGCTGGCTACTTTGAACAGAAACCGAACATGATTTTCATGATGGCTGAGCTTGTTGATAACATTTGCGTTCTTAAAGCTACTTTTATATAACTATGACTTTGTTTCAGGTAATGCCGAGAACTGCAGCAACCCTGATGCAGTCCACAAAGTTAGACAACAAATTGTAGAACACATAGACCTGTGGCTGTCTGAATGCCAAGAGACTGGTAGGAGCTACATGTAAATATAATTATGTGGTGTGTAAGATGGCTCTGTAACTAATCTTACCTCACTTTTTACCTTCTGAACAGATGTTTGATTACTAATCTATGAAGGATATGGTAAGTTGTCTCATGTACATAAAAAAAATCATACCTGTACTTCTTGGTATACACGTTTTTCTCTCTCCCTTTTAAATTCTTTTGATTTGCTACTTGATGGTGCAAATTCCATGCAAGTGTGAATGTTTGATTAGGAATTTAGACTTTCTGACGAGATAGACATGGGCATGTTGTAGCTTCCCTTATTCATGAATAAGTTCTAGACCCCTTGCTGTCTTCAGTCTTTTCACAGTTTGAGTTGAAAACTCAAAAGCATGCTCTGAAAACCAAAGCCATGTATATTATTTGTGATGCTGATTACATATATGCATGATGCTTTATTCAATCAAATAAGTCAAAGCCATCATAGAGTGGTAAATAGTCATCCGGAAATGGCTCTTGATCTTCAGTTTTGTCAGCCCCTTCTACCTTCACTTTATCATTCTCGACCTTCTTTTTCTTGAGGAAATTGACAAGCCCTTTGAGAGAGTACCATTAGCATCATCACTTTTCATGAGCTCCTCAGCAACCTCTGCAGGGGTGACCTCAGTGCTCTCTATCAGCCCTTTAACTTCTTTGCAGAGGTGATGAGGGTTGCTTTCATGAATGCCTAGGTAGTTGGAGTCTAAGATGTCGAATCCTTTTGCAGTGCAATAAGACATGTGAATGTGCACATCCATGCGACCCGGACGCAGCAGTGCAGGGTCTAACCGATCCTTGTGGTTGGTTGTGAAAACTATAATTCTTTCGTCCCCGCAGCTTGACCACAGACCATCTATGAAGTTCAGTAGGCCTGATAGTGTCAACTACAATTATTGTAAAACCATGTCATTCTCAATTTGTCAGTCAATATAATACCTACATAAAATAAGACGAAGAAAACAGAAAGGAGAAGAGTACTGACCCTGTTGTTATGAGAACGTGGATCCGGTTCACGTCCCCTGTTCTGCACTTTGGCGCAGCAATCAATATCCTCAATCACCATAATAGAACGATTTGTAGCAGAAAGCAATACCCTCCTCAAATCACAATTACTGTGAACGCCTGAAAGCTCCAAATCATAAACATCAAACTTGAGATAGTTAGCCATGGCTGCAATCAAGCTCGATTTACCTGTACCAGGTGGACCATACAACAAATACCCTCTCTTCCAAGCCTTACCAACCCTTTTGTAAAACTCCCTCCTCCTCACAAACCTATCCAAATCATCAATAACCATTCTTTTAAGCTCTGGATCCATCGCCATTGTTCCAAAATTAGATGGATGCTCCATCTTTATGGAACCCCAACCACTTGAACCCCTGTTATCGTTCTCATCATCACCCAGACCCCGGGTGTAAAGCCTAACAACCTTTTCCTCTTCTTGAATGGCTTTAGCTCGAGCAAAAACGTAGGGCAAGTAAGAGTCCATCACCGTGTCCTTGTGTTTCTTGTCAAACACTAGCTCAAACCAACGCTTACTGTCATTAGCAGAGTGGTACTCGTCCTTCTGTTTTTTCTCAGGCTCGGTGAAGCGCCACTTCAATTTGATATCATTGTCAATAGTGTCGGTGATTTCTTCGCCTTTGTCCATGGCAATGCTAATGTTCTTTTTCCTGGGTGTTTTGCTGATCTTGAGGCGTTCAGTGAAAGGATTGATCTTTGTTTGGAGGTAAACTTCCGCAGCATCATAGACTTGGTTTCGTGTCATACCACAGCACTCTTAAACAATCAAAGTGAGGTTCGAGGAGGGAGTGGTAAAAAAGTGACTGAAGACTGAGTATATGTATGAGCGAAACTGGTGGGGAATGAGTTGGTCTGTAATGGAGCGGACCAACATCATTGATGCAGCAAAGGAGGCATAGGCTGAGAACAATGTGGATGCTGTGGTTTGCATATCTTTGGGATTGAGAGTAAACATTGTGTTATTGACTTGAGTCTTTGGAGAAATTTTGAGTTGGGAGTTGAAGGATATGATGGGGTATTTTATAATGAGCTGAAGGAGTGATAGGATTTGGGCAACAAGGAAATGATTCTGTGAGTTGCTTCCTCTCCAAGTAATTTTTCTATTTTCTGAAGGTTCCATTCATCTTGAACTAAAAAGTCAAACATGAGTATTATGTTAAGTATAAAGAATGAATAGTTGGCAAATGTGGATCTGTCTGGATTTAAATAATTCTTAACCACTCAATTACTCTAGTGCTCTTCAATTATTAGAAATTTTTGCCAAACCAATTAAGTTTCAGGTAGCTGTATTTAGATTTGACTTGAACTAGGTTGAGCTTAAATAGTTAGTTAGTTTGGTCTGAAACTCTGAATATTTGCTTCTGTTTTTATAAGTTTGAGAAGTTCAAGTATGGAGCTCTAGCTTAATGTCAGCTTAGACTTGGTTATCATTTCTGACAAGCAAAGTCTCACTTTAATCGAGCTTGAGTATCAAGAGTTTCCGAGCTTGATGACAAACAATAAAAACTATGGAAGATTTTTTTTTTTTTTTTTTTTGTTGAGAATAACTATGAAAGTTTCTTAGTATCATCAAGTTTCAAAATTTTCGTTCTAGCCGATTTGGGATTATATACAATTTAGTGATTTTCTGCATGATTGTATTGTGAAAACCTCTGTCCAATTTGGGTTTATATATACAGTATATTAAATTTCTTCCATGTTTTCACTGGTAGAAGCATGCATACGGTATAGTTTTGGTTCTTCTGGTTTGCAGACTTGCAATAGGATATCAAATGTATAGCGTTTGCTTTGCATCAAATCTGTCTGATGTCTATGGTTCTGTTACTTCTGACAAAAAAAAAAAAAAAAAGGTTCTGTTACTATGCCATGTGTGAGAAGGTAGATTAACCACCAACTAATTAATCTTACCTCACTTTTTACTAGGGCTGGGATTTTAGCCCGGAAACCCGAAACCCGACCCGGAACCGGCCCGGGACCGGCCCGAACGGTCCGGGCTTTAAAATATTTTTTACCTGTTTTTCAAGGCCCGGCCCGAAATAAATATAAAACGGTCCGGGCCCGGGCCTAAGAAATCCAAATAAAAAAAGCCCGAAGATTTGTGCATTTGACACATGTTTGTATATTATTGGTAATAATATATAAGCTTACAATAGGTGTGCCACAGGAGATTACGAACCCAACTAAAAACCTAACCCTAAGTCCCTGGCCGCTCACTGCCTCTCTCTCTCTCTCTCAATTCACTCTCTTTACTCTTTAGCAACTCAGCAGCCACAGACCCGCAGTCTCTCATCTCTCTCTCTCTTGGAGTCTCAGCCACCATTTTCGCTGAACCGCCGATACTTCGACTCTCTCTCTCTCTCTCTCTCATCTCTTCGACAATCGACACTTTGGCTCTCTCTCTCATAGTCTCGGCCAGTCGACCACCATTTTGGGCTTTTTGCTCAACCGTTGCCGACCCACCTTGTCGTCGTTCGAAGTTCTACCTCCACTTTGCTTCGAGTCTTCACCAGTACGATCTCTCCGACCCACTGTAAGTAAAACCTTCTCTTTATAGTTTATACTTTATAGTTTATACTTCATCAGTTCATTGTTGGGATGTTGGTCTCCGACCCATCGGCGGTTCCAAACCACCTCTGTTTTGATTCTTTTTTCTTTTCCTCAGCTTCAGTCAATCACGTTGTCGCATAGTCTCATTATCTCATACTCTAAATATGACCACTGATGATGATTTGACAATGGAGAAATAAATTGTTCCAAACTTCCAGCTTCTGAAAAAGAAAGAAAAGAAGAAATTACCCAGCCTCCAACTTCACCGAATATCAAGAGAAAGAGGGCAGAGAAGGAAAAAGTGAAGCCACTGAAGATTTTAAATTTATTTGGGAGTTGGGACTGTTTGATTATGAACTTGTTTATCTGGAACTTGGAAGATTTGATTATTTGAATCTCGAATTTGTTCTGTTGGAATGTGGATCTTGTTCAGTTGGACTTCAACTGTTAGAATGTGAAAAACTGGAAGTCTGGAACTTGTTTTGTTGTTCATTTGGTTTCATTTTAATGATTTTATGATTTTTATCAGTGGAGCTGTTGTTATTTTTTTCTTCCCCCCTAATCAGGTTTTTAGGCCCGAAAGCCCGGAAAACCCGGCCCGTAAAAATCGGTCCGGGCCCAACTCGGTCCCAAAAATAAAAAATCATTAATTGAGCCCGACCCGCAAAAAAAAATAACAACCCGGGCCCATCAAATTTTACACGGGCTCGACCCGATCCCAGCCCTACTTTTTACCTTCTAATTCTGGATCAGCGGGGAAAGAATGGATTGTAGCATTACATAGTGTGAATCGGTCTGCATTGAAATAATTCTGAATCACTCAATTAACCCAATGATCTTCAATTACTTTAAAAACCCATTATTTGAACCATTCCTTTGGCAAACCGAGTTTCAGCTGTATTTTAGGTTCAGCTTATTTTTGACAAATTTTATTGATAAAAGTCGAGAATGATATTCTATTGATAATAATTGTGTTAGTTTGGTTTGAATATTTGTTTTTGTTTGTATAATTTTGAGATTGGCGTTTTTGTTTGGTTGAAGAGTTCAAGTGTTAGCTTAGACTTTGGTTCTCAGTTATGACAAACAATAAAAACAGTGAACATACTAGCTAACACTTAAATAAGAATCTCAACTAAATTATCAGTGTTCTAATCTAGCTGAAGCTTCAGATTGAACCAAAAAAAAAAAGTAGTTACCTAATCAAGAGTTTTTTCAACTCTCAGGATAGACAACTCAATTTGTATGTTATGCGATCAAATCTACCAATTTTCGGAAATTTCAGATGCATTATAATCTGTTTTCTGCCTCTTTGCTTTCCCAACCTCTTCATCCTCTATCTTGTTGGTCTCGAGCCTCTTACGCTTGAGACAATTGACAAGTCCTTCAAGAGCAGCATCGGCTTCATCACCATCACCCCCACCCCTCATAAGCTCCTCACAAACCTCTGCAGGGGTGATGTTAGTGCTTTCCACCAATGCTTCAATTTCTCCACACAGGCGATGTTCGCTGGTGTCCTGAATGCCGAGGTAGTTTGAAGCCAAGGTCTTGAACCCTTTTGGGGTGCAATACGACATGTGAATGTGCATGTCCATTCGACCAGGCCTCAACAATGCAGGGTCTAGCCGCTCCTTGTGGTTGGTGGTAAACACAATAATCCTCTCATCACCACAACTTGACCACAGACCATCGACGACATTCAGTAGACCCGAGAGTGTAAACTCAAATTATCATAACACCATGTCAGGTTCTTAATGCCTATAAAAGAATTACAATAAGATAAAATATAACTATGAAACTATCCATAATATACAATAACTTTTTGGAAAATACTCTCATGCGAAGTATTATTATTTGCATACATTCTGCAGTTTCATAATTCGAATCACTCATCTCTAAAAACAAACCATAAAACAAAAGAAATGTACTGACCTTGGCTTCGGAAACCATAAACTTCTTCTCTGCTGATTCCCGGTTTATGGATCCCTTGCTGCAATCAATATCCTCAAACACCACAATAGAACGATTTGTAGTAGACATCAAGGCCTTCCTCAACTTATCATTGCTGGAAATACTAGTAAGTTCCAAGTCATAGATATTAAAATGGAGATGATTAGCCATGGCCGCAACCAAGCTAGACTTTCCAGTACCGGGTGGACCATACAACAAGTAACCTCTCTTCCAAGCCTTACCAACTCTCTTGTAGAACTCCCTCCTCTTCACAAACTTGTCCAAATCCTCTATGATCATCCTCTTCAGCTCCGGCTCCATTGCCATTGTCTCAAAAGTAGCCGGGTGCTCAAGATCGATGCAACTCCATTTGCCCGAAGAAGGTGCAAAGTCATCATCGTCATCAGAACCATGAGAGCGTCCACGAGAAATTTTGAAGACCGAGGAACGTTTACTATTGTAACTATAAAGCTTCAGAGTCTTTTCTGCATCTTTGATAGCCTTGGCCCGAGCCAACACATAGGGGATGTACGAGTTTATAACTTTGTCTTTGTGTTTCCTGTGGAATGTTAGCTCCATGCGGCTCTTATAGACGCTACTGTAGTAACCATCGTTTTCTTTAGGGAAGATCATCCGCCACTTCACGTTAATGTCTTCGAAAGTGTCAGTGATTTCTTGGTTGGTGGTAACACCAAGGATGGGGACCTTTTGTTTTGGTGCTTTGCTAATTCGAAAGATTTGGGTTTTCGGGTTGATCTTGGTCGCAAGATAGACCTCAGCAGAATCATAGATTTCGTCCGAGTAGTCTTCATCGCTAGAGTTGTCGATGAGGAGCGTTATGTGATTGGCTTGAGGGTCCAAGAGGTAGCTGAGGCTTGATTTTAAGTACGAGTATACGTATGAGTTAAACTCGTAAGGGAGGAAATTGGTGTTCATGGATTGGAGCATAAACATGTAACCAGCAAAGGGGGCATAGGCCGAGAAAAAGGAGGATATAGCTGTGGGCATTATATCTTTGAAATTGGAATTGCTGTGGTCATCATAATATTGCTCCTCCATCCTCTAATTTTCTGAAGTGTTTAGAGAGCCTTCTGTACGTGCTAAAAGGGTGATGCGTCTTATATATCATAAATATATACGACGATCTTGTTGCCATAGGGTTTTCTTGGCGTTCAAGTAAGTGGATTTTATTTCCTAATCCATATAGGGAATCCACTGTTACGGGCTTTATTTAAAGTGAGTCTGTCACCGGTTTTTTTTTTTTTTTTGGCAAAGAGTATTTGGGAGGGGGGAGGCAGGTCCCTCTGCCCAGAAACATTATGATCGACCGTTACTCTGATTATGCGAGGCAGGCCTCGGCAGGAGCCCAACTAACATTTGAGCCCCGAGCTGTCACCGTTTTCTTTGATCAGTGAGTTTTAGGAGGTTCAGTCGTCCGGTCACCGATCCAACAGTGGCGCAGTTTACTTTCTGACTATAATAAAATAATTAACACTTGGAGAACTGGGGGATGAATAGTTACCAGTACTCTCTCTTCTTGTTTCTCTTAACGGTAGAGAAGACCGTGATTTTGGTGCTCTTATTTCTTCGATCTTTGCAATACTCCTTACCTTGGTTTTTGGAATCTACGGAACGGTTTCAACAATCTTCACTCAAGAAGACGTGCCTGCCTTAAGAGACATGGTAGATTCTTTCGAATGAACAACAATGCTACTTCATAAATTGCTAGTTCAGGGCTATATATCGTTTTACTTCAATTGTTCCAAGTCTAATGTTCTGTCAATTTCGGAGTACAAGTCGGTTTATTCTGATCTGAACATCTTGATTCTTTATGTCTCCACTTCAATTCTAAACATTAATTACTACCTGTATAATTATAATTATAATTCTAGTTCAAGAATAAGTACTGGTATTTGACTATTTGTTACCTAGGTTGAAACAAAAATCTCTCTCTTTGGAATTAAAACAATGATCGATCTAAACATATAAATATCTATTTATCAATGTAAAGTGTTCCAGTCAAGCAACTGATCGAGCTTGAGCTTCAACAAAAACTAAAACAAATACAACCTATTCAATAGCTTTACAAAGACACCTCAAACTAGTACCCAAAAAACAATTCCAACTCAATCCGTATCTTATGCTATCAATTCTACCAATTCTCGGAAATTTCAGACGCATTGTTATCTGTTTTCTGCCTCTTTGCTTTCCCTATTTCTTCTTCCTCTATTTTTTTTTGGTCTCGAGCCTCTTGTAGAATCGCTGTAAATCTGTATGTAATTAGGATTTTATTTAATTAGAATATCCTGTAATTATGGAAAGATTGTTTCCTATTAGAGTTAGACTACTCCTTTGTATTTGTATATATATATCCCCATTGTGAGATGAATTGAATCATCGAATTAAACCTAAATTGAAGTATTCTTTTCTACTTTGTATCAGAGCAGGTTCAATCCTTTGAACTTGCGCTGCATCCTTTGAATCCTGAACCCTGAATCCCGAAGAATACCACAAACCGCTGCGTACCACCACCGTTGAAATCAAACCATCTTGAATTTCAAACCACCATCACCCTACCTTTTTTTTTCCAAAACATTCATATCCATCTTGAAACCCTTGAAAATCCAATCTTGCGAAAATCATGAATTTCTCAATGATGCAATCAGAGAAACAGGCTATGGGGCATTCGGTAACTACCAAATTTTCTGTTATGGCCCAACGCAAACAGGGTCCTCCTCCAGGCTTCTCAGGACCTTCTCCACACCGTCCTCTAGGTAAACCAAATCCATATGCAAACAAAAGGTGCATTATCTGTGGGGAATAGCAAGGAACGGTGCTATGAAGTGATTGGTTACCCTGATTGGTGGGACTTCACCAAGAAACCGCGAAAGAATCTGGGCAAGGCCGCTGTTGCTACTAAAGAGGAAATTTACCTAGACAATGCCTCCGCTAATGTAGCGCAGTCAGGTATGAAGGGTAAGGTTACTTTTAATAGTACATGGATAATTGATACAGGTGCATCTGACCATATGACCAATGACCCAAGTCTTGTGGAAAACCTTAGACTTTCCCCTCAAGACGTTGTCTCTACTGCTGATGGTACTCCAACTCCGGTCACCGGAGAAGGTTCTATTGCTTTATCTGACACCTTAACCCTTGAATCTGTCTTAGTTGTTCCATCACTAGCTTATAATCTCCTGTCTGTTGGTCAAGTTATTTTAGCTCTTGCATGTATTGTGACCTTCTATCCGTCTTTCTGTGTGTTTCAGGACATTCTGACTCGACGGATTCTTGGTTATGGTGTTAGAAGGGGGAAATTATACTATCTGGATCTGACAGAGACTGGAAAGAAACAGAAGTATCTTTTGGGACAAGCTAACCAGATCAACGGGGTAGAGAATGCGAAGGAAGCTGTATGGTTATGGCATCGCCGTTTAGGTCATCTATCCTTTCGTTATCTTAAGAAGCTGCAACCTTAATTGTTTTCAGTTGTTAGTGATTTGGATTTCCACTGTGACATCTGTGAACTGGCCAAGAGTCACCGTATTTCATATTCACCAAGTCTTAATAAAAGTCCTGTTCTTTTTATGAAGATTCACTCCGATGTCTGGGGTCCTGCGAAAATTCCTTCTCTTTCTGGAGCTCGGTATTTTGTAACATTTATTGATGATTGCACTCGCATGACATGGGTGTCATTACTGAAGAATAAGAGTGATGTATTTGGAATGTTTACCGAATTTCACAAAATGGTGGCAACTCAGTATCAACAATCCATCAGAGTGTTTCAATCTGACAATGGTGGAGAGTTTGTGAATGACCCTATGATTGAGTTTTGCCGGTCACATGGAATTCGTCATCAAACCTCCAATTCTTATACTCCTCAACAGAATGGTTTAGCAGAACGGAAGAACAGGTAGTTGATGGAAGTTGTTCGTGCTTCCTTGTTTGGCATGAATGTACCTTGGTCCTATTGGGGCGAAGCAGTGAAATCAGCAGCATATCTTATCAACCGTACTCCTTCCCGGGTGATTGAGTTTCAGAATCCTCATCAAAAGCTTCATACACTTTTGACCATCTCTTCTATGCCTAATTTGGAGCCCCGGGTGTTTGGGTGCACAACTTATGTTCATATTCCCAAGCCTCAACGTAGCAAGCTTAATCCCCGTGCCCGTAAGTGTATATTTATTGGTTATGCTGACTTCCAGAAGGGTTATCGATGTTATGATCCTCTTACTGGCACTATACATATATCTCTTGATGTCTCATTCCATGAATCAGAGCCATATTACTCAGGAGGAACTTCTCAGTCTTCCCTTTAGGGGGAGAGAGGTTATGAAGGGAATCCTTGTTCTATTATTGATTTTGATGTCTTTGAAGACTTGGAAGATTTGGAGGAACGATTTGAAGGTAGAAATTCCGAAACAAGGAATGCGACTGCCGAACAAAGTGTTGTAAATTCCGAAACAGAAAATGCGACTGCCGAACGGAGTGTTGTGAATTCCGAAACAAGGAATGCGACTGCCGAACAGAGTGTTGTGAATTCCGAAACAGAGAATGCAACTGCTGAAACTGCCGAACAGAGCGTTGTGAATTCCAAGACAGAAGAGACGACTTTTCTGGATAATTTGAAACAAAATCAAGACGTATCTGAAGCTCACACACAAGATATTCCCCCTTCTGCCTCACCAACTGAAGATCCCACTCAGAATGATCCACCTCAGGTACCCCTAAACTTTAATGAGTCTTCTGGGTTAGAAAGTGTCGAACCTAGGAAATCACAAAGGGTTACCAAGGGAATTCCTAAGAAACAATATGAACCAGATATCAAAGCCAAAGCTAAATACCCTATAGCTAATTTTATGTCTAACCATAGGATTTCTGGGTCACATGCACTTGTTGTTGATCAATTATCTACTGTATCTATTCCTAGTAACGTGCAGGATGCATTGACGAATCCAAAATGGACCAAGGCGATGAATGAAGAATTGGAAGCTCTTCAGAAAAATGCAACATGGGAGCTAGTACCTATGCCGGTTGGAAAGAAGACTGTAGGATGTCGTTGGGTATTTACTGTGAAGCTTAATGCAGATGGAACTATTAATAGATACAAAGCGAGGTTGGTTGCCAAAGGATATACACAACGCTATGGGATTGATTATGAGGAGACTTTTGCACTTGTGGCAAAGATTAATACTGTCCGGATTCTAATCTCACTTGCAGCAAACAAAGATTGGCCCTTGCACCAGTTTGATGTGAAGAATGCGTTTCTTAATGGGAATTTGGAGGAAGAAGTGTACATGGATATGCCCCCAGGTGTTAAGAATTACCCAAGTGATGTTGGCAAGGTGTGTAAATTGAAGAAGTCTTTGTATGGCCTAAAGCAATCTCCAAGAGCTTGGTTTGGAAGATTTTCAAAGTCCATGAAAACCTTTGGATATAGACAGAGCAATTTTGACCATACCTTGTTCATCAAGCGCAAGAATGGTAAGATTACAGCTCTTATTGTGTATGTTGATGACATGATTGTTACAGGAGATGATCTGAAGGAGATAAATGAATTGCAAAAGTATTTGTCAAAGGAGTTTGAAATGAAGGATCTAGGACAACTAAAGTATTTTTGGGGTATTGAAGTTGCAAGGTCTAAGAAGGGGATTTCACTTTCACAGAGGAAATATGTTCTGGATTTACTTGCTGAAACGGGGATGCTGGACTGCTGACCCATCGAGACACCACTACAAGAGAAAACGGAAAATGTGACGAATGAAATTCCTCACAAAAAGTCTAAATTCCTCACTGATAATCATCAGTGAGGAAATTGAGTCATCGCAAATTTTCCTCACTTATACCCCCTCACGGATTACTATATGCGAGGACTTGTGGTTTCCTCACAAATGAAAAATTGCGAGGAATGCATATTCCTTGCAAATTAAAAATTGTGAGGAATGCATATTCCTTGCAAATTAAAAATTATAAGGAATGTATATTCCTCTCAAACTAATATTTATGAAGCCCTTGTATCCTCACATTTAAGAATATGTGAGGCCATTGTTGCTCATTTCACAAATCTTTTGTTTTTTTTCTTTTAGTCAACTTTTATTTCACTTGTTTGAAAATAAACCACTGATATAAGACAACTAAACAATTGATCAATAACACTTTTGGACTTGTATTAAATAAAGCTTAGTTATAATATACATACATAGTTCCTTAATTGCAAAAACAAAAATATCTTGGAAGATATTTAGTTGCTTAATTACATGTACAAAAGATACTTCCCAAGTGGTGATCCATGAAAATCAAGGTATCGATGCCTTCTATATCATTAATCCTCGTACAAAGCTTGTCATTCAAAGTTACTTGTATGACTCGAGGAGTACTCTGTGATGCCTCTTGAGCTTTGCCCTAACATATCATCCTCTTCTTCGTTGTCTCCTATAGCAAAATGAAAGGAGATGACTATATAGCCAATAAACATCCAAAAAATTTATTTCATTAGTAAGTATAAAATTTCCAATGCTATTTGTCTCTAATTCAAATTTCCAATGCCAAATCCATATTAAGTATTGCAGCTTAAAATACACAACTGCATTTTGGCTCTGCAAGCAAAGCTGTTATCCTTGATTTTCAGGCTTTCTAACAATATTGGCAAAGCTCCATTGTACATTTGTTTATGCATACATTGCCCCAATTGTCTATACTTACAAATCTCAATCATATATGTGTACCATAATCCCTCAAGTAATACAATCATCTCCTAGCTATGTCGGTGTGGTAAAGGGGTTATAGCCAATGAATGCAGCTACTTCAAATTTCAATATTTCAGTTATAAGCCATAATTAGAGCGTACCATAAGAGGTTCTCCCAAGTATAAATGCCATGTTTCTGCACACGGTATGCAATGAAGGCTTGCAACATTCCTAGCTGGCAGCAAGAAGTAAATAGTTGTACTCACAAGGCAATCAACCTTGTCTGTAAATAAACCACATTTCTGTAACTAAAATGAACACCAAACTTTATGCAACAAACCAAACAGTTTAACAAAAGCAAAGCATTAACAAGCTCTATCAAGATTCATGTCCATCTATTTATATTGGCATAACCCTCCATATTTCAGATCCAATAACATTGACTTGTAACCAACCAAAAAAAAAAAAAGTTGGATTCTTTACACACCACATTTGAGTTCTGAATCTGGGCATCAAAATCCAATTCCGTTCAACAAATGTAGAATCCTCTGGAGTTGTTCAATGAACGTTCAGAGAAATCTGATACCCACAAAGCATAATAATACAAACTTTATCCCACAAGAAAACCACCTCCTGCTATATTGTCGCTTTATTCTTACAAAACTATCCTGCAAATTCAAAACCACAAACCACAATAAATCGATTGAATTCAAAACAAGCCAATATTCAACACATTTAATTAAAATAGCAATGTCCAATATCTTCACAACCTTAATTAAAATTTGATACTTCCAGTATATGCGGTGCTTAACGCTGGAGGCGAGCAATCCGGGTCGTCGGTTTATGACACGCTTGAGATCGGAGAACCCGGGGGGGGGGGGGGGGGGGGATGGATTTCGGGGCACATGCGAACGAGGCGGCGGAATTCAGGGGTAGAGAAGCCCATGGAGGTGAGGAAATGGACGGTGGATTTGAGGTCAGGGAGGGAGGCGGAGACGATGGGAGGGCGCTATGGGTGCCCAAATCAGATCTTGGCCTAGCCGGCGCCGGCGCGTGGATTGCTGCCAGATGTCAAGGAGGCTGCGTTGAACTCGTCAGAGGTCGGTGAAGTCCGTGGTGGTGGAGGTGAGTCATGGTGGTGACCGGAAGTGGGTGTCGGAGGAGAGAGAGAAACACAGATCTAGTTTCTCTGTCCTCCTTTAAATCAATACAAGAGGTTCAAATTTTCTGTCGAAATAAAGCTTGGAGATCTTGGGCGAGAGCAGTGGGTGGAGGTGGGTAGAGCCGTGGAAGAGATAAGAGAGAGGGAGGCGGAGAAGAGGAGCCCGGAGAAGAGTTTTTTTTTCTTTTTTTTTGGCAAAAGCTGGGAGAAGAGTTGCCAACATGGTTCATATACATTCATATATATTAGTAGGTACTTTAATGTGTTTTTAGGATTCTATATTTTAGGCGCCATCTTCTCACCAAAAAAAATTAGCGCCATCTTGTCCCGCCCAATGGATTGGGACAAATTTTAAAATTATTTGCAAGTATTTTTTGGTATAATTCTAGCGCCATTTTCTACCTCTTCATAACCAAAGAATTATAAACTTCCTCGCAAACTATGAGAATTTGTGAGGAATTTTTCCTCGCTGATTTTTAACTAAGTGACGACTATTTATTCCTCGCAAATTGTAACTTTGAGCGAGGAATTATCGATTCTCGCAAATACTTTCCTCGCTGATTACATGATTTCTTGTAGTGCACCCATTGAGATGAATCACGGACTTGCTATCTATCCTGATCAAGTGCCAACTGATAAAGGGAGGTATCAACGTCTTGTAGGAAGGTTGATTTATCTTTTACATACTAGACCTGATATTGCTTATGCTGTGAGTGTTGTTAGTCAATTTATGCATTGTCCTAGTGAAGAGCATATCGATGCAGTCTTTCGTATTTTGAGGTACTTGAAGAGGGCGCCAGGTAAAGGGTTACTGTTTCAGAAAAAAGATGAATTGGAAGTTGTTGGGTACACAGATGCAGATTGGGCTGGTGATAAAACAGACAGACGTTCTACATCTGGGTACTTCACTTTTGTTGGAGGGAACCTTGTCACTTGGCGTAGCAAAAAGCAAAAAGTCGTTGCCAGATCAAGTGCAGAAGCTGAGTTCCGAGGTATGGCACATGGAGTATGTGAAATATTGTGGATTCGTAATGTCTTGAAGGACCTGGGTTACAAGCTTAAAAAGCCTATGGATTTGCATTGTGATAATACAGCTGGCATTGAGATTGCACATAATCCAGTTCAGCATGATAGAACAAAGCATGTGGAGGTTGACCGTCATTTTATTAAAGAAAATCTTGATAGAAAGGTTATTCGCTTTCCGTTTGTAAACTCAGAGGAGCAATTAGCTGATGTTCTTACTAAAGGAGTGTCCATGAAGGTATTTGACAGCTCGGCTGACAAGTTGGGCATGATAGACATCTATGCACCAACTTGAGGGGGAGTGTAGAATCGCTGTAAATCTGTATGTAATTAGTATTTTATTTAATTAGAATAATCCTGTAATTATGGAAAGATTGCTTCCTATTAGAGTTAGACTACTCCTTTGTATTTGTATATATATATCCCCATTGTGAGATGAATTGAATCATCGAATTAAACCTAAATTGAAGTATTCTTTTCTACTCCTCTTACACTAGAGGCAATTGACAAGTCCTTCAAAAGCAGCATCAGCATCATCACCATCACCCCTCATAAGCTCCTCACAAACCTCTGCAGGGGTGATGTTTGTGTTCTCCATCAATGCTTCAATTTCTCCACACAGGCGATGTTCGCTGGTGTCCTAAATGCCGAGGTAGTTCGAGGCTAAGGTCTTGAACCCTCTTGGGGTGCAATACGACATGTGAATGCGTACATCCATTCGACCAGGCCTCAACAATGCAGGTTCTAGCCGCTCCTTGTGGTTGGTGGTGAAGACAATAATTCTCTCATCACCGCAACTTGACCACAGACCATCAACGACATTCAGCAGACCCGAGAGTGTAAACTGGAATTATCATAACACCATGTCAGATTCTCAAATGCCTATAAACGAAATACAATGAATATAACTATACATAATATGCAACAACTTTTTTGAAAACACTCATGCAAATTAGTCTTATTTACTTACATTCTGCAGTTTCATAATCTGAACCATTCGATCATCTCTAAAACAAAACAAACAAAACAAAAACAAAAAAAATGTACTGACCTTGGATTCGGCTTTGGAAACCATAAAGTTCTTGCTCTCTGCTGATTCCCGGTTTACGGATTCCTTGCTGCAATCAATATCCTCAAACACCACAATAGAACGATTCGTAGTAGACATCAAGGCCTTCCTCAATTCATCGTTGCTGGAAATGCTAGTGAGTTCCAAATCATAAATATCAAAACGGAGATGATTAGCCATGGCCGCTAGCCCGCTACCAAGCTGGATTTTCCAGTGCCGGGTGGACCAAACAACAAGTAGCCTCTCTTCCAAGCCTTGCCAACTCTCTTGTAGAACTCCCTCCTCTTCACGAACTTGTCCAAATCATCTATGATAATTCTCTTCAGCTCCGGCTCCATTGCTATTGTCTCGAAAGTAGCTGGGTGCTCATTATCCGCGCAACTCCAATTGCCTGAAGAAGGTGCAAAGTCATCATCGTCATCACTACCTTGAGAGCGTCCACCAGAAGGTTTAAAGTAATGGGCCGAGGAACGTTTACTATTGTAACTATAAAGCTTTAGAGTCTTTTCTGCATCTTTGATAGCCTCGGCCCGAGCCAATACATAGGGGATGTACGAGTTTATAACTTTGTCTTTGTGTTTCTTGTGGAATGTTAGCTCAAAGCGGCTCTTATTGAGCCTACTGTAGTGACTGTGACGGTCTTTTTCTTCAGGGAAGATCATGCGCCACTTTACTTTAATGTTTTCGAAAGTGTCGGCGATTTCTTAGGTGGTGGTAACAACAATGATGGGGACCTTTTGTTTCCGTGCTTTGCTGATTCGAAAGATTTGGGTTTTCGGGTTGATCTTGGTGGCAAGATAGACCTCAGCAGCATCATAGACTATGTTGCGTTGCGAAATTTCGTCCGAGTAGTGATCCCTAGAGTTGTCGATGAGGAGAGTTATGTGATTGGCTAGAGGGTCCAGGAGGTAGCTGAGGCTTGATTGTAGGTATGAGTATATGTATGATTATTTAAACTCGTAAGGGAGGAAATTGGTGTTCATGGATTTGAGCATAAACATGTAACCAGCAAAGGGGGCATAGGCCGAGAAAAAGGAGGATATAGCTGTGGGCATCATACCTTTGAAATTGAAATTGCTGTGGTCATCACAATATTGCCCCTCCATCTTAATTTCTCTAATTTTCTGAAGTGTTTCCGAATAGAGAGCTTGCTTAAAGAAAAGGGTACTGATGCCTCCAACTTTTGGTCATTGAGATTTATAGTCAACGGATTACTATTTAAGCATAGATATTACCTCCCCTTTCCCCTCTCAAACAAATTAAAATGATTGAACTTTTTCTATTTGGTCTTGGGTCTAATTCCTGAATTATATATATACACGATGGTGATGTCCGTCTTGTTGCCATAGGGTTTTCTTGGCCTTCAAGTAATTGGGTTTTATTTAGGGCCGGGCAGAAACCGAACCGGAGGCCAAAAACAGGCCGAACTGGCCCGAAAATGCGGCTCGGGGACCGAACCGGATGAAACAGGGGGGAAAAATTGACTTGACCGCACCGGACCGGATTTACCTTGTGAACCGACCGGAAAAAACCGAACTGCCCGAATATTTAATATTTAATAAAATAAATATTATTTTATTTAAATTAATATTATTTTTAAATGGTTGTCGATTTGTTATTGGTGCAAAACAGGTTACACATACTCTCTTATGCACTAGATTACTCTCTCTATTCTCTAACCCTAGCTGACTTAGTGTGCCCCATTTCGAGTCTAACACATCTCTCTAGACCTTGACCACTCTCTCTCTCTCAACAGCCGCTCTTTTTCTTCTTCTTCTTCAGTTTTTCACTTCTCACTTTCTCAGTTCTCAGAACGTTGAACGTCGTTGAATGCCGAACGAGGACGCCGTCGATCTCCGACAGAGGACGCCGTCTATCTCCGACCGAGGACGCCCACTAACGCCGCCGAGGATGTCGTCTGATCTCGTCTCTGGATGGCCTCGGTAGGGAGACTTGCTTGCTTAGATTTTGAATTTCTGTTTCTGTTTTGGGCTTTCGGTAGGTGGAACTCCCTTGCTTCTTCGATTTTGACCATGAGAGCATCAGTTTGACAAATTCAATAGAGCATCAGTTTCTTTGTTTGAGAAATGCTTTTGATTTTGGTTCAATTGCTTTTGGTTTCAGTTTGTTTTCTTGTACTTGTTTCAGAAATGCTTTTGATTTTGGTTCGACTGCTTTTGGTTTCAATTTGTTTTCCTGTACTTGGTTTTGCTTCTTCGATTTTGACAATGAGTGTGTGATAATGATTGATAAAGACTGAAACTTTCAGTGTTTGATAATGGTATTAATGGATGAAGTAGGTTGTAGCTGCTGCTAGAAATCGGACTAATGGAACAAGCTTTTGAAATAAATTGTTGCGCTGCTGGAGCAAGTTCTCCGTGACCCAACTTTCTGTTTTTTTTTTTGTTCCCTTCCGGTTTCATTGAAGCATGAACTGCTTTAACTTTAGTTTGTAACAACTAATAACTATAACATCTGTTTGTACTTGGAACTTGATGTTACTGCCTTTATGTTGTTTAATTATGGTTTGTAATAACTTTAAATTTATGTTTGGTACTTCGAAGTTTGAACTTGATGTTTGTGCTACTGGAACTTTGATTTATTGCTGTTGGAACTTTGATTTACTGCATAATTTATGTTTGTGCTGCATGTTAGCTATTTGGTTTGGAAACAGGTTGTTTTTTGTAGTGTTGATTTAGTTTTGGAAATTGCTTTTTGGTTTGAAATGTTGAACAGTTGGAGCAAATTGTTGATGTTTGAATGTTTGATAGTTGATATGCAGGTTTGACAGTGTTAATGTTATTTGTCTAGTTGAGAACTTGAGATGTTGATGTCATGAATAGGTTATTTGAAATGTTCTTTACTTAATTTACTAAACAGATTATAGTGGTTTATTTTGTTGATATTTTGATATTAATGGTTACTCATTTGAGGACAGCTAAATTTGTCGACTTTGGTCGACAATATGCGAAAAAATAGAAAGTCGAACACAACCAAAACCGATCCGCACCACACCGCAAAACGGTGTAACCGAAGTAAGCGGTGTAGGTTTTTAAAATGCGGTTGCGGTTTTAAATATAGCACAACCGAATGAAGCGGTTTGGTTGCGGTTTTGGCCCGCACCGAACCGCGCCTACCCCTAGTTTTATTCCTAATCCATATAGCTCAGTTTACTTTTTGATTATAATAAAATAATTAACAATTGGAGAACTGAGGGATGAATAGCTACCAGTACTCTCTCTTCGTGTTTCTCTTAATGGTAGAGAAGACATCGTAATTTTTGGCTGTAAGCTCTCATTTCTTCGATCTTTGCAATACTCCTTGCTTTGGTTTTCAGAATCTACGGAACGGTCTTCAACAATCTTCACTCAATAAGCCGTACCTGGCTTCAGAGACATGGTAGATTCTTTTGAATTGATGAACAATAATGCTGCTTCATAAATTGCTACTCTCCCTTGCATTTCTCAAAATGGTAAAAAAGACGATTGCTAGTTTTTAGTTGCTAGCTAGTTCAGGATAGCTAGATTATTGTTTTATTGGTAAGAATCGGTTATGTTCAGGGCTGGTCTAACTTTTTTTAAGAAGTAGTCGTTAATTGTTGCGGATTGTATTTTTCAACTATTTGTAACAATTTCTTCTGCTTTTAGTGAATTTTATTTAATCAAAAGAAAGTTGCTAGTTCATGTCAAGGCATGACCTTGACATCTTGATCTAACGTTTTCTACGTGTACTATTCTAGTTCATACTGGTATTTGTTACCAAGGTTGACGTTGAGTATTGACTAGTCCAATGTGCACTTATTTTAGTTTCTGTGCACTAAAAACTGATCAAGATTGCAAAATTTTCTGTTCACAGCAATGCCGTGAAAAAGAAACAAGAAGAAAACCAACAGTAAGTTAAAAAGCGACAACAAGAAAACCAACAGCAATGCCTTGTCTTTCTTGGGGAATGTTAGCTCAAAGTGTCAAACTGATGTCGCTTTTGATTATAAAACGATTTGGTGTAGTTGTTGCTTCAGCTGGATGACTCCATGCACGTATAACGCCACTTGATCTTTGATGTTTTCGAAGTTGTCAGTGACATATCAATCCTTTTCCAAAGAATGAGTGCTAATCTTGCTTCAGAGGTAGACTTCCGCCGCTTTGTAGACTTCGTTGAGTGTCAGGCTACTACTCATTAATGACTAGGGTTCGGTGAGAGGAGAGAGGGCTCCGGATGTAACGCCGGAGCTGGACCCTAGGGAAGAGCTTGTTCGCACGGAACGGACCAAGATGAAGTTTCAGCTGTACTTAGATTTAACTTGATTTAGGTTCATCTTATTTTTGCCAAATTTTATTGATAGTGGTCGACAATGATACAAAATTCTATTGATAATAATTGTGTTAATTATGAAGTTTGGTTTGAATATTTGTTTTTGTTTATGTACTTTTGAGACTGGCATCTTCGTTTGTTTGAAGAGTTCAAGTTGGTTCTCAGTTATGACTTATGAAAAACAAATTAAGTCTCATTTAAATAGAGTTTCAGAACTTAGTGAAGATATTAAGACTTAAAATAAGAATCTCAATTGTAACCAAAAAAATAAAAATAAGAATCTCAACTTATCAATGTTCTAATCTAGCGACTGAAGCTTGAGATTGAATAAAAAATATACAAGGTACGTACGTAATCAAGAGCATTATCAATTCTCAGGATTCACAACTCGATTAATTTATATCTTATGCTATCAAATCTACTAATTTTTGGAAATTTCAGTTTTCAGATGCATTAATCTGTTTCTGCCTCTTTGCTTTCCCAACCTCTTCTTCTTCTGCCTTGTTGGTCTCGAGCCTCTTACGCTTCAGACAAGTGACAAGTCCTTCAAGAGCAACATCAGCATCATCAGTATCACCCCCACCCCTCATAAGCTCCTCACAAACCTCTGCGGTGGTGATGTTTGTGCTCTCCATCAACCCTTCAATTTCTTGACACAGGTGATGTTCGCTGGTGTCCTGAATGCCAAGGTAGTTTAAGGCTAAGGTCTTAAACCCTCTAGGGGTGCAATACGACATATGAATGTGCATATCCATTCGACCAGGCCGCAGCAATGCGGGGTCTAGCCGTTCCTTGTGGTTGGTGGTGAACACAATAATCCTCTCATCACCGCAACTTGACCACAGACCATCGACGACATTCAGTAGACCCGAGAGTGTAAACTGCAATTATCGTAACACCATGTCAGATTCTAAATGCCTATCAACAAAATACAACAACATGAAATATAACTATACATAATATACAAATACAATATAAATACTCATATGCAAACTACTCTTATTTGCATACAGTCTGCATTGTAGTTTCATAATTCGAACTATTCATCTCTAAAAACAAAACAAAACAAAAAAAACTGTACTGACCTTGGCTTCGGAAACCATAAACTTCTTCTCTGCTGATTTCCGGTTTACGGATCCCTTGCTGCAATCAATATCCTCAAACACCACAATAGAACGATTTGTAGTAGACATCAAGGCCTTCCTCAACTCATCATTGCTGGAAATACTGGTAAGTTCCAAGTCATAAATGTTAAAATGGAGATGATTAGCCATGGCCGCAACCAAGCTGGATTTTCCAGTACCGGGTGGACCAAACAACAAGTAGCCTCTCTTCCAAGCCTTGCCAACTCTCTTGTAGAACTCCCTCCTCTTCACGAACTTGTCCAAATCCTCTATGATCATCCTCTTCAGCTCCGGCTCCATGGCTATTGTCTCGAAAGTAGCTGGGTGCTCAAGATCTACGCAACTCCAATTGCCCGAAGAAGGTCCGTAGCCCTCGTCATCACTACCACGAGTAGGGTTGTAGTGGATGGAACGTTTAACGTCATAACTATAAAGCTTCAGAGTCTTTTCTGCATCTTCAATAGCCTCGGCCTGAGCCAACACATAGGGGATGTACGAGTCCAACACCTTATCTTTGTGTTTCCTAGGGAATGTTAACTCAATGCGGGCATTCTGGTCACTACTGTAGTGATGGTCATCATTGGAACGGAAGATCATGTGCCACTTTACTTTAATGTTTTGGAAAGTGTCGGTGATTTCTTGGGTGGTGGTAACGGCAAGTTTAGGGGTCTTTTGTTTAGATGTTTTGGTGATTCGAAAAACTTGGGTTTTCGGACTGATCTTGGTGGCGAGATAGACCTCAGCGGCATCATAGAGTTGGTTGCGCTGAGCCATTGAGATTCCGGAGGAGTAGTTGCGATGGCTAGAACAGTCGACGAGGAGAGTTAGGTGATTAGCTTGAGGGTCCAGGAGGTAGTTGATGCTTGATTTGAAGTATTTGTATATGTATGATTTGACCTGGTAAGGTATGAAATTGGTGTTCAAGGATTGGAGCATAAACATGTAACCAGCGAAGGGGGCATAGGCCGAGAAAAAGGAAGACATTGCTGTGGGCATCAAATCTTGCAAATTTGGAGAAGTCATCTTAATTCCCATAGCTTTTCTATGTTTCAAGTGAGCCTTTGCTTAAAAGAAAAGGGCGATGTTTCTGATGATTTCTTATTGGTTCTTATATATATAGAATTGGGGTGGTTTTTCTTTATTTCTTGGCCTTCAAGTAATTGGATTTTGTTTCCAAATCCATGTAGGATTTTATTTCCAAATCCATATGTAGGGAATCGGTGCAATACCGTTCAGGGCCAAAGTTGAATATTCCAAGGAAACAAATTTCTCTTTGTTTCATTTCGCAATGTCATGCCATTGCTTGGATCCTAACATTCTCTAAGCAGAAGTCGTCTGGTGCAAGACGATTCAGAGAGACTAAATCTACGGATACAGAAATCGATCGATCGAGAGAGATCGGGTGTCATAGAGAGCGATCCAGAGAGATAGAGAGATCGGGTGTGTGATTTTTTTTGCTTTATACAAAGAGATAGAGGGAGAGAGAAATAGCTTATCGATCGATCGATGGTTTGTAGATTTTGTTTTGATGAGTTCGTTTTCTAGATTCTTTTAAGATGTTTGGAATTTTTTTTCCAGTTTCTGCTTTGATTGATCTTTTTGTTTTATGTCATACACGGGACGGGATTGTGGTGTTTTGATAGAAAGACAAGTAACAGTGTTTGGCTTCGATAATCTTCAGTCTGTTGTGTTGGTGGTGGGTTTCGGGAGAGTGAGGAGTGCAGGATTCCAACTTTTCTTTTGCTATGGTTTTTGTTAGTTGTCGTTTTCGTTGTTTTGGGGGTTTTTGTTTGTCTTTGAATATGGAATCTGGGTAATTGATTAAGAGAGTTTCAGGCTCTAGTTTTATTGTTTAGCAATTTGGAATCTGGGTAAAGGGATGAGTTTAGGATCAAATTTAACTCAATCTATGTATGCAAATGATATTGTGATGTGTAGATAGTTTGTGCTATCAAATTAACTTTGTGCTGGGATTCTGACTCTTCATTTTTACTGAATACTTTGTGCAGTTAAATTTAACTCATCTATGTATGGTAATGATAATTGTTGTTACTGTCAGGTTTGCCTTGCTTCTAATTATTGTTGTTTTGTTTGTTTATTGGTATGAACCAGGAAAGACCAAGAGTTTGAGAGGACAGGTTGCTGACACAAGTGCAAGAAATATTGCTCGAATATAGTTTCTGTACAGGTTGCTTTTTCTCTTTCGTTTGTGTTGTACTGGTCATGTTTGTTGTATATATATGTGAATTTGTTACCTTACAAAGATTAATGTTAAAAATTGTATGTTGTGATTTAGTTACAGTGCAAGCACAGAAAGAGACTGCTCCAGACATGCAATGCAAGGACAAGTTTCTCCTTCAGAGTGTAAAAACCAATGATGGTGCAACTCCAAAGGAGATTACTCTAGAAGTGGTACTTACATTCCACAATGTTGTGGATTCTGATGTGTGTGGGTTCTTTATGTCGAATGCTATTCATTTGGGGGATTAGGATTGTGTTTAGTTCAATGAAGAGGCAGGACATGTGGTTGAGGAGTGCAAATTCAGAGTGGTGTATGTTTCTCCACCTCAGCCCCCTTCTCCGGTCTCAGAAAGGTCGGAGGAAGGGTCTTCACCAAGAGCTTCAATAGTGGAGAATGAAAATCTTAATGCTGCTGAGATTTCCAATGTGAGTTCTTTAATTGTAAGGCTATATAATGAATATTTTCCATATTCAGAAGAAAGATATTGATTGGTTTGCCGTTTGTTGGTGATTTCAGGCTGCAAAAGGACTTTCAGAGCAGCTTGAATCTCTGGAGAGATCCGCAGAGGTAAATGCCTTCATGTGCAGAAACTAAAGTCTTACATTATATGTTTACTATTTTGCCACATATACCTCATCCAGTTTCTGAGTTTTTCTTTGCAATTAAGAGAGACTGATATGCATTTTTTTAGGTCAAATATCTGTTACTTTGTACGATAGAAGAGTGGGTGTACTTTTTGAATTTTAAAGAAACGGAAGCCCATAAGGATGACAGGAACCTAACACTCTCCCAAAGCTCATTAACCCACACTTGCATCAATAGATTCAAAATCTGATGATTTCAAGGGGGACCTTATTAAGTCATCAATTTCATTAATTCAAGCAACAAATTCAGATGAGGTCTTACTTGCGTATGAAATGAATGGAGAGGTAAATTATGAACAGCTTTGCGTTACATGGTTTTCAATTATTAGATCAGATTTCTTCTGATTTTCTTATGCTAAAGCCTCTAAACAGGGATCATGGCTATCCTATGCATACAATTTTTCCTAAATGTAACACGTCAATCAATTTTTACAGATGAAGTGATTGCTGTTCACTTTCAATTTGATGGCCTAACAGATCATGAACTTGGATCCTGGAGAACCAGTAACAGCTTATAAAAAAGACTTGCAGGAAATTTACCATGTTCACATTGGATTTTCGTTCACATTGGATTTTCACCTCCCAAAAAAGCTTTAATTTTTTTTTCTTCTTTTTTTCAATAATTATCTCAGTCTGAATCAATCACATTTGATATTTGTATGCATCTGCATGTATTGTTTATCTTTGATAACATTATTCTCTTAAGAGTTAGATTGGTTTTGATTTTGTCTCTGTTCATGCCAATTGCCTTTCTTCTGTGTAAAAAAATCATGAAGACACTAATCGCCAAAAAAATCATGAAGACACTCTGAAGCTTGGGAAAAATAGACTGGATTTTAATACCTCCGAGTTTTTAATTTCATATTGTGCATCTTTAGTCATTTCTTTCATAGCTATCCCTGCCCTTTTCTGCTTTTGGTTTGAAATTAAAAACTAGAACTTCTTTCCTTCTGAATTGCTTGAATGCCAAGCCTATTAGCAAACAAATTTTTTTGTCAGAGTTCTACTTTTTATATTCGCCTTCTAAAATTAAAATTTCATAGGTTATATCTTAATTGCTGCCCTTCTAAATTTATTAGTTATAAGGAGTTCTATTAGCTTTAATGAAACATAGTTTCAGAGACTGGGTTTGTAAAAAAAACATAACAGCATTGTTCAACTGTTAAAAGCCATTCCTTTTCAGTAAACTGCTCTTAATTGCTTCTATGTCTGATTTTGTAATCCTATTTTGCATTGACATTATTATGCTTCAATCTTTCCTTAAAGCCAATCTGAATGCGTGTTTAATTCCCACAGAATTTTATCATCAAATACTTACCAAGGCTTTAGCGCATTTCTTTCAATCAAAATTTCTGGTCATAACTTAGTTAGAGCTTAGGTAAGCTTCTCTGCTATTTTCATATGATTCCCAGTTCTGTGACGATGATATATTCATATTCCTAATCATAGTTTCCTTCCAAACAATAATCCTCATTGAATGACTTCATTTTATGGATTTTTTTGTTTTTGTTTGAGAAATCATTTTATGGATATTTAACTGAAGATAGAGTTGGAAAATTTGTTTAATTAATTAATTAATTTATTATTATTATTTTTTAATGAGAATGTTGACCTTGATGATGAAAAATATGACACAGTTTTGGTGCACGAGTATGCAAAGCATTTAGCGAACATTCTTTTTTTTTTTTAGTGCTGAACTGCTGATCAATATCTTTGCTAAATTGATTTAAATGCTTGGGAATTATATCTTACATGTTTGGAATTGTGGATGATTTGGAGTATGCAAGGATAATTAATGTTATTACTCTTAGGTGTTAGGTTCCCAAAATTGGTAATCATATTTGCAGAGCAAGTGAAATCTGCACCTTTGGAGGCTAAAATCTAAAAGCTAAACTAAGATTTAGGTTGTAAAAGTGACACTGTTCATCAATGCAGATAGTTCATTACTTTTGGGTTTCCACCTATAAAGCCTAAAAGCTATTTAGTGTATTTTAGTTTGTTCACTGTGTGCTTCATCCATCCGCTGCATATGCTCTAATCTCAAACCAAACTATTAGACCATCAGATCATAGTAGACCCATGCACTGTGTGTCTTCCTGTATGACCAAATTCTCTTGCTCTACAAATATGATTATACATTATGAAGTTTATTAAATGGTCAGGTTTTACTATTTACAATGACATTTTAAAAGCTAATATAAAGAGCAACTCCAACAGCTTCCCTATAATTTTTGTATTATATAGAAGCAAAAGTCAAACCTTTAGCCTATTTTTCTTCTCAAACTCCAACAGATTTTCTAGTTTACAGTAATCTATAAAATCTCCATATTCTTCTTTAAAATTTTGGAGTTTGCTGTAAATATAGGGAATTTGGTTTTCTCTCTCCTCACTTTCCCTAAAATAGAGATAGTTATAGAGAATCTGTTGGAGCAAAAGAGGCTCATTTTTCCCTAAAGTAGAGAAAAATCAAAATATAGGGAATCTGTTGGAGTTGCTCAATGGAAGCAGTCGAGAAGTGAATGCTGTAGAGACAATTGCTTAAAAACTATTTCTTTTCTAAGGTGCTACTAACAAGCTAAATTTTCTAATCACATTGATTTTGCTTGCATGTTTCATTAAACCCTCTTAAGTTTTGGATTGCTGCATTTTGCTTTCTTGGTAAGTACTAGCATTTACTCCTATTGCTTTTTGGTTAGTTCGATGAATTGTAGCCAGGTAGACATCAAAGATGCATGTCTTTGTTCAATTCATATCTAAGAAAGTGGATTTACAATAAAAACAAAAAACAAAAAATAAACTATTAGTTTTGTGGTCTCTGTTTAATTGAGAGCCTTGATTTCAAAACCTATTGGTTAAGAGTACTGGTCTGTTCTTCTTGATTGCTTTTTTTAAGAAGAATACTACATTGAGGACGACAAAAAAAATAAAAAGAAGGCTCTTAGAAGGTGATCATAGCTTAGCAAATTTATGTCATGCTGCAAGCTATAATGAAAGCTTCTGTTGCATCTATAGCTGAAAGTTCTCGACGGCACACATCATCAAATCGTGGCGCCGGAACAGGTTTTTAAAAACTGTTAATGTAAAATATATTAGACGAACTATTTTTTGATAAATTAATGGTTTGTACATATCATGCATACAAAATGCATCTCCTAGACCTAGGGCGAAACAATATATCGTTGAATGAACGCTTTTTTTATATCAACTTTGTTTGAACCAACTTTTTTAGTTTCCTATTATAACATTTAACAAACATAATGGACATAAATTATCACATATCAAGTGAACAGTTGAATACTAGCAAAACCGTTAAGGCACCGCTGCCGCAACCCGAGTCCCTTCTTTCGATCATGGCTGGCATCGACGACGTCACTACAAGTTTCGCTGCATCCATAGCTCTTGCAGGTAACGATGTGGTGGATCTCTCTCGCATGGCAGGGGCCAATGTGAGACGGGGATCTCAAGCATACCTTTTAGCACGTCCTCTGACGGCAAAGCCTTGTGGTGGAGCAGATCTGCAAAGGCATTTCCGTCGCATCTGGGTTCTGGAGAAGAGTTTCAAGGTCCAGAATCGATCTCAAAATCGTTTTGTGTTCTTTTTCGATCTCAGGAAGGACAAGAACAAAGTACTTAAGGGGGGGCCATGGTACTTCAACAAAGCCCCGGTGATCCTGCATGATTATGATGGGATGTCCTCACTTCAGACAATCAAACTGAACACATTATTCTTCTGGGTGAAGATCATGAATATCCCACCGGCACTAGAAGTCAAGGAAACCATTGTCAATGTCGCCTCCATTGCGGGTCGTGTTCTGGCAATGGATTAGAAGCTTTTCGATACAACCGGAAAAGTTCGCGTCCATGTGGAGCATGATATCACCAAGCCCTTCATTCTCAAGAAGACTCTTAAGCTGGCCCAGGGAGTGATTGAAGAAATAGAATTCTTCTTCGAAAACCTAATTGGCAGATGTCGCAAATGTAATCTCATTGTCCATGACAATGAGACCTGCCTGGTGGCCACTCCACCCAAAGCTGACCGCAACAAAGTAGCTCCTCCACATTTGGATGTGGTAAGCTCTTTCACTGGATTCAAGGACCATCGGTTTACTAATGGCATGTTCAGGGTTCTAAAAATCGACTTAGGCAGCGCCTCCATACCGTTCAGATTTTAGGGTAATCGGTAGAGCTGGGCGCTGGGCTGAAAGTCGGCCGCCTAGTCGGGCTAGGCGGAGCCTAGGCGGGTCGTCCTAGGCGCTAGGCGCTACTTCCTTTTTTTTTCTTTTTTTTTTAATGAAATCAAAGTCGAACTGAAGGTCTCGAACTCAAACTCTCAAAGTATGAAGTCGAAACCTAACCTCTGTCTCACACTCTCACTGTCGCCGACTCGCCGTCTTTGCTCTCTCTCTCTCTCTCCGGCGCCGCGGCACGACCTCTCTCCCTCTCTCCGGCAAGGCCGCACGACTCATCTCTCCGTCTGTGCAGAATTGGTAAGTTCAATTTCTGGGTTTTGAATCGATCTGTTGTGGGTTTTAGATCGTCATGAATTTCTGGGTTTTCATTTCAAGTATCGAGCTCGCTAGCCTCGCCTTCAACTGGTCGCCTTCTTGCCTTCTTGGTTCGATTGAATCGATTCAGAAATCTTCAATTTCTAGGTAAGTTGCTGCCTTGCTTAGTTGCTTTTGGTTTGAATAATGATTATGGAATATTGTTTTTGGTTGGAATGTTAGATTGAATGAATATTGATATTGATTCTGAATATGTTTGATGCTTCTGTGAGTTGATACACTTATTTCAACTGATAATTGTTTGCCCAGAAAACAAAATTTTACTAATAGAATCCTATCTGCATAAAGCATACTTGTCCTCTGTACATATTTTATGTACCCCTCCATACATCACACAAGCATATATGAAACACTTGAACTGCCCGGGATGCGAACCCGACTTTTCAATCTGCAGTTTTCGACTTGAAGAGTTGAAGTTGAAATATGTATTGTGATAATGTCTATCCCAGTGACTGGGTTTGTCATTCATGAATGCTATGTATGTTGTATCATCCCTGAATCCATGATGTTGTGCTGCTGTTTGATTAACAGAATTTGGATAACAGAAGTGAAACTATCTGGACACCCTCTCATACTGTGATAGACAGATAATGAGTACCAGAAGTTGATTCTATTGACATATCAGTCCAATACTATGTGCTATTTATATAATTATATGTTATAAAAATAAAAATAAAATTTTAAAAAAAAACCGCCTAGTCCCCGCCTAGGCCCCTAGGCCCTAGTCCCCGGCCTTCCGCCCAACTAGTGCCTAGCGTATTTTAGAACCTTGGGCATGTTTAGATTTCAGGGAACACAAATCCCTATGCTTTCGGTTGCAAGGAATCTGTTTGGCAGCATGGATGCGTCTAAAAGCCGCAAGCCTATTGTCATCAAGCATACTCTGTTGTAGGGCTGGGCTCGGGTCGGGCCGGGCCCGAAAATTAGTGAGACCGAGACCGAACCCGAAAATGTCGGTTCGGGCCGGTTCGGTCTTTTTGTAAACTGAAAATCGATAGAAACCGAACCCATTCGGGCCGGTTCGGTTTTCGGGCTTTTTCAGGCCCAAACATTTATTTTCAGTTTTCCACCGAAAAACAAAAACGAAACATTTTTTTTCCTTTTCTAATGCCCAACACCACATCATTGTATATGTTACATGTGATCAAGATAAAGATTTCATTTAGCTACAAAATCAAAGGCCACCAGCAGCCACGGGGCCCCTGGATAGGTCTCTTTCTGGCAACCTAATATAAGGTGTGTCACTGTGTTGTAATATATAAATTGTAAATTATCACAAGAATATAACTATCCTAATGGAAACTACAAGGGAACCTTTCTAGGTTGTACATTGGAACGTTTTACAAGTCATCCTGCAAAGAAAAGAGAAAGGAAAACTTATGTAAGGAAAACTTTCGGGTCGGTTCGGGCTTTCGGGCCCTGAAAATATGGAACCGAGACCGAACCGATTACATGAATTCGGGTCGGGCTTTAAACCGAACCGAAAATTTCTATTCTAAAACCGAACCGAATCGGGCTTTTTTCCTCGGTTCGGGTCGGGTCCTCGGTCTTTCGGGTCCGGACGCCCAGCCCTACTCTGTTGCGCTAGGGGATGCAGCATGAGGATGAAAATGAGGATCACACCAAATAGCAGGATTAGACTCTTGCATTAGTGTCGGTGGAAAATGAGCAGCAAACCATAAAACGAGGCAGACCTTCATCCCCTTTCACCTCCCCAAAGAAGCTCAAGTGCTTTTTTGTCGTGCTGCAAGAGAAAAGAGAAACTGATGCTGCTGCAAAGAAGGTCAAAATGCCCGAGTTTTCTTCCAAGTTTAGTGCCAAGTCGCTGGGACTCATTGAGACCCCAGGAGGTGTGTTTGTCCCCAATGAAGTGATGATGCCTTTCGCTTCAATGCCAACTGAAGTTGCAAAAATAGAGCACGCGGGGGGCAAGAAGAAGAAGGGCCGGCCTCTAGGCTCTAGAAACAAGAACCCGTCTAAAGCAAGGAAAGTCCCAGCTGAAGAAGTTTTTAAGTGTCTTGTATTCAAAGAAATCTCCTAGCCCTAGCACAAAGGGCAAGGAGAAAATTTAGTTTTCGTTTTGAACTATGCCTATTACTATGCCCTAGAGTTTTCATAGTTAATAGGCTTGCTTTAAAAAGTGAGCACTGATTGTCTAATGAGTGGTCTAGTTCTATGTACCGTGTGTTACCTCCACAACCTCTTGCCTATTTTTGAATGGTAACGGAGGGGTATGTAATAGTCATTCTGGCTTGAGTTTTAGTAATACAATCATTGATAGATTGATTCAAAAAAAAAAAAAAAAAAAACATAATGGACATAAATTGGTCTGCTGATTGATGGCGGGAACACCCTTCCCCAATCTCAACATAATTTACTCCCGCAGCAACGTGCGGGCAACTATTGCTAGTATATCCTATATTGGGTTAGTTTACCTTTATATAATTAAAAACAATTGACCATTGAAGAATTGGGCCAATAGTAGATCGGAGATTGTTATATTACTTGCATGTTTCTCTCAAATGGTCAAGAAGACAGTTACTAGTTTAGGGTTCCATTAGAATCTTACTAAATAAACCCAGCAAATTGTGTAACTTGAATCACAACACAAATTAACATATTGCATCAAATATGTACTATAATTTAGGGGTAAGAGAACTAACAAGTTCCATGCCACTATCCATTGTTTTCTCCTTGATGCACCCTCAATTTTAGATTGTTTGATGGGACAATTAATTTTGAGAGTTGGTGTTCTAGCAGAGGATCAATGCAGGCGTTGCAATCCCTTTTTACCAAAAAAAGCAATTAAGACAGTTTTATCTATCAAAAAACTGTCATGTAACTTTAGAGTTTTGTCGAGAAAAATTGGACTTTAAAACCATATATATTTGAATTTAATTTAAAATGTAGACTATTTCACAAAGCCTTTTGATTATTTTGGTTCATAAAATTCTCCTGTGTAAAATGTAATCCTAAACCTTACTACATGAACTATATGTAATAATATGAAATATCTAGTTCACCTCCCTTTGTTATCTTTTCGCTCTCGGCCTTCTTACGTTTGAGTAATTTGACAACACCTTCAAGAGCTATATCAGCATCATCACTCTTCGTTAACTCCTCAACGACCTCTGCAGGGGTCACATCTGTGGTATCCGTCAAGCCTTCAATATCTCCACACAGGGGATGAGGGTTGCTTTCTTGAATGCCAAGGTTGTGAACCCACTCGGGGTGCAACATGACAAGTGAATGTGCAAGTCCGGTAGACCAGGGCGCAACAACGCAGGGTCTAGCTTATCATCCTTATGGTTGGTGGTGAACACTATGATTCTCTCATCTCCACAGGCCACAGCTCGACCACAGACCATCTATGAAATTCAGTAAGCCGGACAGCCAACATAATTGAAAAGGTTTTCAGCTTGCTTTTAGTAATGGCCGTAATATGGATCTGGGGGATCCAGTTCCATGTCGCCCCGGTTTTTTTGAATCCACGCTGTAATCAATATCCTCAATCACCAAGATTGAACGATTAATTTGTAGTAGATAGCAACACATTCCTCAATTGAGCGTTGCCACTGACAGAAGCAAGCTCCAAATCATAAACATCAAACTTGAGATAATTCGCCATGGCCGCAACCAAGCTGGATTTGCCAGTACCAGGTGGACCATACAACAAGTAACCTCTTTTCCAAGCCTTCCCAACCTTCCTATAAAAATTCTTCCTCCTCACAAACCTATCGAGATCCTCTATAACTGTTCTCTTAAGCTCGGGCTCCATCGCCATTGTCTCAAACGTAGCTGGGTGCTCCAGACTTATCGAACGCCAAATGCCTAACTCTATGCCATCACCACTACCACCATAAGCATAGTTAACATTACCGTGACGGCTACCATAAGCATAGTTAACATTACCGTGACGGGTATAAAGCTTCACAATGTTTTCCTTTTCTTTGATAGCTTTAGCCTGCTCGAGCACATATGGCAAGTAAGACTCGGTCACTTTTGCTTTGTGGTTCTTGTGGAATGCTAGCTCAAAGTGACGCTTGTGAATACCTGATGAGTTACATTGTAGGGTAGCTGTTGTTGTTGTTAAACAGTTCAACGCACGAGTAACGCCAGTTGAGTATGATGTTTTCGAAGGTGTCTTCAACTTCTTGATCCTTTTCCATGGCAAGTTGGATTTTCTTCTGTCGAGGTGTTTTGCTGGCTTGGAGACAGTCGTTGGAGGGACCAATCTTGGTTGGAAGGTAGATCTCCGCAGCTTCAAAGACTTGGTTGTGTGACAGGCCGGAATATTCATTGATCATCAGGGTTCGGTGAGAGGACAGAGGGTTCCAGATGTAGCGCCGAAAAGTAGTTTGAGTATAAATATGGTCGGAGCTGGTAAGGGATGAGTTGCTTCGCTATGGTGCGGAACAACATGAACGATGCAGCAAAGGAGGCATAGACTGAGAACAAGGTGGATGCGGTTGAGGACATGGTTGCTGCTGGAAACGTTGTACTTAAAAGAAACAAAACCTATTGGGGTTGGAAATGTACTCACCTTATATAGACGTCTGAGTATCTGACAATTCAATTAGGGTTTTAAGGGTTTCTTTTCATGTCTTTGTTAAGATATTGATGAGAAGACGCAACATTTAATCAAGTAAATCTTTAGGAGATTCATTTTCTCAAGAATTTATTTGGAAGTAGATCTTCCAAAACATATTTTCAGGAAGACTACTATGGTAGAGTTTAATTTGCTATAATCAAGGATCATTTTACTAGCACTGGTCCAATCATTCCCTGATACCGCTTTGTTTAGGGGTTTTAAAACGCTTCTTAGGTTCAAAATGCTGATTAGTGTGGAATTTTATTTCATCTTCAAACAAAAATTAATTAAAAAAGAAATAAGCAGTACATAATATACAGTTGTACCACTCCAATCCATATAAAAGCAAAGAAAAAGATGACTGACTGATAATACTATTTAACAAAAAGAAGGAAAGAAAATGAAAATTGATTATATCGGTCTTGTCTTCCGTATAATTTTTACACCTTTTCTCCAAAAAAATGAGATTCTTCTCCCTAAACTAGGAAGCTCACTAACAAAAGACCCAGAAACATCAGCACTGTCACTAAAATGAACTTTGCATAAGCTAAATCTCCAAGAAATTATGTGGTTTATAACTCCAACAAAATTGAGGTCTATCATAAGAACAGCAAGAACTACTTCAGATAAGTAGACGCGACCCAGAGTAGCACATAAGTTATGAGTGAAGTTATCACCTCAAAACTCCTTAGTCCTTTAATGAAAGGTATGGGTGGAATCACAGCCACCATCAAGAAAGTTCCCACCAGCCATGAGAAAACAAATGCTCCAGCACTACATCAAAGAAAAAAAGATTATCCACTGTTTTCAACTGTTTATGACAATTTCAAGTTGGAAAGCAGAGAAAACCCAAATTTGGACAGAAGAGAATATGTCATCATTATGGAATTGTTTAGCAAAAGTTTAGAACTTTCAGTACTCTGGAATATTATTAAAGAGAAGTAACTTAAAACTTCAGTATTGGGTCCTCAAAAATCCTTGGAAAAGCTATTAAGCTTTCATGATGTTCTGATATAAGATAAACTTTGTCCTATGTGGAAGATCAAGAGAAAAACTATACCAATACAGAATAACGAAACAGGAATTATTTACATACCTGTAGAGAAAAGCTCGCCATTTGCTCTGTAGTCTTTCATGTATGAAATATATGGTGGCCAACAAAGAAATGGCTACTTGAAGGGTTGGACCTTCTTCGGTTGGGAACAGAAAAGTGAGGGCTCCCAGCACTATAAATGCAATGGAAGTTTTTATAATGAACTGTGTGGCTGGAGTGCGGAACCTACTTCTCACAGCCTGCACAACACGGGACTGACTGACTGCCCTAAACTTTTTCTTAAAGTCGATATTTGGGTTCTTCCTATCATAAAACTGCTGCATGATTATTTTGTCATATGCTGATTCAATTGCATCTTCACTTGGTTTGTGACCAGCATACTGTCGGATAAGGAAGTTCCTTGCACCTTGAATTTCTTCTTCAGAAGCCTCCCTGCTTATCCCAAGCCGTTTGTATGGGTCCCTCACATTAATCCTAGGAAAGATAGCTTTACTTGCAAAAAGGGAGTTAAGAAGAAGAAAGATCAGAGAGCTAAATATGCCAATTTAATAACAGTATCTAATATAAAGAATCAAGCCAACAATCATATATCAAGATAAAATCCATCATAATACAACAAAAGGAGTGCTTCAGTCATAAAACACCATGAGTAGCAGGATTAACAAATAGGACAGGCATCGACTTGGATGGTTGTGGGTGTAGATACGGGGTTCAATGAAATAGTTAACCAAGATTTAAGGTTCAGCATGTGAGACATCACTGATGAAAAATATACTTAGGTTCCAAATGGTTAGGTATTCTTACACATTAAAGGCTAACCATATGCATCAACAGAAGGCTTGTAAAAAATCATTCAGGTTATATATTCCTACAATCTGCTTTGTGCTAGAAAGGCTAGTAAAGTCAGCGTTGAAGGACAATCCACAAAAGCATCCAGACTCATTCAATCCCAAAGTATAGCCACAGACGCAAAATCACCTGAAATACAATAAGGTAAAAATTACCAGTTGGTTCATTTGACATATCACCAAAGGAAGCATCCATGGAGCACTTGATCACATGAGTTTTCCTTGCATTCGATCTTTGTGTAACGCCAGCCCAATAACTTCTGTTCGATTTCAAAAAGCAAAGACACACAGATATAAACCACGCTAGCAAAATGCAACCAAAAGACTGATTTCGACAAATGATAGCACAGAGAGCTCTACCTTTCGGCACGAAGCAGCACACTGTTTTCTGCAGGCTTCCAAGCACGAGGGAGGTTGGAAACTCTCCTGCACCGAGAAGTGGAACTTCCCACAGGTACAGGAAAGCAGCATCTGGATGGACTACCAGTCAGCCCAGCTACAGAACTCATCTTTATGATGGATACTCCCTGAAACACATGAATAGAAACAATCACAACATAGCCAAATTTCTCTTTCCTTCAATTTCTTGACAAGCAATTGAAGCAATGCATCACTACTTGAGTCTTTAATTGAAATTTTGGGTAACGTTCAGGACAAAGTGGAAATTATGGGTTTTGAGCAGTTGGGAAAGCTGATTCTGTTGTACTCTTCTAAATCAATCTGGAGTTCACTTCACAGGGGGATAATCCTAAGCTCCAAGCTAAGCGAAGAAAATCATAAAGGGCGATAGAAATTGAGAAGAAAATAGAGTACCTGACGAGAGATGGAGGAAGGTGAAGGAGTTCAAGAGAGAGAGGCGTCGTGTGCAACGGATATGAAAGACGCATAGAGAAGAGGAAGACAACGGCCAGACTAGAGTGTACGTTCCAGTCTAAACCCTCCTTTTGCTGCCAAAACCAAAGACGGTACCAAGCGGCGTGCCGTATTTACTATTTAGCTCGCTAGATTATCTTTAGTTTATGACACATGGATATCCAATCCGTTGTAGTCTAGTTGGTCAGGATATTCGGCTCTCACCCGAAAGACCCGGGTTCAAGTCCCGGCAACGGAATACTTTTTTTTTTTTTTGGTTGTTTTCTTCCTCAGAAGCTCAGAGAGAGAGTAAAAGAAACCATACTTCTTGACCAAACAAAAGTCTGTCCCTTATTCTGTTTGTTTGTTAAACAAAAGTCTGTCCCTGCCAATTTTTGCATCATTGCGCTACCGTGTGTGTGGGATGCAGCTGATCTTTTTTTCTTCTTTTTCTAAATCAGAATGTTACCAATTGGACCAATTCTAATTGAGAGAGAGTAAAAGAAACCATACTTCTTGACCAAACAAAAGTCTGTCCCTTATTCTGTTTGTTTGTTAAACAAAAGTCTGTCCCCGCCAATTTTTGCATCATTGCGCTACCTAACCAAAGAAATGTTATTTTTTTTACCCCAAGAGGAGTGTGTGTGGGATGCAGCTGATCTTTTTTTCTTCGTTTTCTAAATCAGAATGTTACCAGTTGGACCAATTCTAATCGAGAGTGTGAGCAGCTACAGATGCAGGATATCTGGAATTTTGGACCATGTACTAGAGTATAAGTTGCAAGAAGTAACTGGCTATTGGCTGAATATCATCAACACATTGCATTATGGTATACAAACTTCCATTAACATTTACAAAAGCCTCTACGATGTAGTTGTAGAAGCTCTACGGGATAAATTAATCTGTACAACCAGCTACACAACTGTACAATTATCACCACTCCCTGGCATGCTGATGTCTAGAAAGAGCGCCTGACGATTTCACAATCTATGCAAATCCCATCTGCTTCCCCATCAACTGCCATCATCCAACTGGCACAAGCAAAAATCAAAACACTCCAGCGAGTTAACATCTGAACTAAACCCAGTTCAAACATGAATTGAGAAAAGATACATATGTGAAGCATTATCTACTAAAAAATTAAACAAAATTTTGGAACCAGAGAGATTCTTTTGGGTTTGGAACACCCTGCTTCCTAAAATTCACTCTAAAAACAATTGAGCAAGCCTTCTTGATGATCTTCAGATGGATTATTAAACAATGCAGAAGAGAACATGATATTGCTACATGCAACATACCACACATTTTATCACCATCATGACTGAAAGAGAGTCACTGTTGCAATGTAACCATTCTTCATCACCTGTAAATTATAAACAAATATTTTATTAGCAACCTCATGCACAACCATATTGCCTTGGTAAAATAAGCAAATAAATTGCTGCACTACCAAGACTTGGAGATTGGTATAAAAGGAATTGATGCACTACCAATTACAGCTTTGGTTCCGTGCTGCAGAATGGAGATTGACAACATAAACCCATGAATTAAGAGCTCAACTCACCTCAAGTGCAATGTTTTGATAACCATATACAAAAGTAGATCCAAACGGATTGCTTGTAGAACCTTGTGTCTGGATGGCAGCTCGACCAGAGTCCCCAAGAATTTCCTACAGAGAAAGATGTTACGACCATAGTCTCAATCATGCACTTCACTAAACCCCGTTCGGAAAGGGTAATGTAACATCATGCAGTACACTAGGAGGTATGAAGGCATCTAAACCAAAACCTCAGTCCACTATTTTAAGTTTTTAACAGTTTTTAAATATCAATGATTCTAGATACAGTCCTATATTGTAAAGAGCAATTTTACCTTCACATGCTCCCACTTTGTACTTGGTGTAATCTTGTGCTTGCAATTATTTTCCTCCTGAAAAGAACCCCCAACTGCAAGGATGAAAATCTTTGTTATCACTTTTAGAGTCAATATGTCCAACAGGACTGAGATCAGAAAAGAACTTACACTCAGAAGCAAAGATGACAAAGTTGCACTTTATATACGAATTGAAATCGGCATGACCAGGATAATTTGTATGCAGAACAAACTTCTTGACTTTATGAGTCTGAAAACAAAAACAAAAATGATCTGAGAACTTCCGAGCATAAAGACCTCATGCAAAACGTATAACTCTACCAGAAGGAAAATCAGTACCTGCCCATCAAATAAAATGTCCAAACCACGGGTAAAGTAATTGTAGAAGTAATCACCACACAATGTTGTCCGTGGGCGAGGATCCGAGCCAGAATGAATGACCATTTGGTCTACCTACACACCCAACAGAATCACCTATAGGACAAATGAAAAAAACAACTTAGCATTTAGACATCACATCAACAATACCTGCTTTTGATGTATCCCACAAGGACGACCCAATTCAGTCCAAACATCCTGTAGAAAAGAGGAAACCATAAGCAAATGCACATAGTGAACAACAGAACAGCAACAAAAGATGCCAAGCGAAAAGTCTAAACTAGAGCTTAACTAATACTTGCCTGAGGTGATGCACCAAAAGGAATATTCTGGCCCCCAACAGTGAAGAGTAGTTCTTCCGCTAGCTGAATATAAAAAATGAATTGAATTAAAATCTCCAAGACTCTCATCCTTGTGCTTTGTTATACTGAAAATCTCAAATGAATCAGGGACGATTGAGAGAGAAGTCAAACCTTGACATGCACCTCTTCCATATAGACACTGCCATTAGGTAATAAAGGAGCAGAAGCCTTATCCATCAAGGATCCGACACCGACTTTTTTATCGGAAGAACTATCGTATATGGACACACGGCAAGTAACTGGTGTAGTTCCATCTGGGAACTCTAGAGGTAGTTCCGCTTTCATAGTCAAAGGCGATAACGTTAAGTAATTAAAGCTTGCAAATTCTTTAAAGCAAAAAAGAAAACAAAAACAAAAAACAAAACAACGTCAATAGAATACCTTCTCTATCATGAACGCAATCTGTATACTGGCTTGGAATAGGAAAAGCAAAGGAAAGCCCCTGCGTAGCCATGGTTAGTTTTAAGTTAGTGACACAAAACAGGTTCCAGCTTGTAAGATAAACATGTCAGGAAATGAAAAACAATGAAAAGTGAAGATAGGGTATTTTATTAACATACTGGGTAAAATAGATTGTAGACACCTCTATCTTGATCATAAATTCCAGGAAATGTTGGCCCAAACAAGGCATAAACAGCTACGAAAGTCGCCAGAGTGGATGGGCCTCTGAAAGTAGATATGAAGTTCAATAATCTACATCATGGCATACATGATTATATACCCAAAGCAAGGAGAAAGTAACCCACCCAATCAAAGACGTGGCATAGCGCATCTGAAGCCTCTTTATGTCAAATATTTCAACAAGGCGGAGTCTCTGCGACACGATTTTAAGTTAGCAAAGCACAACTGTAAACATAACAATCCAACCAGAATAGCAATCCACAGATACATTCACCTTGCATAATAAAAAATAAAATAAAAATTAAAGAAAAATGAAGACAAAGAAACTCATAACAGTATCAGTATTGCAGTCTAAAGACAAAATTAGATTGAGACAATGGTTATCTATCAGTGTTTCAGGAGTTGGCCATGATATTCATCTCTTACAGACGCAGGATTTTGTGACTAAGGTTTCAACATTACAGAATGTATTAGCTATTACAAGTTGCAACAATCAATACAGAAATCAGTATAAAACTCGGACTTCCTTTCAGTACTTCCGACCTCTAACATACACAAGTGACCACCATAGGCCTCGGTCACGAGATTCCCATCAAGAGTAAAAACCATTCCCTAGAGTCGAAATAAACTTTTGATGCACAGAGTAATCAAAGAAGTGCAGAAAGATCTGACATCAGACTGCATGTGAAAAATAATACCTGTGACCAAGGGTCAAATCGCAGATGGAAACCATGATCAGGAAAGCTGATAACAATGTCCAACTTAAGAGGCTCCTGCACACAAAGAATTACAGTAACAAGACTCCATCACCGCTTCTGTGTGTGTAAATTCATATAAATGATACACAACTTGGTAGACTGATCCAAACCTCATCATAATACTTGACATGAACAACATCATAGATGTTAGGCTGCTGCTCTATCTGAGCAAACGCTTCGCATATCGGCATTCCTGAGACCCAAAAATAAATTACATCAACTTCAAAAACAAGCCAATAGTTCTATTCGAAAACGAAGTACATATTCATCTTCAGTCTTTACCCCATTTCTTGACAGCGAAATAACATAACCACAGACTTTATAGCAAAACAAATTAAATTCAGCCTAAATTTAACTGCGCGGATAATGATCGAAGGTAAATGGTCGATGATCGAAGGAAATTCCAATTTCAAGATTCCATAATTCTCACCGCCTAGGTTAACGAGCTCAAAAATTACGAAGCAAGTCAACCAACAAGAATCGTAAAAATTGATAAAAAAAAAAAAAAAGATAGGGAATTACCGAGAGAGAAAGGTCCGATTCCGAAGCCGGGACGAAGATCGAGGACGATGGCGCCCATGGCGGTGCCTTCGCAGCGTCGTCGGGGTCTCTGCATCATTCTTGGCTCTGCAGGAGGTCGGTTTTAGAATTGGGGAAGAAGATGACGACGATGATGGCGATGGAGTCCGTTACTTTCGCGAAAGAAACGCACAGGTGTTGTTGAATGTTTAAATACTCCAAGCAAAGGCTTCGCTGTGAACCTTGCTCTCTCTCTCTCTCTCTCTATCTAGCCTCTATGCGCACGAAACGTCCAACAACACTCTTTAGAGTGGGAGGTACCCAACTCGATGGGGCCCGCTTTTTTATTTTCTTTTTATTTTTTAAAATAAAATTTTGTTCTTGGGATAAGGATGGTTTTTTTATCTGTTTTCCTTATTTCGTGGGAGTGAATTGAAAATTGTGAATTATTAGTTTATTACAGAAAATTGTGAATTATTAGTTTATTACAGAAAATTGTGAATTTTATTGACTTACCGAGCGAGTTAAAGAAGGTTTTTTTTTTAGGGGTGAGAGCGGTGCGGTTCGGTTCGGTTCGGTTCGGTTTGAGGCCCAAACCGCAACCAAATCGCTTTTTTCGGTTGGCCTATATATCAAACCGCAACCGCATTACAAAAGGGCTGAACCGATTATTTCGGTTATACCATTTTTCTGTGCGGTGTGGGTCGGTTTCGGTTTGGAGTGATTTATTAATTTCAACTAAAAAGATAGGGTCAAAATCAGGCTTATTTTTACCTAACAATTTCAATAAGGCATAAATAAATTTTGAATGCATTTAGAGTCCACACAAATTGGCAAATGTCACCCAAATATTAAGCAACTTGCATAAAAACCATAACAACTTATTATACACACACACACACATATATATATATATATCAATGATCAAGCAAACATAGCAACTTATTACAAACTGAAAACCTAATCAAAAGTGGATTTATTATATATTGAAAACCAACATTTCCATCAATAGAGAAATAATAAATAAATAATTTGCTTCTTAATCATTCTTTTTTAGCTACAATTTCATAAAAGAGATTAAAATGAAGAATAAATCTTCTCATCTCTGGTCTTAGATCTAAGGTAAACATATTCTTAATGATTCTACAAGTATTGTAAATGTCATAAAACATTACTGCCTTGTGATCAATATTGCACAATGAGATTAAAGAAGTGGCTAATTTTTAATTAAAAATATTTAAATTTAAAATTATATAATATAGGATGACACATATCTTTTTTGAGGTTTGGACGACAGTAGTAACCACACACACACACCCTCATGCAGTGTATTCCAGCGTAACCAGACTAATCACTGCACAGCAAACGCACGAACCTTTGTGGTTAATCAACCTAGGTCCCTCAAATCTGCTGGCCACGGGGTGGAGGTGGGATTCGAACGCTAGACCTGGGGCTTCCAAACTAGGCCGCTCGACCAACACACCACACCACGTGGTTGGATAACATATATCTTTGTATTATTTATCACAAGATTTGGCCCTATGCTGCTTAGCGCATGTAAAAGACATCACTTTAAAAGAAAATGAGTCACTTTAGTCTACTGAAAATGACAAATATACATTCAAGGATGCAACGAATTAAACATTCCAACAAACAAAATCCGTATACGTATTAGATCTTTCTTCGGTTGTTCAGTTTCTCTTCCTTCATTTTGGTCAACGTGCATCGTTCCTCTCATTTATTACTTGTGGAAGACGTTGAAATTGAAAATTCACTTGTTTTTTGTTGACAGTTTGACAAATAAAATTTAATTTCCTCTTTGTAAGTTTAACATTATATTTTCTCTCACTGCTAATTAGACGAATGAAATATTAGTTCAGCAATAAAAGCATCATATCTTAGTATGCCAGAAATAGTCGTCACTTCTGCTCAACCTATAACAGATAAGCACTTTAATGATTATGGATCTCCTTTAGGGATGATTTCTCAATGAATATTACAACTATGTACTCGCTTTAGGTTTTATGAATTGTGGCGGCAATCAAAATTGAGAGAAAATTGTAGTGTGTTGATAATTGGACAAACAAAATCTAGTTGTTTTTCGTAACTGTCACATTATACTTCGCCCACTTACTGTTCTCATTTTACCCATTAGCTTTTCACATTATAGTGCTTCACCGAATCAAGGCACCAAATTTTATATTTGGGTATACGATGGCCTGTTTTTGTTGGTTGCTTTAGTATCAACAAATGTCACTACGCAAATGCCATTAAGTTTGAAGAAACTTTATTAACGTATATATAGAATTAATAATATCAAAAACCGAAAGCATAAAGCTTGATAATTCTTATAAAAACACAAGATGTTAAGAAGTTGAGCACGTTTTTTTTTTTTTGGTGAGAAAAGCTACACATTTTCATTAAAAGACTCATGAATTTACCCCATCTTCTGGTGGAGTCGATGGAGCTTAAGGATGGCAATAATCCTCATCGGGTAGGGTACCCATCGAGTATTCGACTCTAATGAGGAGAAATTCGGAGGAAATCGAAATCGAGTAATGGGGATGGGGATCCCCAATACTTGAATTATGATATCCGGTACGAGGTGGGGATGGTATTTTGCTCCCCATCCCTATACCCCATCCAATAAGAATTATCTAAAATATACATATATTTATTATATATATTTTTGATATTATTTATAAATAAATATTTATGTAAACTTTATATTTTTGTCAATATTTAAATCATGTCAATATATTTTTGATATTATTCAATTCACCTTGTTGGAGTGAATGAACAAGTTGTTAGGTTACACTAAGCAGTTGATTGTGGAATTTTTTTGTCGAATGCCGACTTTTATTCTATACCCAAGTTGGGGTCATATGGAGACCACCAAATTTTTCCCACTACTAATAACAAATATCCTGATGCTCTCTCTTTCTCTCTCAAGAGTAACCCTAAGGTCGTCATCTATCTTGCTTGATGGCGGTGCCGCAAAGTTTCGGACTCTCAACAGAGAGGTTTCCCGGCCACGTAGTGACTCGGGCTCTTGGAATTTGAAGGGAGGCAGCGCTTCTCTTTCTACTTCCCTCCTCGGCGGTGACTGCGATTGGTTTCGCCAGTGCTCCTTGAATTCATGTTTGGATCGGCTTTGTCTTCTTGGCAGATCGAAGCCTCAGATGGTGGTCATCTTGGCCATGCTGCAATAAGTCTCCTCGCCTCCATTGTCAGGCGGAGTAGGGACTTTCGGCACCAGGCCTGTCTTGCCGTGGGGTGACAAAGAATCGGAAGCTGCTTAGTGCAAGGCTGGCTTCGATATCAAGCTTGGTTTCTACCGGTGGCGGAGACAGATTAGTGCAGGCGGCTAACTATGGTGGTACTGGTGCTGGAATGCACATAGGTTGCCCAACAATGATGGCAACACTAAGGTTGAAATTTTCTTTTCCTCTAAGGTTTGCTCTTGTTGGGTTGGTTGGGCCTTGCATTGGGCTGCCTATTCATTATGGGCTTTGGATTGGAGGATCTGTTTGGGCTACATGGGCTTTCTTCTGGGCTAGGTGGATTGGATGTTTTTTCTTTGGGAAGTTCTGATGAATGAAGAGGGAGTGGATGGCGACGCATCATCCTCTACTCCACATGTTGCTTGATTTTTTATCTTGGTCGCAAAGACCAGTTGCTCTGAGGGTCATTTTTACTTTATTGCTTCGGAATTGCTATGTTTTTGTTTGAAATAATGGTGCGTAGACTTTCTAAAAGATGGGTGTATTGAGAGTATTTTGGGTTATTGTTCTTGTTTAGAATAGGAGTTTTATGGTACTCTGAAGAACGATTCTTTCTGTCGACCCCATAGGGGTGTTTCGTTTTTGTACTGCTTGCTGAATCTATATAATGGGCTGACCTCTTTTGATAAAAAAAAATAAAAAATTGGGGTCATATATTAAAGTCTATGAATCCTTCATTAAGAAAAAAAAATCATAATGAAAAGAGGTGAGATTGCAAATTTGGAACATGAGAATTGGGGCCCTTGATAAGCCTAACGAGGCGTTTCCTTTGCAGCCAACTATGAATTAATGAAACTCCAAGTTGTGGTAAATCAGGAAGATGATTGCAAATATATATATCTTCAGGTGGTCAAATTATTTTTCAAGAAAACAGTTTACTCGTTCAAATTGTTATGCGTCAAAACAGAATATATATAAAATTATCTATACAAAATATTTATAAAATACTCATTTTAATGATCTATGTTGTTCATGAAAACGTGATAAATATATAATAGTACAAGAATTTTAGAATATGAAATTGTAACATGAAACACACCCCGATCAGTTAGAAAAAGAAATGACAGAGCAAGTTCAATCTCACTTGAGAAATGAACACGAGTACAAGAATTTTGGAATATTACAAAATTTCTTTTTGGTTGAAATGGACCCACCTCGCAAGGATTTCATCCTGGGAACCAAATTGCACGTCAGGTAGTGGAGATGAAGATAAAACTGTGAGGGTCGGTGCCAAATTTTCAAAAATCAAAACAACATAACTAAGCATAGGTTCGATGTTGTCACTTTGCGTGGACCAAACCACCCAACTAGCACACAAATTAATTAATCGAATTGGCGCATAAAGTAATAGTGGTCAAAAGTTTCCGGCGGATTTTTATTTTTTAATCACAAAGCACCATCCAATCTACACAACCTACGTGTCTGGTGTTAATGCTCAATAGCTCACACAGTCACACCTAGACAAAAATGAATTTGACTTCATGGATGGAAACGGAGTTAATAGCCTTTTTATTTGGCTCCAACAACATCAAATCAAGAGTACAATGTAACCATCGAAAATACATGAAGTCGTCCATGTTCTACGGATTTGTTGGGTCTAATTTTACATGATAATGGATCTCGATATTCTTTACTGAAATGATTAGATACGTGTATCTTTTTAAAAGCATATATCGTTGATATGATATTGATACATGGAATCGTCTTTGTTTTATGGATTTACTGATCTAATTTTACATGATAACAAATCTAAATATTCTTTACTAAAATGATTAGTTACGTGGATTTTTTAAGAAGCATATATCAGGTATGGTATTGATAGTTTGAAAATGATAATTACAGATAAAATTCATGTAAATGATTAGTTACGTGTGTCTGTTAATAAGCATATACCATTGAGATGACATTGATAGTTTGAAAAAAAAAAAAAAAAATAGTTGTAAGTAAATTTAACGTTTGGTGTGAAATGAGCCAAAGAGTCTCGTCCTAGTCAAATAAACAGATTAGTGAATGACTTGTTGGACAGAGAAGTGTTCTAACTAAACATGCATTTCTTCCATTTATAACTCCTCTAGCTGCAGTACAACACTGACAATGAGCCATTGCCTCAAGGTTGTCATAATCAATGAGTAAAGAGATGAATTTTAATCAACTTTGTGACGAGAGAAGAAATAAGAATATGAGGTTCCGTATTTCATGTTTTCATTATTGGAAAGAGCAAAGCAATAATACATTATACCCAAGACTGAGATATTTAAGTGCTTATGGTATACATATTTGATTAACTTTTTCGGTTTAAAGTGTATCATTCATAACTAGTTTTCATTTTTTTTTTTTTGTGGCAATGTGTGATCAAAATAAAGCGACGCAATGCAATACTTGTTTTTTGAGAGAACAAGACACCCATATGGAAAAATTCTTCACGCATCTAATTTTGTCATGGGTGTGTCTGTTTTAAACATTTTTAGAAGGGAAAATTTCACAAACAGTACACCAAGTAAATGCCACTAATAAAATTTATACATAATTTTTTAAACCGATCATTTTGGTACACGAAATCTGAATCCCGACCCACCCATACATGACGTTAATGACACCGTTAACTGTATGTCATTTTTCATTTGTCAAGGGGTAGTTTAGTACTCTCTCACTCTGACTCTTCTTTTTGGTCAAAAAAAAGAAGGTTCTCCTCTCTCTCTCTCTCTCTCTCTCTCTCTCTCTCTCTTTTTCCACACACCGAAACCTAGAAAACTCTATGACTCCGGCAACCACTGCATCTCCTCCACCTTCCAAATCCACACCCATCAAACTCAATCCCACTTCTAATTCCACCACAACCCTAGTTCTAATTCTAATCCCAGCCCCATCCCCACCTCCGATCACTACCACAACCCTTGTGCCCATTTTCCTCGGAGACGACGTCGCACTCGAACAGGTCACCTAGAGTAATAAGAACCCAAAGTAATAAGAAGTTGAGATTGGTTCCGATGAAGGTGAGATTAGTGCCCTGCCGCAAGTAATAATTAAGAACCCAAAGCATCGCAACTTTGGCTACTAATGCACTAGGACTTTGCTCCAGAACAAAGGCACAACACAACAAACAGCATTGACCCGATTTGGAACTTCATCTGGGTTGATCCAAAACTTGAAGCCATGAACAAACTGTCTTCACCAAATTCACAGCCTCCTCGTCCTTGGTTTCATGGAAATGAAAGCAATGGTCCTTCCCTTTATTCTCCTTCATCTCCACACTCCTTTGCACCCACTCTTCTTCAGCTCCTCCACATAGCTCCTCCCCACTCCATTCAAATGGTCTTTCTCCGCCACAAACACCAACACCTTCTCACCTGACCCGGCCCAGATCCTTCGCGGCCGACTTCAACCTGCTATCCTGCACCCCTTTATTCTCCTTGTTTATGTAAAGCCACATCTCATCATCGGTCCCTTCCGTGCTGTCGTCGCCGATGAAGACGCGGTTCAAGTCGGCGTACTCGTTTAGCCATTGATCCGGCCTGGTTCCGTTCGCGTGGGTGGCGACCCATTGGAGAGAGGCCCAGGAGTCCTCGTAGCAAGCGGGTATGGGCCGGGTTAGGAAGAGGTCGTACTCGATGGAGACCGCGATGACGCCGACGGCTGAGCAGATGGTGGAGATGTAGTCGTGGTAGGTGGAGGAGAAGGAGGACACGGTAAGATATGGATGAGAGAGAGAGAGAGAGAGAGAGAGAGAGAGAGAGAGAGGTGGCCAGAGTAAGAGAGAAATAGATGGGTGGCCAGAGCAAGAGATAAGGAGAGACCAATTTACCCCTTAAATTATGCCAGGTGGCAGAGGTCTTCACAGCGTTAGTGATGATGTGTCTACAAAGTGAGTTGGGCTCAGGAGTCCGTGTAGCAAAATGATCGGTTTGGAAAATTATGTATAAGTTTTATTAATGGCCTTTACTTGGTGTACTGTTTGTGAAATTTTCCCTTTTTAGAAACAAAATCTTAAGGAAAACTATTGCATGGAGATATTTCTTCAAAGGAAAACAACCTCAACCACTCTGTTGCAATCACGAGCATCAGACATTATTCCTAGGCTCGAAATAGTATTTCGACTCTTGCTTCCTATGTAATACTTGCCCACTATATACGATGTTCCCATCATATAAACATCGATAAGAGAACAAATAATGAAAATGTTAAAACAAATTACCAAGCTTTATAGAAAAAAGGAATTACCAAGCTATATATTGAATGCTGAATTTATCGAGTTAATAAGTTTGGTTTAGAGAGTGAGTGAGGGGCGAAATGCATTTTAAGATTTGTTTAGATGAGCATACATGCAAATGGTGATTGCTTTTGAATTAGTTTTCTCGTGCCACTTTCATACATGAGATCCAAGAGAATAAGTCATAAGAACTGAGAATTATTATTATTTTTTTTAGCAACAATAACAGTGAAGATCTACATTTATGTTAGGGGCCGTGACCACTTACCCAATTTTAGCCTAAAAATTGCCCACTTACTCTACCAAGAGTTTTTTTAACCCCATTTACCCAATCTAACAATGTTTGACAGTATTGCCCTAATTTTAATTAACAAATAACACTCATATCCCTCTCTCTCCTCCCCCTCATCTCTCTCTCTCTCTCTCTCTCTCTCTCTCTCTCTCTCTCTCTAACCTCATCTCAAGCTCTCTTTCTCTCTCTCTCTCTCTCTAAACCACCAAGCCCACCACTCCACCGTCAATGTCGGCCTCCACCGCCGCCGCTCTGTCCTACCGTCGGACCATTAGAGGATGAGGCCCCTCTGGGCTTCGTCGATTTTGTTCGTCAGATGTCCGGGAAACTCTCCATGCCGGAATCGGGTCTGGGCTTCGCCAGTTTTGTTTGTCAGATGTCCGTGAAGCTCCAAGCCGGAATCGAGTCTGGGCTTCGCTTGTAGGTCTCGGACGACGTCAAAACTGTGGTCTATTGGGGGGCAATAGACAGATTATTGCCCCCCAATAATTTCTTAACTATGGTTAATTAATCACTGAAATTAGAGTTTTGATAAGTCTTATGTTGCTTTGAGTTTATTAAAGTACAATAATCTATCAATGATAGAAATTGGTGATTTTTTGGGTGGTCTATTGGGAGGCAATAGACAGATTATTATCCCGCAATAATGTCTTAACTGTTGTTCATTTATTACAGGTCATTTCAACAAAATGCTGCTAAATTCATTAACCAACATAATTAGGTTTATTGGGGGGTCATAAAAAGTTTATTGCCCCCCCCCCCAATAATTTTTTTATAGATGGTCAAAAGTAACTCAGTTTGGTTTTGAATTAGTTTACAAAAGTACAGGGATTCAAATTCAATACTTGGTGAATTTAAGTCCACAACGAATTGGCTTTTTTTCACACTCTCCATTTCAATTGAACCGCTTCACCCTAGGCCTCCCGGGTGGCCTCTTAACAAGAATAAATGCACCTAACAACAAAAGGATCACCCATATTCATGCAAAAAATAACAAAACAAATATATTATTGCCCTGCAATAAACAGATTATTGCCGCCCAATAATATATCAGAAATACCAAAACACATTAGAAGCAGTCTTTAACACAAAGGAAAATATCACTGAACACAATTATGGAGACTTTATAACAATTAAGACACATTATTGCCCCCCAATGATCTGGACTCCGGTTGATGATTTTGTCCACAATTCCAGTCGTTTTGCAACAATTTCGGTTGACCGTTTGCCTTCACACTTATTTGACTCCGATTGTAACGACTCCGGTTGCAGTCCGGGACTGGAGATACAATCAAGTTGTGATTTCCGTGATGATCAGTCGCCGGCGAGAGACACAGAAGCAAATCAAAGACTTACCCGATTCTACTGGCGGTCGTCGATTCCTTCAGAAGGTCCAACCTGGCCTCACCGAGCTTCTCAGGGACGAGGACCGTCGGCTTAGCATCGAGCCTGGCCGCGGAGAGCACGACGACGAGTTTTGGCGCGGCGATGGCGAGAGCCGGTGTCGTGGGCGACCTACTGGAGGGATGGAGGGAGGGAGAGAGAGATCTGACATCGTCTGGAGACTTCTCTCTCTAAGTGAGAAAGAAGGAGAGAGCAAAAAAGTCCCAACAAAAAATAAAAAGAATAAAAAAAGAATTAATTGGGTATTAGAGAAATAATCCCTTAGAGTGTTTTGGGTAAATGGGGTTAAAAAAATGTTAGTGGAGCAAGTGGGCAATTTGGTGCCTAAAATTGGGTAAATGATCATTTTCGCTTTATGTTAATCACTCACCATTTAGAGAGTACGACTTCAAACTTATTGCGTCAAAATAGTATTTCCTACCGATCTATGTCATTCTTCGCTCACGTTCTTAAAAAGCAAGTCTTTTCAATATACTTTAACATCATAATATGTCTATAAATGGAGAAGTGCGTTTAAATTTAACTTTGCTTGTTTTCTCCAACATAAGTTTCATTTGCGTTTTAATAATAAAAGTAAGAACAAGAATATGCTATTTCAACTGTTAGTATTCAACATATTTAGCGAGAAACTAATCAGGTGTCTCGTCGATCAATTTGTTGATTTTACTGCATATAACTGTTACTTTATTTTGTTCTAACAGCATCTTTAGCAATGCTAGCTATTTTTGAGTTAAATTTTAGCCAAAATAGCTAAAAATTCATTTTGGCTAGCCATTTTAGAAATACGTTTGCATCAGTGCTCTCTATTTTAGCTAGTTTTGAATTTATATTATTTTTTAATTAAAGATTAAATAGTTTAAATGTATTTATAAATTAAATAAAATAACTCAAAATGAATGTTTTAAATTATAGAGAACGAAATCTCGCTATCTATATTTAGGAGCGAGATAGCTAAAAGTTATAATAAAAAGCCACTTAAAGTATCTTTAGCAATGCTAGCTATTTTTGAGTTAAATTTTTAGGTAAAGTAGCTAAAAAGTCATTTTAGAAATACGTCTGCATCAGTGCTCTCCATTCTAGCTAGACTTGAATTTATATTATTTTTTAAATAAAGATTAAATAGTTTAAATATATTTATATGTTATAAAATAACTCAATAGGAATGTTTTAAATTATAGAGAGCCTCACCTCGCTCTCTATATTTAGGAGCGAGATAGATAAAAGTTATAATAAAGAGCCACTTAGGAGTCTAGTGCGGCATCTAAAATATATAAAAAGCTAAACATGCTCTCCAAAATAGCTAAGGAGCAAAAATAGAGAGTCTGCTAAAGATACTCTTAGGAGTCTGGTGCAGCTGCTAAAATAGATAAAAAACTAAACATGTTCTCCAAAATAGCCAAGGAGCCAAAATAGAGAGTTTGCTAAAAATGCTCTAACCTTCTTAGTTGTTGATTTTACTGCGTGTAACTGTTACTTTATTTTGATCTAATCTTCTTAGTTTCATTAGAGATTGTATATAAGTATATAACAACCTACCATTTTAATCACATTCCATTAAGAGCATCTCCAATAGCTTCCCTTTTAAAATTAAAATTAAAATCTCCATATAATTTCTCTATTATAGGGAAGCAAAAATTAAAATCTCCAAAAAAAATTCTCCTCCAACTCCAACTAGGACTGCACACAGATTGGGTTAGATCGGTTTTGATTCCAAACCGTCTCTATGCCAAAGTGAGCGGTTTAGGCATTTTGGAAAACCGGTCATAAAAAAAAAAAAAGCTCAATCCAACCCAATCCAATCCAATTAAAGATGGTTTGGTTTAGTCTGTTAGGCAGTTTTCACCTATATAATATTAACATGCTATTTATGAAAAAATTCATAGTAAAAATTCAATCTCAAGAATTGAAATTATGTTGAATTATCTAAATTTAAAATTTAATAATTAAAATCTAAAACACATAGTCCAAAACTAAAACCTAAATTAAATTCAAAGTGATTCACTTATTTAATGACTTAGCCATCAATACTAGCTTAGATTCAAAGTGATTCACTTATTTAACGACTTGCTTAATATGATAGTATTAAAGGTCAAATAATCAGAGATTGAGAGATCAGAGATGTGATATAAAAGGATAAAAAAAATTGTTGCGATTATATATTAAGGTTTTAGGCCTTTGGGCCTTAAATTCAATATGATAGTATATCATTTTAGAATAAAGTTATAACTGGAGATTTATTAGAACAAACTGGACAAATGAATATATATATTTATTATGTGTGTGTGTGTATATATATATATAAACTTTTTCTCTTATATTTCAAACATACCAGTCGTTCGGGTTCTGCGGTTTAAGTACAAGAGAAACCAAACAAACTCAGTTCATAAATGGTTTGGTTCGGTATTGAACCGATTTTCAATTTTTAAAGTTAAAAAACCTTAACCAAACCATATTTATTGGTCGGTTTTGGTAGGTTTGTACCATGTTTTGCACACCCATAACTCCAACAGATTCTCTATTTTAGAGATTCTATAATTCTTTTCTAAATCCTTCACTAAAATTTTACAGATTGCTGTAAATATAGGAAATTTTGTTATCTCTCTCATAACTATCTCTATTTTAGGGATAATTATAGGGAATCTATTTGGAGCAAAACAGCTGAAATTTTCCCTAAAATGAAGAAAAATCAAGATATGAGAAAGCTGTTAGAGTTGCTCTAAGTCAATTAATTAATCTCCAACATAAAATATAATTCAGTATCTCTTTTTTTCGGTAATTACATAATTAAATATCCATAATCGACAGCGTCAAAAAAGAAAAAAGAATCGAGACGAGTATGTGTCATAGAGTGGATTCAAATTTGCTCACAATTTTTATTTTGTGGTGACATCACCACTCAATTAAAACTTGTCACGTCATGTAGAATTAATTTAATACTTAAAATTTATTTGTTTAATAAAATATTATAATTAACTATAATTATGTTTTATAACACATAGTAGTTTCATATTGGGTGGTGTTAGCTCAGTGGTTAGAACATCCATTACCTAATGATGAAGTCATGAGTTCGAGTTACCATGAGAATAACAGTGAAAAAAATATTGAGCGGTGTGTAACCACAAAAAAAATGAGTGATGAGCAGATTTGAAGCCTCGCATAGTCATGCGTAAAGCGTTGAACATGAAATTCAAACGGCGGCCCCCACTGTCCTTTTCTCGTTGCCCACTAACCACGTGGTGCTCGAAGATAGAGAAGAGAAACATTAACGATCAAACACTCTCTCTCTAACCCGCGTTTTGACTCCCCCCTCACCAAAAAAAAAAAAAAAAAAAACCAGACCTTTGCTTTTTTTTTTTTTTTTTCCATTAATCACTGCCTAACCCAATTCGCCAAATCCAATCGCGACGGTGGTGGTGGTCTCGTCCTTTCTCTCCTCCTCTTTCTTATTCTTCTTCTCCTTCTCCTTCTCCTCCTCCTTTTTTCCCATACCACACAATCAAAAGTCGTCTTCTTCCTTTTTAACCCAAGACCCAAATGCTCTGTCACATCCCCACCCAGTTCTACTACTAGTCCGTTTCGCCATGTGTGCTGTAGCCACTTCGCCATAATTGCCCCAAACCCCCTAGGGTTTTCTTCTCTCAATTCGGATTCACTTCGATTTCTCACCTTATGGACCTTCAGCAAATTCAGGTCTACAAGCCGGCTATCGGCGAGCACGCGGAGCGGCAGCCACGGGCGGCGGCGGACGGCGCGGCGGAGCTGAGGAGCGTCGATCAATGCGAATCCATCCGGCACCTCGACGATTCTCAGCTCCTCGTCGGAGCTTCGGAGGCGGTTGCGCGTAAGGAGGTTCATATGGCTGACGTGGCGGTGGTCAAAGAGGGGAAGAGTAGCGTAGTGGGGAGAAAGAGGCGGGGTCGGCCGCCGGGTGGGCAGGGGAGACCCAAAACGACGCCGTTGAGGAAGAAGAACGATGAGGAGGATGTTTGCTTTATTTGCTTCGATGGTGGGAGCTTAGTGCTTTGTGATCGGAGGTGAGAATTGCTGTTTACTTGGTCAGGCTTAGTCAATTTTGAGTCCAATTTGAGCTTCAATTTACTTCTTTCATTTCCGGCAATCAGATTGATAGTTGAGCTCTGTATTTCAATTTCCTATCCTAATGTGGCAATAATGAACAATTGCATTGCTTTTAATTCCATGTTTCTCTGTGGTTGCTACTTGTTAGGGGATGTCCTAAGGCGTACCACCCCTCCTGCATCAAGCGGGACGAGGCCTTTTTCAAATCAAAGGCCAAATGGAATTGCGGTAAGTGGCTTTGGAGTTATAGCTTGTTCATTCGTCTTGTTATCTGACAAAGAAGAGGCTTATTCACGAATTTGTGTTTCGGCTCTTATGCATTTCAGGTTGGCATATATGTAGCAGCTGCCAGAAGGCCTCCCATTATATGTGCTATACTTGTACATATTCATTGTGCAAGGGATGTATTAAAGATGCTGATTACCAATGCGTACGAGGAAACAAAGGATTTTGTGGAACATGTATGCGAACTATAATGCTAATTGAAAATGTGCAAGGGAATAAGGAAGCGGTATGCTGGAATATGTTTCGTCCTTTATACTTTATACTTTATTTAAGCCGGTCATGTAGTTTTTTCTAAGCGTGAGGATTCTCAGTTCTGTTGCATTTGGAGATGGTTTGGATCGATTAAGAGCAGAAAATTGTTTTAAATGGATAATGTTTTAAGTTCTTTTTTCCTTTCTTCCTTTTTTTCCGGCTCCTTGCCCCATTAAATGCATGCTCAATTACTGCTACAATTAAAGAGGCACATTTATGCCTTTTGGCGTTTGTTTAGGAGACAAAAAGCTTGATACTAGTTTATTTGCTTTCCATCCGGTTGTGCAACTTTTATCTTTTCCTTTCTGATGCAATGTGCAGGCTCAAGTGGATTTTGATGACAAAAGCAGCTGGGAGTATCTCTTCAAGGTGTACTGGATACTTCTGAAAGGGCAACTATCATTAACTCTGGATGAGCTCATTAAAGCTAAAAATCCATGGAAAGGAGCTGCTGCTGTTGTGGCTTGTAAGGGAGGAGCTTCGGGTGAAGTTCATATTGGTCATAAAACAAATGATTCAGGTTCTCTCAACTCTTGTCTGGACCTAGAAGCAGCAAATTCCTGTGGATCTCATAAAAAGCCTAGAATTGGTGACGGAGGGACGTCTTTAGCTGAAGGCACAAATTGGGCATCGAAGGAGCTCTTGGAGTTTGTTGCTCATATGAAAAATGGTGATGTATCCGTGTTATCTCAGTTTGATGTCCAGGCACTTTTGCTGGAGTACATAAAGAAAAATAATCTTCGCGACCCTCACCGAAAATGCCAAATTATTTGTGATCTGAGGCTCAGAAATCTGTTTGGGAAAGAATGTGTTGGTCACTTTGAAATGTTGAAGCTTCTTGAATATCACTACCTTATAAAGGAAAGTTCCGCGTCAGTGAAAAGTATTGGTGCTGGAGTTGTTAATGGTGTTGCTACCGAGATGGAGATTGATGGGAATTATGACAATCAAATGATGATGTGTAGTGATAAGAAGCGTAAAACACGTAAAAGGACTGATGAGAGAGTACCACCTACTAACCCAGATGCATATGCAGCTATTGATGTTCATAATATTAATTTGATCTACTTGCGGCGCAATTTGCTTGAGAATCTACTTGACGATGTTGATAAATTTCATGAAAGGGTTGTTGGTTCAATTGTGCGAATAAGAATTTCTAGTAGTGATCAAAAGCATGATACATATAGGCTTGTGCAAGTTATAGGTATGAGACAACCACTGCTCCAAGTTGTTTCTTATACTACACTATAAACTTTGCAAATTTACATTGTTGACATTTTCTGTGCAGGGACCAACAAGGTTGCTGAAGGCTATAAAATTGGCACTCGAACAACTGATATGAAGCTTGAAATCTCAAACTTAGACAAGAAAGAGGTCTTACCAATTGATCAGATCTCTGATCAGGAATTCTCCCAGGTACTGAACTTTCCGCCTACTTCTCTGCCTCCCCATGTTCCTTTCTTTTGCATATACTGAATTTAAACAAATGCTTTAAGAAATTCAAGTTTGAAAAAGATTTTTGGGCACTGCAACATGCACGCTCTTTTCTTCTTGATTAAAGCATACTAGTCTTGTCATGTTTAAGTTTTTTGCTGGGTCACTAGAGGCTGCTTGATGGGATGTTGCCTGTAATTTCATATTCAATCCTTTTTTTCCCCTCTCTTTTCAGTTGTGTTATTTTTATCCTATGCAGGATGAATGCAAACGGTTACATCAGAGTATAATATGTGGGCTGATCAAACGATTTACTGTGGTAGGTTTGCTTATTAGGTTCACTGATATGTTATGTTCAAGATATCTGCAACTTCTCTGACAAATGAGTTTTGCCTGGTTGCAGGGTGAGATTCAGGATAAAGCAATGGCACTTAGAGCATTTAGAGTAAATGATGTAAGTTCCATTGACTAAAAGAAAGGGGATCTGTGTTTTCATAGGAAGGATTCTAGACTAATTATCTTTCTTTTATGACCGTCCAGTTTAAGCATATGTATTACTTATTTGACCATGGTCTTCCTCTTTGATCTAGGAGCTGGCAGCTGAGGTTTTACGGCTTAGGCACCTTCGTGATCGTGCAAGTGAAAAAGGACGTAGAAAGGAATATCCTTTTTCTCCAGTGTCTTGCTTTTAGTGTTTCATGATATTGCTTGCACTTTGTTGATTATTCCAATTGCACTCTCTGCTTATAACACTAACATGTTACTATAAATGAGAGGTTTATGTGTCCTGTATTCTTAATATTGCATGTGGTATGGTTTGGTGAATTTTATTGGGTATTCCTTGACCATAGTGTACGCTGAGGGAGCTTGTGGAGAAATTACAGCTTCTGGACTCGCCGGAGGAACGTCATCGCAGACTGCGCGAAATTCCTGAAATACACATTGATCCTAAGATGGATCCAAGTTATGTGTCTGAAGACAACACTGGAGAATTAGACAAGAAACAAGGTCCCTACCATTCATTTCGTAGACATTGATTACTTATCCTTTTTCTTTTCAAAATGATGCCTTCTTTTGGAAATGTTAATTGAGGATAATTTTGCTGATGTGTATGCAGATGGCAAGGTCAAAACAAGGAGATCCGTCTTTGGTAGAAAGGGAAGGGAATCTTTCTCTCCACGAAGGGAAGGTGGTATTTCAAATAATAGTGGAAGCAAGGCACAGAACAATCAAGTTAGAGAAGCATTGGGTATAAATGGATTGAATACAACAGCCAACCAGGCTAATCATTCTGGTTTGGTTCGTTGTGGTAGGAATAATGAGTCAGCGGTCGAATCTAATATATCTTCTGAGGTTGCATCAGAAAATTCATCAATGTCCTTTTCTGCAGTGATGAAGGCAAACCTACCTGTTGAGAGTTTTGAGATGGAGAAGATTTGGCACTACCAGGACCCCGCTGGAAAAGTTCAAGGACCATTTGCTATGGTACAGTTGTGCAAATGGGGTACAACTGGATTCTTCCCTCCAGATCATCGAATATGGAGGATAAATGAGAATCAGGATGACTCCATCCTTTTCACTGATGCATTGAAGGGGCAGTACTGTAAAAAACCATTGTTGCCACAGGACAGCAACATACAGTCTGAGGGATTGAAAGTTGCCTTGGATGGAAGAAACAATGTCTTGGATGGTGGATGGAACAAGAGTATGAATGCAACTCCGATAGATGGTAGAAAGGTTGAAGAGAGCTGGAACACAAAGCAACATGGTCAAAGCTTGCAGAATGGTGGTAATACTGAAGTTGTAAGGAGCAATACACCTGCAGATGCTGTCAATTCCAATGAGAAACAAACTGGAATCCATAATAGTGGTAATACTGAAGTTGTAAGGAGCAGTACACCTGCAGATGCTGTCAATTCCAATGAGAAACAAACTGGAATCCATAATAATGGCAATACTGAAGTTCTAAGGAGCAGTACACCTGCAGATGCTGTCAATTCTAATGAGAAGCAAACTGGAATCCATTTACAAGGATGTGAGTCAGTGAAGGTTGATATTTCTTTGACCAATCAGCCCCAAGAGTGTAGTTCACTAACTTCGCCTGTGTTGTCTGTGAAACCATATGAAACCCTGTCGCACCAAGAAGGGGAGGGTACAACTGAAAACGACTCTCATCAGAAGAATGGAACTGTGGATTGGCAACAGACTACTCGGGATCAAATGAATAATGAACAAGGTAATGAGAACCGATCTGATAGTGAGGGTCAGTCCGTGCAGTCTTCTGCACAAAACTGGACACACCCACCTGCAAGTAGTCCTTCAAATGGCTGTGATTTTACCTCTGACTTTGTTCCTGTGGCTAAAACATTTGAGACATCAGAACAAGATGAGAAGGGACGTGATTTTCCCAGTCTCGCTCCAAAACCAAGCAATGGAGACTTGCGAGGTCAGGCTTCTGAAAATAATCAGTCTCTGTCTTCAAATCTTCCTGTTCAGGATGGAGGACATAGCTGGAGTGGTTCTAATTTAGTTGGTGGTGGGGAACAACTTCACAAAGTAACTGGTGATTGGGGTGGGTATTCCCCAACCCCAGCCAAACCTTCTGTTGAGGAATGGGACTCCAGTCTTGTGTCTGCATCTTCTCTTAAACCAAGCGAGATGCCCAGTGATTACGTTGCCGCTCCTGTTTCAGTGAGTGGACAGCTGACTGAACCCATCCCTTCCCATCCTACCTCTATTGCATCTAGTTGGCAGGAAATTCTTACTGAAACCAATGAGTTTTGCACTTTAGCTGCTGATGAGTCAGTTTCAGATCTTCTGGCTGAAGTTGAAGCTATGGAGTCCCTGTGTGGCTTGGCTACCCCAACATCGACCATGAATTGTGGAGGGGAATTTACAGAGGGTTCAAAAAACGATAGCATCAGTTCTGAAGAGGGATTCAGCCCGGCACCTGAACCTGGAAAAGGTGATGCTTTAAGCTCGACATGCGATTTACAGTTGTCCGAAGCAATGGTGACAGATGAACCACTTGGGGCACGTCAGGCAAGCATTCTTGATCTACAACAAAGGTCTGGTGTGCATTCTTCCACAAGCCCTGAATTGCACGGAGACAGAAAGCCTAGTGATGTTTCAGTTAATGAACTGGAGGCAAATGCTTCAGTTGATCGATTGGAGGCAAATGTTTCAGTTGATCAATTGGAGGCAAATGTTTCAGTTGACCAAATGGAGGCAGGTGAGATCCCAACGACTGCTCCATCCAAGGAATGTTGGGACATGTCTAGTACAGACAATCCATGGAAAGCTAGGTTAGAAAGCAGAAAAACCAGTTTGGAAGCAGTTCAGGGAAATATAAATGCGAATTGGGGAGGATCAGACCCTGGAGGCACAAATGTGCTTGATCTACAGCAGAATTCGGGGGTACATTCATCCACAAGCACAGAAGTGCGGAGAAAGCCTAGTAATGTTTCAGTTAATCAACTGGAGGCAAATGTTTCAGTTAACCAATTGGAGCCAGGTGAAATCCAGATCACCGCACCATCCAAGGAAAGTTGGGACATGTCTACTGCAGACAATCCTTGGAAACCTAGGTTAGAAAGCAGAGAAACCAGTTGCGAAGCAGTTCAGGGAAATGTAAACGCTGGCTGGGGAGGAGACCGAGGAAGTACAAATATGGGTTGGAGAGGACCAGACCCGGGAAGTGCAAATGTGGGTTGGAGAGGAGGTCAGGGAACAATACAGGGAAACACAGGTGCTTCTGCCGGAGGGATGTGGGAAGGCCAGTCAAGATACGGAGGAGACAAATCCTCTGGTCCAAGAGGCCGGGGTTTTCCAAGTAGGGATAATATAGGTTTTGGTAAGGGTAGGTTTGTAGGGAACAGGCAGGCATTATATGGTAATGGGAATGGAGGAGGTTCATTCAGGCCGCCTCCTCGAGGCCAGCGGGTTTGTAAATATCATGAAAGTGGGTATTGCAAGAAGGGAGCATCGTGTAGTTACTTGCACCCATGATTTTGAGTTTTGAGTCCCCCACAGCAATTAGAAACATTAATTCAGTAATCACTGCTCATTAGGAGGATTTGTTGATGCCAATTCTGTAAGTGAACATGTATAAGTAGCCGTCAAGTGGCTCAGTGCATAATAATTTTTTCAGATAGCTTAGCATTTTTAATGACTCAGTACCCATGGTGGGGGTACGTATTCGATGTTTGTTCTATCTTGGCCGATTAATGGTGTCCAGAATGGACGTTTTCCACTCAGCATTCCTTAATTTCCTTGTGTTTTCTCCTCGGACGAGTCTTGAATTCATTTTTACTGAGGTTTTTGATTCGAAGTTGGAAGAGATTGCTGTGGTTACTAGGCTTGAAGTTCTGCAATCCTAGTTCATTTGGCAAGGTTGCTTGTATGCATTTTTTTTTTTATGCTAATACACGTTTATAAGCTTTACCATCAAAATTGCCATTCACATTTAAAAGCATCTCTGTCGAAAGTTTTCTTTCAATGACTTACCACAGTGAAGATTACCAAATTATCAGAATAATTACGATGATAATCAAATGACTAAACAAAGAATCTACAATGACAAGGCAAAGTTAATATTCGATCATGATTTTATTTATTTTTATTTTTATCAACAATATTTAAAAATTAAAAATTCTCTTACACCACCACCTGTCATAAGTCATATATTCAAATATCAATGACTCAAAGCATAAATCATCTCAGATAACTGCTCTAATTGCTTTGAACTCATTCAATAATTATATCTTGAAGACAAGTTAACAGAAAGAAAAAAAAAAAAAGGATTAAATGAAACTTACATCATTTATCAATGGTTTTTGTGATGAAAAAATAATAAACAAAAAAGAATCAAATTAGCTCTTCCAAGTTGCCATATGTCCAAGTAAGGGAGAAACTTAAACCTGCGCGCTTATTAAAACAGGAAAGAAATTCTCTCCGGTCCGAACGAGAATTTCAAAAGAACTTGAACCTCGAAAATTCAAATCAACATTGCCAATTTCTTCAGCGTTTCAGAGTCCCCAGACGATCACAGAACTCGTATGAATTGAAATTCCGACTCATGTCCACGACGACGTCGTTCTTAACGCCGACGCAGCGGTACGGCGCCGGAGCTTTGTTCGCTTTCGCTCTCCACCAGGCTCAGATCCACCAGACTCGCCCCTTGGGGTTGCTTACTCACGAAGACTCAACCGCCGCCGACCGAGCCAGTAGCTGCAGCAGTTCCGACTCCGTCTCCGATGACCCGTTGCTTTGGGTCAATGAAAACTCCGGCCTCCTTCCACCCGTGTTTAGGTACATCTTTCATTCTTCATTTCTGTTTTGTTTTAGTATTTTTGCTGAGGATCGTTGCGAATTTTGTGACTAAATTGATATGTTTGAGGGATTCGAATTATGGAATTGTGATCAACCTAGGCCATATTTTTCTCGAAACTTTTCGCTGAAATTTAGTGTTGAAAATTGTTGTGGATAGGTTTCTAGAGATTGATCCTGCAGCATGGTCCGGACTTCAAGAAACTGCTGCTGCTTCTCCGGCTAGCAATCATGTTGGAGCAGTGAGTCTATTTGTTCCCTCATTTTGATTAGCATTCCATTTTCTTTCTTGTTATGTGCTTAGTAGTATAGTTCGATTTATTTTTTCGTAGTTCTTGAGGTTGCTGGCAGAAGAAGGTGATGGCAAAAATGCTTCGGAAAATTCAGATCAAGAACTTGCTTTGTCAAGAGCTGTTGATGCTATGGCGCGTAGCATGGAACAGGATTCCGAGTCTTCTAAGTCTAAGAGGGAAAAACATATTGAATACGAACATGAATGCCGTGAGAAATTATCCACACCGGAGGTGAAGCAAAATGCTGAAGCAGTGGATGCGCCTTTGGAAAATTCGCAGGACAAAAGTGTCACAGCCGAGGTGCAACAGATCGTTCAAGCAGCGGAGGTGCCTTTGGAAAATCAGCGAGAGATTCGTGGTACTATGGTTAATGTTAAAGAGACAGTTGATAACTCCAAGAGTGACATTGATGAGCAACCTGTTGTGGAGGCAAGAATGCTCAGTAATGAGAGGAAAATTACAGTTCTGTATGAGATTCTTTCTGCTTGTCTGGCTGATAGGCGTGAAGACAACAAAAAGTCTACCCGTCGGAGAAAGGGTTATGATGCTCGGCATCGTGTAGCTTTGCGCTTACTAGCAACTTGGCTTGATGTCAAGTGGATACAAATGGTATCTATGCTCAACCGATGAGTAACCTCTTATTTATTCCAATTGTGCTAAGGTAGAAACATGCCTAAATTTGTTAAGTATCTGAGGTATATTGTGAATATGAAAAGATATCTCCTCAATTTCACTCTATGAAAAGATCAATGACTATCTTACATGAGAGCAGAAATTTTCAGTTTCATTTCTGTGGTCATGATTTATAGTTCCTTTTTTCTTCCAAAAATTTTCTTTGCAGGAAGCTATTGAGACAATGGTTGCTTGCTCTGCAATGGCTTTATTGAAAAATGAAGAAGAAAAAGAAGAAACTCAGTCACCAAAAAGCAAATGGGCTAAATGGAAGCGTCGTGGTATCGTGGGTGCAGCTGCAGTAACTGGAGGAGTGCTGCTGACAGTAACTGGTGGTATGAGAAGCCTAAAGTTGGTTCGTTTACTGTTAGTACAATGTTAAATTCCTACTGCATTTTTCTCAGCTTTAGGGGTTATGGTTCTCATCTTTACTATCCCACAGGATTAGCTGCCCCAGCAATTGCCGCAGGACTTGGTGCCCTAGCTCCAACACTGGGCACTATCATCCCAGTAATTGGAGCAACTGGTTTTGCTGCAGCCGCAACTGCTGCTGGTTCTGTTGCTGGTTCCATTGTTGTTGCTGCATCATTTGGAGGTGAATAGGTGCTTAGATTTTTGTACATTTGGATGGGGGATTATTTTAGAATCATCTGTCTTTCTGTAGAAAGGATATATCTTTCTGATTTATTTAGATTTTTCCTATATATATTAGATTATGTTTCTTCCACAAACTGCTGATACGTTGGCATTGTGTTTGTGTCAACTAATTTATGGATTACTTTTCACTCTCTGTCGAACCTAGCTGCTGGAGCTGGACTGACAGGGTTCAAAATGGCTAGAAGAACAGGAGGTGTTGATGAATTTGAGTTCAAAGCTATTGGAGAAAATCACAACCAAGGCGTGAGTTTTTTATTTTGTACCTCCATTTTTTTTTTTTGCTGAATATTTTTCTGTCACAGGGGTCTCTCCCCCCCCCCCCCCCCTCCATTTGTGTGTGTACTAATTATTTATTTTACTCAAAATATCTGTCAGAGACTAGCAGTTGAGATCTTGGTCTCAGGATTTGTTTTCGATGTGGAAGATTTTGTGAGGCCTTGGGAGGGACAGAATGGAAATTTGGAAAGGTACAAAAGTTACTCGATAAATGTTCAAAAAGCTGACATTACATCTCATGTGATCCATTAATTCCATTTAGCCATCATGATTTCACTTCAGTATTGATTAAGTTCCAGAGAAGTAGTTGAGAGAGAAAAAAAATCCCTTTCACCTATTTCCCTCTACTTTCTATGCACTTCAAGAAGAAGGAAAGCAAAGACATTACCCTCCAACAGAATGGTTGAACACCCCTTCCCCTCTTTTCCTAATCGTACACTGATGGGCTTATATATGTTTCAAGTACTTGATGGGTGTTTCTGATTTTACTACACAATCATGTTATTTTTATGAGATCTTCCTTATGTGCTAAAGGATATAATATCTTTAATGTCTGCTTCATTTTGCATGTTACAGCCTATGCATTAAGGCATTATCATAAGGATATCTTTATTTTTAATGAGCTTAACAAATGTACAGGTATGCTGTGCTCTGGGAGTCTAAGAATCTAATTGCAGTGAGCACTGCCATTCAGGACTGGCTTACTTCAAGTAATTAGTTTGGATCCCATGGCTTCCATTGTTATTTAGCATTTGGTCCAGATGATAAATTCTCCAAAGTATTGACATTGTGAATGCTTGGTTTAGGTATTGCAATGGGTTTGATGAAGCAAGGTGCAATGATGACTGTGTTAAGCACTCTTTTAACTGCACTGGCTTGGCCAGCAACATTACTGGCTGCTACTGATTTTATAGATAGCAAATGGTCAATTGCTGTAGACAGGTCCTTTTCTGCCTTAAATATAGTTGTTAAATGCGAAGAGTTGGTCAGTTGGACTCTCTTTTAAGTATTTTTTTTACTTGTATTGCCATCTTTTTTCACTCCTGTGTCTTATGTAAGCGGCAACCTGAATTTGGGTTCATGTGGAATTTCCAAAAGCTATGGTCATGAAATTTGTTACTGGATATATTTGCTGTGCTAGAATTCAGGATATCATAAGTCTGTAGGGAAGCACTTTCTGATGAACTTTCATAAGAAAACATTCAGATTTTATCTTCTTTTGCGAGTATGACTAGAGTAGAATCTTGTATATTTTCCAGGTCAGATAAAGCAGGAAAGCTGCTTGCTGATGTTTTATTAAAAGGATCTCATGGTAACAGGTACTCATCATCGCTTCAAAATTCCGTTATTTCAGCACTTCAGCAACTTCTGAAAAAGCAATCAAAGTAATTTTTATTTTGGTTCTCCATGAATTTCAGGCCTGTTACACTTGTGGGTTTCTCACTTGGAGCACGAACAATATTCAAGTGTCTTCAGTGTTTGGCTGAGACCGAACATGATGGTAAGTGTAATAATTTCTAATTACTCTTGTTATGGATTAATAATCGTAATGCATTTCTCAATATTGGCAGCTGAACTTGTTGAAAGAGTTGTTCTACTTGGGGCACCCATCTCTATTAAGGGTGAGAACTGGGAAGCTGCTAGAAAGGTGATTGGAAAATTGTTTCTTTTTCTCAGTACTGCACACTGCAGACATATGTATTTATTCATTTGCATTTATCCTTCTTAATGTTTTTTTTTTGTTGTCCAATTTTTCTTTACCATCTACTTTTATATGCAGATGGTGGCTGGAAGATTTGTGAATGCTTACTCTACAAATGACTGGATGCTTGGGATTGCTTTCCGCGCTAGGTATGCACAATGAGTAATTGATTTGGTAGAGCCTTTATTCAGACCTGAAGTGCATGTTATAGATATGAATAGAGGCTCTATTATGTTAAGTGTTTGTTTATTGCAGCTGTATTATGCTGAGAGTTTGTTTCTGAATGATTTCCTTTATGTCAACTAATGACCACTAATGAACAGTCTACTTAGTCGAGGATTAGCTGGACTCCAACCGATTGATGTTCAAGGAATTGAGAATGTAAGTTCTCTCTCACTTCTCTATCTTATAATCCTAAGGCCACTCAATGAATCCTTGTTAAGATCCTATTTTTTGAACAAATTAAATGGAAAACTCAACTTCCAGAGGAGGATATCGACTGATTTGGTTGGTTGAGGGGCGATATCTAGTGTTCACCAACCTTAATTCTACCGTGGTTTTGCAGGTTGATGTTTCTGATGTCATTGATGCTCATTCCACCTATCTTTGGGCCACACAGCAGATCCTGGACATGCTTGAATTGGAGTCGTATTATCCTGTTTTTAAGAGCACTATTTGCATACAATAATACAGTTATCTACAACAAGTCCGGTCTATTCATGGAGTCATCTTTTTCATGGAAGTAACTGCTTCAGTGGTTTTCTTTCCAGTTAGTTTTAGCATTTCCATTGGGGAACACAGCTGGATTGAGTTTTATCTTACTGAAAGAGAACCAAAAAGGGTGAAAATTTGTGTACATATGTGACGTTGTAGTTCTGAAACCTTTCAACTTCATGTGAATAAGTCAAAAATCTAAAACTCCAAGCATCTTGGTACGTGTTACTGCTAGGTTAACCACATTTTTTCCACGTCTGGAAATTATTTGGTTGGAAAGTCTATGATGATCTTGACGTGTGTTTAAGCTTTCTTTACTACCAGTAGCAGCACCTAGGGTCGGTCCTGAAAATTAAGAGGCCTAGTGCAAAAATTTAAATGATACCTTATTAATCACGATCTTCTCATTAACTAAGAAAAAATGTTTGGTACAAATAGAAGAAAAAAATAGCGGACGCCTAAAAACATCAACAAGGAAGGAAAAATAGAGAAAAAAAAGAAAGTCAAGAAACATAACAGAAGATCGAAGAAGAAAGTAGAGAGGCCTTAGGAATGATAAATTTTAAATACACACCCCAAACTTTTTAATACACATCCCTACTATTTTATATTTCAAATCAGATTTTATAGGTAGGTTTTTTTTTTTGAACCAAATCATTCATTCATCTCAAGCCAGAATGGCACGGATACATACCTTCCCTTGTCAACTCTAGGGCAAGTTTAGGACGTGGTATGCTAGCACCACCCATTAGACAACCAGTACTCACTTATTCAGCGAGCCTATGAACTATGAACATACATAGTAAATAGGCACAAAAACAAAACAAAAGTGCATAGGTCCCTAAAAATATAGGGTATAACTTAGAAAGAAAAATCTATCTAATTTGGAGTCCAAATAGCCCAATAGTAGCCCTAGGACCAACACTTAGCCCAAAAGACAAAGTGAAGGTCCGGGCTTATAAACCGCAGCCTTATAGGATATGCAACCAAGGCCCAACAGTGAAGCCCAGCCCATCATCTCTCCACAGCGCAGAGCCTTCGAGCCTCACGACGCCATCGCTGCCCGATGCAAGCACCGGCCGACGCGAGAGCTTTCCGACTTCCTCGCCGTCCGACACCATCGCTTCCGATCTCGCACCCAACCCAGAAGCGAGGTACGATCTACTCCACAGTTCGACCACTCGAAACTCGGCACGGGCCGCACAACGCCGTCGTCTGGAGAGAAACCTAACCGACTTCTTCAGGAGCAAAAACCAGCTGCCTCCTCGTCATGAACCTCCAACCCCAAGCTGCCTCGATCTGAATAGGTACAGCTACCACCATCAAAACCTTAAGCAAAGACCCCATAGGGCTAGACCATGTGTCGCCCGTCCGGCAGCATCCCCACGACGTCAGGGAGACGCTGGAGAGCCACCCGACGAGTCTGGAGATGCCTTCGCCGCCGCAAAGCTTTAGGGCATTTAGATTTTTAACTTTGATTTGAGAGAGATTGATGAGAGAATTTTATAGGTAGGTTAAATAACCAAAACAGACATCTATGTATAAGAAGAAAAATAATAATAATCAATATCTTTCTTATATTATTCGATAATTATAAATACAATGAATTTCTATACATGACATCCTCATTTAAAATAAGAATAAAGTTATAAACCATCTAATTTAAATTTTCATTAAATAAATTGTAATTAAATGGTGTGAGAGACCATATAATTTAGAATTTCGAAATCAATGACATTAAATATTTTTAAAACATATCGCTTTACTCCCACTTTTTAGTTCTTTTTTTCTTTTCTTAAAGTTATGATTAATCAATTCATTATCTAATATAAAACATCACATGTATAAAACTTTGTAATTGTTAATTTGTTTAACCATCTAATGGCTAAGCACCCATGGGTTTTGAACCCAAGACCAATCAAGCCTAACAATTTAAGGTAAAGTGGCCAACTGAACTAAACAACAATTCAATAACTTTCAACATTCTTGACCTATATATTTATCTAAAGCCATTACAAAATTGAATTCAGAGATCTTTGAAAACCGGAGGCCTTGTACGGCTGCTCCATTTGAACACCCCCAGGGCTGCTCCTGGCAGCACCGCACCAACACCTTCATAGGTGGTCCTAACACTTGGAAACGAATTCAAGTTTCACAAGCCAAATAAAATGATTTTTTTTTTGGTGACAGCTTTGGTGACAGCCAAACTTATAATCGACAGTTTCATCACATTTGGGCCTCCTAACAACTTTCCAGTCATATTTCACCACTCTTAGTTGCAAACAAAATAAATTAATAATCGATAGTTTCATCAAACGAACCACTTGGTGTGATAAGGTTGGTTAAGCTGTCTAGCATGGAACCCTCATGTCTAGCAATCCAGTCCTAACTTCCACCAGTTGTGGCCAGCAAGTTTGAGGGGCCTTTGAATTTGTGCGCTTGCTGCGGGAGATTAGTCCGATTTTGCTGATACACTAGCGAAACTCAGTCTTAATACTAGGTTTGCTACCTCACACTCGATCAAAAAGAAAAATTTGCGCCTCCTAACGTCAAAAAAGAAAAAAGTTAACGCTAAAATTTTGAGAGGTAAAAAAAATTTAGAAGCAAAAAATTACAGTCCCCACTTGTTACCTTGGTAACCAAGTGTGACGCAGGCCGAGCAAAAGGGGCTTCTACACAATTACAAAATGAGAGAGCACCACCAGTAGACGCCATGAATACAAACAGAGACGACGGCAAGAATCCGATAAAAATGTCAAAGAAGGGTAAATCATGCAAAGGCACCCTTTACTATTCCTCCGCCCTCCAATCCAAAGCCAAGAATCCTCGCTGCATCGGCATCCCCCGCACCCTTCCTCAAGGTACACATCTTTCCCCTCACCTCCCTTCTCTTTTGTTCTTCGCTCGATTCTGTTGAATCAATAAGTATACAAATTTGTGTTCTGATCAATTGCGGGGGGAGGGTTGGGTTATCAATTTTGGGGTTTCGGGGTGTTAATTCTGATCTGTATTGGCTTCATTTTAGCGTATGGTTATGAATTTGGCTTAAAAGTCGGACCATTTGTTCAAACAATTTGAGCTCAAAGGTTAAAGGGTCGAGCTTGTAATCAGGTCTTTGAGATTGGTCTTCGATGATAATCGAGCTTAGAAAAAGCCCAATTGATCATCATCTTTGAGCTGCTGTCGGTAAAGGATTGATCTTTGCCGGTTTTGTTACTAGTTTTGAGAACCCCACATTTTTTTTTTCATTGTGATTCTAGTTTAGCCTAGGAAAACACCGAGTGTTCAACCGCTCATTTTTTTGGCTTTTCGTATAAAGGATTAATCTTTGGAATTTTGATTTGAGAACCACATCTTTTTCCTTGGGGCTTTTGTTTTTTACCGGTGGAAATTCTTTTATTGAAGTTGTGTGGTACTACATACTAATATGTAGATTATGGTGACCAGTGCCTAACTCAATAGTTGAAGAATCGAAGGCCGATGCTTCTAAAGATGAGCGACATCTTAAAGATTTTTATTATGCCTGTGCCGGGTACTCGGTCTACTTGGATCAAATTGGAAAAGAGTCTTCCGGTGATAAGCGAACGGCAAAAGAATTGCCTGTTTGTGTTGGCCTGGAGGTTTAATCTCTCTCTCTCTCTCTCTCTCTCTCTCATTTTTACACACGCACGTACTCACAGAGCAAAACATTTTATCATATGCTAATATGGGATGGGAGCAGGGTATTGACTTGAATTTATTGCACAAATGCATTGAGCTTTTCAGTTCAGCTTCATTTCATCAAATAGTTAATTGGATTGACTTGTTAGTTTCACTGGTTTAAGATTTCATTCTGAGATCATCTTATATGAGATCTCAATAAACTGAATAATAATGAACTATGAGTCACAGATGTTTTGACTCGTCAACTTTTGGTGCATTTTGGAGTTGAATTCATGTGTGTTTTCCAAATCCAGGAAGTAATATGGGTCAAGTGGCAAGTTGAATATCTGGGCGCATTAAATTTCTTAGCTCTATTCTTGTTACTCTTTCTGCCCACCTTAATTTGTGTCATTTTCTCACTGAGCCAAGCATTCTGACTGAAATGAGTCACCTGCAGTTTTTGGTTGGCAAAAAAGCTCATACTAGTGCACCTGCGGTCGCTCCTACTGCGGCTCATGCTCTCAACAAAGACGGTAAGGAAAAGAATTTTGTTGACCTGTCTGTTTTCTGATGTCTTTCCCTTTCTAGGTATTCCTTATAGCGATTTGCCTTCACACTGAACTAAGCTTAGTTCTGCTAGTTACTAGTATAAATTCAAGAGGTGTTCAGAATTTCAGATTGGTTAAGATGCAGGATCTATAATATTTGGTTTCTAGAATTCGGTTATAGTTGTGTCCTGAGTTTAGTGTGGTTTTGAAGTTAAGTAGTCATTTCCGCCCATCTAATCATCCCTTGTGATTTTGTTTTGATCTTCTAGATGCTCGCGAAGTCCGTCAACCTCAGAGACCTAAACCCATTCAATCTGCAGGGAGTGATTTCTTGACCAGGCAAGCATATAATTCGAGTATTCAACTCATTAAGTATTGGTCTCTCCGAAACTATATACCTGATGTGTAAGGGTTATCTGGCATTTCCTGATATTGTCAATAATTGTGTAGGTTTTCAAGAAATGCAGATCTTGTCGCATCAGGGGTTTGGAAGAACATGGGTAAAGTTGGGAACTACATGAAAGAAAGTGTTTCTGATATTTTGTACCCCTACAGAGGGCGACCAAAGTAAGATGTCTTCCCGAAATATCAGATGAATGAGTATAAAGTACTCAAGAAGCAGGCGTCGACTTTGTTCCTATCTATGCTTGGTCAAGATTTTAATTGGAGCAATAGGAATGTTAGTGTAGCTGCTAGACTGGAGGGACTTTATTTATTGCAACTGTTTGAAAAATAATTGAGGACGATTGTTATTCGTCTGGCTGTGGAGAGGATGGGTAACAAGAGGGGTCTCTGATGTATTATTATCCAAATTTTGTTCTATTTGCTGCTATTGTTATTGAAGAAAAAATATGTTGCCAGAAAAACGAAGTGTGTGATCGGAAATTAAATGGTTATAATAACTATCCTTGTCACAGTCTTTAATCTTTTATTTAAGTTACTTGATGTGATTCATCATCGAAGGACTGATGACTTTCCACTGTCCAGTAGCTATTGATATGGGGGTGAGGTTGATTACTTCCTTTAATTATGCATCAGGAAAAATGGCATAGGTTCATAATATATAATCATCAAAATTCTTTGTGATTAATTATCCAAACACCAACAGACTCGGCGATATCTAGATGCATCTAATTAAATCTTAATAAATTCACCAAACGCAGCATCCTATATATGAACATTCTTTCATCAGTTCATATATATGCGTCTGCCTTCCTCATCACTAGTGAATGTTCTTCTCTCTCTTTTTTAGCATGATACCTTTCCAGTTCTGCTCAAAGATGGGTAAATATATATGAAGTGGAACTTCATGGTGATAAAGTAAAGGTAAGCGTAGTCGATGATGTTTGATTGATCCCTAGAAACTTATCAAAACTTAAGAGCTTGCGTGGCCGTGGTGTTATCACTGTTATGGGACTAGACTTCAAGATTAGCTCTAGCGCTAGAGCTATAGCTCTGTCAAGCAGTTGCTTCTCAAGTATCACCAAGAAGTGCAACAACCTCTCTCTGACAACACTATCTGCTTTGTGGGTAAGGGAATGACATCGAAACTTCATTCTTATCAGCAGTATCTGCTTGATCATAGATGTAAGACAGGTGTTGACATTGGTCATTTGGCTACTAGGGTTCTGAAGAAACCGATATTGGAGAAAAGCAGCCTGGTGGAGTTGGCTATCGAGCCACTAGCAACGTTAGGGGGAAGTGGATCGTCGACTTCTCAGGAACCGAACTGGGATGCTATAGTTTTCTCAGATGAGGAGATCAAGTATGCAATTTATGATGTCTATACTTCTTATATATGTTATTGGACACAAGCTCTTGGGGATGCTTTAACAAGTTTGTCCACCACATTATGATAAAATAAAGAGGAGCTTACGTTGCTATTTGTGAAATAAGATTCTGTTTTTGGTTAGATGCTCCTCAAGTTTGTTTCTTGCATAGTTGCACTTCTCTTCTTTTAGTTCTGTTCTTTTCTTGAAAGACTTCAGAGTTGATAAAATCAGAAGCGCATCACATTCTCCTAAATTCACGACAGCATACAGTTACGTGTGCAACCGCACACCCATGATGTATTGCGTGCTCATTGCGGTAAGGACTTGGTGTCTGTTGCATCTACAAACCAATTAGAACGTGCGATGTAACTTGCAATCAAAACATATATGGGTTTCAAACTTTGAAGTATCTATATTCTTAAAAAAAAAAAAAAAAAAAAAACACTTTGTCATAATTCAAGAGAAACAATAATTGAGGAATATTTTCTTATCATTTACAATATGAAGATACAGATTTTATACAAAGTGCACAACTACACGATCCACAATTCTAGGCCTACAATCAAGCACTTATGTATCTAAACAATTATGACAGATTACACAACTCATCCAAATCAACTCATTGACTCATTCTGATTCCTTCCTTTACTGACGCAGCAGTATCTCCTTCCTCAAGAATAATTAATATTTGCTATGATCATTTGATCTTGGAGCATAAATCTTAGTTTTTTAATCGGAATGTACTGAAGATAAAGATTAGGATTAAATTCCGTTTATCCTCCTGAACTTTGGGCCTAAAATCAGACTGGTCCTTAAACTTTTTTTTTAATCAGACTGGTCCTTGTACTCTCAAACAACATCACCCGAATCTAAATTCTCCAAATGTGAAGTCATAGGCTGAGTTGGACCCGACAAGGGGGCCCACACTTCAGCTTTTTAAACCCTGAAGGAGGGCAAAATGGACATTTCTGTTTTAATATAATTTCTAATTTTTATTTTTATTTTTTCTCTACTCTTTCTCTCCCCCCCCCTTCTTCTTCTCCTCTATATCGACGACCACCGCCGTAACACCAAACTGAAATTTCTCACCAACTGTCAGATCATCACACCAAAATCCTTCAAATCATCACAAACCTCAGATCCTCACACTCGCGAGATCTTCCACACCCCAATCCAAGCAGCTCCGAAAACTCGAACCGGAACATGCACAAATATAGAATTGGAGCAATTCACGTTACGCCGGCGACGGAGGAGCCCAGATCCTCATTCTCGCCTAGCCTCTACGCGCACATCCCACCACCGCCTAGCCCTTGTTGCCCAGCTTGCAGCCCTTGCTGCTTTGCTGCCAACCCATACTGGCCTTTTCCCCTGCGCACAATCGGCCTGCGCATCCTCCTCCCCTGCAGTAGCCCACCCCATGCCTGCAGCAGCCCACCCCGCGTCTACAGCAATTCGGGTTACGCCGGTGTCGTGGTTAACATGATGGAGCCGCGAGGTAAAAAATAACCCTATCTTTCTCGCTCAGCCTCTGCCTCAGCCTCCCGACCTCCGCCTCGAGATTCGAAACCCTAGCGGCCATCACCATCGACGTGATCTTCCTCGCCAGATCCAGCTGCTCGTACGGGTCGCTCGGAATCACCACCATGATCTGGTTCAGCAATTGAAAATCCCCCCCCTCCTCTGTCGACGACGCTTCCGCTTCCTTGCAACATAGCTGATCGCTCCTCCTCCTCCTCCTACGGTGGTTGTGGTGGTTTGGTTTGGTAGTCGTCTCTAAATCGCTTTGGGCACAACGAAAAAATGGCGTCGGAGGTTTTCGGCGTAGAGGTGGATCAGGGACATCAAGTGGTGGTGGAGGTGGAGGAAGAAGATGAGGGAAAGACTGAGAAAAAAGAGATTGAGAAGGGGTTACGGCGTGGTCGCCGATATAGATTAGAAGAAGAAGAAGGGGGAGAGACAAAAAAAGAAAAGAAATTATATTAAAATGGAAATGTCCGTTATGCTCTCTTTCAGGGATTAAAAAGCTGAAGTGTGGGCCCCTCTTCTCAGGTCCAACTCAGCCTATGACGTCACATTTGGAGAATTTGGACTCAGGTGATGTTGTTTGAGAGTACAATGACCAGTCAAAAAAAAAAGTTTAAGGACTAGTCTGATTTTAGGCCCAAAATTTAGGGGGATAAACTGAATTTAATCCTAAAGATTATCAGATTAAAAAGGTAAAATTTTGTCAAAATCGTAACTCGGCCAAATACCAACATATTTAGTGTTCATACAACAAAGTACTCTATACTCTGGTATAGTGATTTTCTTGTATTTTTCCAATATCGAAATTAAAAACATGAGATATTCCTCTTTTCTCTTTCATATCCGAATTAAAGATGTTCAAAATCTAATTTTGCTTTCTTAAACGTGGGGTAATGGAGTCCCTCTTTGACCAAAACCAATGATTCAATGAAATCAAAATCCCCTGGAGTCACCATTACCGTGCAATTGCAATGAGTTTCACAACCTGCTAAATCAAGAAAGCCTTCTCATCAGAAAATAGAAAACTAGTCATAACAAAGCAGGAACCAAAAGCCAGACCAACCGGCCAAGCCAAACCCAAGTTGCCAACCTCATTTCAAACACAGCCTGACGCATCAAACAAGGTCGACGAAGCAACCCAACATTTTCGCAATTCCCGAGGAGGATAAGTAGCTCAAGAACCAATACAATCTCGTTTTCATTTCCCAGCTGAAGCCCAAATCACTGCGTTGTGCGTTGTTCAATCTTCATTCATCTATCTTTTTCGCAAGTTGGAATCTTTGTTTTCTATTCCGTTTATGATTTTGTTAGAGATTGTAATTTGCTACTGACCCAATTGACGGGAGTTTTGTGTTGGGGATTTTAAGTTTCCGGAACATTTGGAGTCAGCGGCGGAAACCAAGTTGAAATCGGAATGGCCGCTGCTGCGGCGTGTAAACGGGTCGCCCAATCCGGGTTCGGAGCTCTCGGCGGGTCCAAACTGATTTCTCCGAGTTTGCCGCACAGGCATTTGGATTGCAGGCTCATTTCCTCCGAGCTTGTCAAATCTACTAATGGAAAGCGCCTTTTTCTTGTTGACACATTAGCTTTGGTAATCATCATCCTTCACATTGCTTTTTCTCTTGTTCAATATATCTGAAAGTCATTTTCGTAATTAGGGTGTTAACTAATTGAAGGGGTTATGGTTGGTGCTAATTATGTGGTGCATTTGCATTTAGGTTAGGAGATTAGAGGGGCAAGGGGTGCCCTCGAAGCACGCCGAGGCCATAACAGCTGCCATCACTGAAGTTTTGAATGACAGCTTGGAGAATGTGTCTCAGTCGTTTGTTTCCAAGGCAGAGCAGCAGAAAGTAAGGACTTTGTGTTTAGTGTGACTTTCCTGCACATCTTTATACACCCATGCGTTCAGTTTTGCTTTCTGCATTTTATGCTAATTGGTGTGTATTGTGTGAATAGAATGAGATGATCCAAGACTCGAACTTGTCCAAATTCAAATCCGAAGTTCAAAGTTCTCAGGTAGATTCTAGCTCTCTAGTATCAGTTGCTAACATGGGCTTGAATATTGTATTTTACAATCTTCTTTTGTTTTGGTAAAGCTGAATGCCCTTTTTCTGTTTTCGTCATACTGGTTAAACAAAAAAAGTGCCCCCAGTGAAGTTTTGTTGATTATGAGAAGCTAAAAATGTGGTTTTCTTATTTTGCTTCCTGTTGTTGTTTCAAGTTTGAATGTTGTTTTGCATGCGAACATGATACTTGTGGGCAGTTCTGGATTAAACTATGTGATTACTCACAACTGATTTTTCATTCTTTTGCATGTCTTGTGTATAGTGAATTAGTGATCACCAACTTATTGGTGGTATACCAATCTGAACTGTATTTTTGGTTTCAAGCTTTGATGTTTTCTCTAAGCTTCCTGTTAACATCTGCTCACCTGAGTTTTGAGCGTCTCCTATCAAAGTTTGAGTTACAGAAGATGGTAATTTTCATGAATTATGTGCCCAGTTCAAGTCTATGCCAATCCGGACGCATTTTGGGTTTCAATGGGATATATTGTTTCTAAGCTCCTTTTGACATCAGAACTTATGAATCTAATGCGTCACATATCAGCTTATGTGAATGTAGTGCTTCTCGTTTAGAGTTTGGAGTTATCTGAAATATTGATTTTTCTGGAAATATGATCCAGCAGCACACCCTTTAACTGTGAGAGAGAGGTAGAGAAAGAGCTTTATGATGAGTGATTTGGCCCCAAATCATGGTTTCTCATACTCTCGGTACCTGAATCACCTTCCTTTATATGTTTAATAGTGTCCAAGTACCTAATTAGTGGCTATTCCAAGGTCAAGTGTGCTTTTGATTTGGATTTTGTTCGCCCAACTTTGATGTTCGCAGTCATAAATTTGGTTTTATTAATGTTTTGGTAATTTTTCAAATTGGGTTTTCAATGTCACGTTATCTTCTACGAAATTGGCAAATTGCCATTCGGTGTTTTGTAGCGTTTCTTCCTGATTCTTGATCATGCCTTCCATCTATAAGCCAATTGCTGAGGTTTTCAGTCATCAATTTGGTTTGAATTTTGTGTATTGGTTATGAAGGACTGGAAAGGCCTTGATTTGGGAAATGTAGCATTTAATATCCCTTGTTTTAATTTACTGGACTGTTGAACTAAAAAGATTCTGGTCAGTTCACACGCACTCCAGCATTGCGGCGCCTTAAACAACCCAATAAGAAGCAACTTCAGATGAAGTTGAATTTCAATTTGTTACAAGGATCTTTAGCTATACTTGCTTGCACCTGATACTAATTCAGTATATTTAAATTGGTCTGGACGCTGGAATCAGCTTAGACAAATTCTCTTAGTTCTTGTTACTTATGATCCGTCAAATGACAGCCATATCTGTATCCCTCTTTCCCTTTCTTGCCATATTTACTGGAATGAACATAATAGAGAAAAACATTGATAGTGGTGAATCTTCTTCGATGGAGTGACTTTCATCTGTTGATGGTCCTGTGTAAGAATTCCTTGCTAACTATTCTATAGTGTCTCAGTGCTGATATTATTATCTAAGCAATCCCACCGAGATAGGAATGTATTAGTTTGTGGGCTAGCTTCTGCTGGTAATTGTACTGAAAAAGATGTTACGCAGGGACACCACTTTTCTTTGTTGCAACACGAGACTGAAAAACTTCGGAATGATATAGAGAAGATGCGCAATGAATTGAGGTCTGGTGGATGCTGTTATTTTTCTCTGATTTTCTGTCTGCTTCCGTGTGAAACTTTGTTTTCTTTATAATGGTCTTCACTATACAAATGCAGGTATGAAATCGACAAAGTTACTGCAGGGCAAAGGTTGGACTTGAATCTTGAAAGGGGGTAAGTGACTACATAACATTTCTTATTGTCTGAGATTGTCGAAACCTCTGTTTTGGTGTCATGATTTTCATTCTCGTCCACTATAATGGTTATCATCTACAGGAGGATACGGGAAGAGCTAGCAAATCAGAATGCTGAAACCAATAACCTTACTAACAAACTTGATCGGGTAAGAATTTGGTGTGAAATATTCATTCAATTGATCGGGTAGACAACATTCTCTTCTAAACGTTACTTTTGCATCACTATCAGGAAATTCATGCTTTGCGTGCACAAGTGGAAGCCGCAAAATATGATGTCATAAAATACTGCATAGGTACACTTGTCTCCATTTCTGCTGTTGGTCTCGCTGTACTACGTATCTTGATGTAAACTTTTTCCATAGTTACTGGTGACAAACGCAATAGGGGAAACTATGGAAAGGTTCATTCTTTTCAGTAACCTTTTCTAGCAATCAAGCTGTTGTTGTATTTTTAAGTACTAATTTCAGTTTTACCCCCCCCCCCGGGGGTTTGGGGTCTACATCATGTTAGTCCTTGCAGTTTCAATTTAATCAGTAACACTCATACTTTTCAATTTCATCACCCGTGTTCAATTTCTTGAGTTCCATCCAAATCGGACGTTATATCTGACGTTGGGGGCCCATTATAAGGGTTAAAATGGTCATTTCAAGATAAAAAAATTAGAACAAGAAATACCCATTTTAAGGGCTAATCCGACGTCGTTTGGCCTCTGCTCTACCAATACCATCCTCCTCTTCTCAACCTCTACTCCACAAAAAAGGCCCCGGCCTCGCTTCTTCAGGCCCAAAACATCGACACCTTGAAAAGGTTGCCTTCCAAAGGCCGATGTTTGATAAGATGATTCCCAGAGGTTTATAACAGATGCAGATTTTGGGACTTTCGGTGCAAGCAGCCGCTCTTTGAGGTCATCCATCTTCTATGAGCTCCAAAATGCCGCAACGCATACAAAAGTTATTCACAAACACCTACAATTTCTCTACTCTTTTTATGTATTTGGTTATTATATTTCGCAGTGAATATATGTCTGAACATGATGAATTACGGACTGAAATATGATATAATTCATAAGAATTCAAAAAATATAAAAACAAAGAAAATGACGCCGCTTAAAGAATCCATCCTAAAGCATAAGCTATCAAGTGCAGAAACACAAGAACCCAACCAATGCGAGAAGAGTGTGAAAAACTCTTCTACTTCTACATAAACAGTTACTGAAAGCTTAAGCTTTACCTATTAATTAAGTGGAGATACAGATGAGCATATATGGCTTTAGTAGACACTTTGCCTAACCAATGTAGGACCAGTTAAGCAAAATTACACAAGCAATGCAACTTACATTAACCCAGTCCTAAATGCAATCATAAGTTGCAATTCTAGAGCAAATTAATTCACATAAACAAACATAAAATCGAAGCATTCAACTCCAGAATTACAGCTGGCTCAAATCTAGTTTCCAGACCATACAAACATACATATCTAGATACGTGTATAACCATTTGAACACATACAAGGAGCAGAAAATGAAGATTAATTACCTAAAGAATGAGAAAGAACACCAGAGTCGCTCACAGCTGGTGCGACTTATCTTCTACCCAAACTGAAATTGAAGGATTACAAAGAAGAGAATCGACAATCAATTTCGTGGGGATAAGAAGCCCTAAATTTCAGAATCAGAGAGTGAGGTATCGGAGGAAGAGTGGGCCGAGAAGAACGAGGGGAAGAGGTCGATTTTAAGGAGAGAAGTGAACAAGGGGTCGACGATGAAGACTCTTTTTTCGGAACAGCTCGGATTAGACGATTGGGGGTGGATGCGGTGGGTCTAGATCATGGTGGTGGAAGATGTCTTCCTCTGTTTTCTAGGGATTCATTAGATTGAGGAAGAAGAAGATATAAGAGCAAGTCCACCCGTAGTCAAGGTCGAAAAGTCAAGAATTCGACCAGTCAAGTTACTGTTCACTGCCACTGGACATGAGTTTCCACCCGTTTTTTTTCTTGACCGGTCAAGACGGTTCATCGTGGCACTGTTCATCCATTACTGTTCACCAATTTCACTGTTCATTGAGTTTTTAGTCTGAATTCTGCACTGTTCTTTTTTTTACTGTTCATTGTTCATTTTTTTGAGTTTTTTTTTAAATAAAATATATTTGATGCTACTAACAGAGATTTATGGATAATTAATGTCATAATTATGCACTTTTATTTTTTCAAAAATATTTTCGGTGGACAAGTTATGTTTGTGTGCTTTGAATTTGGCTTGTATTATGTTTTGGGAAGTTTGTGTGCTTTTAATTTGGCTAATGTCTATGTTTTTTTATGTCAGTGTGATTTTAATTTGGTTTGTATTATGTTTATTATGTGCTATGATTTTGATAAGAGGAATGTGCTTTAATAAGAGGAATTTTAAAATACAACTTTTATTTCATTAAATAGTAGCTTACATAAATGAAAAACTATGAATAAGTACAATACAATTAACAACATGCATAATCAACTAATTATTCAAATCATAATCATAATCCTCATCTTCTCTAGACATCCAATTTGCGTTTGAAGGGTCATCATGAGGGTTAGGGTTGGTGGAATCATCCGTAGAGAAAGGTGAAAATTGTGGTTGTGTAGGATATCCCCCGGGGTAAGGTGGTTGCGGATAGTATCCACCCATAGAAGCAGAGGGTTGTGGGAATCCACCGGTGAAGGGAGGTGGTGGGAATCCACCGGTTAAGGGAGGTTGTGGGAATCCATCGGGGCAAGGTGGTTGTGGGTATGCACCGGGGTAAGGTGGTTGTGGGTATGTACTGGGGTAAGGTGCTTGTGGGTATGCACCAGGGTAAGGAGGTTGTGGGTATGCACCACCAAAATTTGGTTGCGGATAGTATCCACCCATAGAAGGTGGCGGCTGCTCGTCAAGATCTTCTTTCTCCGCTATCTTCTTTTGTTTTCTTGACCAATAACGTTTTTTATTTGGCGTCATTTTACTTGTATCAATCTCCATAATACACTCTTCCCTATCTTTATTTCGCTCTTCCTTCTCTTTAATTCGATCTTGCCTTTCTTGAAATAGGAGTTGCTCTTTTCGTATTTCGATTTGCAAGAGGATACATGCTCTTTTCTCTTCCTCTTGGACACTTCGAGCGAATTCGTCATCGAGTTTTTTCTTGCCCTTGGTTGCCTCTATTTGGTTGTTCGCTATACTCTCGAGACTGTTTGACAAAGGACTTTGATCTTTCGCTGCCTTCTTTCCTTTCCGTATTGCTTCTTTGGCAGCCTTCCTTCCTTGAGGCCTCACATTGGGATTTGCAGTTTCACCTGCAATTACCTCATCTACATCCATGTCCAAGTTGATGGGAGAATTTCCAGGAATTGGTTGTGTAGGCGTATGTTGATTTCCTTCATTTGATGTTCCTCCAGATGTATGACTAGGAATGTCTTTAAATTGTGCAAAACCCTCCACAACAGCGTAACTAGCAAAACTCTGAAAATTGTGTTTTTTTGGCTTCTTTTTTCTCTTCATCCCGGCATGCCACAATTTATGTGCTTCATCTCGCTACGAAATAAATAAAAAAACAATAAATAAAAAGGATAACAGAAAATTACAATTACTACAAATATAAACCCTATTATGAATGGTCATCTATTATAAAAGTCATAATTTTAATGAAGACATATTTTAATTATAACGAAAAACAATTACTACAATGAAAACTGTTGTAAATATTATTATCTATATGGCTGTCCACGTAAATACTCATTAGTTGTGTACTTTGATGTAAACCCTACCTCTATATAAAGGAGGCTAATGAGACTGAATGATATACTTCTACTTCCTCCCTACTATTTTCTCTCCATATTCTCTCTACTTTATAACACGTTATCAGCACGTTTTGCTCTTCTTCTTCTTTTTTCTTAAAAACTCGATGATGATCTAAGACGTCTTGGTGCAACGTTTGTTGTTTTTGACCATGATTCATAATCTATGAGTTTAATTTTCATAATTATAGCAATTGATTTTTGTTTAACCTATATTTTGATCGTAGGTTGTGTAATTATACAAACAAATTTGTTCGATTTGCATAATATTACAATGTTTTCAAATCTTGATTAAGGGACGGCTAGCTACTGACTTGCCTATCAAAATCTTTTGCTTCGACTCGCTTTACCAAGCAAATAAAAGGGGCCTTTATATATTATCTTTGCATCATGCTATATTTGCTTCTCCATGATTATCCATGGACCCTTTACCAGTACTCTCACTTGTAATTGTTTGGTTTATCAATTTGCTATGCAAATCGCCTTCTAAATATAGAAGAATACATACACTGAGGAATATCAAATTTGGTAATTACAATTGTGATATTGTGGGAGCCAAGAGCAGTGGGTTGAAGTGATCTCATGGGAGCCAAGAGCCTTTGTATATATATCACAATTTATTGGTAAGTTGAATTTGGTCTAAGTTCCCGGTCTGATTAAAGGAATCCCTCTAATCAATATCATATTAGTTGTGTGTCATTTTGTTTCACATACATAATAATTTATTAGTTAATCTTTGAGTTATCCAAATTGGTTTATATGATTTAGATGCTAGTCCATATGGTCATTGCTTCATGGGTTACACTAATTGATTTACACTCCATATTTCTAATATCAATTGGTTGTATATTGTCTTGTTTCTGTTTTCCGATCTGCAGATTTATCAAGTTGTATTAGATACAATTTTTTTTTTTCCAGTCCATCTGTTATATCATATGAACTATCAATATGCTCAATATTATTTATGCTTTGTTCATAATATGATTAAATGTGAATATAATTACAATTGATAGAAACTTCATGTTTCTAGATTCGATTGCATGAGGACCTGAAGTTCCTCAAAATTATACAATGATCAAAATCGCATGTTGCTTGATCCCTGATCATATGGGGACCTGAAGTTCCTCTAGGGTCATGAAATGTAAATTGGAAAATTGTGACATGAAGCTCTTCAGAGTTTATACAATTACGAGGGCCAGAAGATCCTCAGAGCTATACAATCGAATATATAAACTCATCTTAATCCCCAATTATAAGAGGGCCTGAAGTTCCTCTAATTTTTTTTTTCAATAATGGGGTTCAAACCACCTCCAGGAGCTATAGTTTGAGGATGGAGACCAAGACAATGCCAGAAGCCTCTTGACTATATATATATATTTTTTTATAAAGAGAATTTGTCCAGAAGACAATATTGCTTTCTTGTGCTATTTGAAGAGAGATAGAAGATTTTCATGAACCAGACCAAAAGTTCTGTGTATTCTCTTCATTACTGGAACCAGAAGTTTCCATTATTATTTTATTTATTTGCTCGCTATCTATTAATTTCTTTTCTTTCATTACGTTTTTTTTTGTTACTCATACGGACCAGCAGTCCTATACCTCGAACATATGAATTTTGAGTGTAATATTTTTGAACCAGAAGTTCAAAATTTCATAGCAGAACTTGAAGTTCTAATAGTAAAACTCAAACCCGAAGCTTTGAGTATAAAATATAAATTAGTTAAAAGTGAACTTGAAGATTCACTTTAGTTACCTCGACCCTGAAGGTTCAAGCACCAAATTTATTTGAACCCGAAGTTCAAATTATGAAATCTTAGAACTTGCAGTTCATAGAAAAAAATATTCGAACCTGAAGCTTCGATTACACATATAATTCATTCATAGTTTATTTGACTTTATGTCAACTCGAACTAGAAGTTTCGAATAAATTTTCATATGTCGATTGATACATTCTTCTTTATGCCTGCTTAAAGCATTCCACCTTAGAACCTGAAGTTCTAATTGTGCAGACTCGAGCCTTAAGTTTCGAGTGGATATATGGACAATTTATCGAAGAGTTTTAATCTTGGTCAACCTCAAACCTGAAGTTTTGAGGGAATTATATTGACACCAATTTAAAAGTAAGTAGATATTTAACCGTTGGTTTATAACGAATGAGTATGAGTATACCCCAAATTTGTGATCGTGAATTTTTGTAATTAAAAGAGATCAGAACCTGTAGTGAGACCTACAGTTCCTTGATCCTTAATTACATGAGGACCTGAAGTTCCTCAATGATCATACAAACTACATGACCATATAAAATCTCTCATTTATAAGTTATAGTCATGATTGATGCTACTACAAGATGGTCACATGCAAATATCATATTTTAGAACATGCAGTTCTAAACCAGAAGTTACGAGTAAATATATGATGGAAACTTAATGTTTCCCTATTGGGAAAAATTCACCAACGGTGTCTGGACACTTAAGGGACTTTCAGAATGATACCTGAACTTACAAAGTTATCAATGTGATACCTGGACTCATTTTTTCGTATCAATGTCGTACCTATGACCAATTTCCGTAACGGCTCCGTGACGGAAATTGGTCGTAGGTATCACATTGATACGAAAAAATGAGTTCAGGTATCACATTGATAACTTTGTAAGTTCAGGTATCATTCTGAAAGTCCCTAAGTGTCCAGACACCGTTGGTGAATTTTTCTCAGTTTTGCACGTGAGTCACTTAATGAAGACAAAATGACCGATTTACCCTCAAATTCTTTCTTTCTTTTCTTTTCTTTCTTTCTTTATTCTTCTTTCTTTCTTTCTTTCTTTCTTCTTCTTTTCTAGTTTCTTCTTCCCCTGATTTGAATCATCAAGATTCAAATCATCTTGCTCGTCCGATTCCCACCGCCGCTGCGTCTCAATCCACCTTCATGCACCACAGATGTTTCTGGTTCCCCCAACTTCAAATCCTATAGCAAATTGAAATTGTGCATTGAGGCTTCACCGCACACTCTGAGTTCATCCCCGCCGCCGTCGCCAATGACTTGACCACAACAACCTCCACCACCGCACAACAACGTCATCCTCCGCTGCTTCTCGATTGGGTTTGGGGATAAGGGCTGCTTCTTCCTCCACCGCTAGCGAAATCGTGGAGGCTCAAGGCCACATTCTAAGGGCCACCGGCCGGAAGGACAGCCACAGCAAGGTTTGCACCACCAAAGGCCCCAGGGATCGCAGTATCAGGCTTGTCGCCCACACCGCCCTTCAATTCTACGACATGCTGGATCGGCTTGGATACGACCAGCCTAGCAAGGTCGTCGATTGGCCGTGCAGGACACGCAGAACGTGAGCCTCAATTTCTCGATGGTGGAGGCTCCGAGTCCTTTGTTTACTAATCGGTGAGGCACAATGGTGGGTAGCAGCGGAGTGGTGAAGCTGGTGAATAAGAACAGCTCAAATTTTCTACAGGTGAGGATGGTGTTGAGGCCGAAGTTGTTAATCTTTGTCTGCCGAAAATTGCCTCTGATCGAAGTTGGGCTAGAGGCCGAAGTTGTCGGCTAAACCGATGAAGTTGCAGGTGAGGATGGTGTGGAGGTGGTATTGCATGTCGGGAAGAAGGAGAGGATGGAGGGGTGTGATTGGAGCTGTGATTTGAGAGTGCAGGGCTGGCGAGGTCTGAGTTTCTGATCAATGGTGTATAAAAGGGGGTCGGAGGAGAGAACGAGAGTGGTGGTTGTCAAGTCATTGGCGGCGGCGGCGGGGATGAACTCGGAGTGAACGGTGAAGCCTCAATCGACAATTTCAATTTGCTATAGGATTTGAAGTTAGGGGAACCATAAACATATGTGGTGCATGAAGGTGGATTGAGACGCAGCGGCGGTGTTTGATCGGCGATCGGCGGTGGGAATCGGACGAGCAAGATGATTTGAATCTTGTTGATTCAAATCAGGGGAAGAAGAAACCAGAAAAGAAGAAGAAGAAGAAAGAAAGAAAGAAAGAAAGAAAGAAAGAAGAATAAAGAAAAAAGAAAAGAAAAGAAAGAAAGAATTTGAGGGTAAATCGGTCATTTTGTCTTCATCAAGTGACTCACGTGCAAAATTGGGAAAAATTCACCAACGGTGTCTGGACACTTAGGGACTTTCAGAATGATACCTGAACTTACAAAGTTATCAATGTGATACCTGGACTTATTTTTTCGTATCAATGTGATACCTACGGCCAATTTCAGTCACGGAGCCGTTACGGAAATTGGTCGTAGGTACGATGTTGATACGAAAAAATGAGTCCAGGTATCATATTGATAACTTTGTAAGTTCAGGTATCATTCTGAAAGTCCCCTAAGTGTCCAGACACCGTTGGTGAATTTTTCCCTTCCCTATTATAACAGGACTAGAAGTTCCTCAACTTGGTATTACATGAAAATGGGCGTACAGTCTCTCTTCTTATAATTACATGTGAACCTGAAGTTCACTCTACTCTTAGAACCTGAAGCTTCTAATTGTGTAGACTCGAACATGAAGTTTCGAGTAGATCAAGAATGATAAAGTTCTAGTATGTGTCACCCTCGAACCTAAAGTTTCGAGTAAGTTGTTTTTCAACATGAGATTGTACAAGAACCTGAAGTTCTAAATCCTGACACATCCCATTTATGAAAACGTTGTGTCAACAACATAATGCGATCGTGTTCATGGTTTTTAAAGCTCTGGTAATTACAATAATCTCAGGTCTTGTAGATCTGATTGATCGATGACTCCGGAAGAGTTTATCTAATGGAGTATAGTTGCATTATGCACCTCCAAAAGAGACATATGTTGGAAGAGCTTACCATCTTGTATAGGTTGTATCATAAAGCCAATTTTGAAATGGCTAAATCATAACCACAAGAAGTAGAATAATGGCAAATGAAAAGACCATATAAGTGGTGCCCAAAAATCATGGGAATGCTTTCTACATGTGAGATGGCATTAAGCATTGGGCATATGCATGTTTTTCACTCCATACTACGGCGGATTTTTATCAAGCCACTCTGGAAGAGAAGTGACCAAAGTAAGCACTGAGATGTTTTCAACATGTTTGATATTCCACCGTGCTATGTTAAGAGTCATCCTTTATTTTGGCTAGGACTTCCACCATAATAATATTGAAACATGGTGTTGTGAATTTTGTGATTGAAAGATATTAGAACCTGAAGTTTCGTTATCTTTAATCACATGATGAGAACCTGAAGTTTCTCAAAGGTATGGCCAAAAAGATATCGAAACTTGAAGTTTCTTGATTCTTGATTATATGAGAGCTTGCAGTTCTTCAGTAATGCTAATGCGGATCCTCTAAATAAAGTTCATGCTCCTTTTGGAACCTGAAGTTCCGAAAGTTATTTAAACTCGACCCAGAACCTTTGAGTATAATTAAAGGGTCACAAAAAAGCACAACTGTTAGCCTCGAACTAGAAGTTTCGAGTAAAATATTGTGACATGAAATTCAAAGATGTCGCCTTGTTAAGAACCTAGAGTTCTAACATTTATGGATTCCAATGCATCGTTTCCTTCTAAGTAAATTTGGCGAAAGAAAGAAGGAAAAATATGTGCTGCAATGATGCGCATGATCTCTAAAGATCATAAGTAGCTCTCAACATTCATCTTTACCAAGGTAAAGGTAATCTATCCCAGATCCTATAGATCTTGGTGGATAGCTCTAGAAGAGCTCGCATTTATGTTACCAAAATGAGAGATGTCTTTGTGTTTGGTACCTTCAGTACTTAAAGTCCGTGGTGTATAGTGGAAAAAACATACGCTCTCTCATTTGGATTATATTACACAACAATAAGAGGCATATATGGTTATGAACCATAAGTTCACCAAGCCAAATACATTAATTTGGCATGACCAAATTGGTCATTCATGTTGTGTAAGATTACCAACAAGTTCCAATGAGATTTATTGTCGAGTTCAAATATTATTGTGTTAAACAATAGTGATTGCAAAATTTGCTAATGAGGAATTTTGTCAATGAGCAGTATTGCACATATGATTTGTCACTTCAATGAGACAATATTCTTGCCGTTCGGGGGAGAAAAAAGTGTCTTTAATGAACGGCATGAATTAATCATTTCTCATATTAGGCCTCATACCTGAAGTACGACGGGTAATTCATCATTCATGCCTGAGCATGAATCAGTAAAGTTATCATGTCTCAAATTGAGCCTCGTACATAAAGTACGAAGGATTTATTAATCACTACTTCTGAAGAGAATTGGTTTACAAGTGACAAAATCATGTACTAAATACAATCCTCATACTAGGGATAAAAATTCCCTAAAGCAAAAATATTGTACAAGCAGTCTAGACCACACTCGAATTATGGAAAACGTGTTGGTCCAAATGGCATGATTCTCCTGATAAGACTGCCATACTAAAATGTTAGCGCTCCTAACGAGGCTGCACAAATAAAACTTGCAAAAGCTATTATGTCATGGTTGGACATTTCATCAAATATGTCAATCGCCTGAAGCGTGACATATCTATAGGTTCCAAAGTTGTAACTACTGTGAAGTAGAGGTCATAAAGTCCTATATCACTCTAACGCTCTAGATGAGGTTATGAGTAAAAGATCCACATTCTCTAAATAAGTTCATCTATGCGATATGACTGCCTTGTAAGAGATACAAGTCTATTGAGAAAGGATGAAAGCCCCAGAAGAGGCATGGGTACCCAATATCAATAAGCTATATGGATAGCTAATGCATGAATATGAGAATAGTGGGATCACAAAATGGATGATCATCGATGATTGATATTATCTATGGTAGCTACCAAAATTATCAAGGGCTATGATGACATTGAATCACGTTCTCATACAAAATTTGAAATTATTATTGGCCAAATTGGAAAGAGGCAATTCCAATGAATTTGAAACGTGATGAAATACTTGGACCTTTAACCTTATATGGTACAAAAGGGTATTTATCAAAAGTGAAGATAAATCACTATGACACAATGTCTATTTATAGAGACATGAGATTATGAGTATCTTTCCCTATACGAATGACAATTTTCTATAAGTACAGTGTTACATATAGCTGTTATATTGACGAGAGATTTATGGCACGTTGTCATCGTATATTATGAAGATCTTAAAGACACATTACTAAAAGCAAAATCTCTAAAGTAAAGTGTCATTATAAGCGCATTGCTTATCAAATCCTTAAGGGATTCAAATACATGAATGATTCAAATGCAAGTCCATGAAAGGTTGAAAGAGCCTGAAGCTCACTCATGGAATCAAAGAGTCTAAAGCTAGCTCATATGCACTCATTTCGTTCTAGTCAACGAGATCTAAATTGCCTTAATGAGTACTATGAAGAGACTACTATTGAATTCGAATTATGAATATAATGTTGCAACATATTCTAACTTTCGCAAAGTTATGAATAACTTAAAGCTCTTGATGAAGCTTATATGAGACATATCAATATATAAAGATATTGATGTGTATGGCTAGGTATGCCATGATGATTTTTTCAATGTTTTAAACTATACAAAGTTAAATGTGTCAATTTCTTTATATTGTTTAGCTATTACTTTGTGTATGAATTTGAGCATATGAGATTATTTCTAACCTTATCATATAAATGAGGTAAGGCTTATTGAAAATCGTCTAGCTTTGTTGGCATTGCTTAACTTTTTCAGGTATGAAAATTTGTGATGAGCCCCTATATGCAAAGCACACGTGGTCTCACTTCAGTGATAGACACATCAAACCACTATACATGGTACATGTAGCTTATCGCACACATAATTAAGGTTTGCAACAATCAGGGGGAGATTCTCATCAGAGGGAGCATCCAGAAGCATGTTACCTAGGACATATGCGCGTTGTGCTCTTTTTGTCCTTCGACCAGGATTATTTTTGTCCCACTGGGTTTTTGTTACCTGGCAAGGTTTTTAACGAGGCAACAATAAGCGCGTCCAATATCATCATTCATTGGTGGACATCCAAGGGGGAGTGTTGTAAATATTATTATCTATATGGCTGTCCACGTAAATACTCATTAGTTGTGTACTTTGATGTAAACCCTACCTCTATATAAAGGAGGCTAATGAGACTGAATGATATACTTCTACTTCCTCCCTACTATTTTCTCTCCATATTCTCTCTACTTTATAACAAAAACGATATTATAATTACTACATTATTTATCAAGACATATTTTACTATAATGTATCAATAAGATTTATCAACAAATATAAAGGTCATAATTTTAATGAAGACATATTTTAATTATAACGAAAAACAATTACTACAATTAAAACGATATTATAATTACTACATTATTTATCAAGACATATTTTACTATAATGTATCAATAAGATTTATCAACAAATATAAAGTTCATAATTTTAATAAAAAAGTATCTATCCCGTTTTACAATAAAAATCAATTAGTACAAATATAAACATCGTTGTAATTACATCATTATTTATCAACTACATTATTTATCATGTAATATTTTAATTTAATGTATCAACAAATTAAATGATTTATCAAAAAATACATACCTCATCAACCGCATTCGAACCGCTCTTGTATCAATTTTTCGCTTGCCTTAATGCACAATGCCACTCATAGAGTTCAACCTTCAAAATTTTCCACCTTCCTTGCAAAGAGGAAGCTGATCGGCTCTGGGGCCAATTTGCGACAAAGTGTTGCCTCACACTCATCCATAAATCGTTGTTTTTCTGATTTGTGCCCACAGCCGGATCTTGCCCAACAATTTTCCAAGACTTGCACAATTGAACATCTTCCTCATCCGTCCATCTCCTTTTGTCTTGGATATTATCATCTTCATTTTGATCTCCCTCTTGTCCGGCCACTGGACCTGTGTTTCCCCTTTCTTCAGCCATATTGGATATAAATAAATTTGGAAGATGAGAGCTATATGAAGAGGAGGAAGCACAAAATTGGGTTACTATGAAAGATAATTTTTTGGGTGTGAGATGTAAAATAAATTGTAGGTATTTATAGAGAAATGTTTAGAATTTTTTAAAATTTACTTTGTTACCGTTTCTTACCGTTACAAATATATATATATATATATATATATACATACATGTTAATTGTAAGCCGTAGGATTGCAAATTTGATTGAAATGAAGGGCTCAGATTTCTTGACCGTTAGGCCCAGAATTCAAAACCCACCAATGGGAAGAATCCACGTGGCATGCCGGCCCACTATCACTGTCGCTACGCGACAAAGCGTCTGGCTCCACTTTATTTCAGTTGCGGCGCCACGCGTCGATGCCCAGTCACTGCCTCCATTTGGCGCGTCGACCATTGTTGACCTCTTCCTCACGTCAGCCACGATCAGGCTTGGAAACCGCTGGCATCTGGGCTTGATTGGTCAGGAAAATAGTCATGGCTGTGACTTATTTCTTGGCTGTAGTCAAGAAAGGCAAAACCCACCCCAGTCAAAAGACCACCGGTGGAAGCATCAGAATCCATCTCAAGGTCATATAGTCAGATTTTTCTTGACTATGCCCAGTCAAGAGCAAACCAGTGGACTTGCTCTTAAGAAGGTGTGTGATTTCTTTTTTGTCTTATCCGATTCAAATTTGGAAGATAGTGCCATGCTTCGACTGGGGTCGAGAATGCCATGCTCTTCTCCTTTGGAAACGACTCGTCGTCCACCATGCTCCTATTGAATTCTTCTGGTCTGTAATTGTTTAAAGGATGGCAATGGTGGAGCAGAGGCAAAACGACGTCGGACTAACCCTTAAAATGGGTATTTTTTGTTCTGATTTTTTTGTGTCTTGAAATAACAATTTTAGCCCTTATAATGGACTCCCAACGTCAGATATAATGGATGGAACTCAAGAAATTGGACACGGGTGATGAAATTGAAAAGTATAAGGGTGTTACTGATTAAATTGAAACAGTAGGGATTAATATGATGTCGACCTCAAATCTCAGAAGGATAAGCTGAAATTAGTCATTTTACGAAATATGCTAAAGACATGAATGATAATGCAAGTAAATCATCGTCAATGGGGCTTAAGGAAGAGTTTTCAGTTACCTTAAGCCCATACTCATTTGCCACTCATTTCTTCCTCTATTTTATATTCCTAAAAACCTGACTGTACGGGTAATCAACAGTGTCGACTCATGACTTTCAGATGAGGTTCATTACGCAAATATGATGCAACTCTTACGTTTATCAATCTAGTTTTAGACACAAGTACAAGAAACTGTGCTGGTGTAATCACTTGAGCTGATACATGTCATATTGTCATGTATCCTCCCATTCACATCTACTACAGTTTGACCTTTTCAAGTCTAATCTGGGTGCTGTATACAACGATTTTTTCATCCTATTTATTGTTTATTTGGAGATATTGTTTATTTGGAGATAAACCAGACAATATATTGGAGGGAGTTGGTAATGGATTTGGATATGGATAGGTCTCCAATCAAAATCCTGCTCCATTGCCAATTTAACTCTCTCAAATCTCAAGCTGAAACTCCCACATCAATGAGTGGGTCTTTTATATACTCGAGGCCTTGAGGGTAAAGCACCAACTTCATAATAAGTATATGTATTTTGTGGATCCTGCAGTTTACATATATAACCAAAAACGACACTGATTAGATTCCATGAAAGGTACCTCTGTCGACCTCTGTCGTCCATTTTACCAAGTTGTTGAAGATGGGAAGTCTTTGATGGAGCCGCATAGCTTTACAATATATCCCACAATCTTCTTCTTATCATCCCTGACCATAAGATGCCAATATAAAATGGCAATAAAACGAGTGACAGGCCTCGGGTCGTCCTCAGTACATACATCCCACCTAAAATTTCGAACTTTTGATTTGTACAAGCACACATGCCATGCCGGTAGTACTTGCTAAGTGCTAACTCAAAGGCCCATCACAACACTTCCTGCACTCACTTTTGCCACAAGTATTATGCAGGCGTGTAATGAGCTCCATTATGTATCATTAAAAAGTAACGTACAAAGCTCTCCACTACACCTTGTACATTTAGTGGTTAAACGCATTTTACAAAAATCCTAGTTCGATTCTCTCTTTTGTTTTCAGTCAAATAATGTCGCTCTAAAGCGTTTACAAAAGCCGGAGTTCGATTATTCCTTCGTTAACTATCGGCAAATATAAGTGCGACTATTTTTTCCCACTATGACAAATCAATATCTCTTTATTTGACATTTTGTTGAATACAATAGCAAAAGTAAGGAAAAAAGAACAAAAATAGATGAAAATCCAAGACAATTTTCCACAAGAAACAAATGAAAACGAGTGTCTATACACAATGGAAGAGAATTCAAATCCCCTCTTTTTCCTGTTGTCCCTATTACATTATTTCTTTTTCTGGGTTCTTCCCAAATTACCATTCAATTTACCTTTTCCGACGTCTTGGTGGTATGTATACTTGACATTGAACTCATTACTCAGACTCTTCCTCAGAGTGGACACACGACCCTTTTTGTCGGTACGGCGACGAGTCGACTTGCTCTCGGCGCCGTGAGTCCAAACACGTCGTTCATTTCAAGCTCACTAGGTTTCATCCCATCAGGCAACTCCCAACTGAAACAATGAAGCAAGTGGCCCACCGCCAGCTCCAGCGCGTACAGCCCCAGCTGCATCCCTGGGCACGACCTCCGACCCGACCCGAACGGAATGAACTCGAAGTTACTCCCCTTGAAGTCCGGAACTCCTTCCTTGAGAAACCTCGAGGGCTTGAAACTCTCGGCGTCTTCCCATGAGTCCTTGTCACGCCCAATCGCCCACGCGTTGATCATCACGCGTGACTTCTTAGGGATGCTGTAGCCGGCGACCTCCGCGTCCTCCGACGTCTCGTGAAGGAGGAGAGGGATCGGCGGGTGCAGCCGGAGTGTCTCTTTGAGTGCGCATTTTAGGTAAGTCAGCTTCTCGAAGTCGCTCTCTTCGATCCTGCGCTCTAGGCCCACAACATCAGCGAGCTCCTGTTGGACCTTCTTTAGGTCTTCTGGACTTCTCATTAGCTCCGACATGGCCCACTCTATCGCCGACGCCACCGTCTCTGTCCCGCCAAACATCACGTCCTGCATGTAATTCACATTTAGTCGGTTTTCATTAGCTAGCTATCCGGCATGTTAAAAGTAAATTAGGTCATTTCTCACCAAAATTTCCATTTAGGATATGATATAAATACTATATCATCATATCTGAAACTTAATTAAGAACGTAACGTCTTTTGTCTAAAAGTTAAGAACATAACGTCTTCTGTTTAAAAGTATCATTTTAATGTACTCCATTTTAAGAAAGTATTTTTTGAGGTGGACTACTTCAAATTACTTTGTCAATAATAATTTTAACTCTTATTCTGATAATATAATATATTAGATTATTTTAGCTCGATATCATTTTATGATATTCGAATTTAATGCGTAAAACAAACAAAAGCTATATGAGAAGAGATGTGAATAATTTACCATGATGATGGCTTTGATGTTATCTCTGGTAAGTTTGATGGCGTTTTGTAAATTATCCTCCGACTCATTCACTTTTGCCTCTTCACTGTAAAACGCTAACAAGTCATCCACCATGTCAGTTTCACCTTCATCCAAACTCCCCGTCTTTTTCTTCTTCTGCAAGTGGTCGTCTATGATGGTGTCGATGAACTTGTCCAGCGACCCACGAGCCTTAGCCAGCCTGTTGTTAAGCCCTTGCGGGTCTACCCACCCGAGACAGGGAATGAAATCCGCAATATTGAATGCCCCAAACAACTTGGAAAATTCCTGCAGTATGCCAATGAACTCGTCCTGCCCTTCATTCGAGCTGGTCCCAAACGCAGCCCTGTAAATAATATTCTTGGTGAGCGAAAACACCAGCTCCCCGATGTTGACGGCCGAGCCGGTGTTGGCCGCCACGGTCCTCACGGCCGAGTCGACCTCGTCCCTCACGGACTCCCACGACTCGGCTCTTTTGCGGCTGAAGAGTTTCATCACGCACAGCTTACGCATCTGACGCCAAAAGGGTCCATAGTGAGCGAAGGCCATGTCGGCCCGGTCGTAGGTTAGGTAGCTGATGGCGATGGTCGCCGGTCGGTTCGAGAAAATGTTGTCTTGTACTTGAAGAACCTGCCGAGCGACGTCAGCGGTCGAGACAGCCACCATGTGCAAGAACCCCATGCGGAGGTGGAAGATGCCGCCGTACTGTTTGGCTAGTTTGGCCAGGCCACGGTGGGTTATCTGGTCCATCATCAGCATGTTACCGATGATGGGCAGACCCTTAGGTCCCGGCGGATAAGGTAAGCGCCGTCGGGACCTGAAAAATACGCCGAGGAGAAATAGAACAGGGATCATGGAAAGGAGCGCAATAGGAGCGGGTTGTTGTAAGGCTTGTTGGATAAGAGAGTCCATGGTTTTAGATTTTGAACACCCCAGAAAGAAATGAATGTGTGTGGGAAACTGGTGCAACTCAATAATGTTGCTAAGTTGGGAAAGATACCAGGGTGTCTTATATACAAGTTTGTGAGGGTACTGTTTGAAAAATCTTTTACGACTCAAAAGATTTCTTTTATGAAAGTTTAATAATTGTATGGTGTGAAGGGGGGGATGTCGTTTCAATATAAGTAGAACTGTGGGACATGCTACAAAAATTTGGATTTGGTCCGGACAAAATTCAAGGTTAATGGAATTATTTCAGTACAATATTAATCATTTTTTGTATTAGGGAGTTTTCGGTACACAGTGTGAAGATACATGTATTATTGAGATTTGACGATTTTGAGTGATAAATAATGGACCCTATATATGAACAGCTGTGGATTAATAATTACGTATTTACATGGTACACCTAATAACCACTAGTTGAGTTGTGGATTTTGATTCTTTTTTTTATTTTTTGAGAAGAGATTTTGATTCACTTCTTATAAAGTAAAATGAAAAAACTATTACGTACCCTGAAAGCATATTAGCAAAATACGAAACCAAACTTACAACAGTAATCAAATTTATGAGTTTAAAAAATGTTAAAAAATAAATAAATACTCCTCCAAAACGTCTTGAAATAATTTGTCCTAATTTAGATTAATGTAAGGTGAGTAACTATCATGATCACGATTACTCACTTAGATTAACGTCTACCCAAAAGAAAGATGAACAGCAATAGTAACTAGCTAGATAGGTTTACGTTAGGAAACACCATTGATCGAAAAGCCTAGAATTGCTTGTAATTTGATTTACGCCATTGAAACCCAAAACACCATTGTGCATGTTGTCGCAACTCAAGTAATTGGGTGGTTATTGTTACAAAAATTAGCATTATTATTGATGTTACGAGAATTGTTAGCAGAAGCTTTTAGTGTAATTTATTTCTGTAAAATTATTTTAATTTGCAAGATAACAACAACGGATGCTGTTTTTGTGGACTTTTGTCACATATAAGTTCATCATAATACATATATATTTTTCTGGGTGGGACTCTAATGAGAACTATTAAAATAAGGACTTTATGAGGGCTTTCTAATCAACGGTTGTGAGATTCACTTTTTGATGACATTTCGACAAATTAATCAACTGTTAGATGTATAGATATTTATGAATAAATCATTTCTACAATTTTTCAATATTGTAAAGACATTCATAATTGTGATTTTATCATTTATGAACATGAAATGTTCAGGTTTAACAGATTTGGTTCATCCATTGATTTGATCTAATTTAATACCTTAACGATTAGCAATCTATAATAAAATTTTCAAAAGTGATCTACTCATGCATACCTGAATATTTAATGGTTAATTTGTCGAAATGTAATTGAAAAATAGATTTCACAACTGTTGATTAGAAAGTCTTCATGAAGTTTTTATTCTAAAAATCCTCGGTGGATCATAATGTGGTGAAAACAGTATAATACTAGTACTAGTAACTTCAATTAAAAAAAAAGAAAGAGAACCTCCAAATTAATAAACAAGGGAAAAGCACTCGATGATTGCATAGCCATCCTTGATTCCTTTCCATACCTTACTGCTCATCATTATAAAATAATTCGAGTAAGATTTCAGGTGCAAATATAGGTACCCAGACTCCTTTTAAAATAGATAATTTATTGAATCTTCTTTATATATAGTTGTGATCCTTAAATGATAAACAATTAACTAAAGGATTGCTTGGAGAGCAAATCTTGGGTTTGTTTCTTTGTTTTAAGGTTTTTTATTGTCTTTTATGTAACAGCACAATCAGCTACCTAATTAATTATAGTTCTTCTCTCAAATTGAATCATGCAATGTGTGTTTAAGGGTTGAAATAGAAGTTCGTAAGCCAAAGTGAAGGTGAAAGATTTGATGTCTGACCTTGTACCTTGTAAGGTATACGCTATAGCTGTCTGAGGTTATATATTCCAGCCATTGACGGTTCCATCTCACCATTTCAACTAATTTCTTTTTTTTTTTTTTTTTTTTTCTTTCTAAAAATTAATCTACTTTTGTGAGTTTGTCACTTCCCACAAGACAAAGAAAAACCCTAATTGTAATATGTTTAATGTGATACGTTGTGACAGAATTAAAAGAACATTCATACTTGAAATCCAAGATAAAATAATAACAAGAGATTAGGGTTTTGCGTGTTTTAGCATCACCATAACATCATTATTATGTTAACAATTCCTGGATTATGTGATTTGATTTGATATTTACCCACTTAATTGTTACTGTATAACGTATAAGATTAAATCCATTATTAATGTGAAGAGTTTTTCTATTAGAACCTCCAAATTTGCTCACTTGACCTCTATGCTTTTTATACCTCCTATCAAATTTTCAAATACTAAATTTACTCATTAAACCTCACTAAAGTTCCTCAAATAACCTCACTCATATAATTAATTTACAAACAAACTAAGATCTTTATAATAAAATACTTAGTCATTTCAATGATTTAATTACTCTATAAATCTTAATTATATTTCCATTTCTTAATCAGACAACATAAATCTCTTATCCAATAAAAAAAAATCAAACACAAGGTATTGAGTTTTAAAAATTAATAAAAATAAAATAACATGAACTATTATGTGATTTTTTTTATTTACTTTTTCTTTTTTGGCTGTTCAAAAAAATAAAGATTAATCATTTTTTCTTAATGTTTCTCTATTTTCTGTAACTCATGATTAATTATTTAAATATTTTTTATTTATTTTTATTTGCTAGCTCTTTTTTTTTTTTTTTCTTTTTACAAATATAATGGATAGATTTAGATTTAGGGCATAATACAATTTATTTTGTTCTCCCTAACCAATATGCGTTCAATATACATATCATACATTTTTATCTTAATCATAGTTTTATTTCTTAACATATATATATATATATATATATATATATATATATATGAATGCTTTAATGAGTATGTAGTGAAATTGGAAAATGAAAATAAATAGGGAAAATAATAAAGAATGCAATCTAATATTATTGAATTGGAAAGTCTAGAGAAAATAAATATAACCATTTTTTTTTGTATAATTATTGTCCTTAATAGTCATTTTATAGTAGGTTATATATGTCATTTAATAATTCATAATAGAGTGAGGTCAAGTGAGCAGATTTGGAGGTCCCAATAAAAACTCCCTAATGTGAATCACACTGGGATTATAATAGTGAATATAACATATTTAATTTCTGGTATATTAATCTATTTATCCATAATTAATGTGTATCACACTCGGATTATAACAGTAAAGACAACAAACAGACGATGTATGATACTGTGATAATAAAGTTTCTTAAATTTTTGACCAAAACAAAAAAAAGTTTCTTAAATTTTACTCTTTACAGTTGGCTCTTGAACTCCTAAAAGTGCACCAATTTAAACCATAGTTAGTAATTTTTCATATGATACGCGAATAAAACACGTACTTACATATTTTTTTAAAATACTTCCGTACTTCATAATTTTGAAAGAGACTCGTTAAATTTCCAGTATTTTTGAAGCCAAAAGCATTATGCACATACTATAATACGATTTTACGATTTTTTCGATATTTTACACATGTTATTAAATATAAATTAATGTTTTTAATTAAAAATTTTAATTATTTAATTAATTAAAAATATTTTACCAAACTTTTCTATTAACTATTTGAAAAAAAATATTCGAATTAATACACGTACATATTTGACGAATAATATATACGTCCCATTTTTTTAATAACTATGGTTTAAACTACGCATGATTAGTTGATGGATTCAGAACCACAAATACTGGAAAGTGGAAACAGATCGAGATGCAATGTGATATATATCGATGGAAATCGATGTTGGAAGAGTGGATCACCACATTGGGCATCAGTGCATTACTAATTTATTATCCCGAGAAGTTGCTGGGTCATATGACGCAAGCGTGTTATGGGTCCCTTTCGGCTGATCGAGATGTAGTGTACGTGATATTACTGTGCTCTGTTAACGTCCAACTTCCGAAATAAAGTCGATGATCTATCACATTAATGGATCACCGGCCAAAATGCACGTGTTCTGCTAATGTCCAACTTCCAAAATAAAGTCGATGATCTATCATATTAATGGCTCACCGGTCAATACCCGAAGAGGCACGTGAGACGGTAAAGTATGCAAGTGTGCGATAGCTATAGGGTATTAGGGTTTGTCTGGAACATACTTTCAAAAATCAATGAAACTAGCCAAAAGAAAGAGAAATGGAAAAGGAATAAAAAGAAGATAGAAATAGAGTTTTGGAAACACGTCAGGGTCTGTTCGGTAATGTTTTTAAAAAATAATTTTTTAAAAATAATTTTTATAAACAAAAATAAGAAAATGGGATGATATTTTTAAAATTTGAAAATATGTTCGGTAGTTGAGTGAGAAAACATATTCTCCATATTTTTTAAATTGGGGGTGAAGAAAAAAGTGATAACATCAAATTAGTATTTTCAGTTTATATAAGTAAAAGTTGAAAATATTTTTTTATTTTTCTCATTTTGTGAAATAGGTCACCAAACATACATGCTCATCCTATTTTCATTTTCAAAAATGAAAATACAGGCATAAAAATGTTACCGAACGCCCCTTTAATTTTTTAATTTTCAATTACATTGTGAATCATAATTTTGAACATAACGGTAACAGTCTTTTACATATTACATAATCTAGCTAACATCAAATTTTTAGTCTTTAGAAAAAATGATTTAAACTCGAGATCTCATCCGATATTGCACATATATGTCATTAAACCAAGAATACGTTGGTTATGTAATCTAGAAATATTAATTCGAAGAAACAAATTCTAAGTACTAGCTTTTTTGTTTATTGCTGACCTCTTTGTTGTCGCATGTTATTGCTATTTTAAAACAAAACAAAAAAGTAAATGAAACTAAATTGGCGTATGTTGTGGCTCATCAACCACACGCTACGCAGACTCGTCGCTGACGGAGCGGGGACCCTATGGATCCAAGTTTAGACCACCGCCTCCTTGCAAGCATGCAGGAGCACTAGAAGGTGCTTGGCGGCCTTGTCTAAATCTATAACGCACTTAGAATCCAGCCAGAGGAAGTTTTCTGCTCCACTATCCTTGGCAGCCTCCGTCAGCAAGTCCTTAAACTCTTGAGTCTGCTTGAAGGCATCGACAGCAGCAACACTAACTCTCTTATTCTCCACCTCCGCCATTAGCACTTTTGGCTTGGCTTTGGCCGCTAGCTGCTCTTTCAAGCCGAACACTTCCCAGTTTAGCTGTGACATCCTTGTATTTCGCTCAACATCCCTGGAAACCGCTGCATCTAGCTTCCCTTCTACATCCAATAAGTCCACCTCCGCCTTCGCCAGCCGATGATCGGTGTCAGTAAACACTTTCTTTTGCTCTGCTAGGACGCGACGAAGGACATTGACCTCCCCTTGAAGACGAACCTCAGCAGCAGATGGCCTTGTTGGCTATAGGAACATGTTGTTCAGCCTCGCCGCTAGCCGCCCAAAGGCAAAACAAAATGAAGATTGTTGTAGAGGGGTGGGCCGCACGGCTCCATCTAAGCTTCCAAACTTGAGGCACTCGCAGATATGGAAGAGAAACTCTTGTTCCTCCGCCAGCAAAAAGGGAGCAAACTGCTCAAAAGAATCTAACGCCAACGGTGTGTCCTTCCCACTGGCGGCAACAGTAACAACATGAACTTCTTTCTTCGTTTTCTTCTGCAGGCGGTGGGCAAGCGGAATCTCATCCATAGGTTTTGATCCATCCCTTTGGATCATTCTGCCTCGGCCGTTTCTCCAACATACCCCCCCTTGGGGCCACCAGCGACACTTGTTTTGGCCCCTAGCGGAACATCCGCAACCACTTGCTAAACAACTGAACTCCCACCAGCCCTTAGTTTCCCTATCCCCACCCCCTTCTCCTTTTGGGGCTGACCTCTTTAGCACATGCCAACTGTTCTTTCCACCACCTTCTCTTGGTTGTCGCCAAAGCAATTTCTGCCAACTGCTCCCTTTTCTGAAACGGGAGCAACGGGGCACACCACTGTCTCCCTAGCCGGCGCCAATGTTCTAAACAAAGGCCTAGCCGCCTAGGCACTAGGCGGTAAGGAACCGATCGGATTTTGGCCTAAGTGTTGCCCTTAGGTGCTAGGCTACTAGGCGGGATAGGCGATGCCACTTGGGCAGTGCTAGGCGGGGACGAGGGTGTATATTTTGACTATTTTTATATTTAAAATTAATTTTTAGACTTCAAATATTTTTATTTATATTATTATAAGTCATAAAATAATTTAAACTTTTTTAAAAAATAAAAACCGCCTAGTCCCCAGTCCCCACCTAGGCCCCTAGGCTTTAGTTCCCGGCTCACCGCCCGACTAGTGCCTAGAGTTTTTGCAAACCTTGACTGGCGCTAGTTGCGAGTGGTGCAACATTTCAAGGATACTCTCCTCTTCTGAAGGAGTGACCTCCTTGGTCTACGGGTCCACCACCTTTTTTTGTGCCTTCACACCCTCGCTTATCATGCAGCGAAGATAGTCTTGTAGCTTCGTCTTATCCATCGCCTTCTTGAAAGCATCTCGACTCTTTCAGTTATTGGGCACATGATCCAAAAAAAAAAAAACATACAAGGCGTCGATTATCAACAAAAGGACAACAATACTTTACAAAATCTAGCCCACCACCAGAGTACAAAGCATACCAGGATAGCAGCTCAATTTCAACTCAACAAAAAGATCCAAACCCCTCAGCAGGCGGTTATTAAGTAGATTCCGATCCGCCAACAACCAAGCACTAGTGCAATGTGGCAATGCACCTTGTTCGTCAACTCGTACTACAACCTCCATAGAAAAAAGAAAAAAAAGAAAACAGAGGCACACGTCAGCAAACATAGACACAAGCTATTAAAAGTACAGAAGCACAAGACACTACATTAACCTTGTAGGGGTTGAAACTTAGATTTTATCTTAAAAGTTGGTGGCTTTTTATTCACCGTCGCATCGTACTCCCAACCCTCAGTAGCGATACAGACTGTCTTCGGTCAAAACGACATTGAATCCGATGGATTCTCCAACAACTTCGGTGATTGATTGCTACGGGTTTGATTCACCTACCCGTTGCTTCCGCCTCTCTTGACGTAGACAAGCTCATAGAAGTAGAGCACTTCCACTGCCGTCGAGCCCTCACATTCGGATAATCACCACAGCTAATTCAATGACATCAAGACCTTCCACATGTTCGAACACACTTGCCCAAACGCAATCCCAAACTCACAAAGCAAGATCTGAAGGTTTAGCAGTAGCAAAAACCTAACCCCCTCGTGGAAAACAACCTCGTGAACGGCAGCATAACCCGCCATTAGAAACGAAGCTTTCTCGTCCTTTTCTAGCAGCCATAACTTCACCGTGCCCGGAAGCTTGAACACCCGCTTCATCTTGATAATAGTGGTCGGCGTCATTGAACCTTGCGTTTCGTCGGCGTCGGTACCATCAAGCAACACCCACAAGGCCCCGCCGCTAAACTCTCCGTCAGATCCCTCTTCCTCATCATAGGAACCACTAGTGGCACTATTACGTTTGGCGGCAGCCTCATCTCCTGCAGCTAAAGTTTCTGTGTGTCCCGTCTGACGTGAAGCGTTTCCACTCATATCCGCATGAATCATCTATAACGGCTCAATGTCTAGCGGTTCGTGCAGTGAGATTCCTTTAGGGGCAGACAGACCCAGGGAGTCAATAAAAATTCTATCGAGAGCGTCAAGCAACACGTTAGACCCAGAATCCTTACTACTCTAGATCTCTATAACGTTTGGCATCCCAAACACCCTAAAACCCAAAATGTAAGTTTCAAATAGATATACATTATCCCTGTGTTAGAGTCTATTCAAGAACACGAAACCCACAAGCCCAGAAACCCAGATTCATGCAACACCTAACCATCCAACAAGGCCACCCACCTATCACCCAAACACACATTTGTTTTCTAACCCATCATAAACCCTTTCGTAAACTTCAGCAAACATATAGCATCAGAAACACAATTCAAGTCCAAAACCAAACAAAAAGTCAAAAATCAAAGTACAAAGGGGAGCAAAATCACCAACCTCGATTACACGAAGCACTGAGACTTGTTATATGTCGCAGAACCTCGGACTGGTCTCTCTTAATCTTCTCCTTGTTTAAAATCGGACATTTGCTTCCAACTCGGTTTCTCTGGTACGACTTCTTTGTTGCAGTTTCTCAAAGGTTGAAGATGATGGTGAAAATTTGAAGTGTCAGTCAAAGTGAATAGCTCTCTAGTTCCTACCTCTTTTATGTTAACACCCGCTGAACCTCAGCGGTCCATCGAAAAGGTGACACCCCATGAAGACGACACATGCCCTAATACCCCATTAACTATCCAGGTTAACTGAGGCGTCGCCTCGGTTACGCAATCAATAATTACTGGCATTTATGATAAAAAGACGGGAGTGTTGAGGAGACGTCTACTTACACGCCAAACCAATCAACAGTGGACGCGAGGCATTGTGTTGTCAGAGGTGATCCTCATCCATTACAACCGTCAATTTAAAATTTAAAGGCAAGTAAGTCACCGTTAAGGGCAACACCGCTAGCAGAATTTCTCACTTTCAAAATTTTCAAGGCGAGTAAGTCTCCGCTAAGCGCAACACCACTAGTGAAACTTCTCACTTTCAAACCTTTCAAAGGGAGTAAGTCTCCGCTAAGTGGAACACCACTAGCGGAACTTCTCACTTTCAAAACTTTCAAAGCCAGTAAGTCTCCGCTAAGCGCAACACCGCTAGCGGAACTTCTCACTTTCAAAACTTTCAAGGCGCGTAAGCCTCAGCTATGCGCAACTCGGCTAGCAGAACTTCTCATTTCTTTAATCAACCACAAGCGGTAAGGCAATGCTTCATAATGACAATAACCGCTATGCGACATTACAATCAAGCATTTCTCCTTCGGAAAAGTGTAAAGGGACAGGTCAACAACGTCTACGATGATCGTTGATAAGGTGGTTGACCCCCGACACTTGGGTATCAAAGATTAGGGTCACTACCTAACGCCCACTGCTTCGAGCAGCTCCCTTCATCAAACAATTATCCGGCTAAATGAAGACCTACTTAGCCGGGGAGTGGGGAACTCCCTGGGGGGCCTAGCAAGGGCCCACCTGAAAGGGAATGAAGCGTTTTCTTAGAACAAGTCCATAGTTGACAATGGCTTACGCTAATTATGCTTGACAAGACTAGCAGAACCAACCCTTCAAACAGCTTGGCGACTCCCCAACCAAGAAAGCCCTCCTTGATTGGGCACTTGGGGGACTTGTACTTAAATAAGCATTTGCCTAAGCATAATTAGTTACAATGGGCCATGCCCATACTGCCGCCAGTGGCACTAGCACCGTCAAGGGTGGTTACCTTTGAGAACACAGTCAGACGGGCTATCGCCTGAGCTCAGGCCCAAGCCAAAATCACCACTGACGCACCGCCACGTGCCCTGGCAAGGTCATCTTGCTGAAGTACCAAAACCTGTAACCTGATGCACATCAGTCCCACATCAAAGATCAGGAAGATATCAGTCTCTCATTCACCTATAAAAGGTTCATTCCTCTCTCCTCATTGATTACACATTTATTGCTTACCTGATGTTACTCTGTCAACATAAATATATTGACTGACTTAGGCATCCGAGTAGAGAAGACCGCCAACCGCGGTCTCCCCTCTGACGCCCTTTGTATTTCACTTGACAGGTGACACTAGCGCTACAATCCTTTCAGTAGCAGTCTGAGCTAGGACCAGCGTTAACGAGATTTGGCTACCTCCATACATCCAGCATTAACACAGTCCATGGTAGTTGAGCACCAATGAATGAATTTTGTCCTAATCATAATCTCAATCGATCACAATAAAATTATTTTGGTTAGAAGTTGCTTCATGGTAATGTCTAAAATTTAGCGGTAGCCAAATCTCGTTAACGCTGTTCTAACTCGGACCGTTACTGAAAGGATTGTAGCGCTAGTAGCCTAGTATCATCTGGCTAGTATCATCTGTCAAGTAAAATGCATAGGGCGTTAGAGAAGAGACCGTGGTTGGCAGTCTTCTCTATTCCAATGCCTAAGTCAGTCAATGTATTTATGTTGACAAAGTAACGCTAGGTTAGTAATTAATGTGTAGTAAATGTGACAGGACCCGCCCCGGATTTTACCCCAAAATCCGAAGTAGCCCTGCAGGGCCCACCTTAGAAGAAATTCTACCAAAAATTTGGCGGAACGTCCTCTAAAATGGACTACCCAAAACCTGTAGAAAAACATTTACACTTCTAAATCAATTCATCCTTATGCTCCTGGAGTCACCCTGCTCCCCAAATCAACATCATCCCAATTCACATAACACAAAACACAACTTAAATAACATTAATTCCTCAGGTGATCAGAGCAATTCTAATAGCAAGGGTAGTCAAGGAAAACCTAAAACAAAGAAAAACGCAGAAGCCATGCTGTTGACTATGCCTCAACTCCAATATACGCCCGACCTCAACTAATTTCGCCTGCAAACTGGGCATTTGAAACCGAAGGGCCCAGGGGAAAGTAATTGCAAAACACATTAGAGTGAGTGGACAAAATAAACAAATAAATGAATAATTTTAAAGAAAGAAGCTGTATTACTTTCCCACGAATTTAGATTCGAAAAACTTCGATGCATGCAACTTTATAAAACGTATGTGTTTAAAACTCGGAGTCTCGTGAAAACATACCAGTCCTCGCTGGCTAAAAGAATCGGACTAGCCCCCGCTAGTCAAGTAACCAATAAAAGGATATGGGGAAGAGATGTCACCATACGGGTAAAGGAGCCCCTTAGGCTCTACCTACCCTCGACTGCCACTCACACATAGATTGTGTGAGGAGGAGAACTAACAACCTCGACTGCCACTCACGTGAGGAGGAGGATAAGCTACCTCAACTGCCACTCACAAACACAAAGTAAGTGAGGAGGAGACCTAATCAAATGACCCGAGTATGGTGAGGAAAAACAATCGAAAACCAGTAAATCCATAAAACTTCCCCAATATCTACCGAGAAAATAAATATTCCAATGACGTGACCCCGCACGCCAAAATATTCTCAAATCCGTAACCAAAACCGGAAATTAGTATAAGCAAATCCGATTTCCAAAAATCTTTCAAAATCTCCAAGAAACAAACCAAATCCAAAATCATTAATTAGGCATTCCCAATGCCAAAACCGAAAGTCAATAAATAAATGAGAAATCCAACTCCATCGAAACTCATCTCGAAAATCTTCTAAGCACTTAAATCGGCGATTAGAAATATACTTAATTCCGGAAATTACCTCGGAAATAAGTAATTCGTCAAATAATATTATAAATCATGACCAACCTTTGAAACTCATTATTGAAAGCAAAACCACGAGATAAACCGAAATCAAATTCCGAAAATCAATTCATTTGCTCAAAATGTAATATGATTAATAACTAGAGCATTATTTTAAGAAATAAATGCATGCATCATTATTTAAAAACAAAAGTCCACTCACAGTATTGGTTGGCGACCACGCAAACGAGTTCCTTCGTCAAGCGGTAGTTCAATATATCGTCCTGTACACATGTACTCTTCTATAAACGACAATTCGAATAAATAATTACGAACCTAAACGAAACCTCGAAAATCCCTATCTCCATTACTTCTCAAATTCAACCCAAATCACACCCACAACACCAATTCCTTAATTGCATATTCCACAACGAAAACAAGGAAAATCCGACGATCGGATTTTCCCACAATGAAATCACAAAATTCCGAACTTCGGAAAACCACAAACAATTCCAAACTCCTCCAAAATTCACCAAACTTCACATACAAGCTCTACAACATTACTACAATTTAATGGGCTAAAAACTGGAATTAAAATACTGCTCTACACGCCTCCACGTGCCACCAACAGTGGCAGCGCGTGGGCCCCACGCGCCGGTGGCCACCACCTCCGATGGCCACCAAATTTTGGCAGCAGCAACATCACAACAGACCCAACAATTTTCTCAACTACAACACATTCCAATTTTACCTTGAAATAGTCGAATCCGACCGGTGAAGAAAAACCCAGAAAACTCAAGAACCCTAGGATCGGGTTTTGATCAATTCTCCCTCTACACTGCAAATCGTGGCTCAAGGCTAGAGGGGAAATGATCCTTTGCAAAAACCGCACCTTCGACGCCGGTTTGGTGGCCGGAGAAGGCCGGAATCGGAAGAATTGCCGGAAAACCCCAATCTGCTACAGTTTGCTTCTCGTCGTCGATTCTCGCTTCTCCGGCCAAATTGCCGTGACCCACGGGTACTAGCGTGTAGAGGGGGAGTAGGCGCGCCAGTGATGATCTGTGACTCGTCCCCAGGTGGCCGAACGGCGGGAAATCGAGAGGAGGAAGATAGAGGCCGAAAGGGAAAGAGGGAGAGCTCGGGGGAAAGAGAGAGAAAGGGTGGGTTTCCGGATTTGGAAACCTACCACAGTAAAATTCCAATATATATATAAATTTACCATGAACAGTAACTTCCACATTTTAGGCCATAACTTTCACATGCGAACTACAATCTTTACGTACCACATATGCACGCGCTCGGTTTAACGTCCTCTACAATTTTCATGAAGAACATTTTCTCAAATTTGGACCCGACCAAAGAGTCAACTTTTAGGGCCACTAAAAGTATCGAAACGACAATAAAAGTAAAAGTAAAGGTCGTTTACCGTTCAAATGACTAGTAAAACAGTAAATTCAGGTTCGGGACGTTATAAAATGAGGAGAGGGGAGTAGACTTTTTATAGGTGAGGGAGAGATTGATCTGTTCCTTGCTTTCGATGTGGGACTGATGTGCATCAGCTTACAATTTCTGATACTTCATTGAGGTGATCTTGGCATGGCACATGGCACTCTTAAATGGTGATCTCGGGCTAAGCCAGAGCTCCGGTGATAACCTGTCTGGCGGTGTTTCCGTATGTAACACCTTTGACGGTGTTGGTGCCGCTGACGACAATATGAGCATGGCTCTTTATAGCTAATTATGCTTAGGCAAATGCTTATGTAAGTACACTTCAGAGCATTACATATGTAATGTACGATGTACCAAGAGTCCAAGACATACCCAACACGTTTCCATTTTTTCCTGTTTCAATTATTAAATGAGGATTGGGCGAGATTACTTAGGAGTTTATGTCTCCTACTCAGAAAGAAATCACCTATCCCCAAACTCCCTATCCCAACCCTGTCCCACGAATAAGAATTCGACACGTAATACCTAGCTTAACACCCCACTAACACTCCATAAAATCTGTTAAATCTTACTAAAAAATAAATAATAAAGTCTTAGAAAACTTCTAAGATCCAAGAACACATCTTCCAACATTCCCAGTACTCGGGCACCAATTTCCATTCCAACTCAGTCCCACCTTTCCTTAATCCTTCCCTAACTTGCCCCAAATACTCCCCCAGCTTCACATTCCCATCCTTCAAATCAAACCCAGTTTCCTTCTTCATCGAGTCACCGAAATTCAACCAAAACTACTCCGAACCGCGGTATATAGATCGAGTCAGACTTATCCAGGAAAACCCATCAGACCCATTTGGGTTTGCAGAGGCTTTAACACGAAAGTTTGAAATTTCAGGTCTTTGCTTTGTCAAGAGTTTGAAGAGAACGGTTTTGGGGGTTGATTGGGTGAGTGGAGTTGAAGAACAGAGGAGTGAGTTTGGGCTTTTAGGGACTAGGGAGTATTAGATCCATTTTGTGGTGTGCACAGGGGAACCAATGCATCCTATCAGGTTGAAACATGGCTCACTCTTCAATTGAATTAGGAAAAATTCATAGTCGGAAAAGAAAAGGCAAAGGAGATGGTTGAAAGAGCGGTGGAGTGGAGTATGTGAGAGGAGCAGACGGTGGTGGGCGGTGAAGGCTTCAGGCATCGAAACTGAATCCAAACGATCCAATTATAATTTGATCACCTCGATCCTTTCTTCACTATCAAACCCGTGTCAGATTTTTAACAACTATAATTATTTCTATCTAAAGGTGACTTCCGAAGAAGGAGGATGGTTTGATTTGTTGTTTCTTTGATTTTGATATGGAAAAAGAGGACACGAAGAGGCAACATAGATAATCTTCGTAATGTTAAAGTAAAATGACAATTGGAATTGGAATTGGTCTACTCATTTCATTTCATAGTCCCTTTATATAGGGATACAATTACAACGGAAATATTAATTACATTAAATACATTGAATGCTGATTGATCTATAATTGTGCTGATTGATGGTAATCGCTGATTCCTTGATTCCCTCTTCGTCAGTCGCTTTGACGAAGGCACACAATATGTTTTTCTTTTAACACGTAATTCATTTTTTTGTTTCAGTTAATTTTCATTTTAAAATTTTTAATATAAAATAATAATAAATTTAACAGAGTTAATGTTTGTTAAGTGAGAGAACATGTGTCAAATAGTGGAGTATGTAACAGAATTGGGATAGGGAGTTTGGGGACAGGTGATTTCATCCCCTCCTACTCTTAAAAGAAAGAAATTAGCGGCGAAGGAATAGGAGTTGCATCCAGGTCCAAAGGGTTCAATTAAGGCCACGAGCAATTTTAAATCTTTAACTCTGGCGGGTGATAGGTAACTTTCGATCGTTTTATAAAAATGGCCGGCCGGAAAGTTTGACTAATGAAACGGAGCTAAAATGAATGTAGAGGCATATATAGCCCATGTGGATTAATCAAAGCTAGATATCGCTTAATCCCAACAGTGATATACGTAAATGCTAGACATGTAATCTTCTGGAGAGCGGTAGACTTTGATATGTATAACAGTATAAGAACATTTTCATTTTCAAATTTGTGGACTTCATTCATACTTGTTGAAGGTTGAATATATGATACCTAACCTATATGACTATATGGAGCAAGTTTATCTTTATACAAATCATATACTCGGGGTTCCCTCTGGAGTGGCGGCTAACCATTCCATTTTTGGGGGTAATTTTAATAATTTTATCAACAAAATAAAGCATCTTCAACAACTCGTCATTTTAAAATAAGTTTAAAATTTAATTAATTTTGAGATAATTTACTACTCCAAATATGACACCTAAATGAAAGCCAAAATTAACTTTTGTCAAATTCTATAATTATATTGAGCGAGATGAGAGAGAAAATTACAAAACCTCAAATTCTATAATGATCTTTTTGTGGGAGAGTGCCCTCATTCCAGCGCCAATTTGTGTTTGGTCAATTTGTGTGTTGGAATTGCATGGGTAGTCAAACCACTAACTACCTAATTCACTACACAACAATCTATAGTATACAATTAGCGCTGCGTTCGACGTTGTTGCTCTTGCATTTTTAATTCTTAATTTGTATTTCATATGCAATTTTCCCCACTTTTTCCTTTTGCATTTTTTATTTCTTTATTGATGTTTTTTGACATCGATTCGTTGTAATCTCCCAATTTCAATTAACGGCTAACCTCATTTTACTCCAAAAAAAAAGATTTTATTTTTATTTTTTTAAACCTATTATTTGAGCTCTAATTAGTAATTTATAAAACTAAATATAAAACTATTTATTTATTCTGAAGGTTAAAAACAAAAATTAAGGAAGAACGACCATCTGTATCAAATGAAGCTAAGGAGTACATCGGGGGATGCACTAGCATCGGGAATAAAAATAATGAAACATAACAAGATGCACAAGGCATCTAAAATAAAAAGTAACCGGAGTGTGACTAGTTGCTGAAAGGCATTGCTGCACTGCATATGTAACTTGAGTGATATAAATGTAATAATTGTAACCGTAACCAATGAAATGAACACCTGAGAGAGGTGATTTGCTCACCGAGATATTGAAAGCAATCGACAGTGCTAGAAACCTATACGTTAGCAGATGAACTCTCAAAAACCAGAACCAATACCATAACAAAATAAGCAGTTGAGTTGCATCCAAGATCCAGATTTTGCGACCGAACCCTAACTACAGATCTAAATCGTGCCTGAATCAGCATAGTACCACCACCAACTATACCTGTTGAGTCACAAATTACTTACGCAATTGTGCCCCATAATTATGAAAATTGATTTGTCTTCCACTCTATTTTACCCTTTTTAATCCATTTCCTTTTATTTGTAGGAAACCTTGCATTGAGAATAAAATGACCATTTGAGGCTTGAAATGCGGAGATTTGAAGCTAGGAGAAGAAGACACGGAGATTAGAAGAAAATTGCAAATTGACTTTTCCGGCGAACTTTCCGGCGACTTTTCCGGCAAACTTTTCCGGCGAGCCACCACTCATGGAGGGTTTTTTCTTCAGCAAAGGAGGACCATGGTTGTGAAAATATCCCATCACTTAAAATTCAAATATCTCCCTACACCTTGTCCTTTTGTCACCTTGCCTATTTGGGACCATTTGGGGGACAATGTGTAAGAGCATCTCTTGCACACTTTGGGACCAAGGAGGACACACATAGCTGATCAAGGGGAGGCCAAAGGGATTTATTCAACATTCTTGACTCCATTCAATTTTCTTCATCCTATCCAAGATCCACTTTTCTCTCTAGAGAAGACACCACCATTTCCACCACTAAAACCACCATCTCCACCTCTAAAACCTCCATTTCCACCACTACATCCTCCATTTCCTTCACCACTCAACACCACAACTCATCTTAGAGATCCCAAGTTTCACTATTCTCACTAATATCAAGAGCTTGGAGCAAAGAGAAGGAGGTGACTACCACCACATCATGTTCTTGGAGACCCATCTCCACCACCTCTTCCGGTCTTACCATGTTCACAAGGCTTTGAGTCACTCCTCACCCCTATCAAGAAGAAGAAACAAATTGGAGGATTGCTCAAGGGAGCACTTGTTGACATGGGAGCTTGCTTTGGAAGTTCAAAGAAGGTAAACAAGGGAGATGGTTGTCTCAAGAAGCCCCCTTGAATGAATGAAGAATCAACGGACCGGCTAGAAGTCCTTAAAGCAAAGCCCTACTTGGAGGTAGCCAAGCTCATAATGCAAGTGAAAGAAGAGGAAAACCCTTGGAACCATTCTTGAAGAAATGACACCATTAAAGTTTAGCTTGGAAGGCAAGGGCTTAAAGCCTTGCATGTTGGTGATTGTTGGTGAATTGAATGAATTTCATGGTCTACAAGGGGGAGCATTCCTAAACCTTTTTCTTGCTTTATGTACTTCATTGTGTTTAAATTCCGGTCACTTCTTTGTTTTTGTGATAGTTTGCATGCTCCTTACCATGCTTGACTCTTTCATTGCAAAACTTTCAAGAAAACACTTTTTAACATTGAGGACAATGTTAAGTTCAAGTGTGGGGGGAAGGTCTAGTTTAAATTCAATAAATTCAAATTGTTAAAAAAAAAAAAAAAAAAATTATTTTAGCTTTTAGTTGTTTCTAGTTATTGTGTGTTTTGTTTGTGTTTAGTTCCTTCCAACTCCTATGATGAAACTTGAACTTGATTTGTAAAGGGATAGAAAGCATGTCTATGTCTTGTGAACTCAATTTTTCAAATAAAGGTTATGGGACTTATGTTTAACTTCATTGGTACCTTTGATTGTCAAGTTGATGCATTGAGATATGGTTGGCATGATGAGATTTGTGAGAACTATTTGCACCACAAATGTGAGTTTTGAGCCTAATAAAAGTGCATCCAATAGCTCTTAGCACTTTATTCTTCATGTGTGTTCCATCTTTTGTGAATTGTATCTCTAGAACTTGCTTTATATCTCTCAAAACTTTTGTCAAGCATGAATACATTGCGGAAATGATTGAGACAATAGGAATTCCACCATGGCCAAATAAGCTCTTGTCCTAAAAAGATGATTATCCTTAGATTGCCAATTTGTGCCTTTTGTTAGCCTTTCATTTCTTTGCACCACAAATGTCTTACCTTCTAGCTTAAACACTAGCCTTACCCTTTCTAAGTTTTCTTAGTGAGCAATGTGAGATTGTATATGTCAAGATGCTTCAAGAAACAAAGTTTGGGGGTACTTGAAAAGAAATAAGCGTGGGGGAGTATTATGTTTGTTGTGCATTTGTAATTTGTCTTTACATTTCAAGGAAAAAAAAAGAAAAAAAAAACAAAAAACAAAAAAAAAAAAAAAAAAAAAAAAGGAAAGAAAGAAAGAAAGAAAATCCAAAAAGAAAGTTTTTCTAGTTCAATAAATAGTTTTTAGTTTAAAGTTTGGGGGGATGGTTAAGAGAGTGAATCATATGAAGCATCTTAAGGTCTTAAGTTCGTAAAATCTCAATAAGGGAGTTGCTTGCTAAGTTGCTTGGAATTTGTGATTTCCTATCCACTTCATTTCTCTAACCCCTCGCCCTAAGCCTCATTACAACCTAATAAAAGTCCTTTTTGATCCAAGATGGTTTGTGCATGACCCATGGAGATGAGATTGAAAAGCAAGCATATGGCGGCATTTGCATGAGATTGTTTGAGTGATAGTGTAGCTAACCTTTAAACACTTGTGTGAAAATTAGAGTGAAAATCTAGTGAGTTTATGGTTAGCACGATTTTGTTGTGCAAGCTTGGTTTTGGTGCATCAAAGTGACAATCATGGCATGACATACATTCTACTCTAGCATTTGTCCCATAGCTTCATAAACTTTTGAGACATGACTTGATTTTCTAGCCTTGAGCATATTGTGTTCTTTGAGGATAATGTTGGAAGGATTAGGTTGTGTTAGTTTTGTTATGTTTCGGATTGGGGTTAATGCTTTTGCTTGAGGACAAGCAATATTCAAGTTTGGGGGTATTTGTTGAGTCACAAATTACTTACGCAATTGTGCCCCATAATTATGAAAATTGATTTGTCTTCCACTCTATTTTACCCTTTTTAATCCATTTCCTTTTATTTGTAGGAAACCTTGCATTGAGAATAAAATGACCATTTGAGGCTTGAAATGCGGAGATTTGAAGCTAGGAGAAGAAGACACGGAGATTAGAAGAAAATTGCAAATTGACTTTTCCGGCGAACTTTCCGGCGACTTTTCCGGCAAACTTTTCCGGCGAGCCACCACTCATGGAGGGTTTTTTCTTCAGCAAAGGAGGACCATGGTTGTGAAAATATCCCATCACTTAAAATTCAAATATCTCCCTACACCTTGTCCTTTTGTCACCTTGCCTATTTGGGACCATTTGGGGGACAATGTGTAAGAGCATCTCTTGCACACTTTGGGACCAAGGAGGACACACATAGCTGATCAAGGGGAGGCCAAAGGGATTTATTCAGCATTCTTGACTCCATTCAATTTTCTTCATCCTATCCAAGATCCACTTTTCTCTCTAGAGAAGACACCACCATTTCCACCACTAAAACCACCATCTCCACCTCTAAAACCTCCATTTCCACCACTACATCCTCCATTTCCTTCACCACTCAACACCACAACTCATCTTAGAGATCCCAAGTTTCACTATTCTCACTAATATCAAGAGCTTGGAGCAAGGAGAAGGAGGTGACTACCACCACATCATGTTCTTGGAGACCCATCTCCACCACCTCTTCCGGCATCATCAATAGTCACCCTTTACTCCCTATCTCTTTATGTATTTGATGTTTAATAGAATGTTGAAGCTTGTGTATCTAGCTATGTGTGAGTAGTGAACTAGTTGGGGCTAGGGTTGAAAGCCCTAGCCAAACTTGCTTGGATTGATGCTTTTGTTTATAAATTGATGCAAATTCATGTTGTCATTCTCACATGCTAAGTCAATAGTTGAATGCATTACTTAGACCTAATCAATTTGAGTTATGTGTTTGCCATGACATGAAGTTTTTCCTAGAGATTGATTACCTCTAGGCAAAAAGGGAGCATGAAAGCACACCATGTGTGCATGTGAGGGTAGTGAGCTAAAATCACCTAGAGATAGGATTGGTTTGCTTGCTTGGTTATCTAAACTCTAAGCTTTATGCATTTAGAGGCAAATGATTGAGACCTATCCGGTAATTGAATTTGTCTCTAGGTAGTTAGCTCTAGACTTATCCGGTTAGAGTTAATAAAATGAAAGGGGTTTAAGCCTTAGTAGTCCTATCCGGATGCTAAGAGGGTAGTTGGACAATTAGCTTTGCATCATTCATATTCAATTGCTTTAATGCTTGCAAGGGAGGCAAAAGGTGAAACCCGATGCCCTAACTCCCATCCATTTGATAACAACTTGTTTTGTTTAACTTAGTTTATATTACTTGCTTTCATTGTTTCAATTTGAATAGAAACCAATCTCAAAATCAAAATCAAATCTCTACACACCATCTTGCACATATTCACCATGAACTTTGGTTCACTTGTGAGCCTTTGTTTGTGATTGTATATTTGCATATTCTTCTAGTTTTTCCTTAGGTTTTCCCTAGCTAGGAAAGGATTTACCAATCCTCGTGGGTTCGACATCCTTACTTAATCCCCTATTCTATAACTTGTACCTCTTGCACTTGAGGGTGGCTTTAATGCTAACAATACCCTTCTAAAAATTCCAGCATGTCACCCGCTTGACCAAAGTCACCTCCACACTAAAGTCAAATCTGGTAAAACAGAAGTGACAGAAGCCTAAGCCCATCTGAAATTTCTTTGGGCACTCGAGCACAGACTCCTCATGCGCCGAACCGCCACGCCGTCAACACATGCTAGAAGAAAACAACCCGGGAGCCTATCAAATCAGAAGCAATCTGCACATCCTTAATTAGCACTATGCCAACAAACCCATCAGACGACAGACTTTGACTGTCGTCTGATATGAAGAAAATCTGTCGTCTATTAAGCTGATATTTGATTGGTGTTCAGACGACAGTCAATGCTCGACGTCAGAAGATGACTCAGACGACAGTCACCAAAAATATATCTGTCGTCTGAATGTAGCTCAGATATACACAAAATGGTAGTATATGTGGTTAAATATGATATCAGACGACAGTCAAATGTTGTTGTTGTTTAACTTTAGCAACAGACTTAAAAATAATTTTTTATTGTCTTAAAAAATATGAGACAACAATAAAGTGTCTACTGAATGTGTAGAATTTAGAAGTTTACTTTCAAAATCTGTTGTGTGAACTTCATTGACACAACATTTTCTTTCATTTATCTATTGTGTCTCTTATTCTAAAAGGACTTTTAATTGTCCTCTGATTGTGTGGATGCTTGAAATCTCTTTGTTATTTTTGATGTGTGTACTCCTTTCAAACCACAGTCGTTGATAACATTCTATTGTTTGATATTGTTTAAAAAGACATTTATATGTCGTCTGAATATGGAGATAGTTGATGTTTCATTGTTACGTCTGTTGTGAGAAAGTATCATACATCACAATATTCTGTCGTGGGAATGAGACTAAGACTATAGAAATTTATTTTTGTCTGTTGAATCTTCTTGTTTCAGACAACAGTATTTTGCCTGAATTCTGTTGTTGGACGTTCAATTGTTCCACATTTTTATATTGTGTGATTTGGTTTAAAACCACAGAATTTGGCTTCAATGTGCCATACCAGAACCTGGAAATAAACATAAACCACAGTATATACCCATACCATTCATTTAGAAAATGGTACCATATATTCATCAAATATCTGGAAATCACTAACATATCCACTGCAAATCATGTACTACCATTTCCATATTCCACCAATGTGCATCAACTGTTGAAAATAATCAACAGATTAAAATCCATGGAGGCTAAAAGTGACTAATCAGCTGCTAAGGTTAAAATGATCGATAATAGCAAAAGCTGATCATTTGGTTAGGCAAAAACCCTCCAATATCTAGCTATATAGGCATGTTGATGTCAATATGCACAAAAACAGACCCTAACTATTCATGTACGACAAACCTCCTAGCACGCACACTACATATCTGGAAACATGATAACATGCTTCGCCCATTCTGCCCGAACTTGATCAATGTCCTTTTCTGTGTAAACCAGATTTGTCCTTCTTTCCCACTGCAAAAAACAAAAACAAAAATCAAGACCCAAATCAAATCACTATCATATATCCCAATGATGAAAAAGTCATACTGAAACCATGAAATACAATCTGTTATGGTATCAAAAACACGTACTTTAGCTGCAAACTCCAAATTCTTATCTTCCACTATCTCCTTCATGTACCGCATGATCCAATACCCACAAGTCTTACTATCTTTCTGCTCCGGAATGCCCTGAAAAAAAAAACACCGTACCATATCAGAAGCACTTAAGAGTATAAAACCTTAGGTGATAAGACCCAAAAAAGGCAATTAACTTACAGCAAGATTTTTCCATTGAATGGTTTTCTTCCCTTTCTTATTCTTGTGTGCATTGTAGATTTTAATGGAGCTTGCAAATCAATAGCAGACCATATATCAGCATATATAATGCACAAACAACTCCTAGTTATCGACTTATACAGTGAAAAATCAGTCAACTCACTTGTCCAGAATTGTTTTCCATTCATCAGCGATGAGTCGCCTCTTTAATGGATCCATGAAGTGAATGGTTTCTTCAGCTGGATTCACAGCAGACAATGTCCAATGACCACTATATGCAATAAACAAAACTCATTATAAGTTTAAACTAGTTTATATAAAGCATTCACCAAAACGTAATATAACACAACATACTGCATAGTAATTCAGTTTACACAGCCTGAATTATATGGGACCAAATAAATTTGCCCAGACTTCCCATTTATGAACCGATTTGATACTAAGCGAGCTCGTTCGGTTGGATTTCCACAACCACTTGCACCCGTGTGAGCAGGGTCGACAAAAGCGACCATGTCATTCATCTTAGCCTTCTTCAACACACCTTGAAGGTAGCTACATCGACATTTCACAACATTTCAACTGATTTCACAAATGAAAAATCACAAAACCTAACAAATAATAGGAAACTTTAACGTGTTGCATTACCTCATGTAAAAAACAATGCAGCTGCCTGAAATTTCCAATAAGTGTGTCATAGCATAGATGTCCTTTCTAAAGACAAAGGCTTTATGTGGATGACCAAAAAGTTCTGGTCCAAAAGTGGCGTGGATGGTTGCCCCATTCCGCAATCCAATGTTTGCCCAAATGCATAAGTCCTTTAAAGGTGCAGGGAGATTCGATGGCAGGATTTGCAAGTCTTCCTTATCATCAAACATATCTTTCTGTGGCCTATTAGGAATTTTACGCTTTGGTTTTTTCTAATGTTGTAAAAATGAAGTTAGATTATATTCCATAATCACATATGCAGAAGTAAACACAAAGAAATTGAGTTACCTTCCCACCAGGTGCAGGGGCAATAACAAGGTTCCTCGGCCAAGCGACACAAGTCCCAATGGCATCCTTGACCTTCACTATCTCATCTTTTATGGGAAATGGCAGCAAAGCTTCAGGAACAATAGTTTCTGTGATAGAGACACGCAAATTCTCCTCTCCAAGTGGAACACCATGGATGGTTTGCTGTTTGGTCTCAAGGTCGACACTGATGACAGTTCCAATAGCCACCATGTTTTCCACCGTGTCAATGGCCAGTTTATACTTGGTCTCACCTAATTGTTCCTATACATGAAACAAATTAAATCCATACAGTTCTATATCCAAAAATCCATATCAGCATACCTACAAAGTTCAAGTATTTAGGCAAGCACGATATTTACCTCTTCACCATGTACTGGTGCCTCTAGTACAATGACATCTTCTCTAACTTCCTCTTCCAATATCGGGTTTAACCGTACCCTCTCATCACTGGGCTGCACAATTTCCTCTTCAACCTCGATGCTCACTTCATCTCTTAAAACCAACTTCTTCTTCACACCCTTCACCTCAGCTTCAATATTATCATGTGCAGCCTTCTCCGCAGCCTTCTCCCCATGGCGAGAACAACTCCCTTGTCCTGAACCAAGCTCATTAACTGCTGTGATAGGTTTGGGGGACTCAACAGGCAGCTCCTTCCCATCGACCTTCACTTCTAGCTTCGCAATCCTCTCAGTCCAATAAGCTCTCTCCTCAGCAAGTTTTCTATCCCTCTCCTCCTCCCATGCAGTTCTTTCCTTAGCTAACAAAACTTCCTTCTCCTCCTCTAGTATCTTCTTCAGCGATAACCTAGTCCTCTGTTCAAAAGTCATCTTTTGCCGTTTTGGCAAGTTGAAATATAAATCGGGCTTGACATTGCCACCAACACCTCTAACCCTACCTCTATGCTCCGGATTCCCCAATGCAAGAGTGAGCACATCATCAGACCCAGATGTGGCAATTTCCCCTTCAGCCTCCCTTTTCCTTAAATGTTCCTGATTCAAAATATCTGCGTTAAATGCTGCGATAGCATTACATCCATGCATATATAAATTAATATGAACTTGATGTCCATACTTACAATTTTTTCGGCTTTCTTCTCTACCTCAGGTTGTTTGAAGTTGCCATTTCTATCTTGCCGAGCCTTGATCCACATTGTAGCTCTATCAAGTTCTTGTAAAGGGACACTTTCAGACTTTGACAAATGAAAACACAATGAATTAGTTAATATTCTGTACATATCACCTCAGATTTAGTTGACTCGTCTAAATATAAAACTAACCAGTTCTTCCATTAAATTTGCATAACCTTTGCGTGACATACGATGAGGATATTTATTCTCCTTTCGCTTTGCAATTTGGGCTTCACGTATTTCCTGCAAACCATAACATAAGTAAATTAGAAACTGCAATGAATATTCATAGAGAGAGCACCTTCTGAAACCAAAAAACACAACAAATTTTATCAAATCAGTAACCTGGAAGGTAGCTGAAAGCCTATCAGCAACAAACTGGTGCCAAGTATCCTTCGTTATGCTTCGGTAATCATCTGGAGGATTTTCTAACAGTTCTGGTTCATCCATATAAGGGATGATGTACATGTTTGTTAACTTGCTCTTGAACTCTCTCCATTTAGTTGCAGCAGATGAAATCACCATTTTTTTAAGCTCTTTAGGCACCACAAATGCATCCTACATACATGTACAATAAACTAAGCTACTGTAATGCAAAGCTAATTAACATGTAGAATATATATAAACTAATCAAGCTGAAATATGGTCAGTAAGTACCTTTATAGATTCCCATATCTTTTCCTTTTCATCTAGATCCACTTCTCTCCAATCATTTATTGAGATAGGGATCTTCGTACGTGCCAACACCCCAATGTAAGACTGCATTTCTTTTGCAGCCTTACCAACAGGTTCTCCTTTTTCATTAAACTTCACAGTGAGCCTCTTTCCTCGGATAAGCCTGTTTTTAATGTGGCTCATCGTAACCATTCCTCGCTTCAGCAACTTCAATCCACCAGTTCTGTTTTCATCATCATCCTCCTCAGACTTCTTGGTCTTACTGGAAACAGACTTGTTCGTTGACTTGGTTGATGACACAACCCCGTTGGACTTAGCAGTTATAGTCATGCTAGTCCGAGACTTCTTGGGGGAGGCAGTCTTTTTGGTAGTCCGACCCTTCTTGGGAGAGGCAGCCTTTTTGGTAGTTCGACCCTTCTTGGGAGAGGCTGCTTTTTTGGTAGTTTTAGATATGGGATTGGCAGCCTTTTTGGTTGATGTCTCAGCCCCTTCAATTGCTAGAATTGGTGTTGCTGGTTTTGTCCTCGATCGTTTCATTGCCACAGCCTTAATCCTTAGAGCTATGGCTCTTGCAGAACTTGATGATCTAGTAGAAGGCGACATCATCTGAAACACATAACCCAAATGCATGTTGTTAGCTACATGTTAATACTATCATGATAAGATTCAGTTAATAGTTAAACAGAATATCAATAAAAATTAACTAAAGCAATAGTGTAACACGAAACAAATGGATGAAAGTGGTCTGTGTATATTATTCTTAAACTTGTAACCTACTTAACAAAGCAAGAAATCAAAACAAAGAAAAGCAGCCTATACTAATATCAGCCTATATAATTAGACACGTCGACCATCCTCATTCTCAACCCATATTCCTTCATCGCCATCTCGAATATAGGAGCTAGGCAGATCACCAACTACATCATCAAAGGTCTCAATCGATGGCATTGTAGGAATGAATGGGTGTTGTTCCAGTTCAATATCTTCCATCTCTTCATCATTACACCCTCCTTGGTAGTCTCTTTCCGGGCACCGCACTACCACTGACCATTGATCATCAAGGGGGTCTTGTATGTAGAAAATCTGTTTCACATGGGTAGCTAAGACAAACGGATCATTTAAATGCCCTACCCTATCAAGTTTAACCAAAGTAAACCCAAGTTCGTCTACTTTAACCCCCCTAGCTGACTTCACCCAATCACACATGAAGACGGGTATCCTAAACTTGTAGTAGTCCACCTCCCAAATTTGTTGTATCCTGCCGTAAAAGTCCATATCATCAGTTTTAGGGTTTTTATCCCTTGCACTAGCAACTTGCATTGCATCAGCAACCAAAAAAACCCCTCTATTTTGAACTGATCGTACTTTGTCACGCTCCGAAGTGTTAAAATCAACCCCATTCACATGGTAACCACCAAATGTAGGGACCTCCATTTTTGGTCCACCAGCCAGCCACCTAATGGTTTCAGGAACATCATTATCGGCAAATCTCATTTCATTTGCAACCTACAAATAAATTGACATGTCAAAAGTATGGAACCACACAAGTTTATTGAACTCGAAACTCAAAATTGAATAGACATTATACTACTGCAATGAGGTCGAAGATAAGTTATGTACCCTCTCCTTGAACCAACCAGCAAAGGTAAGGTTCTGTTTGTCCTTCAACCACTTCTTATTTTTTTTGAACCTTGGAAAACTCAACTTTAGGAATTCCATATGCTCTCTGCAATGGAAGAAAAACTAAGCAAATGAGCAACATAACTGAACACGCGTAAGGTGATATAGTACAAATGATCGAAAACAAAACATAAGTAAAATTATTACTTACTTGAAATAAGGGATTGCATCTTCAGTGTTCGTGCATACACATAGGTGGGCCATGTCAAGCTGCTTTCTGTCGACAGTAATGATGGTGGCGCCTGATAAAGGCTTGCAGCCATTTAAGAGCCCAAGTTTGGTTCTCCAAGGGATCCCAACAGTGGTAGCCTCTCTAGGAAGCATACGTTCCGAGCAAAACTCAACTGCCTCTTCTACAATGTAACACTCTGCAATGCACCATTCAGGAAATTGTCGATTTCTCACATATCCTTTGAACACTTTCATGTACCTCTCAAAAGGGTACATCCATCTAAAAAATACCGGACCACATAACTCGACTTCCCTAACAAGATGGACAGTTAGGTGAATCATTATGTCAAAAAATGATGGTGGAAAGAACTTCTCAAGCAGGCAAACTGTATCGACCAGGTCTGCTTGCATTTGTTGCAATTTTGAAACGTCGATCACTTTACTGCATATTGCTTTGAAGAATAGGCAAAACCGAATAATTGCGTACCTAACTGGTTTCTCCAAAATTGAACGTAATGCAACAGGGAGAAGAAGTTGCATTATAGTGTGGCAATCATGTGATTTAAGACCAGCAAGTCGTAAATCCTCCATTGACACCAGATTTCGTACATTGGATGAAAACCGAACTGGAACGGTCATATTGAAAAAGGAACTGCAAACAATCTTTCTCTCATCTAGGAACAAGTTCCAACTACCCAAAGGCAACTTGTCCCTTTTTGCAGTAGTTGTAGGCTTCAAATCAGACCGTATACCCATTTCGACCATGTCTAAACGAGCAGCAGCTCCATCCTTAGTCTTTCCAGAAATGTTCAACAGCGTACCAAGAATAGCATCACAACAATTCTTCTCAATGTGCATCACATCAAGATTATGTTTTACCGGAAGATGTTCCCAGTAATCAAGTTCGAAGAAAACAGACCTTTTTTTCCAGCAAGGTCTGTTTTCATCTTCAAGACCCTTATAAGGGGGAGGAGGGTTTTTCTTGCCAAATGGTCGATTTAGACCTTGAACTCTGGTCAACATCTCCTCTCCAGTTAATGGTGTAGGAGCTTCACCCTCCTCTATGGTGTTGTCGAAAGCAGCAGCTTGCTTTCTATAAGGATGATGTCGTGGCAGCCATCGTCGATGCCTTATGAATGCCATTTTTTTAGAGTGCTTCAACCTATAGGGTCTTGTCTGATCAACACATATTGGACAAGCATTGTATCCTTTCACAATGCTTCCCGATAAATTCCCATACGCGGGAAAATCGTTAATTGTCCATAATAGTATCGCCTTCAGTTTAAAATACTCTCCTCTTACAGCATCATATACTCTCTCAACCCCATCCCACAACACTTTCAAATCATCCACTAATGGCTGTAGATAGACGTCGATGTCATTTCCGGGTTGTTTGGGTCCAGAAATTAACATAGTCAACATCATGTACTTCCTCTTTATGCATAACCATGGAGGAAGGTTATAGGTGATAAGTATAACAGGCCAACATGAGTATTTGCTACTTAGAGAACTATGTGGATTAAACCCGTCTGATGAAAGCGCTAATCTAAGGTTCCTACTTTCTAGACCAAAGTCTGACCATTTTGTGTCAATCATTTTCCAAGTTGGGGAATCGGCTGGATGCCTCATCATTCCATCTTTCTTTCGATCATTGGCATGCCAAGTTAGCTCCTTAGCTGACACTTTCGATTGGAACATCCGTTTGAACCTTGGGATCGGAAGGAAGTACCACAATACCTTCCCCGGAACCCCTTCTTTCTCAGATTTGTCCTTTCCAAGTTTCCACCTTGATTCACCACAAGTTGGACAACTGGTCGCATCAGCATGGTGCAATCTGTACAAGATGCAGTCATTTGGACAAGCATGAATCTTTTCATACCCCATCCCCAATGCGGAAAGTGTTCTTTTAGCCTCATAAGTAGACCCTGGTAAATCATTTCCTTCTGGAAGCAAGAGGCCAATCATAATTAACATATCTGAATAGCACGCATCAGTCATGCCATGCTTTGCTTTCAGATTGAATGTTTGTATCAAACCATTCAACTTGGTTGTCTTGGTACAACCAGGATATAGAGGCTTATCTCCATCTTCTACAAACTGCATAAACTCGTTCGAGTCTTCCGAAATCTCCTCATCCTCACTACCCTCTAACCCTACAGCTTCTGCTTGTATGCCTAAATCAAGATTCATTTCGACTGTTTCAGAATCCCCTCTAAGAGCATGCAAGGCAGAAGCAGATGGTTCTCCATGCCACTTCCAATGCTTATAACTAACATCAATACCGTTAAAAAATATATGGTCCTTAATCAGCCCTATACCACCAAAATCAGTGTTATGGCACTTCAAGCAAGGGCAACATATTTTATTTATGTCCCTTGCATTATCCGATGCAAATTTCAGAAATTCTTCAAGTCCTAACTGAAACTGTAGTGATCTTCTATCAGCCTTCATCCATGACTTATCCATCTTATATAGAGAAACAAATGTATCAATTACAATATTAACATTAGACCTAGCTAGGATCATGCTACATAAACTAGCTAGTGCACACAAACATGTACATTTATGCACATCTGAAATCAAGCAATACAATAAAGCAATTAGCTACTTCATGTACATTTAGCACTTCATCAAGCGATACGATAACAGGGGCATTTGACATAGTATAAATCTTTCTAGTTTTACATCATCATACAATTCATACTTAATACCAGCCATGTAATAATTCGACATTGCTCATTTGTAGTCCAGCACAGGAAAAATGAAAAAAAAACAAAACAAAACAAAAAAAAACAAACTTGTAATGATCATGGAACTCACCAAAAATTGATTTAAGTCAAAGCCAATTCAAACACCACAACTTGTTTCCACCACTTCCAGACTTGTTTAATTCATAATGTCACTGATTTTTCAACTCTGCAAATCATAAGACAGTGTCAATTTGTTTGACGTGTTAAGAGTTTCATTATGTATTCAGCATCAGATCAATAGCAAAGGTGAAAAACCATAACCACAAGGTCCCTAATTTACATGTCCAGATGGAAATGGCTACCATCAGATTTTGAGACAAAATACTTGCAGTTCACATGATTATGACAATCCAATACTTACAGTTCATACAAAATACACAAACCCATAGTTGACTTTTCAAAACTTCAATAGGGAATAGCCGAACATTAAGAATTGTTTTGCTGTCCAACCATTGGATGGTGAGCAATCCACATAAGAGCCAATGTAAGAGCCAAGATGACAAATAGAAATGTAAAGCATATTTCGATAATGACATAACACAGTAAACAGCAAATGCCCACATGGAACCCAAACTATGATTGGGTCAATGCCCACATACAATCACAATTCTAGGTTTGGTTACAGTTAAATGTTGTCAAGAAAGAGACCAAATTCTATAACTTTAATTGGAGAAAGTGAAGGAGTAGTGAAGAAAAAGAGCAGAGCTTTACCTTCGGAATTCAATGACTGTCAATTCAGATTGGCAAATGCTTTCCAGTTAACCCAGGCCAGTACTGAAATAACAACATTATGCTATTTGTCATTCAACTTCAACAAAAATCCTAACACTTATAACCTCACATCCCCAATTCGATTAAAACCCAGAAAAAAAAAATTCAAGATTCAAAGGAAATTTCATTTTCAAGCCTGTAAATCCCCAATCCAACAAAAACCCTAAATAGCTGAACAATGAATCTAAGGGCTTACCAGCATAGATAAAGAGCTACTGATTGAGACCCATGAAATTTGTAATGAGGTTTGGATGATTTCGCGATTTAGGTTTGAAACAAAGACTCAGATGTGGAATGAGGATTTCTTCGTCTGTCGAAGAGAGATGGGGAATGGACGGAGTATGAGGTTCTTCGATCTGGGTTCTCAGTTATGATTAGGGTGTTTCGATTTGGCAAGAAATTTGGATTTTCATCAGTTGGAAAGGGGTCTTGTCAGAGCGTTGCGAAGGAAAAGTTTGCTCTCTACCGCTTTAGGTTTTAGTTTTCATAAAGTTGGGGAGAGAATCTCATTAAGTGTTCCAAACTAAGCTACTGTTTGTTGTGCCAAAAAAAAAAACACGACAAAAAAATCCAAAGCCAATTTACTCCTTGGACGACACAACATATATCTGTCGTCTGAATACAAACAAAAAAAAGAAGCTACGACCAAAAACGAAATCAATTTATCTCCTTTGACGAGACGACAGATAACTGTTGTTTGAAAACAAACTTAATTCTCAAGACCAACTTTGTATGGTATTGTTGATATTCAGACGACAGTTTTTACACTGTCTGTCGTTAAAATATATCAGACGACAGAAACCAACATGTCTGTCGTCTGATGAGGTTATTGGCATAGTGTAGGACGCCTTCCCCGTCGCCGCTAGCCCTTCGATTACCGCTGCAACCAAATAAACCTTAATCGAAGGTCTAACCTTCATGAGACCAATAAAGGACCAGGATCCCAAACCCGTATTCAGCCACCTAGCATCAGCAAATTCATAGATATAGGCTTCAATTTCTCTCTTTATTACCACAGACTACCATATGCTCATCACTTAATAGAGAAGCATTTACACTATGATCATATGGAAACCCCAAGTTTGGAATCCCCAATTTCTTAAGGAAAGCTATGAAGAGAGAAAAGGCAGCGTTAGCCGCTCTCCAAATGACAGGCATCACAGGTGATGCTGGGATAAATCCCCATTGAAGAGAGGTTAGGAGGTGATGAAATGCCATCTTCAAGAGAGGCGGCCGTCGCTTAACCCTAACAAAGCTTTGCTAGGTCTCATTATTTTTTTCCTTTATATTTAACTTTGAGAGAGGAAGAAATGTGACGTTCTATGAACTAGAGTTTATGCCCCAAACTATAGAAATCAAACACTATAAATTTTTCCAAAAAAAAAAAAAAAACTTTCCCAAGACCATGATTTGGACAAAAGTTAGAAAACTATGGACTATAGAACACGACTTTTGGTCAAAATCGCATGTTCTTATTTTTTTTCACAAAAATCTATCTACTCTTGGAACCGTTGTGAAATAGGTTGGTGGGTAAGCAAAAATCCTTTGTTTAAGTTGCCTATTTCAGCTACCTTATTTATTGTTTGGAGCTCGTTGTTGTATGATGTTGGAACCCTGCTATTAGCTACATTACATTTGTTTTCATGTGTTGCTCTATTTGGTTGGTATTGTTCTAACTCATTATGTATTCTTGTGTTGCAGTGCACCCTGATTATTTTACAATCAACGTATATCATGGTGGCTATATACAGCATGAGGAGAGCAAGTACATTGATTGAAGCATAAGCTACTATGACAATGTGGACAAGGACAAAATGTCATTGACTAAGGTGGATGGCATGGTGAAAAGGATCCATCCTTAATATGTTGGAACAAGGATTGATTAGTGGTACTCTATTGGCAGTGAGGATGATGCCATGACTAAGCTAAACATTGACTCATATGTGATCACAATGTGTTGCATGGTGCCTGAAATCAAGTTGGTTATTTTGTACCTAGACCACTTGCACCTTGACCATGGTTATGAAGATTTGGATGAGTTGTTCATGTATGAGGATCAAATACCTACTTGAGGATGCGGTAAAGCTGGATCAACTGGAGTTGTAATAGAGGAGCTATCTGATTCACCAAAGAAGCCAAAATCAAGTTTGAAGATTGAGGAGCTGCTTGATTCACCTAGAAAGCAGGCTGAGGTGGTAAAGCCAGTGACAACTCCATCAATAAGGTATAAAGTGTGTGCAAATAGAAAGAAGGCTCTGGCTGGTGTGAAGATTAGTGAGCCTCAAGATGGAGTTACAACTCAAGCTAGCAGAGCTCCAATTATTGACCCTACTAATAAGGGGAAGAAGACAATGGAGTTAGAGCAATTAGTTGATAAAGATGATAGTGAAGAATGAACGGGAAGCAGATGACCATGATGAAAGGGCAGACCTCCAAAAGTTGTTTCAAGCAAAGGTAGACTAGCTTCTTCTGCACAGGCTTCATCAAGGTCATTTGCAAGGATCCAGGAAAATGCAAACAATGGTGGAAAATAGAGCAGGAGCTTCATGGGGTTAGCAACCGAGGTTAGGTTATGATTTAGATATGCATGTTGCAATTTTTTGTGTAACTTTGTGTTGTGCCACATGGTTGCTAGGTCTAATCTTTTGTTTAGATGATTAGAGTTATGATTTTGTACAACTATCCAAGCTGTATTGTTGGTTAGTTTGGATGTAAAACACATTGATGTTTCTATTTGGTCTCTACAACAAATTCTGGTGATTTATGCACCACATTTTTTGCTAATTTTTAGGTTTTCGTAATTTAATGGTCATTTTCTGGTTTTGTTCTTCAGCAGGTTAATTTGGAGGTTTAGATCCCATTTTGTGGTTAAAAAGGGATTAGATTATATATAATTTAAATTTTGGAGGCAAAATATTGTGAAATGTTCGTTCTGCATTTTTAGGGGATTTAAAAGCTAACAAATAGGCCCTGATGTCTGGTCCAGCTTAGCATATGACATCACGTTTCGAGCCAATGCAAATTTGAATTTTGGACGCGCGTGATGGAAAATGGTAGTGCAAGAATGATCATGCTAAAAAAAAAATCAAAAAAATCAAAAAGGTTAGGAACCAAAATGATGTTTGTCTCATAGTTGGAGGAGACAAACTGAATTTAGTCCATAAGATTAATTGATTTTTTTTTTATTGAATCAAGCCCCTGGGGCGAAATAATATATTCATCACAAGTCAGAATAGGCCGTTAAATACCCTTTCACTGCCATTTATAGATAGATAAGAAGATAATGGTAGTACCCACAGTGGTATATAGAAATAGACATACTCATTATACAATCAAATATATAGAGGTAGCTGGGATCCTCCATTAGTACTACGTTGGAGGAGCTAGAGATATAGGCTCCTAATACAAGAAAAATTATTGTAATTAGATAAAAAAGCAAAGAACATAGGGCTAGACCAAGGGCCAAAGCTCTAGCCCAAATTAAAGCCCAGCAGCTCAAAAAATAGGAACCCAAACTCAAGGCCCAGCAGGATTGCTGGCCCAAAAGTAATATCAAACTTGCTCGGAAGCCGTACTACTGCTCTAATGCAACACCGCCAACTACGCCGCCACAAAGCCGCAAGACCATGCCATCTCGACCTAGCAGCCATGAAGTTGCACCTCCCGATCTAGCACCCACGAACCCATGCCGCTGAGATGCCCCAACACCCATGCTGCCATGAAGCCACACTACTCGATCTAGCACCCACGAGGCCACAACCCATGCCGCCTTCTTCAGCACCTTCCGATGCCGTCAACGAGGCCCACCGAACTTGTGCAACACAGCCACTGCGCTGCAGCGATGTTCACCCGACTTTGCTGCCAACACCACCATGCAACCCTCGAGTCAAGCAACTATCCATGGGAGCCCGGATAATACTATCAATCATCCCGTCTGGCAACAGCCTGCTAACGTTGGCAAGGCTAGCAAAGTCAGCTCGAACATCAGGCGCCGCCGGACGAGAAAACGATCTCGCAGTTGAAGGTCGACTTTAGGGTTTGCTAGAGAGAGATATATAGATGTAGATTAATTGAAATGATTTTGTAATAAATGATGATATAAATATGATTGTGGATCAAGAGACACTTTATTTTACACATATTTTTACACCTTTCATTAGCCATTAGCAATTATATATGAAGTTTCTCACCAAAAAAATAGATAAATTTTAATAAAATAATTTTATAAGAAAAATCAAAAATTAAAAATAGAAGATGAATGTCTTCATCTTCTGATGAACGTCTTCTTCTTCTGGGAAATATGAGAGGCTTTGGCTCTCCTTTGAGCACCATATTCTCCTTTTTCCTTGAGTTGAACAATTAAAATCCATCCTCTCCTAGTCCCCTTCTCTTATTCCATCAAGTGAGTATTAGTAATTGTTCAAGTTTTTATATATCTCGGATTCTCAAGTCTTCAATGCATGGTTTGCACAACCTATCATTCGATCTAGGTCTAGATGAAGAAGATTTGGTGATTTTTTTTTCTCAATTTGAGCAATCTTATTGGGTTCCGCTGGAATATGTTTATAGTTACAATAATTATTGTTATTGCAATCAACTTGGAGATCATACAGTTGGAGGAAGAGAGAGGCTATCCCTGTTTTCCTTTTTGCGTGAAGAAGAAGAAGATGACATTCATCTTCTAATTTTGATTTTATTTTTTTATATAAAATCATTTTCATTTAAGTTTTGTTTTTTTAGAAAATAAAATTGTTTCCATGTCATTTGCCACAACATACATGAAATCCATCGAGACCATTAAAAACACTTAAATCTAATGGCTAATAAAAGGTGTAAAAATATGTGTAAAATAAAGTGTCACAGGAACCGGACCCTATAACTATTAATTGTTTTTTAAAATGATAAAAAAAATTTCTCTGACCATGAAATCCAAACAAAACCATCAATTATGATCTTCTTACCAAAAAAAAAAATGATCTTCTTGTTCATCCGATGGATCAAAACACGTACGGATTTGGGTATTATCAAGCTTTCATGTTGGACACTATTCTAATGCACACTTGGAGACCTAATTAATCAATGGTCTTCGGCTCTGGCTCGTCAACAAGTTTGCCTTCTTTTTCAACTAAGAAATTGGTATTAATCTGGGTTCGTTGAAAGAAGAAAGTAGGATCTGATATGAGTTTGATTCGATCTGTGTTCCATGCTCGTCCTGTGATTCAATATTAGTTTATATTTTAATTAATTATTGTAAATTCGACTCACAATAAATTAGTTATTATATATAAATTATTTATTTAATAAAAAATAAAAAATAAAAATTCTAACACAAATAGCTGGTAAGTGTGGTGACGTGGTAATATAGGTGTTAATATATTATAGGAGACAGGGAGAGAGATAGAGAAATTGGGACGGATGATTTAAGCCTAACCACAAACCAGCGTTTTTAATGCTTAATAACCACCGAAAACTCTATTTAATGCATCAGACCTATTTAATACACCTGAGAACAATTCATCACCACAAATGCTCGTGTTGGGCCCTTACTCGACCTTCCCTATCTCTACAATTGTATGCATATATATATATATATATATATATATATACAGATTTGCTCACATAAGGGACAGTTTTAAGGGACTGTGAGAGACAAATGCATATCAACCACATGTATTAAATATAAAAGTAGAAATTATAACAGCTTAAAACTGTGTATTTATTTTCAGCCGTCAGATTCACTTGTCCCTCACAGTCTCTTAAAAACTGTCCCTTAGGTGAGCAGGCCTTTATATATATATATATATATATATATATATATATATATATATATATTCATCAACTGGCACTGGCTAGTGGCTATTGCATGCCAAAACCCTACCATCTGTTTCTGTTTGGTTAATCACAAAACCCTACCATGCATGTTTAAGGAATATTTAGAGTGTGTTTACCATATCACATTGGCTCAATGATCTATATATTTAATTATCACATGCCCTTGATCCTATATAGCGCGCTCGACATAAACGTCTTGATATATTACTCAAATGGTTCCTTCACCGGTTAACATGCATGCAGCGTTTTGAACATGTATATTGGCGTTGCCCGTAGTTTCTTTTGCGAGAAATTATATCTTGTATCATTCCTCTAGCAATTTTTATTCTTCTATTGGAAAGCAAACCTTTTAGGTTAAGGTAAAGAAAGATAAGTATAAATTTCAATTTTTTAATTTTTAATTTTTAATTTTTAATTTTTGGCAACTTTGTCTAGTTTCTTTAATTTCCAATTTTAACCATTAATTACGTGAAACTTCTCTGAATAATTTAGTGTTATTACTGTTATATCAGTTTGAGACGGTTCTCCAATTGACCGTTTATCAATTTGAGGCAGCTAAGCTCCCATCTTGAAGGAGTACTAGTTGGAGTGAATATAAGCACAAACTGCTTAAGCCACCTTCTTTAATCAACTCGTTAATCAATTAGATAATGAATAAAAGTAACAATATGGTGAGCCATTAACATCATTCCTGTAATAATCAAAAAAACCGTAGATTCATATATCTTTGTCAATATTGTCAAGATTGCACCACATTTGTTTTGTTCTAATTGGACAGAGGGTCGGATCAATAGCTATTGTACTACCGACATGAACAGCTAATGAAAACCAAAATTCAGAAAAATGGGATTGTTTTTGTTCTTGGGGAGGCTCTGGATCTTACTTCATGTTTAGTCATTCTGACCTCACCTCGTGATTCTTCCGCATTGCTGACTTTGCTTAAAATTCATGAGAACTCCTGAATGTTGCATAATGCTTTCATCATGATTATTGCTGCATCCATTTGCTTCAGTTGGTGCCAAAAAGAAAGCGGACATATCCATTCTGAATTATTTCCCTTTGCCTTTTTAATCATGCTAATGTTTGTGCCAGGACTTGTGCACTAGCTAGCAGATACTATACGGTGGGAGCACAAATATGTGTGTGTGTGTATAAATATATATATATATATATATATATATATATATATTTTATCAGTTAACACTCTTTTCTGGATTTCTGTTTAGGGTAGTTTTAATTGGACTTTGATGTCCAACTTTTTTCAATTATTAATAGACTTTGTCAAGTCATATGAAAAGACAAATAAGGACAAAGAGAGCAAAATTTAAAAAGAAAAAAAACTCTTCTTAGAGCATCTTTAGCAGACTCTCTATTTTGGCTCCTTAGTTATTTTAGAGAGCATGTTTAGTTTTTTATCTATTTTAACAACTGCACCAGACTCCTAAGTGGCTCTCTATTATAACTTTTAGTTATCTCGCTCCTAAATATAGAGAGCGGGATGAGGCTCTCTATAATTTAAAACATTCATTTTATGTAATTTATAAATATATTTAAACTATTTAATATTCATTTAAAAAATAATATAAATTTAAAACTAGCTAAAATAGAGAGCATTGATGCAGACGTAATTCTAAAGTGTCTAGTTAAAATAACTTTTTAGCTACTTTAGCTAAAATTTGATCAAAAATGGCTAGCATTGCTGAAAATACTCTTACCTCCCCAAATATGACATTCAATTAAATTGTTTTTTTTTTCTTTTCCGGAATTTCCTTATATAGCCATATAGTTTTATAATTTACCTAAATGTTTAAGGAAAATTAAAATTGGGAGAGAATTGAGTCGTGCTTTCATTGATAATAGAGGGCTCTTTATATAGAGGATTACAAGACATAGAATCAGAGTTGTACAAAGAAAGATAATCGTACAATTAATCGAATATCTATGAATATCTCCGCGAATATCTCTAATTCTAAACCCTATTACAACTAGGTCAAGTAACCTAGAGTTTGGGCGAGACACATATTCTGGATTTACTTGAACACTAAAATAATTAAGTAAAAATAATAATTTCTATACCTGGCCCATCATTTAATACAAAAATAAATTCAAAATAATCTAATTTGGAATTTCCTTAAACTAAATTCATTGAATATTATGATACAGTTATTACTTGATCTTCCAACCCAAAACCCTTGAAATCCTTCCTTTAGCAAATTCAAAGGGATTCCAACAACATATCAAGATCGAGAACCAATCCCCTTTGATTAATTTTGGTGGAGGAGAGACTTAATATCATGTGATTTTGATTCATTCTTCTTCTCGTGGTTGAAGATAAAGATAAAAAGTAGAGTAACTGATTGATGTACCTCATGTTCAAGGGTGTTTTGGTAAAAATAAGGAGGTCTATTTAGCTTTTCAAGTATTCCAAAAATTAAATTAGAGGTGTACTAAGTATAAGATGTCCAAATAGCAAATTTGAAGGTCCAACTAGAACTACTCTAATTTTCCTAGTAAGATAATCTAGAATATTTTTTTAGATCTTTTTATCCAATAATCTTAGAACCCACATTTTCATTTTGTTAGTAGCACATGTTCATAGCTGGAGGTTGAACCCAAAACTCAAAGGTTTTATATTAATCCATCAGTCTCTACTCTCTAGGGACTAACAACGTTCATAATTTTAATTGAGATATCGAAGGACCTAATTTTCTCACCTTAATTGTTCGAACATACAAGTCAATGTATATGGGATCCACATTAATTATTTCTAGAAAGCATATTTGATCTGATGGAGTCAAAAACCTTGGCATGTCCTAATATTTTCCAGCTCAATTTAATTTTAAAACATAACTGGTCTCAACTAATTTTAGTTCATGTCAAGCTTTTGAATTCTTTTAAAACATGAACATAAATTAGGCCAAAAGTAATTTGGATCATTAAAATGGTCATTAAGACTTTGGTGATGATGCTTAACTCTGGTATGCATGACATGTACTCTGAAGTCTGAACGCGTATTTGATGAGTTAATGATCTGCATAATGCACTTCAGGATTCTTTAATTTGGCACTTTGATTAAGTCCATGAATTTGAACATTTTGAGGAATAGAATACTACTTCTTCTTCTTATTGGTGGGTTCTTTTGTATTATGTAGGAAAATGATCGAGGTGTGGTGGTAGCTGCACAATGCACACAGAAGGAAAAGTACCAAGCCGATCTAGAACAAAATATTATGAGTAAACCTCACTGCACGCCGGTGATGCAACAACGTCAACCTGTGGAATCTTCTTTGAAACATTAATCAGGTCCCATGATTCACATGTGTCGACTGCTTATCATTATATGTAGTTGAGACTTACCTCGATATGGTGGGCTTCACATAAAGGCAGAGTTAGAGGAACTTTCTACACTATTGCATTGGCTATAGCCTATGGCGCGTGATAAAAATAAAAACTCACAAATATAAATTCTCGTTTTAGGTAAGGGAGTTCATCACTGAAAAAAGATGGAGAGATCCAAGCTGTCTCATTTATCTTGAAACCAGCTGGTTTAATAATCAAGTGAAAACTACAAAATAGAGCAAAAAAACGAAGGAAATTTATTTTTTATTGAAAAATGAAGTATTTGAAACCACGTATTCTAGGTCTTATCTCTCCTCTTCTGTTCCTTTCTTAGATTTTTTTTCCTGCATGTCTAAATGGCGGTGAAGAACAAATTGGTGCAAGTCATGAGTATCAGTGGCTTATATAGAACAACTGATATATAGTCCTTGTAAAGAAAACCTTAGGTCATTAGAAATATTGGAGATTAAGTAATTTTGCTTGTTTTCCTAATTACTTGTGGAAGGGTTGCCTAGAAGTTTCCCACATGAGAATGGATTAATGTGGGATTGATAGTTGGGCTTTTGTTCTCTTAGTTTTGTCATGGATTCATGGCTTCGTTATTGTTGATGTCATGTTGAAATTAGTATCTTTACTAGTTATCTTCGCTAGTATATATGATTTTGAAGATTATTTATTGAAATTGGCTGTAATTAATTTGATTGCGCAACTATGTAAACTACATTGATCAATGAACCGAAAAAATGTGGTGGTGCCTGGTTAACTCCAAAATCATACTGACGTCTAGTGACATTTTGATTGCGGAAGATGTTCTTATTTCTTTATGGGAGAGCTCCAGAAGACCCGGTCTAATTAATGATTTAGAACGAAATCGTGTAAACTCCACCAAAAATTACCGAGTTACAATATTGGCTGATGAGCAGATTGAATTCTTTATCGGACAATGAGCAAATGAAGCGGTGCGTACGGTTGAAAATATTGAAAAGAAAACATAGAATCAAGGCCGTCCCTCCTCGAGCTGTCTTTGAGTCTCCTCTGAAGTCGTCTCACCACTTTAACTCAACCAAAACATTAGATAGCTCCACATACACAGGTTCCAGTTCCACCAACTCAGGCAGGTCAGCCACTCAGCCGCCTTATCGAATATGACATAACAATAAATTATGAACAACAACGGAGAAAGTTTGGAGAGTGGGTCGGAATCTGAGAACAGAAAATCTTACTATATATGACTCCAATAACCCTTTTGAACTGGTCAGATTTGTGATAACTTTAATGGTTCATAGGTTCTTCCTTTTACATGTCAAACCCAATGGAACACTCGATCTGTCTTTGTAGCTAATATATATATGTCGCCATGCATGTTGTGAAATTAAAATTTGGTTCTTTCCATTCTAACATAAAAAACACATCACGTGAATGACTTAAGAAACAAGAAAACAAATTAGATAGCAAATTGTAACCTCTATTTTGGAAGAAAAATGAGGACACAAGCTAGCCAACTAATCTGCTGAGATTGTTGACTTTAGATTGGAGTCTTTTTTGAGAAATAGAAAAATATTCATCATGAGTTAAAATAGGCCGTTACATACCATTCCGCTGTCATCGAGACAGACAAAAGATAATGGTAGTACCCACAATGGTACATAGGAAAATAGACCTACTCATTGTACCAATCAAGTATGTAGACATAGCGAGATCTCCCCTTTGGTACTACGCCGGAGGCACTAGAAGGCCCGATCCTCCCAACTTAACTCATAACACAGTAAATCTAGTCGCCTAGAGACCTCAATTGGTGTACAACTAGAGACATTGAGAATTAAATTGACAAAACCAAGACCATAAGCTAAAACTAGGTAGGAAAAAAAATCCACTAGACTGCCCCAAAAAAGGCCTAAAGAAACTAGAAAATTAAAAACTAAACTAATGGCCCAATTGGCCCAAAGAAGAACAAAACCCTAGGCCCAACTCACTGACCCAGCCCTGTTGCACTTCCACCTTTTTGTGTTGAGGACATCGCACGCCGCAAGCACGTCACCGCCCATTTCAAGGACCGCCGCCCACATCACACCGCCACCACCGCGAAGACAACAAAGAACCCGAAAGGCACCAGACCCGATCCAAAATGAAAATGAGCCTCCATCTCTAAGAATCAAACTATTTGTAACTTCTAAGAAGTTTTGATAAAAAAAAATGGAGGAAATATTTATTAATCATGGTGCTAATTAAGTCATTGGAATACCGAATACTCGTGAGATTGGTAAATATGAGCTTAGATGAGAGGGTGGACATCCCTCAAAAGTCCATAATCGACCAGACCCGATCCAAAAATTTTCGATGCACCGTTTCTACTATTGGCGGTTTGTTAGTATAGCCATTCCTAAGCAATAAAATATTACATTTTTGGGAAGAACATAGGGCTAGACCAAGGGGCTCAAAAATATAATATTTTATTGCTTATGAATGGCTATACTAACAAACCGCCAAATAGTAGAAATGGTGCACCGAAAAATTTGAATGAGTATACTTAAAGTAAGAATGTTTCTTTGTTAAAACCCTCTCATAAACTCATGAAAGAAAAGAAAAGAAGCACAGTTAAGTTGACGAATTCTTGTCTACAAAAGTGTCCTTATATACAACTAAGTTGTTGGCAAAAGTATATTTCAATAAAAACAGGTTTTGATGATGAATAACTGGTTGCTAAAAGTCTTCCATAAATTAAAAAATAAAAACGAAAAATCTTTTGTCGATGAAAATTCTTTAGTTAGTGCTGACCTTAGGCAATGAATATGGTGTCATGAAGTTTGCTCCATACAATAAAATTGAGGCATGACTTTTGCTAACGAAGTAAAGTAAATGTGAGCATTTTTGCAATGAAGACTTTGTCGGTATGGGTGTGAGCCTAAAATTTAACCCAAGTTAAATTGTGTTTCAATATTATGTATGACATCGTGTATCTCTACGCGTATAGTTACAATTTTGGAGTACCAGACATTTTTCTAGCTTTCTTCACAAAGTCAAATCAGAGAAGAGATACCTAAATGTTTTAGTACGGTATTAATGAACGACTGTGATTGTCGAAATGGAAAAGAGTACAAGCGATCTTGTTGGTCTCAAGTTCTCAAACCATGTAATCTGAACGTCTATAAAAGGTCTCTGAACAGAGCCACCAAGCCAAGGAGATCATTAGGTGCATAGTATATAGAGCAGTTTGATAATTGAAACTGCTTCAAATGCATGGTATAATGCCACCATAAGATTTTTGATCCGAAATACCTCGTCAATAATAGACTTAATAGTTCAGGAGTCAGAATAATCCAACAATCTTCAATCAAAGAAAAATAAAATCTTATTCTGTTAGGCCTGGACCTAATTAACCCAACTCGATTAAATGCTGGACCTCTGACAAGTCAGAATTGTATTGACGTTTTGGGGTTAGCAATTGCTAGCTAGCTGCACTGGATCTGGAATACTGGACTGCTAGCAAAGCTAGGCAATACAAAATTCCTCCATAATTAGGCGGCCCAGTATTGAATGGCATGAAGACATATAGCTTAAAGAAATGGCGACTCCATCAGAAGGAAAAATGATGGCATGCATTATAAACCTAATGTTTGCACAGGGGACCTTATAATAATAACATATATTGAAGATAAAAAGAAAGAAAAAAATTGTAAACCCACAAATCCCAACCTAGGAGATTCATAGCGACATTGCTTTTTTCACATGGCCTCCACTTGCAAAAATTTTCCTCCATATTCGTGAACCCTAAGAAACTGTAGCCCCACCCACTTTGCAATTTCAGTAATGTTCATCCATTTATGATTTACCGACACATTCTTGTTCATTACAGCTGAAATCTGTTTGCTCGAAGATACTGAGAGTGCTGATCGATCAAAGCAAAGACAATTACTAATAAACTGGCTGACTTTAATTATCGATCGGCTTCTTCCCTCCTATTAAGATCATTATGCCATTGCTTCATATGAATAATTGAGAAATGAGAATCCTTTATGCTTAAACTCGATCAATAAACTAAACCAATTTAATTATCTCAAGAAGGTTCATATCGATACAATGGGTGAGCCTTGACCTCCATATATGCCAAACAGAATAGGTACAGTAAGTAGACTAGGGTTTTAAGTTTATAGTAGAATTACAGCATGCATATAATATGTAGTGCTGAATAGCTCAGCACTAGCAGTAGTAGCCATTAGAAGATGAATAAAGCATGCTCCTTTGAAAACACAAAGTGGGGACAAATTGCGCCACAAGCTAAGGCATATCGATTATATTGGTGTAAGTACGACTCCCTGTATCTGTCAAGATAGATCTTGATCTATCTTTTGCAGGCTTAATAATTATGAGTTGTTTTTGGATCGAGGGTTTGGTACTAGTTTGCAATTGGAAGTTTGTCCCAGTGGGGATCAGACTGTCAAAGGGTAGCTACTGGAATGAGTACAAAACTGACAATGGGAATAGTATAAATAGGGTTTTAGGGATGACTGAGATTTCGCATTCTCTCAGGTAACATATCGAGGGAGCTGAGTGAGGGAGAGGATGAATATGCAGATTGTTAATGAGCCCAGAGTACTAGGGTTTGGAGTGCTTTTGGTTGTTGCCATTTCACTGTTGAGCCCATCTTTGGTTGCTGGGCTCAAAGATGAGCATGACATTTCTGGGTTAAGTGCTAATGATAATGTCCACAATCTGACTTCCTCTGATGACCATGCTTTAGTCAAGAGTAACTATAATGGAGGTGGAAGTAGTGGAGGCGGTGGTGGTGGCGGAGGTGGAAGAGGTGGTGGAAATGGTGGGGGAGCGAGTGGAGGCGGGGGAAGTGGCCAGGGAGCAGGGGGAGGGAGTGGTGGAGCGAGTGGAGGTGGAAAAGGTAAGAGTAAAGGTAAAGGCCATAAGAAAAAAGGAAAGGAAAATGGCAAGGGTAAAAGAAATGGCGGTGCAGGGGCTGGTGGAGGTGGAGGAGGAGGAGGTGGTGGTGGTGGAGGGGGTGGAGGAAATGGCAATGGCCACGGGAGTGGTGGAGGAAGCGGTGGCGGGGGTGGTGGGGGAGGAGGTGGTAAAGGTGGTGGCGGCGGCGGCGGAGGAGGAGGTGGTGGGGGAGGAGGAGGTGGTCAAGGTGGAGGTGGAGGTGGAGGTTGGGGTTGGGGAGGAGGAAGTGGGGGTGGTAAAGGTTGTTGGGCTTGGGGCTGTGGTGGCCATCCGAAATCAATTGGAGGTCGGAAAGTTAATCCTTGAGTCCAAGCATATCCATGCAATAAATTGAAGACTTCATTTGGGATTCATCATATACCGTTGAAATAAAAAATTGAGCGCATTTGAATCTTATACATTTTGAGTAAATGAATTACGTCACAAAGTAATATTTATTTTTTATATATCAAAATTCCTTTTTCTAGTAAGCAGCGTGTGCTGTATGTATTTGATTGTATTGGACAATTATTAGTGGTTTACAAACACTAATGTGAGAAAGTATCAATAAAAATCTTATCACTTTGAGTTTGAGTGCTCCATCTCATTCATATTCTCATGCCATGGTTGCTTGCTGTAATATTCTCTTTTCCACTTTGTGCAGCCGCAATTGCTTTAATTGTGTACCTCTTGCGTACCTTGTTTATTTTGCACACATTTTGGACTTATAATTTGGGCAATGCAGATGTAACCATGTACACAAAATCCCAACAAAGAGAAAATTTCTCATAATGGGTCAAAAAATCCAAGGTAATGTAGAACTCCAACTCATAACTAGGTGCAGCCTAAGGTTCTCATCTGGGCTGAGATGATTTGCTTCATTTAGACGACCTCAATCTTTACCCACATAGTTCTTGATGGCCACTCTTCTTTTAATTCATAGCGTAAGACTAGATACTGGAATGAACTGTGAGACTTAATTACAACTTGATTTAAATGGGCTGCAAAACAAATTTCGCTTTGTTGTGGTTATACAACGGCATAACGCATATACAAGTGTAGCAAACTAGTAACCCATGATGGGTTCATGAATTTTTGTTTTTAAAGTATCTACCGGAATAATTTTAACTCCATTAAAGTATTTTATCGAACAACTTGTTAACAATTTTCGAATAAAAAGAATAAAGAACTTGTTGTCTCTCCATTGGAGTAATAAGGAGAGTGTTGTGAGAACTTAGAAAATGGGTTGAAGGACTACCCTCACTCTTATTGGTGTCTCATCTTACATCTATCTTCACTAGGAGTACACACATTATTAGTGTATGCACTATATATAAAATCACTTTTAAGAGCCTACTGCATGTCCATCCCTCCATAATCCACCGCTCGTTCATTGGCTTAGAGCATCTCCAACAGAATACTTATTTCAAAAAAAATTTGAAATTTAACTAGTTTTAGGCTAAGTTTGATCTCCAGCAGACTAGCTAAACAAAAGCTAAATTTAGCTTTAGCTAAAAGACCTAGCTATATTTAGCTAGAGAAGAGAGAGAATTTAACTAAAAGTTAAATTTAACTTGAGTTTTAGGTATTTGCTGGAGCATAACACAATATTCAACTAGCTATATTTCAATTTTAGCTACTTTTAGCTATCCAGATAGCTATCACTGTTGGAGATGCTCTTAGTATTTAAGCAACACACAAATTCAACCAACTCTAGGAGCAATATTAAACACAAAACACAGAAAGGTTTGAGGGACATGGAGTACATGACCCACTCAATTTTGGATGGAAGATGATAAGTAAGATTCTATCTCTGCAAACAGGTACAAAAAGTAGAGCAACTACAAGGCAGACCCAGAAGAAGGCCAGTCAATAAAGGTTGGTTGACGTGAGGTGGGCACAATCACTACTCATGTAGTGACCACGGTCCCGTTTCCCTGCTCAACTGCTGATCAGGGATTGTGTGGTCACTCACAGTCCGATTTCACGGTTAACAGCTAAGTGATGAGATCTATGGTGAGAGCTGTCAACCGTCCGATTGAAATCGGACGGTGAGTGACCACACAATACCTGACCTCAGACCAGAGGAATATTTTCGTAGTGACCAAGTCACTACATAGCTACCATGTTCATCTTCCATAGTCCATACTCATTTTCAGAGAGAGAGAGAGAGAGCCTTTTACCTTTGGATTGCAATCGGACGGTGAGTGACCACACAATACCTGACCACTGACCAGAGGAATATTTTCGTAGTGACCAAGTCACTACGTAGCTACCATGTTCATCTTCCATAGTCCATACTCATTTTCAGAGAGAGAGAGAGAGCCTTTTACCTTTGGATTTTGCAAATGGAGCACACATGTCTTGTACAAGGCAAAATCAGCACCACTGTTTGTTCCAAGTCTTTTATTTAGGTGAAAGGCCGGCCCCAAATTATTTGACTAATACCAAATGTTAAGTAGTAGCTTAGAGTATATAAAGATCTTAATCCAAAGATAGAAAACAAACAAACAGATGTCTTAATCAAAGGTCATTTATTATTACTATATACACATACACATAGTTAGACACATCTACATCAACGTCATCATTCTTGTGTCGATGAAAAAACAAGACTAATTTTTTTCACTTATTCTGAATCATGTGACATGTAAATTGTCACATTTCTGTTATCAAAGGCATCACCACACTAGTCTAAATCCCTCTGATTCTATGATTCTATGCCTTGGACTATACTCAAACATCTCTTGCTTAAAAACAACAGCAAAAACAAGTACTGAAAATCTTTATTTGAATGCGGTACGGCTCCAATCTCTGTTATAAGTAAACTGGAGTGCTTCAACTTCATTCTAGTCAAAGAAGATTGTAGTTTTATTTCAAAAAAAAAAAAAAAAGGTTCGTAGTTTTGGAAAGAACTTCATTCTTATAAAAAGGAGTCTAGAATACAACTATTTCATTGGCGGACAATTCAATAAGCTACAAGTACTGATTTTTGTTAATATTACCGCAAGTAGCATCATGTTAACATATTTGGAAAATCGAGCGTCTATTTTCTACTAGTCGCCTCAAGTTCTGAAATTGTTGTGATGATCTTGATTCTAAATAAATACTTCGATAATATAACTTGTTAAGTTGTCTTAAAAGATCGAAAAGATGAATCACCAATTCATATTCCCCTTCTTTGATAATAGAGGAAGATTTTTTGTAGGATCTCAAAGGACTTTTCTGTGGTATGGAAGAGGCTCAGAAGGTCAATATTACTAGGCAAATCCGTGGGATGATATAGCCAAGTCCAACAGAGCAGGAAGAAGGAGAAGAGGACAAGCCATGCTCTGTGTTGCCCTACTAGTTATTGTAGATATATGAGAAAGAAAGATAGTGGTTGGAGGAACTGGTGGCATCTCCCATCACGTAATTGCCACTCAACAATTATAGAAGGGGAAAGCAAGAGCACCCAATGCAAGCCATTGCCTTAGAAATTGGCATTTTTGCCACACTTGGTATTTCTTATATCCCTAGCACAGCTAGTTTTTCTTTTACTTACTAGTTTTGAATTTGGTGGGAGTGAGTGAGTGAGGGACCTCATACCGTGAGTGAGTGAGGGACCTCATACCCGATTTCCAAAATGCTACAGTTTATGGTTAACACTTGAGGGAGAGTTTTCGGTACACGGTATAAAGATATACGCAACGCTGAGATTGGACTGTTTTGAATGATAAACAACATACCCTACATATGAACGGCTGAGATTGCATAGTTGATGTATGTGGACTTACTCTCCGCCGTGTATGGAAGAATTTTCGAACACTTGAATCCACCTTGCCCTCGCCAAACTTCACATGATCGATATATAGTATACCAAGTCAAGAAGTGACTTCACATTTGACATTATTGCTCATCCACTTCTATGACTAAGCAGATCAAAATTTGCCCCAATTTGTTTCGTTACCAGTATCCTCTCCATTCTACTTTCGCGATGTATTGTATGATAGACGTACAACACTCCATAATAATAGACGAACTCTATGCAAAAACACGTCAGTTAAGAGCTAATCTACAGCACCCATAGAACTATGCTACTACTCTGTCGAATATTTTGAACTCTTCAGCCGACTTACTCAGGGTAAAATTATAAGGGAAAAAGTCATAAATAGTACCTCAACGTAAAATCATTCTATACTTTAGTATATCATCTTCTAAATATATCATTTTAGTACCTCAACTTATTACTTATGCATATACACGCCATTAATAACACTGTTAACTCAAATGTCATGTAGTTTTCTGTCATATATATTTTTGTAATTTTGTCTATTTATGTTTTTCCACTAAAAATCTCATGGTATTTGCCACACAAAAATTCACTCGGTTAATTCATATATTATATATATATTTATATATATATATATATATATTTTATAAAAAAAAAATAACAAAAACATTTGCTACATCCTTCTTCATTGCTGAGGAAATCAAACAACCATGTATATATATATATATATATATATATATATATATATTTTATCCATAGCAAAGCTTCGCTTTGAAATTAAAGTGCGCATTTAGAGTTTAGGGTTACTTTTCGGTCGCATATTCACATCTTGACCGTTCAATTTTTAGGTACTGATGTATAGATCTTCTCTGCAAATTTTCAACTAAATTGATGATCGTTAAGCTATCTAACTCACTAAAACCAATCGATGAACTGAATCTGTCAAACCTGAACCGTATTAGCTTTAAGGCAGTTATCAATGCCTTAACAATCATCAATTTGGCTGAAAATTTGCAAAGATGATTTATACATTAGTACCAAAAAACTTAACGGTCGAGATGTGGTTATGCGACCGAAAAGTGACCTTAAACTCTAAATGAGCACTTTAATTTCAAAGCGAAACTTCGCTCTGGATAGGATCTGATATATATATATATATATATGTATATATATATCCCCTTAACTCACTCCACCCTTACCTTTACATATGTCAGTGAGAATCGAACTCATGATTTTTACAATATTGAAATTATAATTTACCTACAGGTCACAGCTAACCATGAATCTATATTTAAAGCGTAAGCAAATAACTATAACAACCATAGATCCTAAAAGTTTTTAGCTAGTTCTACAACTCTACTAGACGATATGCTATGATTGGTATTGAAATTGATTATGCATAATGAATTGAATAAGCATTTTTCCTTTTTTATCTGAAGAGTTCTTCAACTAGAAAACGAAAGGCTCAAAGCCCAAAACTTGAAAGAAAACCAGTATCTACCAAACAAATTACACTTGAAGAGCTAAGATAAGATGATAAAGCTAAGGTAAGATCAACAATTAATAAAGCTAACAGACAATCTGATCTCATCCAGGCCACTCTCTATTTGTGGATTAACAGGCTGAAAAATAATAAATCTCTCACCTCTTCTCATTTTAATTATTCTGTTTACTGGGATTATAGCCAAGGTTTTAAATCGCTAGGCGCTAGTCGGGCGGTGGGCTAGCGAGGAGCGCCTAGGCGGTTTTGTATTTTTTTAATTTTAGTTTTTTATTTTTATAACTTTTATTTATATAATTAAAAATATATAAACTCATAAAGACTTAAAGAGTAATAAACTAAATATTTATCTTCCTCAAATAAAAAATAAACTAAATGGAAATTTGGTGGAGCGATGTGAGTCATGGATCCCCTCACTGCTTGATCTGGGCCGTCCATTGTTAAATGGTCCAATTTATTTATAGCTGTTGATCAGATCAAAGAGAGAGGGAGAGAATAAGCTCGAGAGAGAGAGAGCCCGAGAGCTCGGTGCTCTCAAACCCGAAGCACGACCCGACCGACGCCACTCCTTCCGGCCACGGCTCAGCGGCGGACCATCGGCATCGTCTTCATCTCGCTGTAGCCAGAAACCTCTTATCCTTGGATCGTACATGCACTGAACGGAGAAGGAGACTCGAGGACTGAAAGCTCCGAGACTTCTCCGACGATCTCTGCAATTTCCGGCGATTCCGGCCACCGTTTAGGTCGCCTGTGGTCTAGGCGAGGTATTGTGAAGCCTTCCAGGCTGTAGCTCGACGAATCATCAGTTCATCACCATTCTAGTTTTGGCAGTGAGCTTGGGGAAACTGAGCTTAGGTTGATTCAAGGGATTTCCGACTTTCGAAGGTATAATTCGAATTCTTGAGTGGTAGTTTGGTTCTTGTTATGTGGATCGAAATCTGTGGCTGGTATTGGAACTTTGTAATCAATGGTTGTGTGTGCAATGACCTGTGGAGTTGTGGTGGAGCTCGGATTTGTCTGGGATGTGTGGGATGTGTGTTTAGCTTGTTAAGTTGCAACTCCAGAACGCCCAGAGCGCCTAGGCGGACGCCCAAATTCTATCCTCCTAAGGCTTCCGATTGGCCGTTACTCGCCTTGGTCTGCTGCCGCCCAGGCCGCCTGCCGAGTTTTAGAACACTGATTATAGCAATAATTGTGGATTAGTAGGCTGAAAAACGATAAATCTCTCACCTCTTCTCATTTTAATTATTTTGTTTACTGGGATCATAACAATAAGTCAAAATTTTCATTACAATAACTTAAATTGATTTTCCATAAACCCAAATATAATATTTTCATTTTTTTGAATCAAATCAACGATTTCTCAATATAGTCTCAAGTTAGAGCAGTACATTACATAGCTTTCCACTGCCTTGAATACAGAGGGCAAATAAGAAAACGTGGTATATATATCTAGTACCACTCATTAACGAACTCCCATGCTCACTTATTACAAGCAAGCCTATCAACTTGATGCTAGGGCTGGGAGGTTTTGTCAAAAAGACCAAGCTTGCCTCTTGTGCATCGGCTATCTTCTTTGGTTTTGGTGGCTTCTTGTTCTTCGATCCAAGAGGTCGACCTTTCTTCTTCTTTGGTTCAGTGTTGGTATTTTCCAACTCAGCCTTAGACACTAGGATGCTGCCTGGAGCTTCTATCAATCCCAATGATCAAGCAGTGAACTTGGAGGTGAATTCTGGCATTCGAAGCTTCTTTGCAGGCGCTTCAGTAAGTTGGGAACAAGCAAACAACTCAGGTAAGATGACCTTCAGTTTTTTTGGAGACTGAAAATCAGAGGGTTGTCTTTCTCTTTTAGCTGAAGCAACTTCATTGAAGGGGACTAAAGCCAAAGATGCCTCCTTACTAGACGAAGCCTACCATCTGAACTCCTCAAAACAATAGGCTTTCGGTTCCATGCTCTTTGGGATGAAAGAGAGAACGAGCAACAGAAGGCAGTATAGGAGTCTGAAGTCCATGGAATTTGAACAAACCATTTTCAAACTGACTTTGGACAAAACCAAACGACGGGCTCTTAATCTCCAATCTTCTAGGTGTCAACATCTCCGTATTGAGAGATTTTCTACTGTCAGCTGCTGGACACACTCCATTGTCATGGTAAATCAAGTCACAGTAGTTGCACTTACCCATCAAATTTTCGAAGAAGAAAGAGATTTCTTCCTCAACTCCCGGCGCAAGGCTCACCATTTTCTGCAGAAAGAAGGGTTTAGAGAGATCATGAGAAACCCGAACCCGGATCTTTCCTGTGCTGTCAAAAAGCTTATCATCCAATTCGATGACCCTCTCAACAATGGCAGCAATGGCCCTAATGGTATCCTTATCTTCAAAGAGAGGAGGCACATCAGTAATCCGAACCCAAAAGAACAAACATTTAGCGGGACCGATTGGGGTGGAGCAATCCCGTCATATTCCTACATCACGATCGGTGCTTGGTTGAACCTCCAAGGACCTCCGCGTAAAACCTTGTTACGGTCTCGTTGGAGATCAAATGCCAACACAAAACGATTCTCCCCCCGCTCTTGAATCTTGAAATCTCTTTCAAGGACCCAAACCCGACGGAGGAAACCCCGGAGGTCTTGCAAAGGCGCAGCTTTTGCAGCAAGCGGTCTGGCCAGCAAGTAGGATTGCATGCCACGACACGTTGCCGTATTGGTTGATCGGGAGAGGTCCACGACCTCGTTGGTTGCTAGGGTGAGAGAGGCCACGAAGGAGGCAGTGACGTCGTCCATGGTTGGAGGGGCAGTATTGTGTTGAGTTTGGGCAGAAGCCTTGGTCGTACACTTAGGGTTTCTGGCGTCCATGCGGCGCTTAGGGTTTTTCAAACCTCCTAATTTAGAGGTACAAATATAATATTTTCATTGATGATAGATTTTATTTTCAGCAAAGAGAAAGAAATTTAGATCCTCTCCCATAGAATTTTTTGTGGAAAAACATAAATGGATGAAAATAACCATGACAGAAAGCTACATGACACTTGAGTTGACAGTGTTATTAACGGCGAGTACTAATGTTATGCATGAGTAATAAGTTGAGGTATCAAAGTGATATATTTAGAAAATGAGGTACCAAAGTGTAGAATGACTTTAAATTGTGGTACTATTTTGTGACATTTTCTCAAATTATAATGAAGTAAATATTGTTTTCCTTGTCAAGATATGAGAACAATAAACGGCTATAATACGCATTTGACTATTGATAGTCATACGTCTAGGTTTTAAGAACAGAATTAGTCCTTTTCTACTTGGAACTTGGAAGCTCACTATTCAAATAGAGTTTTACAATTGAATAGGCGCCATTCGGGGTTTGAAACTTTGAACTTTCAAACAGACAAAGAAAAACAAAGAAGGAAAATATTAGAAAAACTTTGGGGTGTGAATCAAATGAGAATTTTAAAATACAATATCTGGTTCATTATTCCCTCCCAGTTCTTGCATTGTAAACCGGCCAGCACAAGTTTTACAAAGACTTTATAAAAAACTGAAGCGACTCTGATGGAGCAATAGTAATAATGACGACACATGGCATGCGCAGCGCTGCAACTAGATCAATTCTATATGGATTATTCACATGGCATCGTATGCAAGGCAAGTTTCATTGTCAATTTGAACAATTCTCTGCAGTCTCACCACCACAATTCATCTCATACGAAACAGATTCATCGATTAGGTTAGATCATAAGCCTCTACACGTTTGTTTGGTTGATGGGTCGTGGGGAAATGACATGAAAGATAAGGTGGGAAACATGCATGGTAATTTGATGAACTACCTCAAAAAGGCTGAATATAGAGTATCAAACCCACATCGATTAAGAGTCGTAAGCCTTTATATATTCGTGTTTTGGTGATTTCTCTCAAAGATTATAAAAGTATGTATTTGCACGTAGGTATCCAAGGAAATAACTTTAAAAAAAAATAAATAAATAAACTGAAATACTTGATTCACATAATATATTCTGGATCAAGTTAGAGTCAAAAACCTTATATATTTGTCTTTTGATAGTTTCTCAATGATATAACTTAAAAAAAGTGTAAATTTGTGCTTTTGAGTTTGACAAAATGTCTCGCAGAAACTGATCGAACTTCGTAATACATACAATTCATTAAATTTTCCGATACATTTTAAGAAATTTCGGTGTTAATGTCCGAGTCACTTCGAGAGCTTCCGAGCGGAGAGAGCCTCAAAAACATGGAATGATGAGTTACGGCATTGCATGGCAGCAAAGTAATAATGGCAATCACACCACTCGGGTGCGTGCGCGCGGCACCATGATTCAAATTCTGAAAAGAAAAAATGGCCTGGTGTGACTCTGGTCGCAGATTTAATGGCTCGTGAAGTGTCCTATCCCCATTAGATTATTCAAAGTTTCAAATTTTAGGCCAATGCATGCTTTAAACCCTGTCACAACCTCACTAAGCCAAAACCCCCTTTTATCTGTTTCAACCACACTTCACCAACTAATACGTCCAAACGCTCCAATTAGTCCAATACAATGCCTCCAAAACAGAGCATCAAAACCCAGAAATCCAAACCCCTAAAAACCCTCCCAGATTTTGCAGGTAATGAACCGCCCTTCCTCCTTCACCGTCCGATCAGCGCGTGAATCCCACCCCTCGAACGGTGAGGATTCGACACGCCACAGAGTGCATCAAACGCCACAAGAAACCATGTCGTTTGGCGCGCCTTTGGTTCATAACATTTATGCTTTCCAACGGCCACCATATGAAAAAAAGGGTGAACGGTTTCAAACTCACTTAATCCACAAGGTCAAGAACCAGTAAGACCACCAAATCCTCCTTTCAGAACCAATTAATTTAAATTTACCCAAAAGTGAAAATTCCCCGAAAATAAAAATTACCCAAATTTGGGAAATAAAAGAGGCAAAGAAGGTAAAATGGAAATAGTACATATTAAGTAAAAAAAAAAAAAGAGTTCTGCCTAATCAGTTGCATTGCCTACAAACCTACCGCACCAACCATGCAAAGAGATAATGAGAAAAAATGTACACTAAGCTGGGCCTGTTCGAACCGGGTTTTACTCTAAACCGGTTCACTACGATGTCACTCTCTTCCTTCCTACTTGCTAAAACTAAAGAACCTTAAATTTTTTTTCTTTCCTCCTCTAATCAAAAACTACGAACAACCGGAGCCGCTGCTGCTGTCGTCATCGGACCGGGTTCGGGCCCTGGCGAGACTTCCTTCTTGCGGCGTATCTCCATCACTTTGCGGTGGTGGTTGGAGTGCAACTCGCTCGAGAAAGTCGGGCTACAAGCGGGGCGGTATTCGGGCACGAGCCGACCCGACTTGTAACGGACTCCGCAGGCGTTACACAGAGTCTTGGCTCCATTGGGCCCGGTTCTCCACTGCGGAGTCTTCTGGACGCCGCAGTGGCTGCACCGCCGAGGCGGCTGGCTCGAGCCGCCTTCTGTTGCCGGTCTTTTTGGCTTCTTCTGAGGCTTCTCTACTGACGAACCGAAGGCTCCGGGGCCTTGGGTGGTGTTGTAAATGAGCCATGGGCTGGAGGGACAAGAAGAAGTTGAGGAAGACGAACTTGAACTTGAGGAAGACTCGGTGAAGGTTGGTGACCCTAGTGACCACACCCGGCCGCCGGTTCGGGTCCTCTTGCTTCTGGCCTTGGCCGGAACCGGAGTCTTGAAACAGGGCTTGAGAGCCTCCGGTTCTGGCCTCTTCTCGGTCGGGTTTTTGGGCTTCACGGCCAGAAACCCGGCGGGGAGAGAGGTGTTGAACCCCGAGAAGGAATCCTCCACGAAATGAGACAACCACTCGAGGTTTTCCAAGTCGTCTGCCTGAAAATTAAAAACAGACAGAGCAACTCTGTTCAATTAACCAGAAACCACCGCCGAAAAATTTAGAGGGAGAAATGAAAAAGTACCGGAACGCTGAGTTCACTGGTGGGCTCGGTCGGCTCCGACCCAAGTTCATTCTTCTCCGACAAGCACGAAGACGGGGTTGAATTTTCCTTTTCCTCCATGCTCTCTTTCTTGGGCAAAACAGAGCCTTTGTCGTCCTCCTCCTCTTCCTCCTCAGCCTGTTGTTCCACAAACCCATCGTCGTTGGAAAAGTCGAGAAGGTCGTCGACGGAAAAGTCCTCGAAATTCTGCACGCCGCCGTTCTGGGCGTTCAACCCCCACAAGTCGTCGGAAATAGCCTCCTTGACGGCCATCTCGGTCCTGATACTGGTTTTCAACGCCGCTTCAACGCATTCCATTTCACTTCTTTCAACCTACACAACAACAACAAAAAAAGAACATTCCTTTCATTTCTCAGTTTCTCACGCCAGTTACAAAAACCACCAAAGACCGTTCCTTTTAAATTAAAAAGAAATAAAGACCCTCTCTTTATTATTTACCTGAGGAGGACAGGGTGGTAGAGGTGGAGGAGGAGAGAGAGAAGTGGTGGTGCTGGTTACAGAGGAAGGAGAAGAATATGTTGAAGAATGGGGATGAAATTGGAATAAAAAGGAGGGGTGGTGAGTTTGGTAAAGCATTGAATTAGGGCTCGTGGTGGCCTAATTACTAAAAGGTGCCCGTTTCTTTCTCTCTTTAATTTTTACCTTTTCTTTTCCCCACACTGCCACACATCCTTTTTATATCTCCACCTACTGCTCTCTCTCCCTCCCTCTGTTTACACTTCCAGAACGTTAAAAATCTACTAAACCGTACTGGCTAATAAATAATAATCCCCCACCCCCAAAAAAAAAAAAAATTTGTTTGGGGTCTGAAATTACGAGGACTGCCCCTGTTTGGCCTTGACTGGATTTTTTCTTTCCATGTCTGGATTTTTGTACACATATGGTAGGCCAGGGCGGACCATATCCACAGAGGGCAGGGGACCTATTTGTATTAAATTTCTAATTTTGACCTATTTTGGGAATTTAATTATTTTATTTATTTTAAAGATAAGAATCTGTAGGGTGTGGTTCGTCGCACTATAGTCTCTCCGCTACGTGAAGACCTAGGAAACCGCCACCTTTGTGTGTTTCTTTTTTGTAATTTTTGTTTTTCGTTTTACTTTTCGTGTTTCTGATGTTAATATTGGCCCATGGCTTTTGACTAATTTACATAATTTGCCTGCCGCGTTCAACGCCGCTCGTTTTGGTTGTTCTCCACTTACTCCCCCCGCTCATTGTTTGGTAATAATTTATTACGGAATTAGCCCTTCAATTGAGCATTAATCATTCTTTATTTTCTTTTTATTTTTAGCCAGATACGAATTTTTATCCTTGAAAATGACTATATGAATGTTCAATATTCATTTATTATTTTACATGGTGTGGAAATTTAATTTTTTTAGCAAGGGTTTATGGTGATATTCAAGATCACACATATATAAGAATTTAATGAAACTTAAAAAATTATTTGATTACGGAAATTCTCATAACTGTACTCATGGATGAGGGTATCAGTAATCAATGTTTGGTAGATATTGTATTGATCAACGTTAAAGTTGTGTGTGCTGGTACTCGACAATCGTTAAATTTCGCATTAATCAACTATTGGTTCTTGCAAAAGCTGACAAATCGTGGCTACTTCTTTGTTGAATTACTGATTATTAATTTTTTTTTAACTATATAATGTCCCTTGACCCTCGCTTAGTTCTACAGCTTTAAAGATGTCCAACTCCTTCGCACATTCAACAAGCATTTTAAGTTTTAACATCTTTCGATAAAAAAAAAAAATTAAAATTCTTGTTAAAGAAAAATTATATTTTTTTGTGCTTATCAGGTATTAGTAAGTCTAAAATTTTAGTGTTGTTTGCAAGAACTGATGACTAATCAAAAATTGCAAACACAGTTGTGGACTGATTATTATATTTTGAGCACAGTGTACTACTCAATAATAGTATATCGATTTAAAGGACAATGCAAATTGTAACTTTAGTAAAATAAATATTCTCAATACAAGATTCTTTTCTTTTATAATCTTCAAAGAATATGCATGGAATTTGTCAATCTTGGTACATACAATTCCCACCAAAACTTCTCAAAAATTAATAGCAAGACTTACTTTCATAACCACTTGAAAAAATTGTGGCGCGCAAAGACCAATCCCGTCCAAACCCAACCGGAACCGGATATCTCAACCCATTTCCCCACGCGGGTACAAACCGTACGACCCAGTTCAGACCCGAATCCAAAACCCAATCTTCCCACCATGATCATCAGCTTCCACCAAAAAGGCACATATGCATGGCTTAGAAGCAAAGGCAGAGGAAAAAGCCAACTCCGACCAATCACTGCTCGACATGACCTCAGCTTTTGTCTCCAAGAACTGAAATGATTCCCTCCTCCACTCTTTTTTGCTTGCCCAAACTGAAAGTTACTGGCCACACTGGAACACTGCCCCAAAATATTTACACCAATTTAGAAAGTAAAGTAATACCCACTGCTCCATGAGCTCACGCAATTACCCAATTACAGAAATTATTACCCGCAGTTAATTATTCAAAGTAGCCCTTTGGCTCTTAATGGCAGCGCTACCATTCTCTCCCCGGCACGTGTTCCCAGTTTTAAATTTCCACATTCGTAATAGTGGTTGAAAGTATGGGAGTTTTTTGTAATTCGAGTCTCGTATAAAGACCGGCATGTGAGATTCCAAGAGTTGACGGTTTACTATTAAGGCGGTAAAACAAGGAGCCGGCTTTGAGTGACTCGGGCTGACTCGGGCGGGTCGGACTCCGAGCCCAAAGTCAGTCATTATCTGCCGCCAAGAGTCGTGTCTTCACGTGTAGTGTTACTATTGGACAGCTGACGTTGCCCAATACAATAAATTCCTCCCACACAATTATTTCACCTTTTTTAAAATTTGAATTTTGAAAAATCAAAATTTCAAAGCGGATTTGGTTATGCCTCTTCGAAGACCGAAATAGTAACGTAAAAACTAAATAAAGACTGGGCCTCCCACGGGCATTGGCCCACCTCGGCGAACGGAGCCCACCCTGCATGGAACGTGGCGCCATGCCAAAGTTTACGGAAATGCCCCTGGTTGGAGGGTAGTGTAAGATGCAAGTGTGTGACGGTACGGAGTGGGGAGGAAGGTGAAATTGGGGGAAAACAAACAGAAAGTACGGAATCTTGTGAAATTTCCAAGGGCAGGGATGGATGTGTCGATTTTGTTGTTGTGTCTGTTCTTCGATCTTTATACGGTTTTGGTTATCGTTTTATCCAACGGAAATAGGAGAGGAACCTCGCCAAGAACATAAGAGACCCCACTTCATGAATGCCATGAGCCATGTTCGATCTGTGTTTAGGGTTTAGAATTTAGTGAAATCGTACCCATTTTAGAGTTTTATGTGAATAATGCGTGGGATCGAACAATTTTTCTGTCATCGAGTGTCCAGTGTTTAATGTTTGGTTAATTAAAGAGTGTTGCAACATTTGTAAAAACTGCGAACAACTTTACAGAGGAAGTTGCTTGTAGTGATTTTTAACTTTCTCAATTTAATATCTGTTCGAAATAAGATTGTCCTCAGCATCGATCAATTGAATTATGCTCATTAACGATCGTGAATCTCACTATTTGAAAGGAAAACGTACAAAAGCTATTGTACTAGTCATTTTCTTTGGTATGATATTTCTTTATTTGAATCAAGAAAAACGTTAGAGAAACTCTATTATAGAAAAATTTGAAAATGTTATAAATGGTGCAATATATCTTTCAGTCTCTTAATGAGGAATCCAGAAGGTGGTGGATTTACCTTTTAATGGTATTACCTCATTTCAGACTCTTTTCTCTTCATATGGATGAGGGCATTGGATTTAACTAAAGTACTTGTAATTCTATACTTTAGAGTACTGTAACTACGTTGATATTTGTAAGCTGTGAGGTCTTCAATCCCATTTTAGTACTAAATGGTAGATATTATGTTGGTGATAAGAAAAGGGGGCATTGAGAAGTGATAACATGCACATGAAAGAGACATTAAGCTGTTCAGTATTGGATGAGTGTGTGGACTTTCCTGCATGCAGCTTCTATGATTGAGAAGATTCCTGTGATTGGAGCTGGTCCAAAGTTGGGTAACACATTGAGCTGCTTTGATATGGACTGCCATGACTCAAATCGATCTGCTTTCTTTCTGCAATTGAAAAGAGAAGATAGCAATTAAAAGTAAAATGTACTGTGACTACTTGGGTAAACATGGGACTAGAAGAGGTTGATGCTTTTATATGTACATGGTGTATGAGCAAACACAGTTAAAGTCTAGGGAGTCATAATAGAAACGGACCAAGAGTTGGGTGCAGTATTAAGAGTGAAGAATAAGATCAGGACGTGAAAAGTATATTACGAATCGAAAAATGAGATATTTTGTGATACTTCAAAGTATGACATATTATGAATTTTTAAAATGTTATATTAACTTTTTCATCGATCCAAAGTAAAGCGCGGTAGGGGTGGAGGAGGAGCAATAGAGGACATGGTGGTTATTGAACAAGCTACTTTATTAAAAATGCGGCTGGAAGTGCTGGAACCGTGGGTGTGTAAAAATGTCTGATTATAACATAAATTTTTTTATCTAATAATACTAATTCACAAAGGTTAATTTCTATCTAGTCCGAAGAAACTTTTATCGTATAGATTTTTGTGAGAATGCTACTTCTGAGTACCACATAATTTTTGTGAAAATATCTGTATGGAGATGCTTATTTTCTCGAGGTCAAAGAAAGGAAAAGGAAAGGAAGGAGTATGTTTTACTACTATTGTTGGAAGATAGAGCCCAACATCTAGAAAAAAGTTCATCTTTGAAGGAATGAAAGCCCATAATTGATGTTAAATAGAGGATTTAGAGTATGGGCCATTTCAAACTTTTAACCCACTGCCTTTGACACGCATAAAATGAAGGGGAAAAGTAGTAATAATAGAGCCTTCCCCTTCTACTAGCAAAATCCCACAAGTCGCTCCATCTTGCAAAAGCAATTGTGCACTCTAATTGTCTTAGTAAAAGGTACACCATGTCTATTCATATGTGATTAGTGCAGTGGGGCACTTGCATCATAGTTTGGACTGAGGCAGCTCTACTAATATGAAAGAAGGTGTGCTCAAATTAACAAGTCCAATACTCCCAATAAGTAGTTGGGAGTTGAAACTCTAAAGAAGTGAAGAAAATTATAAAGGGTTTTGACACAAGGAGTCAAGGACACTCACTTTCACATTGATCTCATATATGGTGTTTCACTTTTTATTTGGTCATTTATGCATGCATTTATATTTAGTCATATATGTTCGAAGAAATTTGGGTATTAAAACCACGACCAATTAGTAATGGTTCAAAACGACATTTTCTAAAATCTCAAAGAGGAGTGCGTGTGGCTTTCAACTCCTAATATGCCAATAACAGACTCAGAATGAGGTGGGAATTCCAAGCGAAATTTTTCGGCACAGCTTATGTTTTAATTTGGTTTGCTTTTACCAATGAAAGTTAGTCGGCAAGTGTCATATTCACTAATACCCTGTATCCTCAATCTTCTGGGTAAAAATCTCTTCGTAGATCAAAGATTTTTGCACACGTTGAAATCGTTGGATTTTACGTGTGGATCACTATTCGTTTGGCTAAAAACCAGAACGAAGCATTTGGGTTTGTCCAAGACTCGAAAGTCGAAACAATGAACTAACCCCCTTTGTATTTTAGGGTAAAATGAGTTGCTGAATCACTAGAAGAAACCACAGAGGACCAAAGACGATGATATCAACAGAAAACGTACCTGTCGAAATCTGATGCAGAATGCAGAAACAAGCTAGGGGATTCACGTGATGGACTTGTTCTGGTAATAAGTCTGATCTATTAAGCTCACATGTATGGCGTTTGTACGGCGAAGATATTGACGAGGAAGAGGACCAAGTTCACGGAGAGAATCCAGTCCTTTAACAACACTATCTGGTTCATGCATATATATGGCCGCTTGATCAACACCCAAAGTATTTTAGGTTAAGATATATTTCTGGGTAAGTTTTGTTCAACCTCTTTCTTTAGCACAGTGTTAGTTTTTATAGTCGTAGCCAATTTGATAGCCGGTTTAGTCGTTGATTTATATAGTCGCATTTGCGAGACTACGAACAAAACTACATTGATTTGGATATATTCTCTTCCTAAAGGGATCCGGCAAAGTGAGGAGGATGTGAATTTACTTCAATTTCATAAAATCTTGACTTTTTATCTAATCTAAGGATCCTGACAATTGACACATCACTCTTCCATCAATTTTTTATTTTTTGTCTAAACCCCAATTGACTTGCTGTTAACTCGAGAAAAAAAAAAATTGAAATTTCTCGTCGGTATTTTTCCTTTGCTTCAAGTTCCTCCTTTGTGCTTTCTTTTCTGTTTCTCTTTGCTTCCACGGCTGCACAATGCTGCAATTACCATAGAATGACTTCTTGTGCTTGTGTTAATTAATAAATTCATCAAGAAATAATCCTATGCTATTCATTCTATTTTCAGAGTACAAATCGGATGTTATTCTATTTGGTAGCTGTGTAGGTAGAATATTATGTGAGATTATTAGTTTCGTGGATCAATCTGGGAAAAAATATGCAGTTCTTTATGTTTCAAAACCCATTAAATCAATCTGATCCTTCTCATCGAGAGTTAGAAAGGTTTCTCGCTGAAAGTGCCCAATATTTTTGTCTGCACACTACAATGATTCATATCAGTTTGTCAAGTTTTGGGAATGTGGGCACTCGATGACCATCATCATCATAACAAACAATATCTTCCATCTACTTGGATTGAAGCATACTTCATGTCGACTAAAATCAAATTAATTTAGGTTATGGATTTTTAGGGTTTAAGAAACAGTGTTAGCGTTAAGAAATTAATGCCCTTATAGTGTCTTAAACTTTCACGACTATGTATATTAAGGTAAATTGGATTAGAGTCTTCCTTATCCAGCAACATCTTCTACAAGTTACAATGAACTTACTAGGCTCTCCATGCATTAGGGTTTCACGTACTATGTGAGAATGAAGTTGTGCATCAGCCAATATGACAGCCTATGATGAAGTTTGTCAGATCAAATCATCACTTATGGAAGACTTTTAGTTGTAATTCTGTCTTTTGTTTTTCCTCTTTTGGTAATTCTGTGGGAGAGTTTTCATGCAAGCACAGCAAGTGAATTTGAGTTGGGACTACGTACAGGAGAAAGATGGTACGTGAAGCTATTTAATTTTTTCTTCTTCTAGAAGTTAACGATAGTTAACGGCAAGTTAACTGAGGTTTAAACAAAAAATAAAAAAATTGGTGAAAGAGTGATGTGTCAATTGTCAGGACCCTTAGATTAGATAGAGAGTCAAGATTTTATGAAATTGAAGTAAATTCACACTCTCTTCTCATCAATTACCTTATACATGTAATTAAGCATTCTTAACGCAATTCCTTCAACCGCATCATATGTATAAACTCCACGTTTGTGGATTGTTAGATTAAGTAGCAATAAGGGATCAAAGTCATGGAGATACAAATTAATTTGCTAGCTGGAACAACAGATTCTAATGCCTCAAAGTCGAAAAACTCTGACATAAAATGACAATAACTGTAAAAACTGAGAGTTCTAAATTGTAATGATACCCCTTTTGTCTTTTAAGAAAGTTATCGAAGGGCTTGCTTCACATATATACATAGCATGCAGGATGAGAATGATACCTAAAGCAATAAGATGAAGGAGACGGGTCCTTTAATGTACTTCTCTTCTCATCAATTACCTTCCTCTAGCTCCATACATGTGATCTGGTTAGAGATGATAAAGAAGCCAAAACCATCAATTCAAGTTACAGCAAACTTTGTTGAGGCCAAAAGAAAATTAAATACTCTGCAGTGCCAAAGGCTTCAGCTAGTACGTACCATGCATTGACCATGATAACTTGTCCTCTGCATGCCCTCTTTCCATGGGTAATCGTAGTTAACGTTTAACTACTCATCCGGCCAAACACTCGTGCATGTTATTATCAAGTTCTGAATTCGATCCATCTTTTCACATTTTGGCCGCTAAATTTCAAACCCGGTCGGTTCAGAGGAAAAACCAAACGCTGTATGTTAAGGCATTGCAAGTATGATGTTCTTCTGAAAAAATCCAAATTGAGAAGACTTGGAAGTTTTACTGAAGTCTTATGTTTACCCTCAAGACCAGGGTAATGCAGAATGCTCCAAATTACTTCCTCTACTCATGGCCCTCACTAGAAGATGATAAGCATCCCATATTTGTTTTTTTTTCATTTCTCTGAACCGAAGTGGGTAGTTGGTGGAGGAAAGAGCATTAGCTAACTAAGAATATAAGTGACCCACAATTAGTTGGGATCATAATCTGGTAATTTTGGTAGAAGTTAGGCAGATACTGCATTATGCAGATGTCAGTATCAATTAGATGATTAAATCAAAATCTATAGCACCCAATATTGAATATATTGACCCCAAAAAAATATATCCCTATGATGGAGCTCTATCCAAATTCCAAAACAATTCATCATGATCTATCTGTCCACTTGTATTTTGACAAATTGTGAGATGAAAATAAAGAAAAAGAAAAACCAAAAATATGGTGCACCAGCCGGGAATCGAACCCGGGTCTGTACCGTGGCAGGGTACTATTCTACCACTAGACCACTGGTGCTTAGATGCACGTTTTAACGTAATAAAATACATAAATAGGGATGTTAGCACTGTGAAGTAATGTTGCACCCTTAAACTTAAAGTCCTCCCTCTCTGTTTTTGGGTCTGAAAATATATTATATCAGTTCCTCTCATGTGAATATTATTCGCTTAATTCACTGAATGAGATTTGTGGCTAGCCGTTAGTATGGTGCATATTATATTCTTTCTCTTCAGAATCGTAGGCAGTAGGCATAAACCAAACACAAGACCCCAGAACGCACAACTATAAATGTAATATTCAAGACAAGCTTTGGTTGAAGAGATACCAGTCAGTCAAACCGTCATAGTAATTTCCGGGTGATCCAATAATATCGTAAGAATAAGGACACTATTATAAGCTTTCATCCTCAACAGATTGCTGGAGCAGGTATGGCAATGGTACATTGTTTTATATTAGTCTAAATAAGCACCCGCCTCACATGCTTAGGATACCAAATAGCCGTTAGCGATATTTGCCTCCCATAATCTCAAACTCTAGGATGTTTTATAATGTTTTGGAGTATTGAAATTTCAGTCTTAAGTAGTTATATTAACTCAGAGTGTTGAGTAATGACTATTTCAGCTGTGGAATTTAAATGCTTCACAAATTCGGAGTACTATAAAACTATCGCTCGCAAGTTCTATGTTATATATTCAAAATGATCCAATGACAACTAAGCTTCATGAAATTTTCAACACGAAACTTTAACAAATCAAAATATATTTGGAAAATGCTAAGAGGGATTACAAGGAGGAAGTGGAGCTCCACACAAACCAGGATTATCCATGAAAGCAGAAACAGGGAAATTAGCTTTGTGAGGAGGGATTTCCCCATTCAGGTGGTTTTTTGACAAATCTAGTTGTTGAAGATCCTTCAAATCCAGCACCTGCTTTGGGATAGTGCCAATCAACTTGTTACTTGAAAGAATTAGGCTCTTGATCGAGGCCATTGCCGGTGTTTCTCCAATGTGCTCATCAATAGGGCCGGTGAACATGTTGTTAGAAAGATCAACGGAGTTGAATTGGCCGAGTGGGTCTTGGGTTTGTTTCGAAAATATTGAATCCAGTGGACCAGAGAACTTGTTGGAGTGTAGATCAAGGTCCATGAGAAGTGATAGGTTTATGAATTCAATTGGGATTGAAGAATGAAAGGCATTGTTTGATAAGTTGAGAAATGAAAGGCTAGTCATGTTGCCAATCCAATGTGGCAACTCTCCTGCCATGGCATTGCCTGATAAATCAAGAATAGATATACATGATGAAGATAACCACATTGGAAGCTGCCCTTTAACACCAGTTTTCGCTAACAATAGGCGAAAAAGCTTCAACTTTGATAACCAGCTTGGTATACTAACCAACCTCAAAGGATTGGAAGAAAGGTCCAGAGTTTGCAGCCTCTGTAGTTTTTCTAGCTGAGGAGGTATTTGACCCGAAAGTCTATTCCTCGATAAATCTAGTGTCTGTAATTTGTGTAAATTGCCAAAACTAGAAGGAATCTTGCCTGAAAAACGGTTTTTGGAGAAGAAAATGTCGGTGAGAGTTGCTAGATGGCCAATGGTTGCAGGTAGTTTCCCCGAAAGTTTGTTGTTTTCCAAAAGGAGCCTTTCGATTTTTGGGAGCTGGCCTAGTGATGGAGGCAAAGTGCCTCTGAGCTTGTTTTCGGATAACTGACAAAACCGGAGAGAACTAAGCCCGGAAATTGAAGAAGGAATGGCTCCAGTTATCTTGTTATGATTGAGATAGAGCAAGACTAACCGGGAAAGTCCACCTATGGACTGAGGTAGTCTTCCGCTTATCCGATTTTGTGACAAATCAAGATACGTGAGGCTCTTCAGCTTGCCAATACTAGTAGGAATTCTACCAGAGAATTTGTTTCCTTGGAGTTCAAGCTTAGTTAGCAGCACCAGCTTTCCGATTGAATTTGGGATTGGACCAGAAAATCTGTTTCCTGATAGGCCTAGTTCCAAAAGTGAACTCAAGGCTCCAAAAACAGAGTTAGGAACAGAACCAGACATATCATTGTTACCAAGATAGAGCTTCTCCAATCGAAAAAGATACTGAAATGTCCATGGTACTGAGCCCCTGAGCTTGTTTGTATAAAGAAACAGATGAGTGAGGTTAGATAGCTTCCCAAACTCTGGTGGTATTGGACCCTCCAAGTTCTTGAGGTTGCTGAGGTCAAGAAGCTGAAGAGAGGATAAGTTTCCAAGAAATGGGGACAGTGTACCGGACATGTATGTGTCGACGATGAAGTCATTGTCTGAAATAAGTCCCGAACGGGAGAGGTGGACAACTCTGCCGGAGGAGGGGTCACACCCGACGCCTTCCCAGGCGGAGCAGCAATCAGAGGAAAGTGACCATGAATGGAGAAGTTTTGAAGGGTCGGAAATGATGTTGTGCTTGAAATGGAGAAGGGCTTCTCTGTCTACGGAATGGCATGCTTGGGATACAAGAAAGGAGAGTGGGTGTGAGAGAATGAAGAGCAAGGAAAGTAGGAAGGTTTTGCTATGAATGGAAATTTCCATTTTTGAGATAGCGAGCTAGTAGAACTGAAAAGAGTTGTATAAAGCTCAAATCTTTGTCATATCTATGTGTTTGAATATACAATTATAGGGACTGCACGCGCCATTTAGAAGGTTATGGACGCTTTCTTGACTGTAATGATATTAATCCAGAAATTAGTGGAAAGTCACAGATTTTTGCCTTAGAAATAGTATATTTCTAGTGAAAAGATAAGTATTAAGGTATAGTGAATTTCTGATCTTTTATTTACTTTCATTGACTTATTGTTTAAACAAAAACATATCACATGATCATGCATAATAATGTTAGCATATATAATTTACTAGGTGCACTCGTAAAACTTGAAACATGGCCATACAAATCTAATTTTCTTATCTTTTTTAGCATATGTAAATGGTTGACACTAATATATCTTTTTTTTTTGGGTAAAAATTGACACTAACATATCATGTTGCTTAAAGTTCAACATTTTGACTTTTGAGAATTGAAATGAAGACCCTAACTCGTTTGTCAAAACGTGCTAATAAGGTTATTTTTTCAAATACTCTGTGAGAGTGAAACCAATTATTTACAAATTGAATTATAGATTACATGTATTGTGAATTTGTGACTATAACTCAACCAAGTTGAGGAAGCAAAGGAATCAATCATGTTTAACACTTCGCAACTTTATTATTTAAATAAGCATCAAAATTAGTTTCTTCCATCATCTTAATAATCCAAAGTCAATCTAAATTATTAAAAAAGAAAACTAAAGTGAAAGAAGTGATTTTTTTTTTGTAAAGGCTTGAATAGGTAAGGAGAAGATCCACTTTATCATTGTAAGGAAAAAGAGAGTACAAGTTCTACATTTTCTTAGCATATAAATAAACAAGATGACTAAAATTGATATGATAGGGTGGTCATGACTCATGAGAAAATCACTTGCCACTCATTAACCATGCCAATGCAAATGCACGCAATAATTCGGTTGCACAAACCTCCTCACGCACACATTGTGTGCAAAAGGGAGGAAGGGTTTATAGTTTGCCATACAATATTTACCCCTGGTAAATAGAGCAAACACCGTCAAAACAGACATTTTCATCCATCACACTGCTTCAGATAAAGACACAAGCAGAAACCTGGAATCTCTGTAACTCTCTCATCCTTTTTAACTCTTTTTAGCAAAAACCAGTAGTTAGTGCGTTACAGGGAAGACGATGGTGATATACTGTTTTTTAAGTGCGTCTTGAGTCCCCACCGGAAACGCCTCGGAACTGGGTCCTCCCCCACATAATTCCACGTGGGTCTTAACGTTCGTGTTGTCAGATCACGATCACTAAAATAATATCAACCTCAAGCAGTCAAGCTCATCGCTCTATCGAGAGAGAGAGACTGTGCCACTGCACTGTGTTTACCGCCAGACAAGGACCACGCTTCCTTAAGTTTATTACAGTATTCAACTCAGATTTTCTTCCCCCGTACAAAAACGAATCCAGTAAAAGAGATAACAAAATAAATCAAATTTAATTATTGAATATTTATGTCATAAATTCATAGTGTTACAGACATTGATAACGTCCATTGATTCAGGGAATTACAGGGACGAAGCTTCTACACTCGGATGACGATTTTTGGTCACCGCCTTGACAAAAGAAGAAAACCCTTGGACATCTGTACAGGCAGTTATTGCCAAGACCCACGTTCGCCGAACCGGGTTTCATACTAAGTAAAGGACCGGGTAAGGGTCCGTACAGGTAGTTTCCGCCGAGCAAAAGCCGGACGAACGGCGAGACTCCGGTTCCGGGTACGGCCACTTTGAAGGCGTACTGGGTTGGGATCATACCAGTGAACTTGTTGTTTTCGAGGGACAAAGCGGAGAGCTTTGGCATTAGGGCCATGAAGGATGGTAAGAAACCTTGTAAGTTGTTGTTGCTGAGGTCGACGGCGATGAGCTGGCTTTGGAATCCGGCTGAGCTCGGGGTTTGGAGGGAGGAGAACTTGTTGAAGGAGAGAGTGAGCTGCTGGAGAGATGGGTGGGAAAAGAGGTGTGCCGGGACGGAGTCACCGAGTTGGTTGTGACTCAGATCGAGGACTTGTAGAGAACCCAACTGTTTGATGGTTTCCGGGACCGTTCCGACTAGGCTGTTGTTTCGTATGGAGATTTGAATCAACGAAGGTGGGAATGTGAACGGGACTTGACCCGTAATTGCATTGTTGCCGGCGTCTAAGTAGTAAAGGCTTGTGAGGGAATCTAACTTCGGAAACTCGCCGCTGAGACTATTAGCTTGGATTTCCAGCCGGTTCAGGCTGACCAGGTTGTTCAAACTCGGCGGGATCGAGCCTCGGAGGTAATTGTTGTCGAGGAAGAGCTCTTCAAGATTGGTGAGGGACCCAATTGAAGCTGGAATAGAGCCGGAGAACGAGTTTCCGGAGAGGATGAGTCGACGGAGCCGAGTGAGGTTGGAGAATGACTCGGGGAGTGAACCGGAGAAGAAGTTACCAGAGAGGTCTAGAGTTTCCAAGTAAGGGAGGTTCCAGGTAAGGGAGGAGAGTGAAGAACCGGAGTAACCAGCTTGGTCTAGGCCGATTTCGGTGACTCGGCTGACACCGGAGTCGTCGACTAGGTCGCACCGGAAGCCACAAGTGAACCGATCGCTGAAGAGAGAGTCGCAGGGGTCGAGTTTGAAGTCCCATGAGCTAATGCAGGAGCCTTGAGCCACTGAGTTGGGGTCTAGTCTGTTCTTCAGCTGCTTCAGAACTTGAGTGTCTTCCCAGAAAGTCTTGGATTCTGCTAGAAGGAGCAGACTTGCGACTGTAAATAGCAGAACAAGAACACCCATTTGGAACAGAGATGGAGTGTTTCAGTGACTGGTGGTTGGGTGGCTGAAGATAAGGGGTTGGAGTGAGAGAGGGGATGATCAGGGCCGTTGGTTTTGGTGGAATTGGGAATGGGGTACCGTGTAAAGTGAGTAGCTTTGAGCTTAGGGAAAGTGTTTTGAGTTTTTGTTTTTGGTTTGGATCAGACAAGGGTTGAGACAAGTGGATTCACGGGCAATTGTCAGAGAGAGAGAGGCTTCTTCCTCAGTGAGGTCAGTATATAAATCTGAAGAGGGAGAGTGAGGGAGACTGTTCTGGCTTTATACTGTTGGTTATGGTGGCGACACCTTGGTCGTTGATATAGCGAGCGACGTGTGTGTTCGTTAGCTTAAACTATCTTTTTCTTTTAGATAATATCTTAAACGATTAGACTTGCTCAGTGTTGAGCTGTCTTTGGATGATGATCATAATTCGCAAAGATAATTGGCAATTCCTTGGGGTAAAATGTTTTAAGGATTTATGATTCTTACAGCATAATGTTTAGATAACTCGGTTATCAAGTTCAAGTCGCTTTAGAATCACTATTTTTATTCATGGCTCCAAATGAATGTTACATAGTTTTGATACTTTAACTCGGGTTGTCTTAGATTTCTTTATTCGATTTACATTGCATGGTGATGAGTTTCGTAGTTAGTTTCTTCACTCTGTGGATGTTTGGTCCGTCCATTCTATGCGTTATTTTCATATACAAAATGGGGTTTACCAATGCCCGAATTATCAAATCAGTTCAAAACAAGATACCCCAACAAGTTCAAGGCCTAAACTTTAGCTAAACAACATTCTAACTATTGAAGCACCAATGGATTTTGGTGGTCATTTGGGAGTGAATCAAGGAAAAAAGAAAAGTCTAAAGTCATTCTTTCTAGCTAAGATACGAATTGGTTCCTTTTCCTTGATTGCTCCATAAGCCACTCAAAATGGCCCCTTTACTATATCTATATGGCAAAGTAGAAACCTCTTTATGATTGCGACTCTAATTAAAATCCAATAATCATAGGCACTATGATACTAATTGCAACGGGAAACAAAGAAAAATATAAAAATTGAGTGGTTAGCCATAGGCATCAAATACCAGCTCATGGAATTGATTCTCCTTGAAGCAGTTGTTACAGAGAATGCTCTAGTTGGTGGGTGATTTGAAGCAACCAATATCACAAATGTCAAATCAGCGGTTGCATTAAGCACTTTTATTATAGCTAAGTAGCTAACAAACTTGAAAACACAGCAAGCTTTTACCGAAAGCCACCCAATTTCCAGAATGCAGATTCGCATTGGGTATTTCCAAGTTCTAACAACCACTCAGAGGAATATCTTTTGGAATCAAGAAAAAGAGGCACTAAGATATTCTATATATAAAAGAAAAGATAAATAGATATAACACAGAGCTGGTATTTACTGCTACAAATTATTAACTTGTTATTTCTTCTTTTATATTTTTTTTCCCTAGTACGTCCTTTCCTTCTTCAGTTGAGGATCACTGTGTATAAATTAATGTAAAACTAAAAATGCCTATACATTCTCTAATAGGGCAGAGTGAGGATGCTCCTCTATAACAGACCACCAATTATATTCCAATAACAAAAAAAATTAGAATAGGAAAGGCACCTGGCATTTCTCCACTTATGAAACCCCCTCAGGTGCCCTTTAACAATTGGTGTGTACCTCACTTTTTGTGGCAATTTTTGCCAGATACTGCCTCACAGATTTGTGGTTAATCTCAAAAACAAATGCCATCTCCCTAATCTGCAGATTGCAAAATACGATACAGCAATTGGTTATCAAACACTAAGAACCAATCGCTGGAACAAAATTGGGTAGTTTATGAGAGAGCAGAAACTGAAGGATGAAGCAAAAGACTTGAACCAAGACCCAGAAGCATGCTCGAGACAACATAGAACAAGGAACAATATTTAAAGGTTGAAAAATTAGCTCTACAAGGTCTGGAGTCAAGTATGGAAAACCATTTACCTCGATCAAATTACTCGAAGCAAAACTTAAAAGCTCTCCAGTAGCAATTTCTCTGCCATTCAAGAAAATTGAACTCTTGCCAAGATTCTTCAATGAGAAAGAACCGTCTGCATCCATCTTTATAAGAGCCTAGAGAAAATTTAAAATGGTCACATAAGGCCTTGAAAGATATTTAATGATGAAAGAACTGGTCAATACTTCTTTGTTCTAACAATGCAATCAAATTTATGGAAATAATGACCAAAGACCCATGATTCACAACTTCAAGATGAAAAATAAAGGTTTTAAGGACACGAACAATTTGCACAATTCGGACTCTATTCTACAATCTAAGCCACCTTAGCCTGCATTTTCCCCTTCATAATTTAATGTCACATGTTGAAAGCTCTGGAATCTGCTATTGGATATCTCAAACCCATTCTACAATGTGATCCACATATCAATGAGCTAGTAATCAGTTTCAAATAAGCTGACTATCGACAATGCAATTCATGAAAAGATTTGTATTAGGAAAACAAAACAAGTCTCACCTGCCGCCTAGATACTTTGTTATCTCCCAAATCAATATCAACTTGATTATCTTCTGTTGTTCTGCCAATTATCACCTACAAAGTAAAAAGAGGTTGCAATGAGGTTTTCAATGGACATATGCAAGTACAAAAGTCAAAATGTCAAAATTTGAAATACATACCTCAGTTTTCTTGATATAATGCTTTACATGGTGATCATAAAATACAGCAAGCGTGCCTTTAGATGCAAGTGCTCTTTGCATAGAGGATTGTGCACACTGTTCCAACCTTATAATTTTCCTTTTAGCATCCTCATGTTGATACTTTGAGACTGGAAATATCACAGAAAATCATTTTTTAATAAAACGGAAAACAATATTCGCTTTCAATGAAAGAAATGCTGCACGTTCAACCATACATAAAAGCTTGAACTCATATATCTCTTTAAATGTATATATTCAACTGTTCAAGTCATAAAAAGCCACCGCATAATGCACAAAAGATTTATCTAACAGAAATATGATAGGAATTATAATTCTTTAAATTCAAAATAATGGGATGTTTAATGAACCTCGACTTTTTAACGAGTAACTTTCTTTTTTTAAAATTACGTAATTGTTAATAAAGTAGAATACTACTGATCAGCTACTAGTACCAACTTAAAGGAGTTACCTCGTCTACTGATATCTGACTCCTCATCAGCTGGACATAAATCCATCTCAAGTATCTGGATAATAACATATGTAAGTCGAAGAAGGTGGAGCCTAAATGAACCAAGTAGCAAATGAAAAAAATAGAAGTTCAAAAATTTGTAATGTTTACCATTGTTTCGATATCGGAGAAATAAGGAATGTCAGCGTCCCCATCATCATCATCAACATCGTCATTAGATTCTTCCTCAGATTCTTCACAATCTAGTGCTGAGGGGTTGGTTTGTGGTTCTGGGAAAGCCATACTAGTAGAACCTAGCTCTGCAGTTAAAGATGCAAGTTCTGCAACTATACCTGGAACATTAATTTCCTGTTTGCAACAATCAGATTTAGTGATTGATATTTCCAAAAGAAATTCATAAGTTGAAGAACCAATGTATGATATATCAACAGTATGAAGTGATCACAAGTAAAAAATCATAACCTCTTCATTTAGCAATCCCTTTGTGATACAGTTGAGAGTTGCATCTGCTAATCTGCATTGGCTTGCGGCAGCAGGGTCATTTTTATCACGTGCAGGGTTTGGACTTTCTTTTCTAAAAGGTTGTGCAGGATCTTCTTTTTTCTCCAAGGTTTTTATTTGTTGATCACTTTTTGTTTGGTCAGTAGCCAAATTACTAACTTCTTTAGAGCTCGGTTGCAGGGAAGTATGAACAATCGCAGTAGGAAACATGATATCATCATTGGAAGGGATGTCAGGATCCTCAGTATTCAATGTACAAATCATCTCTTCTTCTTGAACCTCTTCTGCAATGGCCATCTCAGGAGCAACAGGCACCATGGGAGCAATGGTCATCTCAGTAGGATTCAATGGTACCGATGTAGATGATGATGGCTTATTGGCGTCTGAACATGAAATATCTAGCCGATCATCATGACCAGTCTGAGATGGTTCGACAGAAAGAACCATCTCAGCAGTATGCACAACATCTGAAACAGCCTTACATGAAACTGAAACCAACTGTGGAGGTTGACAGAATTCAGGAACATCATCTTCATGAACATCTTTGGGAGAACTCAACAGAATCGAATTGACCTCATCATTGAAAAGAGAATCTGCCATATCTCCATAATCACCTACCGATATAGCCACACGCCTATTCAGTTCATCACACCCTTCACCATCAACCAACATTGCCTCAGTATGGCCAACTTCATATTGAGATGAATCCATATTCTCCCCATCGACATCCACATCATTAACAACTACCAATGTCTCTTCCGCTGGCATTTCTGGCGCTGCTACGTCCCATAAATGTGCCCCTATATCTTCCGTATCCAACGAATTCCCGAAATCCATTGAATTAACCCCGCGCGTAGATAAATGCTCACCTGCATTATTATCCCGGCTATAAGCATTCTCTCCCAATCCATTCGCCGCCACTAAAAGAACCTGTTCCGAAAACTCATTACCACAACCTTCCCTCCCAACTCCGCCTACCCCATGATCCTCAAGCGAGACACACTCTCCGCCATGAAAAACACTCCCACCGTCGCCATTGAAAACCGGCTCCCCAACATGACCTCCAACCATACAATTCCCATCCAAACTCCCCTGGTTCCCAATAGCTTGCCCACCAAGAAAATTAATATCGAAATCACTAAGAGTGCAGAGATGAGTATCAGCACACAGCCTCTTCCTCAGAGCATGATACTGCTTCCTTATGCTCTCCCCTCTCCGTTTCGAACCCCTAGACTGACTGAACCTATTAGCCTTGGACGGCACGACGTTCGAATTACACGCCTCGAATTCCAACATCCGAGAAGACGCCTCCGACGACACGTCGGCGTCGTAGAGCAGCGCGTGCCACCGCTCCCGCAAATCTCCCACCGTGAATTTGCGGGAGAATCTGACCGCTCCTCTGGCAAGCGCTTCCAGAGAAGCACCTGCCTGCAATCGTTTCAAGTTCACAAGCGAAAAAGCAGATTTGAACACTAAATCAAAATCCACTAATATTCAAAAACACAAACGCAAATTGCATCCAAATGATAACCAACTCAATCGGAAAATTGCAGAAGATGAATACCTCGATGGCGTTCTTGAGGAGGAGGTCGTCTTCCGGGATCCACGGCGGCGCCGAAGCCGTCGCTGCCATGCGGATCTGGCGTCTCCGATAAGATAATGTCTGAAATTACGGTGATATTTTGGCTGTAGATTTCAAATTTTGAGAGCTTTGGAGGATTTGTGGAATTGTTTAGGTGGAGATTTTTCGAGTCGGAGGTGAGAGTAGTGTGACTAGTGGAGAGAGTGAGAACCGGCGAGTAGCGACTGAGTTCGGAGACCGAGTTGGCGGGACCGGGTAACGATTCACCGACTCGTTGGTTTGATTTGCGTCATGAGTGTATTGGGAAGACCTCCGTTTTTTTTTTTTTTCAGTTAACTAATTAACCAGTTTCAGTTATTATTATTATTATTATTTTATTTTTTTGTAAATTAGACGTCGTTTTCAGTCACTGTGCCGGTAACGTTGCTCGCGTTTACCCAAGTAGGGAATATTTATTCGCAAACCGGCCCAAGCCCAATAAAAGTGAAAGTGGGTTACCCGAGGCCCGTTTGGTATTCTACCAAAAGGAACAATGTTTTCTTTAATAGAAAATTAATTTGTTATTTCTTTAATTTGTTGGTTCTCACTCCAAGCATTTATACATCACTGCAGAGAATGGGAGAGCCTTTTGCTTGGAGACTTGGAGTGTACTTTTAGGGTTTTCGCAGGTTTCCTTTTCTTTAGAAAATTACTCATAAGTGTCATTCTAAAATTCTAATTAGCCAGAAGGCCATCAAATATTTTTTGTACACACAAGGCCACTTGCATTCACAAAATATTTTATTCCTGACAATTATACCCCTCTACGGTTCTACCTCAGAAAACCAATTGGATCCGCCCCTTACATCGATCACAGATCTCTCTCTCTCTCTCTCTCTCTCTCTCTCTCTCTCTCTCTCTCTCTCTCTCTCTCTCTCTCTCTCTCTCTCTCTCTCTCTCTCTCTCTCTCTCTCTCTCCGGAGCGACCTCTATGCTCTTCTCTAGCGGTGAAGACGTCGGTGACGCCATTTGGACGAGGCGGCAAGCCAATCTTCTCTCTCTCCTCTCTAATTTCAACGAAGCCCTCTCCAATTTCAACGAGAAAGCTCCCCTTCTGTTTCTCTGCTGCACCAATTCGAGCACCCTGCCTTCACGTCTTGGTCTAGGCCTCCGATCCCGACGACCACTGGCATGGCGCTACCATACCTTGCACCGCCGTCGTTACCTATTACAGATCGAATGAAAACAAGAGAGGAACATGCAGATATGGAAATTGTCGGCGGTTGTCTGATTTCTGGTTGATGATCGTGATCGGAGAGGTGAGAGAAGAATCACGACGATGATGAAGATGCAAGGTGAGGCGAGGTAGCCCAGGCATCGGCGACATCGTCTAGGGCTCAGTTTGGTATCGACTCCTTCACTCATTCTTCCATTCTCCACTAATGCTCGCCGGATTTCATTCTCTCACGCTTGCAATGGATGGCAGCAGATAACGAAAATGGATGGTAGAAGATGACCTATACAAAGCGCCAGAGGAAGAACAAGGTCGCGGATTCCATCAACAATCACAATAGGCTTATTCCGGCGCTGTGATCTCTGACAGAGACAACATTTTCCGAGGTGTGGAGAAAGAGGCAGAGGAGCGAGTACTGAGGCGGCAGGAAGCTCAGAAGGTGGATGCGGCAGCCAATGCCGACGCCATCGAAGCATTGGTCAGATTGAGTTGAGCTACAGTGAGGTTGGTTATGTCGATTTTTTCATCATTTTACAATTGGTTGGTAAAAGTTTGAAAATTTTTGATTGTTTCGAGTTTTAGTTAATATTGATTGCTTTCCATTACTTCAATTTCAATTTTTGATTCAGCAAATAGTTTTATGCTTGTGGACTGTTCTTGTTTTGAAGCTTTGGATATGAAACAAATAGACATTAGTTTTGCTTATTATGACTTGAAGATTGAGACTTCTTATTTAAGTTCTAGGTCTATGATTCCCTGAATGATCCTGCTGGTGATTCTTCTTCTGCAGTTTTTAGATTTCGTGTGATTTTTGGACTATTATTTTCACTGGCTTCAACAGGAGATAACAGAAAACCTTGATCCGGTGGTTGAGATAACACAGGCCTCCATAGCGCGTTGCAAAGGTCGTTGGCGGCGGCGGTAGAATCGTCCACATTCATGTACAACCTCAAATCTCACTTCCGCTGCTTCAGCTCGTCGGCAACAACATGGATGTGCTGCAAATACGGTGGCAGAATCGCGCCGCTTTTCGACAACTTGGATCTGGAAATTTCACACGTTCAAAACCCGAAATTATGTATTGTTACAGTTTTTGGATTAGGTAGGAAGTTCATTTGTTGATATTTGTCATTCAATTTGATAGCTTTGGTTTGATTTTGGTAATTCCTATGGTTTTTACGACTCACTCTAGTGAATGATGTTCATGGATACAAGTTATGTTGATGGATTATGATATATGCAATACATGCAAGTTTGAGCATTGCAAGCCTTCGACATTGTAAATTTATTATTGTTTTAATGTTTCATAGTAGTTTTTGTGTTGGTTGGTAATAGCTTTCTCAGTCGCTGATAGTAGCATTGTTAGTCTCGGGTTATAGTTTTTTCAATCTTGCGAATAGATTTTGCTTTGCATGGTAGTAGTTTTTAATGTTGGTATGAGTAGTTTTTACTAATAGTTAAAGTAGTTTTTGGTATTGGTGAGAGTAGCTTTTTTGATGTTGGTGGGAGAAGTTTTTGTTGCTGGTGACAGTAGTTTTTATTTCTAGTGATAGTAGTTTTTGTTGCTGGTGATAATAGTTTTCTGATATTGGTGACAGTAGTTTTTGTTAGTGGTGGGAGTAGCTTTTAGTGTTGCTGAGAGTAGTTTTTGTTACTGGTGACAGTAACTTTTGTTGCTAATGACAGTAGTTTTTGTTGCTGGTGACAGTAGTTTTTGTTTCTAGTGATAGTAGTTTTTGTTGCTGGTGATAATAGCTTTCTGATATTGGTGATAGTAGTTTTTGTTAGTGGTGGGAATAGCTTTTAGTGTTGTTGAGAGTAGTTTTTGTTATTGGTGACAGTAACTTTTGTTGCTAATGACAGTAGTTTTTGTGACCTCGCCGGAAAACTCATCAGGATAGCTTTTGTTGTTCACTTGTTGCCTTGTTGGTGTGAGTAGTTTTTAGTGTTGGTGACAGTAGCTTTTGTGGTCTCACAGAAGGTCTCCGGAGATTTCATCAGAGTAGCTTTTGTTGTTGGTGACAGTAGCTTTTGTGACCTCGCCGGAGGTTACCGGAAATCTCACCAGAGTAGCTTTTCTTGCTAGCAACAATAGCTTTTGTTGCTGGTGACAGTAGCTGTTGTTGCTCGTGACAGTAGCTTTTGTGGTCGCCGGAAGTTGGCCGGAGACCCATCCAAATAGGCCGGAGACCCGCCGGAGTTGGTGGCTGGAGGTTGACCTGAGACCCGCCGGAGAGGAGAGAGAGAAGGATTGTTAAGTTTTTACGCTAGTGGCATTTATATAAATATGTTAGTTTTTATATCCAAAATTTAACACTCTTTTTAATCTAGTGGCTTTATGAGGGAAAAAAATAGTTGGTGGCCTTAAAATTAAAAAAACATTCAAATATGCACTTATAATCTTATATGTAATTAACCCTTTTTTCTTTTCTTTTCTTAAATAGAAAATCTTCGGTGAAATTTTGATGCATCGGATGTATAAATGCTATGAGTTACGTAACTTCATTACCTAAAGGAATTCACAATGGATGAAGTGATGAACACTGCCAAATTGATTATCTTAATGAAATCTATTGTGATGAAAAAAGGGGAAAAAGAAACCCACAGAAAATCCAAGTAGAGGGTTCCAATCCTGAGTTTCATCGAGGAATGGAGGAGGATCCACTACTGGAACATGTACGTACCCCCAAACTCGTATTACATGCATTAGCTTGTATTTTTATTTCATGATATTTCCATAGCTTAATTAACTAGGGAAATTCCCTAGCTTAAAGCCAATACGTACTAATGTAGTATCATCAAGAACCAAGACAATGTAAAACACAACATCAAAAGCATTACTGTCAGTCAATGTAGACACACACATACGGAGCCGTTTAGAAGCGGATGTCTGCAAAACCGAAAAAGGGCAGATCGATCAGAATCTAGCTTGATTTCATTTTATTCAGCTTGGTTAATCCTCCTACTAATTCTTCTTGAATCATCTTCTCTTCCATTTTGGAAGAATTTCAGACCCACAAGAAACCCAAACATTTGTGCGCTTGCAGATAGTTATGAACTGCAATGGTGGGAGGAGATGGATTTGGAGGAACCAAAGGCCATATGAGATGATCTATGATTTTAACGTCTCTGCGACTCTTCCAGAGTGAGAGAGAAGATGATTTAGGAGCAGATTTTGGAAGTTGAAGAGCTGAATTGTGATCCGTCCGCACTTTTGCATTGTGCAGACGTCCGCTTCCGAAAGGCATAGGGAAGGCACTGGAAGCAAGGGTGTAGCTACATGGACATCAGAAGGGTCAATTGACCCTGCTCACCATCTTGATGAACTCCATTTTGCCTGAAGTGTTTGCTTTTATGTAAGAAAAATATGAGCTACTTGACTCAATTTGCCCCTTCTAAAGTAACAAAATAGTTACTTTTAACTAGCTTATGACACCTTATTCTTACAAACAAATGTGTTTCTTTTTGTATATCTATTCCTCTCCTTGATTTGTTTATCTCATCCCTATGTACGTACATATTTCTTTTTGTTTTTTGTCATCATAGGAAAATAGTTTGGAGATAAATAAAACTGTATTAGGTGATTATTTGTAGATTAGTAAAGAGTATTTTAAATCGAGTCGGTTATTATTTTTATTTTTTTCACTTAATCGACTAGTTATGTAAGTTTGACCCCTCTTAACTAAATTTTTGGCTACGCCACTGACTGGAAGTGATTTTTGCTCATGCCATACTTCTACAAGACATACATAAAAGCTAGCGCATCTCTCAGTCTAGCTTTTCCTTAACATAAATAGCGTCGCTAGGAATATATCTTACAGTATTTCATCAGGGTTTATAGTACTGAAGGACCGATATCATCAGTAACCTTAATTTAGTGCTTAGTTTCGGTACGATCACTGTAGCTCAACCAATTAAGCAAGACGGAGATCATGGAGATGAGTGATGGAGGAAATGAGTGAACCCCCACCATGTCCATTCTCAAGGTTGTGGTTGCCGTGGTTATTAGGGTTCTGGAGATGAGTAATGGAGGAGACCAGTGAACCGCCACCATGTCCATGGTCAAGGTTGTGGTTGTTGTGGACGCGATTGAAAAAATACAAGTTTGATGCTCCATTGGCCAATGCAACAGCAGATTCATAGTCCCCTTCATTATCCACATACCCATATTGGGGATCCTCATTACCTGGAGCTCCCTGCACGTACAATTAAATTTCAAACTTCAAGCTACAGAGACGTATACATGTATCAATGTGTTGAGGAATTAGAAAGCAGTCAGGAGTTTGAGGATTGTTCTTACATAGCCATGCATTAAATTACTGTTTCTCTCCTCCAAGTTCTTCACCTGCAGCAGTGGAAATATTTAGTGACCATACCATAATTTATAGGCAAGTAATCGATTAATTATAGTTAATCCACTCAAAATTTTCAGCTGAGTAATTACCTTTTTCCTGGTAGTCTCTGCTTGAGTCTTGAGCACGTGGTACTTAACCAAAGAATGCCAATTCCATCATCAAAAACCGTATATATTAGAATCATTGCTTACAAAATCAACTACAGAAACTAAACTGTTTATCTAGCTTTGGAAGTGATCACTTCTCAGATGAAAGGTGTTTCTATTTAAGGCTATTAAGATGAAGAACTAGGATGCTTTATTACCAAAAAAAAAAAAAAACCATATCTAGTTAAGCAAGTTAAGTCTCATTGTACATTTTCCTTTGGTTAATAGCTCCTGGACATATGTGCCATGGGGAATTGGGGATGGCAAAAAAAAAAACAAATAGAAGCAATGGGAGATCAAATATTTAATAGGAATTACAGTTTCTTATTAACTATACAATTGTATAGGAAGGAGAATATTAGGGAGCTCAGATAAGAATCAAAAGAAACATATAATTGGGGTTCATGTAAGAAATTAATGATTTGAGAGATTGAGACTATTTATAAATGAACGCCTCTAAAATTTGTGTTGGTTGAAGATCAAAGGTTTTGATCGAGCCTAAAGTTACATAGAATTTTTAATTACACATTTAGTCATGCAATTTCCCACTATTAATTTGATGCGAGATGACTTTTTAGGAGTTATAATAACAAACAGCAGTGCCATAGATCTGAAACCCTAAATAAAATTTGAATTGGCAGGTCCATAGATCTAGGCTTTATTTAAGTAAAAAAAAAAAGGAAAAAAGTTAGAAACAAATTAAATATAAGAATAAGATCGGAGTACCTTTCTATCACGTATGATTTGCACGGATTGATTCATCGTTTCCTCCAGATCTTGCAGCTCAGCATAGCTCAGACCATTAAGATCATGCCCCAGCCTTTGCCTAGTAATTAATTAATTCCAAACGTAAAAAACAAAGTTATTCTCTGAAATTAGCTAGCAGATAATATATATATATATATATATATATATATATATATATATATATAATTTAATCACCTGATGTCCCTCCTCAGCTTATTGTTAACCTCTTTCAGTTTCCACAAGTTCTCTTTCATTGCCTGCATCCACCAAAAACAACAAACAAATTAACACAAAAAATAAACTCTAAAAAAGATTTATATAAACAAACAAAATTTAGAGAGAGAGAGGGTCCTTTGGTTAATTTTAATTACCTCGTAGTGTGAGTTCCATAGATCGATCTGTAAATTCTTCTGGTAGAGATCAAACATCTTCTTGGTCCTGATATACAGTCATATCATTTCTATGGAATTAATCGAAAATCAAAAGTAAACAAAAGATAATATATATAGATGAGAGATGATGAACGTACGTAGTGGTTGGGCTAATATACTCGTGGATTTTGTCAGTGGAGGACTGCATGATGAGGGAGACCTGAGCGTCACACAGAACCGTGAGCTCCTGAGCCTTCTTGAAGATCCCATTTCGTCGCTTCGAATAGGTCACCTGCCTGTTCGTCTGGTTCTCGATCAGCTTGATCTCAATCTTCCCACGACCCATTTCGGTAATTTTGCTCCTCCTCCTCCTTCTTCAACTTCTTCTGCTTTGTTCTGGGTTGTTGTTGAGTACAATGGGAAAGGAGATAACGTCTTAAAGATGAGATTGTGGAGGTGGAGGGGTTTCTATATCTAGAAAGTGGGGAAAAAAGTTAGGTTGTAGTGTAACTGGGAATGTCTTTTGCTAAGGTTAGGTTATGTCAATTTAAAAGCTAAGAGCTATGTTAAGTCCAAGGTTAGGTTACTGCTGATAGCTTGTGATGTTGAGGGTACGTACTGCTTGGCTAGTCTGCTTTTGACCATGACAGCACATTATCATGGAGACTAGTATCGGTCTTTGATCTGTTCTCGCGTGCCGGTTAATTTTCTTAGTTTCATTGCGTGAATTAAGTTCTAGGATCACGGATCACTTTGATTTAATCAGCTAGTGAGCCTAGGTTTCTAATCATGTACTTTGCAGAGCTAGATATTTTTCTTTTCATAATTATATTGCAAGCAAAAGTGGCAAATATATCTAGACGAAAAATTTTATTGCTAGCTATAGGTTTCACTGTTTCAGCATATTATCCAATGGCTAGCTAAATATGTCCTCTCTCTTTCTTTCTCTATATATCTAGCCCTCTAGCTAATAACATTACAGACCAAAAAACAAATAAATTGAAGGCCTCTTATTCAGAATATTAGCTTGTATTGTTAAAGAAGGCATCCTTTGTTTGTAGGAAAAGGGACTTACTTATAGTGTATTTGTCGTATTTTGTACAAACAAAAATATTAGGAATACCGAATTGAACCGGTTAATAATCTCTCTTGCATTTGAGTTGATTGACTTCTCTATTGATTCAAAGACTAAACATGAGCTATAATGGCCAGCTGGATCTTCACGATCGAGATATCCGATGCAAGCCTTTTGTGAAATTTATAACCACAAAATGCATTGTCTCAAAGCTTCAATGTTATAAGTGTATATATGAACATTTCATAAAGACTACGCATCGATAATTAATGATAAACCACACAATGCAATGGTAGACTTATAAACGTATATTAAAGAGGATTAATATGTCACTACAAAAGCAGATATACTACGAGTCTACGATAGTCTAATCTATCATTACATAATTGTTCTGTGACTCTGACTTGTTTCTTAGACGGTTCACTTCACTGGGTTCATGGGTTGGTTAATTCATAGTAGTACTCATCCTTATTCGTACGTTTTAAGCAAAGAACGGTTCATTAGCCAACTCCTTAAATTGGCTCTAGACCTCTAGTACCAAGTTTTTCAGTATAGGATTTAATTTGACCCTCCATCGACTAAGGATGAAGATAGTCAATTAACTGATGTATATGTTTGGTTTAGACAGCCAGCAACATATTAGGCAATCCAATTGCCCATCGTATCATAGCACAGAAACAAAGAGGATAGACTAAAACAGTGGGCTTTATATATAGCCCAACCTTCTGGGCCCAAATGGGTGCGATCGTGAGATTGATTAGTTAAAGACATGGCAGTGGGTTTCTTGGGCTCGATGGACTAATCCACAATGAGCTTCATGAGGAAAAGAAATTTTGTTAGGATCTCTACTAGAAGTGCTTTCTTCCGTTGAAATTCTAACATTTTCATAAAACCGGTGCACATTCTGGAAAATATCCTGAAATGTTGATATTCATTTGAAGGGTACATTGGAACATGATGTTGGGATAGGTGTGCGGATTCTTACAACTATTTAAGTAGTTAATACAGCTATTTGCTCCAAATTTTATAGAGTTGTGATCTAAACTTCTGTTTTTTTTTTTTTTTTTTTAATATATAAAATAGCACTTCTATTCATATCTTTTAAATTGAGATTTAGACCTCCACCACCTCACATCCGTCAGTCTCCGCAACTCACACTATTCACCTCCATTGGTTGTCGGTATCTCAAGCCCTCAAGGCAATTACTTGAATTTACAAGAAAATTCAATTATCAAGCAAGTTAGGCATATCAAATCACTATTTTGATGACATTGATGAGATAAGATGGGAATTCAATAAAAGCCAAAACACACTAAAAGTTGAGCAATGCAGGATTCACCAGACCAAAAAACCCAGAATAAATGATTGAGAAACATACAATCAAGTTGAAGCAAATAAAAACCCAAAGAAAAGACTTGATTACATTTAATGATTTAAAGACACCAAATTTAGAATGCAGAGGAGGTTGAAATGGGCACGTGCGTTTGGGTTTGCAATTTTGAATTAAGACATTCGTGTCCGAGAGTAGTCAAGAGAGATGACAATGGAGAAAGGAAAACAAGAAAGAGGTGTGGAGGTAGAAATAAAGAGAAGTAAAACCCGGAGAGAAACAAGAAAGCAAAGGAAGAGAAGAGGACTGTTGTCGGTCTCTGATTTCACTCATAGTCGAGGATGACCCGAAAATTATTTGTCGTTTTTTGGGACATTCTTAAACGACCTCATCTTTTTACAATAACGGCATGATTTCTTACAGTTAACTGTCAGTCTACAGTTCACGCGAGAGTATTCAGTGCACCAACTTGTACTTATACCAACAAGATTAGACAGCTGGATAACATTAAGTATCTTTTTCGGTTATTTAAAAAAATGTTGTCTATAAATATTAACAGTTAATATCTGATGAATCTGTCTGTTTACATGCACCGTTGGTGCATTAAAAAAAAAATTTCATAGCTTATTTACATAAATAATCTTGTCAGCCAAAATGTGCAGGCTTGAAATCGTCTGTCTCAATTTCTCTGTCTCTCTCCCTGTCTCCCACTAGTGTATTGACACATGTACTACCACGTCACCACACTAACCAACTACTTGACGGAGTTAAGCATTTGAGAAAATCTATTATTTTCTTATAATAATTAATTAAAATATAAAGAGCAGTGCTAGGGATCCCAAAACTTTGTACCAAAATTATTTACCAAATGACATGGCACATGCCATATCATCAGTTTTTTTGAAATTTCTGTTGACATGGATTTCCTTGTTGGATATAAAATAATTTTCATTTTTTTTAGGAATTAAAAAAAACTTATATATTGATAAAAATCACAATTAAACAAAATACCAAATTAGTTGTTCTGGCGTTCTGGCTCTCTGCAACCTTGATGTCTAGATCAAAATATTAGAACAAAAGCAATGAATAATAATGAGAGCTACATGAAAGATTATAAATGGATCTTTGATGTTTGAGTTTTTATGAAACAAGCAGATTGATCCATGATTAGTGTCTTGATTTTGTTTCTCTTCATAAGATTATGATTTAAGAATAACAACATGGAAAACTCTCAACCTTCTTTCCTAAATACTGCAAGTTTATTTGTTATTTTCATGGATGAATTACTTTTGAGTTTTGTGAAAGATCAAAAGGTTTTCAAATGTGTGAGATTGAGTCTAGACCAGTAGAGCAAGAGGAATTACATGAGAGAGGCAAATGAGTTGTAAAGGAAGTTGCAGCAGTACTCCGACACTAATGTAATGCTTTACTTATATAATACAAGTGCTACCAGGTTCCTTTCTTGGGGATATCGAGACTCACAGAGTTGTCGTCCTTCGATCTGGTTTAATTGAACTCTGATTGTTTGCTGATCCCAATTGTTGAATAGTGTTCAAGATCCCATTTTTGTTGCCATTGAGGAGTGCTAAAAAGAATGCTATATTTTTCTCCATGAAATGCTTCACCAATTTAGATGCCAAGCTTTCTTCGCCTTGGTTGTAAGTCACATCTCTATCCTCTTCTTCTCCATCTCTTCCTCTGTTTCCTCCAAAGTTCATTAATAAGCCAACTTATTGCAGGTTTTCTAAGAGCTAAACATCAACCAAGAATTATAAATTCTTCAAGAGAGATAATTGTTGCTCCTCCCCAAGGAAAAACGAAAGTGTCAGCCCCTGAGACGAAAACTTGGATACCTCCATCACAATTTCTCTGTTACAGTACTGAATTTGGAATTGTTTTGATTTTTGTAAAACATTAGGATTCTGATATATACAAAAATAATATTTTCTCAAAAACATTGTGTTTTGAAATTGAAAATAAATAAATTCATGTCATTAGATTTTCTAGAATGATATTGATGAGGTGGTGTATGCCACATCATTTGGTAATCAATTTCGATATAAGTATTTGGTGTCTTAAGCATTTTCCAAATAATATAAACCAATATTGAAGAACAATCTGCATAGATTAGGATGAATACAGATCGAATCGAACCGAGATCAAATCCAACTTTCTTCATTGAACGAATGCAGATCAAATCCTACTTTCTTAGTTAGAAAAGAAGGTGAGCTCGTTGACGAGCCAGAGCAAAGACCATTGATTAATTAGGTCTCCAAGTGTGCGTTGGAATAATGTCCAACATGAAATTTAGTTTGGCTTTGTTAATACCCAAATCCGTGTTTTATCATATGAAAAAGAAGATCATAATTTATTTATTTTTTTGGCAAGAAGAAGATCATAACTGATGGGTTTGTTTGGATTTCATGGTCAGAGAAATTTTGATTGAAGATGATATGCATAGTGCTCCATGACAATGATTGGATTGGGGATTGTGAATTGGGAATTTGCATTTGGCAAATTCTTACTGGTACAAAGAGTAGAAAGTTCTTTTCTCTGAGAAATCATGTTGCTAAGGAAGGAGAGCTTCCTGAATTAGATCTCCTGTCTTTGATCCCCTGGAGGAAAGTAGATGATGAGGTGCATCATATGGGTTCGTCCGTAGAGGTGTTAATATTAGTTTATATTTTAATTAAAAAATAATAAATATTTTAATTGTTTAATTTCATTAAGTAGCCGATAAGTGTGGCGACGTAGAAGGACATTAGTGGGAGACAGGAGAGACAAGGAAAATGGGGACAGAAACCACTGCAAGTGGCCTACTGGTTCTTGTCTAGTTGGGTGTGCTCCCCAACCTAGGTTCGAATCCCGAAGCTGTCAAAGTGGTCAGGCACTGTGCTGCAATACACAGTTGGAGCATTTCACATGCGCCGAAGGGGTTTATCTTGGGCCTAGGAAGATTTTGGGTTCCCCTTGACAAAGTCAAAAAAATAAAAAGGAAAATGGGGACAGAGGATTTCAAGCAGCCAAATGTGCAGCCCTAGAGAATTGATTAATGTATTGAATAGTAACTTCAGATCGGGACATGTAGTAAATGACTTGTTTGGAATCATAAATGTTTCAACATTCAACTACATCTGTTTGGTATTTCTTTCCAAAATCTGGAAAAAAAAAAAAGGAATCTAGAACAGATAGGATTCAAAGAAAAATTTAAAATATTTATCAGTACAGTTCCTTTTTCCCAATTCTGAATAATGAAATAAAATTCGTCGTCTCGGCATGTATGTTTTTTCTAATTTTATGCTATAGTCTAAAATTTTGATTTTTCTACCGACATAACAGGAAAATACAGATTGGTTGGCCAGTATATATAGAATTGGACCGGCCTATATTCTCATTTATATCATATGTTAAAGTTCGTTATAAGTTAATAACGACACTGACTTCTCTCCTACCGGATTAATGGTTTTAGGTAGCCTTCTGCATCCTGTCAATTGTTTACCTACCAGTTGTTGTGATCCCATAAATACAAAACCATAAACAGACCAGTCTTCAAGCCTCATATTTTGGAATACCTCAGTCTAACTAATTAGGTTGCTAGGTAATGATATCCTCAATTCCTCAAATAGGATCACTATGGGTCTTTATTTCTCTTTTCCTTTTTTTTGGTAACGGTCTTTAGTTCTTTAATTAGGCGGTTTTTTGATAACTTCTTTAATTAGGTGGTTGGATCATTAAGATTGTATGCAAATAAGACAATAGTTCGAAAGAGACATTAGAAAGCAAAATGTGAAGAGTATAATTTTAGCAAAATTTGTGAGTATGAAATAGATTTTGAGCAGCGGTACTGGTCATCTTTCAAAAAATAAAAAATAAAATAGATTTTGGGTAGAATTTTTATTTCTTTTATGTGGTTATTGATCATGATTGGTCCAGGTGAATCGTCCAAGCTATTTCAGATGTCTTTTCAGACTAAAGATCAAATACATTGATTAATTACGATGTCACACATTGTGTCCAAAATAATGCCAAGGGTACCTAGCTATTTTGTGTACGTAATACCTATAAATTATTTTATATAGCAATTTGCTGTAGCATTACCATAGCAATTAACTAGAGTTTCTGATTAAGGTTGTTTCCAATAACATGAATGCCATAGATGCTTGTGCACAATGAAAGATGAAGGTAAACGAATAAGAAGAAGCAAAGCTAGGGAGAATTTGAGAAAAGTATTAGAGGGTTTTTCCAATCAATGCAACATAATCGAAATTCTTACAAGCCAACAATATTTATAGTTGTCGCTATAATACTCTAACAAATTTGTTACAGCCTGTAAATCCAGCTAGGCATTCAACAAACTATGCCACATCATCACCATTCTGATAGCAGCAAACCTTGACCATGAGTCAATGCAGTGACTCATCAACACCTCTCCTCAATCTCATTTAGGGTATCAGAGTTACGACTCTTGATTTTCTGCTCTGATACTATGATAAAGTAATTTGGGGTTCACATCCAAAACTAATTAGCAATGGATGGAGTGGTCCAAACTCTTATATACTCATAAGCAAAATTATATTTTTCCAATGTAAGAGTTATATTTTTTTTCTTCAGATTCTAAATATGCCCCCCGCACGTGTGGCGATTTCTCAAGCCATACACGTGGACAAGTTATATTGGGTGACGGTGAGCACGTGTGGCCATCGCTGAAACCAAATATGTGGGTAACCCGCTCTGATACCATAATAATATAAATGTCATAGATGCTTGAGCATAGTGAAAGATGAAGGTAAATGAAGAAGAAGAAGCAGAGCTAGAGAGAATTTAAGTAAAGTATCAAGTGATTTTTCTAGTAATGCAACATAATTGAAATTCTTACAAGCCAACAATATTTATAGTCGCCGGCCACTAGAATACTCTAACAAACACTCTAACAAACTTATTATAGCCTATAAATCCAGCTAGGCATTCAACAAACTATACCACATCATCACCATTCTGATAGCATCATCAGCAGCCAATCTTGATCATGAGTCAATGTACGTAGTGACTCATCAACAATTTCCATCCACATAAGCAATGACGGAATTTAACCATAGGCATGATCCCCCAAAGTTTTTGGAATATCTTTGTACTACCTTACAAATTATATATCCATCTAAAATAATTAAGCAAAAATAATTAATTTATATACATGATCCTTTCATTTAAAACAACTTATTTGAAATTTTTTTAAACTAAAATTTTTAATTTTTTTGGTGTAGTTATTACTAGTTAAGATCAATAATCAACTTTTTTTAATTAGATTTAATCAATATATAATTTAGGACTAAATACTGTTTAGTCCTTGAGCTTTTGACCATAAAACACTTCAGTCCCTGACCTTCCAATTTCGCACGTTTAGTCCTTGTACTTCAAAATTTCGGACCAATAGGTCTTTACCATCTAAAACCTCCGTTAAGTAGCGACGAAATGTCTATTATGCCCTCTGTTCTTTTTTTTAAATGAATTAATTATTTTTTTTTTTTGGAAAAGGAAATTTTTTTTTCTCCTTTCTTTCTTTCTGTTTGTTTCTTCATCATTCCTCGTAGGGGGTGGAGGAGAAGAGATAAAAAGAAAGAAAAACAAAAATATATATATATATATATATATATAAAATAAAGAAAAAAGAATATATATAAAAAAAAGAGAAATGAATAAATTTATTATAAAAAAAAAACTGAGGGCGGAATAGACATTTCGCCGCGACTTCACTAAGGTTTTAGACGGCAATGACCTATTGGTTCGAAATTTTGAAGTACAAGGACTAAACGTGTGTAATTAGAAGGTCAGGGATTGAAGTGTTTTATGATCAAAAGCTCAAGGACTAAACAATATTTAGTCCTATAATTTATATGAAAACTAAAATTTTTTTTTAGAACAATCCATATATATTTAAAAAAAAATAATGATTGTTTTTTTTTTTTTTTGAATGAATAATGATTGTTTAAGGACACCTATTTGGTGTGTCTGGCCTAAACTCTGATTACTTGTCTGAATTGTAATAGAGTTAGTTTTATAGATATTCTCGAAGATATCTTGTTTATTGTATGATTCAGTTTCCTTGCAAGACTCATATTCTATGGTTGTAATCCTTTATATAAAGAGTCTCATATTATCAATGAAAGCACAACTCATTCTCTCCCAAATTCTGATTTCTAAAGGACAATTCTTAGGTTCACCCCTTAGGTGAATGAACATATTCACCATCTCCTGTGATTAACGCATAATCAATTTATAATTTTCTAATTCAACCATTCATATTGTATAACGTAATACAAAGATTAGTTCTGTAAAAAATCAATTAAATTGAAGACCTTTTAGTTATTCATTTCTACGAAATACATGGACGGTTCATCATAATAGTAGCAAGTGTTGTTAGAACCATCCATTTGTTTGATTCAATTAGATAATTAAACGATTTTTGATTCGATTGAGTTTTTTACAGAAATGATCTTTAAAGGCTAATTTAACATATGGACCATTGAATTTTAAATTTATTAAGTAAAAGTATGTTAATCGACAATGAGGATGAATATGCTCGTTCACCCTAGGGGTGAACCTAAGAATTATCCTTTCTTCAAACAAGTTATCAACGTGAAACCTTAACCCTAAAACCCTAAAATCGTAACCTTCAAACTCTAGCTACCTCTGCCGCACACCTTGAAACCCTTGATCCCAGGAGTCCAGAACCGGCAGCGGAACCACCAGAACCGGTGGGAAAAGACCCGAACTAGCCTTGGAAAACCTGAACCAGTCTGATTAGCCTTGCTAGTTAGTCTCGCTAGTTAGCCTCGCTTGCACATCCCCGCCTGCCTGCAAGTTAGCCTTGCTTGCCTTCTTATTAGCTTCATTTCCAGCCCCTCATTTGCCTCACCACAGCAACCTCGCGTTAGCCTCGCCACATGCAGGCACAACACATGTAACAGAAGCCTGCACAGCCTAGGCGCCCCTGCGCAGCACTCTCGCACCACATGCCTCACTCGTTAGCCTCACCAGAGGTAGATTAGCCTCGCCTCAGTGTTGGGGACATCATTGAGTATGAAAATGTATGTAATTTATGAATGATGTGCCCTACTCCCAAGATTAGGAGGTCAAGTTTTAGTAAAGGGGAAAAAGCAAGAGTATAGTACCCAAGGGATTGAGTAACTCTACCCTAGCTATATCACCGCGAAAATAAACCTAGAAAACACATGCAAAGTCTACATTTTTACAAATTCACAACCTTAGCCCTTTGGAACCTAAAGATTATGAGGATGGTATTTACAGTTGTGGTAGTGAACGGTTTGGTTGATTTTAATTTTTATGAAGTAAATTAAGTTGCATAAAATAAAATAAACAAATAAAAATGTAGAGACTAAATCAATGAGAAGAATAGAAACCTAGGCATCACACCTAACCTTACTCATGCACAAAATGTAACCCATATTTGATGTAATAACATGCTTTGACAAACTTCCCCTTAGTGCTTTGGTGAAGCTACCAAGAAACCAACTAATCATGCAATTTAACAATCTCTTTTGAAGCAAAGTCAAATTACACAACCTTTATACCATTCAAATCTTCCGGATCCTAAATGACCTATGGTGCCGTGAGCCTAAATTCTTCCGGAACCTAAACTCACAACATCATGCTTTAATTTCAAGGTAAGAAATTCAAGCAACTTAGTTTTTCCTGTAGGAATAAGCTAAGCCGCCACCACCTATTTAACTACACATGCTCACGGAATCAAGCGTTTATCAAGTTCATGTTTCCGATTCATTAATTTTCTAAAGCATGCTTCTAGGTGATAAATCTATAAACTCACTTAGGATACATGAAAGTATAGTAGCCAAAAGATTCAAAACATGCATAAACATCAAACCACGTGGAAATTTACATTATTTGCACATAAGTTTGGCTAAGGCTAGCCCTAGCCTCAAATCCAACTACTCACAACACATGTTATTACAAATACAAGCCATGAACATCAACTTAAAGAGAGGATGAGAGTAAAAGAGAAGAACTACCCAACCTTCCACCTATCTCTCAAAGATGTCAAATGATGAGAGAATTGCTTCAAGGTATGGAATTTTCGGTTTTACAACCCAAAACACCATACACATCCACAAAACTCAAGAACAAAGAATAACAAAGGCTTGGATGTGTGAAAGCAAGTGTTGTGATTGATTTAGAATGTGTAGTAACTTCGGTTTTGGTGAAACCCAAGTGCTTACACACCTATTTCTCACACAAACTCAAAGAACTATGTACAAGGTATGAAAAACTAACCTAAAACTAGAGAAAAGAGAGATTTTGATGCTCCAAAATGGGGGAGCCAAGGGAATGCATGGTTTTGGGAGAGAAGAAGAGCTATTTAAAGGCCAAGGCAATCAAATCAAGGGTGGAGATAAAAATGAATGAAGGGCTAGATGTGATTGACAAATGTATAAGCACAAATTGTGGATCTAGTTTTTTACTCCACATAGAAATGACCTAGAAAGCCCATAGATATTTTTGTGGAGGAGAAAAAGTAAGGGTAGAAGGGTCAAGGTAATAAATGAGAGATAAATGTGTAAGGTGTAAGAATGAGACCACTTGTCATCTTTCTAATTTTGAATTTCAAAATAACCTAAACCTAAAGTCTTCCCACCTAAAGTCTCTAACCTTAGTAAGCTATTCCTTGTCTTCCACACATGTTCTCGGCCGGAAATGTCCAGAATCCTGCGTTGACCACCGTTGACCCATTTTTTGTCCATTTGCGCACGTTCTTCTCCTTTCTTCCTTCAATTGAATCTTCACCGAGAGTTCGGAATTGTCCTTTGACTTCTTCATAAAAAATGTTCCTCCATGAGTGTAGATCATTCTGGAAAAATTTCAGAGCTTAGTTCACCTTGTGTGGCCGAAAATGCTGCCAAAACCAGTACAGGTCCGGTTTTGCAGTTTTCATCTTTTAGTTAGAAAATTGGACCGATCTTTTGATGGCCTTTCACTCCGAACTAGCTCTTGTACTCTTTATAAGAAATGATCCTTAGGATGTATAGAACAGATATGGAAAGTTTCAACTTATTTGGAATACATTTGATCAGTCAGTCACTCCTCCTTCCTTGGCTAGCTCGGTTTCTCCTAGCCAGAGTAGGAAAATGTGCTAAAGTTGAATTTTTAGTGCATTTCCAAGCTTTTCCCTCATTTCCTAGCATGATAAGGAAAACATAATAAATATATATAAATAAACACAAAGGTTAAGTAAAAGTACAATATTAGGGGAATAATTACTAGGTAATTATGGACTTAACACTCAGCACTGCGTTAGCCTCGCCTAGCCACGCACAACCCTTGTAAGTGGTTAGCCTCACTACCAGCAGCTTCCACCCAGCGTCCGGCCACCACCGGCCACTGCCAGCCACTGATGACCTTTAGCGAGCACCAGTAACTTTTCTGGCTAGATTTCGACCAACTTTTCCGGCGACCCAATTTCAAGGATGAGTAGCCTGAACAAATTAGACTTTGATCTATTGGGAACAACTGGCTATGGATATCACAAGTGGGTTCCTGATGTTTACTAGCATCTCAAGGCCCAAGAAATCCTAGATATGATTCTTGAGCCTAGTTAGGACGTGCAAACTATTGAGCAAGCTCAAGCTTTGGAAGCAAATAGAGCAGCCTTGGAGGCAAATAAGGTGAAAGCCATCATCCTAATGACGTCATATGGATGATTCGCTCCAGTATGAGTATCTGAATGAAGAATGCCCCAAAAGGCTGTGGTTTTCACTCGAAGAACGCTTTGGCAACGTCCGTGACTCCCTGCTTCTTGACTTAGAAGTGAGATGGCATAATCTCCACTTTTGTGATTTCAAGACAGTTCTTAACTACAACTCGGAAACATTTCGCATAAATCCTTAATGGAATTCTATGGAAAAGATATCACAGATGCAATGTTGATTGAGAGGACTCTCTCTACCTTCCTCGTCTCTGCTTTGATGGTTGCTAAGAACTATCGAATTGATGTTACTGCAGGACAAATCACAAAGTTTCATGAGCTCATTGGAGCCATGAATGTCGCTGAAAATCATGACAGCATCCTTGTGAAGAACTACAAGTTGAGACTCATAGGAACATAGTAAAGATAATTAAAGAGCTTTGAAAAAGATGAAGGCTGAAAATGTGTTTGTATTGCCTTGAATTTCTTTGTACAGTAGATAACTATTTATACAACAATAGTAGAAACTAAGAGACAAATAATCACATGTGAAGCTACTGATGTATAATTGAGGATGTGATTAGGATTGATCTTGTTCTACTGATGTACAATTAAGGATGTGGTTAGGATTGGTCTTGCTCTGTAATGTGGTTCCAAGACTTGTCTAATGTACTTTGAGAACATAGCACACCTTGTCTCTTGGTGGTGTGCTCTTGGGCTTCTAACTTGGTGTCATCTTCTACATTCTCAATGCATGTGAGATGGTGACTTTGTTGTGGTGAAGAGTTACTGTTATTATCCCCCCCCCCTCCGCAAGCTGATGTGGGGATGAGGAGCAATCAGCTTGGAGGTAAGGAAATGAAACCGCTGCTTGGACAAACTTTTGGTGAATATATCAGCCAAGTTGGAAGAGGATGAAACATGATGAACACGAATAGAGCGACGACGAGCAATAGGTTCTTTAATGAAATGATAATCAATATCAACATGTTTGGTCCGAGAGTGCAGAACGGGATTGGCAACAAGTGCAATTAAATTGACATTATCACAATAGAATGATGGGGGCTGCCAGAGAAAGATTATGAGGTCTTGAAACAGGTAGCAAAACCTTAGAACCTCTGCTACGGAAAGGGCTAAAGCTCGATATTCGACTTCAGTTGAAGATTGAGGACTGCTTCTTTGCACTCTATGAGATGAAATTATTGCCCAAAAATACATAATACCCCGTTGTTGAATTACGATCAATTGGGCACCCTGCCCAATCAACATTGGAGAAGGTAGAGAGCAGGAAAGGGCCTTTAGTGAAGGTTAAACCATGGTTTGGTGTACCTTTGAGATAGCGAAAAATTCTCTTGACAGCAAACAAATGAGTACTGCGGGGATTGTGCATACGTTGGCAGACCTGGTTGACAGCATGGGCAATGTCGAGTCGTGTCCACATGGTATTGAAGTGCACCTACCATGGAACGGTAAGCACTTAGGTCAGAGAGAGGTTCTCCAAAGTGATTGTCAAGTTTAAGGGAGCTCTCTGGTGTGGCAGTGGGTCTGACATCAAGCATTTTGTGCTTGGCAAGGAGGACATAGGTGTATTTGGATTGATGGAGAAAAAGAGAATTGGAGGTGCGAATGACCTCAAGACCAAGAAAGTAATGAAGAGGCCCAAGGTCTTTCATGGCGAATTTGGTATTAAGTTGATCAATTAATTGTTGACAATAGGTGAGGGAGTTACCTGTGAGTATGATGTCGTCGACATACATGTTTCAACTGTCTCGCAAGGGGTCTGATCCAGCTAAACACGAGATGTATCAGTCTGTTACTATCACTCTCGGTCTCGCTTATCTGCAAAATAAACGAATGTCAAAGGGAAGACCGGGTATGCCAGCCTTCAACACTCCGATGCCTAAGTCAGTATCATGTAAGATAATGATAATGGAAAGTGATAGTAAAACAGTTACCTCTTTGGGTTGTTGGCGATGACCTTAATGTAGCAGATTTGTGGAAGCTTGGTTCTGTTTCTTTCGGTGTGGGATGCTCGGGGTTCCCAATATCGCCCCGAGGGGTATCGGGACCCTCGGTTGGGAGCTTACCTTTCTTGTGTATTGGCGATACGAGTCTTGTACTTTTGATACTTGTGCCTAAGAGGTATGTGCATACCAACAATACACAAGGAGGAAGGTGGTGTGGTGATCAACTTTCACAAACAAGGAGGGATCTGCAATTGAAGAGGAAAAACCTAAGGATAATAAGCATTGGTGCAATTCCTCATACCAGGCCTGTGGGGCCTATTTGAGTCCATAAAGGGACTTGTGAAGCTGACAAACATAATTTGGTCTTTGAGGGTCAACAAAACCGGGAGGTTGGGCCATATAAACTGTTTCTTGAAGGTGTCCATGAAGAAAAGCATTGGATACATCTAATTGAGAAAAATCCATTAGCCCTCTGTCAACAGTGCCATCAGCCCTCTGTTTGATGCAAAAAAAATCCATTTTGAGCCCACAAGATTCTGAGATGGACGAGGAGGGACAAGAGTCCAGGTAGAATTTTTGTGAAAAGCATGAATTTCTGCTTTCATGGCAGCAACCCAATTTGGGTCCTTAGAGGCTTGAAGGTAGGTGTTGGGAATCTTGGGTGGAGGTGAGGAAGCAAGCATGACTCTGATGAATGGGTGTTTGGTGACAAGGGCTTTGGGCTTAGAAATACCAGATTTCGATCGTGTTTGCATATTGTGAGTGGGAGGACCGGGAGGTGGACGTGGTCTCCGAATGGACAATGGAGGTAGTGGTGGAGATGATGGGAGAGGAGTGTGGACAATCAGAGTAGTAGGCAAAGAAGGAATTGGGGGAGGTGGAGGTATTATGGGTGTGAGTGATAAAGGTGGAGGTAGGGGAAGAAGGCTTGGAATAGATGTTGAAGTGGGTTGGGAGTGAGAGACGTGATTATGAAAGGTGGGTTGTAAACTGGGTTCTTGAAAAGGGAATGTATTTTCGTCAAAAGTGACATGATGACGAGAGATGTAGACTTTGCCGAAGACCGGGTCAATACAATGATAACCTTTTTGTTGGGTTCCATAGCCAATGAAGACACAACGGCGGCTCCGAGAATCAAAATTTATGAGATGAGTAGGGTTTTAGCCACAGATAGCAAGCACACCCATAAGATTTTAAGAAATAGTAATTTGGGGCATTGTGGAACAATTTTTGGAATGGAGAATCAAATTTCAACGATGATGCAGGCAACCTATTGATTAGAAACATAGATGTTTGAACCACTTCTACCTAAAATTTGAATGGCAGAGAGGACTGAGCAAACAAGGTTCGAGTGAGTTCAATAATGTGGCGGTGTTTTCTTTCCGCCATGCCATTTTGCTCCGAAGTATGCGGGCAAGTAAATTGTTGGGCAATTCCGTGGCTGGTATATTCGCCACCGTTATCACACCATAGAGTTTTGATACGCACATCAAATTGATTTTCGACTAGATTTTTAAAGTTTTGAAAAGTTGGAAAAACTTCATATTTGTATCGTAATGGAAACAACCAGGTAAAACGAGAATAGTCATTGATGAAAATCACATAGTACTTAAACCCACTAATAGAGGAAATAGGTGCCGGACCCCATACATCAGAGTGTGTGATTTGTAATGGGCCTGTTGAAGTACAACTTGATTTAAGGAAAGGCAACCTAGTTTTTCTACCTAATTGACAAGCAGAACATGTACTTACATGAGCATTTGCCAAGCATAATTAGCTCTAATGAGCCACGCTCATGCTATCGCCAACGGAGTGACCTACGGAAACACAGCCAAGCAGGCTACCACCGACGCGCCACGTCAAGATGGCATCAGAAGCTAAAGAAGCTGGGAACTGAAGCATATCAGTCCCACATCGAAAACATGGAAGAGATCAGCCTCTTCCCCACCTATAAAATGTTCTCTCATCTTTCCTCATTAATTACGCATTTACTACTTACCTACTGTTATTCTGTGAACACAAATACATTGACTAACTTAGGCATTAGAGAAGAGAAGACCGCCCAATGCGGTCTCCCTTTGACGCCCTTTGTATTTTACTTGACAGGTAGCGGGAGTAACGGTCACAACATAAGTAGCGATCTGCCCATCGGATCAGCGTTAACCAAAGACTTGGGCCACCGCTCAATCTTAAACATTAACATTGGTGCTGTCTGTGGGAATCCTTGAACAAAAGGTCATCCCACCACAACAATCACCATGACTAACGGTAGCGGGGGAAACGCTGAACAGCAAGTGGATCAATCGGCCAACCCCCATCCCACCAACCCCGCGGTTAACATTAACCCAGCGGTTAACGTTAACCGAGCACTATTCAACACTCCGGTCAACCCCAGCTCAGAACCCCAGGGCTCATCCCAGGTCCCACTGACCCAAACCATAGCTAAGGCCCGACCGGGCAGCAGTTGCCCACCAGGCCAAGATCTTGCCGCTATATATGAGCTGGCATTAGTGGACCTTCACAAGGCAAACAAGGAGCGCGAACAAGAGTGCAGAGAGAAGGCCGAGGCCCAAAAGAAAGTGGTCACGCTGAAGTCAAAATTCGACGAATTGAAGAAGGCGCTGGAGGCAAACGCTAACCCAGTGCAAAGCAAGCAATCGCGGAGCACCAGACGTAGTCGACCCAACACCGGCGGATTGGTACCTGTACCAATCATACAGATGCAGGTACCGCTGAACCCACCAGAACTATTGGGAATGGGCCCACCTCCCCTGCCCCGCCTAATGTTAGAGCAGGAGGTAAAGTCACAACCTCATACCAACCGCTCTATAACTAGGGCCAGAATTGAAGGTAATCCATCTGCCCCCAGGCGGGAGCTGGCGACGCAACCGCCCTAATCCTGGAAAGGATGCAACAATTAGAACAAAGGTTAATCCTGGCGGAGGCAGGTACCCTAGCGCCAACACCAAATCCGCTCTTTGCGTCCAGGCCAGGGCCATTCACCGCTAGGATCCTGCAGGCCGTCAGACCAGCAGATGCAAAGACACCGAAGATGTCACATTACAGCGGCATGACTGACCCCTTCGTCCATATGGACACCTTCAAAAAAGTCACTAACAACAAGGGATTTGATGACGCCACCCTCTGCCACTTGTTCAGTGAAACGCTAGACAGTGAGGCAATAAGCTGGTTTTATGAATGCCCACCTGGATCCATCGACTCATTCAATGCACTATCAAATGCTTTCCTCTCTCGGTTCATCCTGCTAGCCGCCGGACACCACAACACAAGTCAGTTGTTCAACGTCAAACAAGGTGTCGAGGAAACATTGAAGGCATTTGTCACTAGGTGGCGGCGACAGCATCTCAGTACTGCGATCTTGACAAAACAATGGCACTAGCAGCCTTCAAGAAAGAACTCCTTAAAGGGCCATTTCTCTATCACCTCAATTACAATCATCCAAATGCCACGTATGACCACGTCAAGGGCGAGGCAGTCATCCATGCACAGGTAGAATTCATCACATATGGAGAAACCCCACCATCACCGCCAACACCGGCAAAGTACACTCAGCCCTCCTCCAGCCATCCGGAGATCGCTAACCAAACCGCTGCTACGCCGCCAACTGATAAGAAGAAAGAGTGGCAACAGGGCAACTACTAGAGCAAGTGGCAGAAGGACCAGCATTACAACAAGGGCAACCGCTCATCCCATAGGGATAACCGTAACAAACAGACGGAGTCCTCCCAGCGGTACGCAGTGTTTACAGTCCTCACAGCCTCGCATGAGGAGATATACGACCAGTGCAAGGACCAGATTCCACCTCCACCCCCAAGAAAATACCCAAGGGTGGGGAAGCCCAGGAACATCGGCAAGTGGTGCAAATACCATGAGGACAGCGGTCACAACACCAACAACTGTAATGCTCTCAAAACGTCTATTAAGACTTTATACCGTGATGGGAAGATGGAACAATTCAAGGTGCGCCAACCGCCACCTGTGGTCGCCAACATCGTACCTATGCGCCTCATCAACATCATCGACGGCGGTGCTCCAATCACCAACATGTCTCATAGGGCAAGAAAGCGTTATGCACGCGCTAACCACCCCAAAGAAGTTTGCAACATCCGCTATGAGAGATCCGCCAAACTCCCAAAGTCTGGTTGGGAACCCATCACCTTTTCGGAGGAGGAGGAGTGAGGAGTGCATCTCCCCCACGACGATCCATTCTTGATCGACGCCATGCTTGATAAATGGTCAGTAGGAAGGGTCCTTGTTGACAGCGGATCAGTTGTCAATATCATATTCAATGGTTGCTATAACCAACTCTAGCGGAATAGAAAATTATTCCAGGATCATGAGCCATTGCTCAGCTTCTTCGGTGACGTCACACTGGTTCTGACTACATGCTACTAGTTATCGGCGTTAGTCCATGTACAGCGGAAATATATACAGAATTCATCGTTGTCGATTGCTTCAGCTCATACAATGCCATTATTGGTCGACCGGCACTCAACAAGCACAAATGCATCATAGCCAGATACATGCTTCTCATGAAGTTCCCCACACCCAACGGGACATGATGTGTAAAAGGAAGTCAACAACTGGCACGGGAATGTTATTCAACAACTGTGGCACGGTCGACGCACCGCCATGAAATCCTAACAGTAGGAAACTATGCACTGCCACCAAACATTTTTGAGGACCCTCGGGATGACGAGGAGAAATATGTAAAAAAGGAGCTTGTCAACCCAGAAACATCTTTGAAGGTTATCAGCATCTCCAACGAGCACCCTGAGCCGACTGTTCACATCGGCGCTCAGCTAGCCCCAGAGGTAGCGGCTGAACTCGCATAGTTTCTACGTGACAACGCCGCAGTCTTTGTATGGTCCTACGCTGCTATGCCAGGAAACTCCCCTGAGATCATCACACAAAAGTTGAGTATCAAACCATCCTTCTATCCTATGAAGCAGCGGCGAAGGGCCTTCGATGAAGAGATATATCGTGCAATAGGGGAAGAGGTCGCCAAGTTGCAAGGCATTGGGTTCATCCGCTAGGTCAATTATCCCCAGTGGATTTCCAACCTGGTCATGGTCAAGAAACCTAGCGGAAAGTGGCAGATGTGTGTCGACTTCAAAGGTCTTAACAAGGCATGTCCCAAGGATAGCTTCCCGTTACCCCTCATTGATCAACTGGTCGATGCAACCGCTGGACACGAGCTGCTCGGCATGATGGACGCTTTCTCCGGCTATAATCAGATTAAGATGCACCCCTACAACCAGGAATGCACCACCTTCACCACCGACAAGGGCTTATACTGTTACAATGTCATGCCTTTCGGTTTGAAGAACGTCGGTGCAACTTATCAGCGGTTGATGAATGCCATGTTCGCTGAGCATCTTGGCAAGATAATAGAGGTATACGTGGATGACATGTTAGTCAAAAGCATCAAAGCCAGCGGACACGTGGCAAACCTCAGAATCATATTCGCCATTCTATTGGCTTATGGTATGCGCCTCAACCTAGAAAAATGTTTCTTTGGCGTCACCGCTAGCAAATTTCTGGGATACATCATCAGTGAACGGGGCATAGAGGCAAATCTTGACAAGGTACAGGCCATCCTCAACATGAAGGCTCCGGAATGGAAGGTGCATGTTCAGAGCCTCCAAGGCAAACTAACCACCCTCTCTCGGTTCATCTCCAGACTCACTGACAGGTGCCTCCCATTTTTCAAAGTTCTAAAGAGGACCCACAAGAAAGAAATTGACTGGACACCAAATTGTGAGGCGGCATTCCAGAGCTTGAAGGAATACTTGGCAGCAGTCCCACTTATTTCCATCCATGTATAAGAGGATGTATTGTACATCTACCTGGCGGTATCACCATCATTGTACGACGAGAGGGCCAGGAAGAGCTCCTAGTATTCTACGCTGGTAGGGGCATGAACGGGGCAGAGACACAATATACCCCCTGGAGTAGCTCGCTCTCGCACTTATTATCTCCGCTAGACGCCTCTGCCAATACTTCCAGGCCCATACCATCTATGTCTTAACAAACCAACCGCTGAAGCAAGTAATGCAAAACCCTGAACACTCTGGGCGCCTCAGCAAGTGGGCCATCGAGCTCAGGGAGTTCGACATTGACTACAAGCCAAGGACTGCCATGAAAGTCCAGGCAGTGGCAGATTTCATCGCTGAGTTCATCGAGTGGCAGGTATAGAAATGATAACCGCTAAGAAACCAGCCCCCCAGCAGCGGTCAAACTGGAACCTCCCCGCCCAAGAATATTGTCAAAATTACAAAAGAAGCCTTAGCGGCACTAAAAAAGCAAACAAGCCTCAACGGCATTACAAAGCTATGGAGCAGTCTTCACGGATTCTTAGGAGCAGCGGCGACATCCTCACCCTCCAACAGTGGCTGTTGCCCGGCCAGGCGGCTAGTCTAATCAGACCCACGAGCAGTAGGGCTTGGAGTCACCATGGTACCATCAGCACTGGTGTGGGCGGCCATGAAGTCCGCACAGGAATTTTGGAATTGAGTAGGTGGAGTCAGCTGAGAGTCATCCGCCGGACGCGCACCACTCTCTCCACTACCTGAGTGGGCACCCTTAGCTTCAGTAGGAACCACACTGCTAGCAAGTCCCCCCTACCCGACGCCCTGGGGGATTGGGACACCTTCACCCAGTCAATGGCGCCCTTCTGGTTCAGCAAGTCCAGGTTGGCAGTGGCACCAGCCTTCGCCGCCTCCATCATTGCTTGCTTGTACTCCGCAGACTGCTTGAACTACTCCACAACGACAGCCTTCGAGTGGCTCATCTCAGCTTCCAGTCGGGCAACCTCACCCTCCAACTTGTTCACCTCAGCAGATTTGGCGGCAGAGTCCTGCTGAAGAATCTCAACTTTCTTAGCCTTCACCGCTAGTTGGTCCTTCAGCAGAACTATGTCCTGCTCTAGTGTAGAGACGTGGTCGTTCCGCTCAAGGTCCCGTTCAATGGCGACATTCAGCTTGCCACGGGCATCCATAGAGTCGCATTCTGCCTTGGTCAGGCGCCGCTCAACATCAAAAAGCTTATCTTTGGCCTCCCCTAGCTCCCTCTGAAGACCTTCGATCTCCTCCCTCAGCTGCCGCTCAACCCGAGGCTGGCTTGACGCGGCAAGGAACAGCTCGTGCAGCCTGATAGACAGATGTCCAAACGCCGAGCTGAATGGCAACTACTGAATGATTGTCGACTGAACGGTCCCAACCAGTCCGCCGAACCCTAGCCTCTCGCAGAGGTGGAACAGAAACTCCTACTCGGGATCGGTCAGAAACTCCGCGTAGGCAGAGAACGAATCCAGGCCGCCCTGTTGCACCTCCCCAACGACAGCCACAGTCACCGGCTGCGAGGCCTTCTTGGCCTTCTTTTGTTGGCTGGCCCCAATGGTCTCCGCCTCATCTACATCATCTTCCTCATCGGCGTCATTTTGCAGCCGCTTCTTTTGAAGAACCGCCCGTGTGGCACCGGCGGCGACAAGCCTCGAGGTCACCTGCGGCTCCAATACCGCAACTGTAACGGGTTCCCTCCCCGACACCACTCTGTCCTTCTGAGGCCCACGGCGGTTGGCGGGCACTCTCTCCCTCACCTTCTCGGGGGCGGCTTGCACCTTGCTCCCTCCGGTAGCCCCACGATCTGCTCCAGTTCCCGCCTGAACCACGGGCGAACGGTCGGCTCCATGATGCTAGTGATGAGGCATCGATAGCACCACTGGAGTCTCGGACTGGCTCATCGCCAGTGTCTGTGGATCGACGACAGTTTGTTGGGCCGCCAGCCCAGTAGTATACATGCCCTCCAAAAAGTTTGCCAATTCTGGGCGATCCATGGATTTGGCAAAAGCGTCGCGGCTGGCTTTGTTACCCGGTGGAGAATCTACACAAACAACGAGTAAGCTTGGTACAAATTGAGCTAGGGCACAGTTCAGCTGAAATTACTTACCAAGGGCGCGGGTCAACTGTAGGTCGACCAACAGCTCCTAGCCGGTGAGCAGGCGAAGGTCAAGCAAGTTGCGATTCCGCCAACAGCCTTTAATCCTCTCCACGTTGCACTCTTCCTCGCCCGTCAGGTTAAAGCGCAAGCCCTCTACACAAAAAATGAAGTAATGGTTAGAAAAAAGTACAGAGGCATATCATACAAGAAAAACCAGCAACTCCGATCAGCGGAATTTAGCGACAACCTCCTATAGGTTGGAACTCTGACTTAATCCTAAATGTCGGCTCCCCCTCATTCGACCCCGCTTGATGTTCCCACCCAGAGGTAGCAATACAGAAGGTACCCCGCGAAGGAGACATGAAATCCTTCAGATTCTCAATTAGCTTCGGCGCCCCCTAGCGGCGGCTCAGGTTCACTTGCCCACTGCAACCTTGGCGCTTCACGTACACCAATTCGTAGAAGTGTAACACCTCCGCCACGGTTGGACCCTCGCAACCGGACAAGCGCCATAGCGAGTTGAGTGCCATCAACAACCGACACATATTAGGGCAAATTTGCCCAAAGGCGAGGTCGAACTCGCAAATCAGGATTTGGAGATTCGGCAGTAGGGGAAAGGTCACTCCCTGGAGGAAGATGGCCTCGTGCACAGCGGCATGCCCTGCTGGCAAAAACGATGCCCTCTCATCCCTCGTCGGCGGACGCAGCTTCACTACGCCTGGAAGCCGAAACACCAGCTTGAACCTATTCACGGCGGCAACAGTCATCGGTCCTTCCGCCTCGTCAACTGGGGTACCGTCTCGGAGGACCCATGTTGACTCAATCTCCTCTCCGCCAGCCTCTCCCCCATCAGCGGAACCGCTAGCGCCGCTATTGCTCGCTAAGCTCTCCTCGCGCTGCTGGCGTGCGGCAGCATCCTCCCTTGCCCTAGAACTCTCTAGACGCCCAACACGACCCATCGCTATGTCCCTGGTTATGGTCTGTAGCGGCTCAATGTTCAGCGGTTCCGACTGTGGGGTTCCTGCAGGGGCAGACAGACGCAACGAATCAATAAAAACCCTATCGGAACCGCTGAGCGACACGTCAGACTCGGAGTCCTCATTGCTCAAGATCTCTATGACGCTAGCCATCACAAACCCTAAAACCCAAACCAGTCAGTTCAAGCAAGATCTAAACTATCCCTATGTAAGATTTTAGCCAAGAACATCAAGAACAACCAAACCCAGAAAACCCAGAAAGTGCCAAAACAAGAACACATCGCATATACACTCAACCCAGATTCGACCATCTAGCCAATCCCTAAACCTCAACTCTCTGTCAAACACCAAAACCCATCCCTAAACATCACTCTACACCCTCAGAACATGCCAGGGAAGGGCAAAAATCACTCCAAATACCAGAAACATAAACTGCCAGAAAATAACAAAAAAAACCCCAATAAAACAGGGACAAGATGCAAGCTACCAACCTGAAAGATGGGAACACTGGTGCGCTTGATGATGCTCATCTCTGCTTCAAGAAGTCTCCGTCCTCCAAATATCGGTAACCCTACAAATTGGAGAACCTTCTTCTAGGATCTCAGAGCGAAGCTTGAAGACAACGATATTAGTTCAAAGTGCAAAGTGTTAAACCACTGTGGTTTCCCTCTCTTTTATGTCAACATCAAACAAATCTAAACCGTCCGCTGAAAAAATGACATCGCACTACAGCCATACACGTGCCCCACGACCTCATTTACTCTACAAAATCAATAATTACTTGCATTAATGGTGAGGAGGCGGGCGTGCTGCAGGGACGTCATCCCACACGCTAACCCAGTACATGATGGCAACGTGTCAGGCGCCCTCAGACGAAGCGTCTTTATGAAGTAACCTTAAAAAAGGCAAGTATACCAATCGTCAACGCTCCGCTAAGCACAACTCCGCTAGCGGGACTTGTCCCTTTTCATCTTGCAAGTGAGAGTCTCCGCTAAGCTCAACTCCGCTAGCGGGACTTCTCCCTGTTCAACTTGCAAGTGAGAGTTTCCGATAAGCTTAACTCCGCTAGCGGGACTTCTCTTTTTCATTTTGCAAGTGAGAGTCTCCGCTAAGCTCAACTCCGCTAGCGGGACTTCTCCCTTTTCATCTTACAAGTGAGAGTCTCCTCTAAACTCAACTCTACTAGCGGGACTTCTCCCTTTTTATCTTGCAAGCGCGACAGTCTCCTCTGAGCGCAACACCGCTCACTGGGCTACCGCCAAACAGGTCCCTGCGACACTGCTTGCCGCTTACTATCAGCGGAGGGACTTCCGCAACGGCGACTCTCGAGGCAAAGCCTCGTGCTGAAGATGACCGCCACGTGGCGTTATAGTCAGGCTACGTCCCTCAAGGACACGAGACCCCCGTAACTCGGGTACCAAAGATTAGGCTCGCTACCCAACACCCTTTACTCAGTGTAGCTCCCCTCAACAAACAATACACCGACCAAACGGAGGTCTATCTTAGCCGGGGAGTGGGGGACTCCCTTGGGGGCCCACCCGAAAGGGTATAAAGCGTTTGCTCAGTAAGTCCATGGTTGACAACGCACTGACGTTAATTATGCTTTTGCAAGTCTAGCGGAAGTAATGCTTCAAACCGCTAGGCAACTCCCCAACCAAGATTTCCTTCATTGACTGGGGACTTGGGGGAATTGTACTGACATGAGCATTTGCCAAGCATAATTAGCTCTAATGAGCCACGCTCATGCTACCGCCAGCGGTACCAACTCCTGCCAGCGGAGTGAGCTACGGAAACACAGCCAAGCAGGCTACCGCCTGAGCCCCAGATCACCGTCGACGCGCCGCCACACGCCACGTCAAGATGGCATCAGAAGCTCCAGAAGCTGGAAACTGAAGCATATCAATCCCACATCAAAAACATGGAAGAGATCAGCCTCTTCCCCACCTATAAAAGGTTCTCACCTCTCTCCTCATTAATTATGCATTTACTACTTACCTACTGTTATTCTGTGAACACAAATACATTGACTAACTTAGGCATCAGAGAAGAGAAGACCACCCAATGCGGTCTCCCACTGACGCCCTTTGTATTTTACTTGACAGGTAGTGAGAGTAACGGTCACAACATAAGTAGCAATCCGCCCATCGGATCAGCATTAACCAAAGACTTGGGCCACCGCTCAATCTTAAACATTAACAGAACATAAAGTAGGGTTGCTGGAATCTAAGACTTTGAGCTGATGACGAGAGAGAATGCGGTGGAGGTTCTGAGATGAAGGATGACCAATGCGTTGGTGCCATAGTGATAACGACGCAGAACTGAATAGAACTGATGGGGGTGGTCGTGGAGTTGGGGTGATGAGGCCAATAGGATAGAGTCCGGCAGTACTAGAAGGGTCGCGAAACATATCCGCACCCTTTCGAAGATCCTTAATAGGACAAGAAGAAGGAGTAAGAATCAGTGCACATTTATTATCATGAAGAAAGCGATTTGCAGATAAGAGATTTTGAGAAATTTATGGAACATGAAGAATATTGGTCAATTTGGTTGAAGAGTTGGAGAAAGGGAGTATAGCAAGAGTAGAGCCAGTGTTTTGAATGTTCAAACCTTCACCGTTACCGATGGTCACTGTGTCAAGTCCATTGTATGGAGTGTGGATGCTGAGATTGTTAAGATCCGCACTGACATGGTTGGTGGTACCACTGTCAAGATACCACAGAGAGCTTGATGCATCAACCTGATCTTCAGGAGTGTAGGAGGTCATAGGCATAACACCAGAATGTGGAGGTTGTGCTCGGCAGGTGGGTGCCAGCATTGTAGCAAGTCGGGGTAGTGGGAGACGACCTTGGTAGGCATGGTTGTGGCGGTGGAAACATTCCGGGGCACGGTGGTTGTTGAAACCACAGAGCTGGTGATTATACTCATTTATATGTGTGTAATTATATCTAAAACACTATAAATAAGCTAATTCTCAAGTCAATTATAATGTAATTAATCCCTTTTTATTTATTTTGTAGTAAATAAGCGGAGTTGTGGATTATGGAAGAAATTGTGCGAAATTTGAGCAAAATGGAGTTTCCGACAAAAGGACGAAATTGTCGACACGGTAAACCATGGTCAATGCAAGCTAGAGAGCGAAACCCGGCTAGTCTCTTGATAATACATATGGAAATATTCGAGATTGTGGAATGTGAGAAGAAAGAAAAATAGAAACAACGAAGAAGAAGAAAATTGCAGAAAAGAGAAAAGGTTATATTAATTAATCATTAACTTGATTAATTAATCAAGCATCTGATTAATTAAACGTCCACCTCCAGCCATTAACTTGCAGCAATTACATTAATTGCTTAAGCCAATTAAAAGCCAATACGTGGCTGGCCATCAGCATGTTTTTTTTTTTTTTATCTTCTCTTCCTCACGTACTCAACACGTGTAACTTATCTATGAGGAAGACCAACAGTCACCCATTCTCGATCTCTTCTCTCTCCATTATATATATACACACCCTAATTCTCTCTCTCACCTCAATTTCTCCAACAGTGCCGCAACCTCACCCCAGACCCCAAAATCCTCTCTTCCTTCTTCTCCAACAGTGCCGAACCCATCTCCATCTCTCTTTCTCCACCATTTTTAAATCTCTTACCATTTTCACTCACCCATCATCTCACACTCTCTCCTCTTCCCTTCTTCATTTTTTAATTTCATCTTTTGGGATTGGACACTCAGGGTCTCAAGGGAATTATCATCAGGAGTACCACACCTTAATTTGGGTAGTTGGGTGAAGAAATTGCTTGATTCATACTAGCTCATAGCTAGAAGTGACCAAGCTAACTCTCCCCTCTCTTCCTTATTATCTATTTCATAATTTTTATATACTTTTGTTGATGAATTCTTGTATGGGTTGTGAGTAGTTTAATTTTGGGAGTTAGGGTTGTGAAGCCCTAACTCATCTTGTATAAATATCGATGCTTTAATTTTAATAAATGCAATTTTCATTGTGTATGCTTTAAATCCGAATGTATTGGTCCTTAGAAGCATGTTTCTAGGCTTTGTCACCCTTTGAAATTATGTTGTAGGCAATTGTGATGAATAGATTGATAAATTGACAACTTATTGGTCTTGTTGTATCTAGGATTTAAGTGTGGTAACCATTAGCTAGCTTAATTGTAGCTAAGCTTGCTTGGGTCTCTATTATCTTGCACTCTAGGCCTCTAATTTTAGATATTGCGGCCTTAACCGGCGTAATGCCTAAGTTAGAGAGTTGATTGTGGCCTTAACCGGCATAGTCAATACACCGAAAGGATAATTGGTTTAGTAGCCTTAACCGGTACTAGATACGGGACTCGACACATATAGGAAATGCATGCATTTGTGAAATTGGTATCGATATTTGCAAGATAGTAAGTGTGAATCACCCGACGCTCCCATGTTCCCATTAATTTGAAAATCAAAATTTAATTTCTTGCTTGATAATTAGTTTTTTGCTTTTATTTTAGTTTGCATTTAATTTAGTTAATTCCCAATTCAAAAATCCCAAACAAAATTCTACATTCCATTGTGCATAACTCATTTAGGCTACAAGTTAGTGGCTTTGATTAGGCTTAGTGTGAGCTAAGCCGAGCATTGCCGAGGCTTGGTGCCTTGTGAATATTATTTTACTTTATTTTATTTTATTTTTAATTTTCATTGTATGCTTTTAAGTTATTCTAGCGCCAATTACCTCGGTTAGGTCCAACACCTAATCCCCGAGGTACGATAATCAAGGTTTTAATACTTCCCTTACTTGACAACGATTCATACGCTTGCGAAGAGTTTATGAACCAAGTCGAGCTGGCAACGAGAAGGACGGAGATTAAGGCGAGAGTTGAGAGGAGGATCAAATTGGTGCTCAGGATAAGGTGGGAAGGGATTTGGAGGAGTGGGAAGTAGAGGGGCTTGATTTTGTTGACAATTCTAGAGGTTGGTGAAGCGAAGAGCATTGTTGAGGTAGCGAGTTCTGTAGCTGGTGGAACGAGAGTTTTGATTTGGAACACGGTTTGTGTTTCTGGGTCTTGATGAAGTAGAGGTAGTAAAGGCTTGAGAGTTGGTGTTGTTGGGCTGGAAAAGTGAGGTGGGGTTGGCCCGATGTTCAATTTCAATCTTTTAACTTAAAAGTAAGCCATAGAGCTCATCCTCTGTCACAGGATCAGAGCGCACGCTGATAGAGGTAGTGGTAGTGAAGGCCTCATAGTCATCAATGACACCGTGAAGAGTGTGGGCGACAAGGTCGTTGTCATCAAGAGGTGCTCCAGTGGCGGCAAGAGCATCAGCAACCGTCTTGATTTGCTGCATATAGTCGGTGATGGAGAGGCTACCCTTTTGAATGGTTTGAATCCGTCTTTTCAATTGGAGAACATGGGATTTGGTCAAGGCAACAAGTCGGCGCTCAAGAGTAAGCCAAAGAGAGCTTGCAAAGGTAGAGCCGACTGTGAAAGGGAGGACGGACTCAAAGAGAGAGGCAATCAGCCAAATTCGACAGGTACGATCTTTCTTGACCCATTTAGTGTAGGTTGGATTGAGATTGTTGTTGATGAACTAGGGTGGGCAGGATTCAGATCCGTCCACCATGCCATACATCTCATAGTTCTGGAACACAATGGTAGTGATATCCTTCCAAAGAAGATAGTTTTCTTTGGTGAGCTTGAGTGGGATGAAGTTACTAACATGATTGGGTATGGAGGAGGCAGAGAGAAGTTGGGAAGCAATTTCTGGTGAGAGAACGAGTTGGGTGGGAAGAGGGGGATTTGGAGAGCTGGGTGCATCGGTAGGAGCCATTAAAATTGGATGAGAGGGAGTGAAAAAAGAGTTGGACTGAGAGAGATGGATCATATGCCTTTCAGCTGAAGCTGTGATACCATAAAGAGAATTAAAGAGCTTTGAAAAAGATGAAGGCTAAAAACATGTTTGTATTGCCACAGTAGATAACTATTTATACAACAATAGTAGAAACTAAGAGACAGATAATCACATGTGAAGCTACTGATGTACAATTGAGGATGTGGTTAGGATTGGTCTTGCTCTACTGATGTACAATTAAGGATGTGGTTAGGATTAGTCTTGCTCTGTAATGTGGTTCCAAGACTTGTCTGATGTACTTTCATAACAGAGCACGCCTTGTCTCTTGGTGGTGTGCTCTTGGGCTTTTGACTTGGTGTCATCTTCTGCATTCTCAATGCATGTGAGATGGTGACTTTGTTATGGTGAAGAGTTACTGTTATTACATAACATATTTCGGAGTTTAATTATAGTTGTGCCCCTAAGGGAGGGCTTTAAGAGCGAAACCCTAAATCTAGGGATAATTCTGGACGTTTTGGTCCATATTCTCGCTCTAATGAGGAAGGTAACCGCCAAAATAGGCGGACACGGAACCAAATAGGTCAACGTGAAAAGAGAGAAGAAGGCAACACCTCTGGCCATATTGGTGGTGCCACCAACACTAAGAGCCATCCTAATGATGCTTTCAAGGCACCTCACTCAATGGAGTCTGAGCACAGAGATATATATTCTTGATGTGGAGCATCCGGTCATTGGGCACACATTTGTAGAGCTCATGAGAATATTGTCACCGCCTACAAAGCATATTGTGAAGCAAGAGAAGCTCACTGTGTGAAACAAGAAGATCAAGAAGGTGATCTCAAACTACGGGTTGAAGATTTTAAATTAGGCCAAGATCAAGAGACTGGCGATTTTGAATAAAGTTTTTATTTTTCAAGAGATGTAATAGGCAATTGCCATATATTTTGTACTAAATGTCATTGGTTAAGTTTTTCTTCAACTAGGCTCATCCAAAGCAAGTATGATGTCTAGGAAAGTTTTGAGATAAGTGGTACTTAAGCGAGCTTTACTCCACCTACATCTCTCTACTCACCTGGTCATATTTATTTTGGAGTTACCAAAAGAAATTAAACGACTACCTTTGTTTTGTATTAGCTAGTTTCGGCATTAGATTTTCTTTTGGTCAAAGAAACAATGATGTACACACTGGTTTATGAATAAAATTTTGAGTTCTTTTCACTATGATACCATTTTAATTCTAAGCATATCTCTGTGACTATGATGGCTGGGCCATCAGGATTAGTTCAAGGACATGGAATTGCCCAAATTCCTCTTGGCAAATGGCACCTTGATTACTGTCGCATAAACTCTCTATTCTCTTATGAGTGAACGGATTCAATGCGGAAACTCATATAGAGAATGAAAAAGAGTTCCTTTGCATTATCTCTAATGATTGCGAACAAAGGCGCATCTTAGAGAAACTTATGTGTCTCTCTGATGGAATTTATGTCACCACTATTCAAGCTATTAAATCCACTAAAGTTATGAGAGAAAATCTCTTGGATTTAGACACATATTGGCTTTGTCACGACAGGATAAATCAATGTAGTCTTGATATGATGATCCGTTTACTAAAGACTTCACATGAACATCCCTTCTTTCAAGAGAAATGAAGCACGAATCAAAGTTTAATTCCTAAACTAAGAGTGATCATCACTACTGCCTCTGGCACCGCCACCGTCCCTAGGGCTGGTGCAGTCTATATCCATGACACCATGGATGGCACCCATCATGGTGATGGTCCCCCAGGTGATGCTACAATCATCAACTTTACTTTTAATAGCGTCTTAGACGCTTAGGCCCAACCAAAATTCTCATTGGTTGCTTCTAAGGCCCCTAGGTCGTTCTACAAAGCCTATTCCTTAAGGAAATTAGGATTGAGACCGTCCTAGACAAAGGATTCGGAAACATTCAATCTGTTCTTACATAGAATCCGAGGGGATTCTATGGACCAATTTAACCAACCTGCGAATGTTTAAATATTTCATGATGTTGGTTGACATGCAAACACGTTGGTCACTTGTTGTGCCATTATTCACTTGTCACGCTGCTTACACTACACTCCTAGCATAGATCATATGACAACGGGCTCAATCCCGGATCATCCTATTCAGTCAATTGGACTTGACAATGCCAAAGAGTTTACATTGAAGACTTTCAATGGTTATTGCATATCACTGAGACTAATGTTGGATATCATATTCCCATATACACACCAAAATGGTCTCGCGGAACAACTACAATGGTAGCCCAGACTTTGGTAATGCGCACTAATCTCCCTATATCTGCTTAGGATGATGCAGCTATGCTAATTGATCTACGATCCACTGTCACTTAATCTATCTCAGTGTTACAGCTAGTGACTGGGTACAAGTATTTCGTACCTACACATATTTGAGTGTGATATTTATGTGCCTCTTGCGCCGCCACAGCTCACTTAAATGGGTCCTCATAAACAAATGGGAAAATACGTTGGATTTGAGACTCCAACAACCGTCCGCCACTTAATACCCTTGCTAGGTGATCTCTTTATCGCTAGATTTGTGGATTGTCACTTTGATGAGACAGTTTTCCGGTCATTAGGGGGAGATAAGAACACCGATGTTCAACAGGAATGAAAAGAATTGTCGTGGTCTGTCCCCACTATGTCTCATCTCGATCCCCACTAAAGTGACAATATCATACATATATGCTGCAAACGTGCTTGTAAGGATGGACGTTCCTATGAGAGGATCAATGTTCTAAAACTCGGCCGCCTAAAAGCTGGTAGGTGGCTGACTGTCGCGAGTAACACCTATTCGGCGAGGTAGACAGACATGGATTTGGGTGGCCGATTAGTCAGCCTAGGCAAGTGATTAGTCGGCCATAATCGTCTGGGCGGAGTAGGCTGGTTTGCTATATATTCGCCTGGGTTTCCATCTGTTTCTCCCAAGTCACTCCTATGGCCACCGTCGACCACCACCATCTCCACCTCTATTCCGTTCTCGTCATTGACCTCCGCCCATCCGAACTCTACTTCCTCTTCCTCTTTTGCATGACACCGCTTGGATGACGATGTTTTGATTCCCAAAATCAAGGGTTCTATCCTCAATCAATCACCGGCAGTCGTAAACAATTGTTTCCTTAGAGTGTTGCCTTTGGTAGGCATGCGAACAATACGAGAAATTTATCTTCAACAGTCTGATGAGAGAGATATATATATTCGCCTAGGTTTCCATCTGTTTCTCCCAAGTCACTCCTATGGCCACCGTCGACCACCACCATCTCCACCTTTATTCCATTCTCGTCATTGACCTCCGCCCATCCGAACTCTACTTCCTCATCCTCTTTTGCATCTCACCGCTTCGATGATGATGTTTTGATTCCCAAAATCAAGGGTTCTGTCCTCAATCAATCACCGGCAGTCGTAAGCAATTGTTTTCTTAGAGTGTTGCCTCTGGTAGGCATGCGAACAATACGGGAAATTTATCTTCAGCAGTCTGATGAGAGAGAGAGAGAGAGAGAGAGAGAGAGAGAGAGAGAGAGAGAGAGAGAGAGAGAGAGAGAGAGAGAGAGAGAGAGAGAGAATTGATAAGTTTGTTTATATGTGGCGTGAGTGAAAAGGTCGTGGCCTCTCCGTTCTCAATTCTAAGGTCATGATGTTTAGCTCTTGTGTTTCTTACCCTTAATCAATGGTTAGGATTTGACATTTTCTATTTGTCACTAGGATCGTGAAACCTCACTACACTCTTGCTATTGGCTCAAATTCCCACTACCAAGAACATGAAACCTCAATCAAATTTATTATTTTTCATATTCTTATTTATATAATATATTTTTATGTTATAAAAACAAAATAAAAATTAAAACCGCCTAGGCATCATACTAGGCGTTAGTCCCTCGGCCACCACCCGACTAGCGCCTAGCGATTTTTTGAACCTCGGAGAGGATGTAGTGTCACCCTACATGGTAGGCATGGTACCAACGTTATAGAGAGTGACACTCTGGTGTCACAGGCCATGACCTTAACTAAGATGAGTGGGAGACTCATGGATTCGAAGGATACTTTGGCACATCTTGATCCTTTGATCATCGACACTCAAAATCCATCTCATGAGAATGTTCCTGATTAAGGTTATCATTAGGGGACACCTCAACATCAGAACCTATTCTTGAGAATATAGAGCTCTCTAAAAATTACACTAGTGTACATGAGACGTGGGACAAAAATTCCATCATGATTGATGATGTATTCCCGCATTTCATAGCACACGAGTTTACTAAGTCAGATGATATCGAACCACACTCCGTTGATGAATGATGAATGTCAATGTAGAGAAAATTTGACCAAATGGAAAGATGCGATCCAGGTTAAGTTGAATTCTCTAGCGAAGAGGAAGGTTTTTCGAGCCAGTGATGCCGACACCTCCTAACATAAAATCTATTGACTAATGGATCTTCATTAGAAAGCGTGATGAGAAAAAGATATGGTAATTTCGCCTTATGAAGCAAGACTTCTCACAAACGCCCTGGAATTGACTACAAGGAAACATTTTGTCCCGTAATGGATGTCATTGCACTCCACTACCTTGTCATTTTGGTAGTTTCCAAATAACTGAACATGCAATTTACGAATGTAGTCACTACATATCTTTATGTGGATCTAGATACAAACATATATAAAGGCTCCTGATGGACTTCATTTATCCAAGTCAAGTGGATCTAGACCAAGGAGCGCGTTTACAAAGAGGTTGAAACACTCACTAAGTGACTACTTGATTGGGAAGGGATATGTACATACCTGCACGTTTCTATGACAAGTTTTGGATTTTATCGTGGTTCATGTTAATGACATGATCTTCATTGGAAGCCCTTAAAGAGTTAAGGGAAACCACTGAACACTTGAAATCCAAGTTTGAGATGAAGGATTTTGGGAGAAGACAATTTTGTCTCGGTTTGGAACTTGAGCACTGTGTTGATGGATGCTTAGGTAATTTGACAATGTCAAGCCTTTAAGCACGCTCATGATTTTCTATAGTCTTGATCCTAAAAGGATCCTCTTCGTCTAAAGGATGATAACGAAGATGTGTTAGAGGTAGAAGTGCCATACTTAAGTATAATAAGAGCATTCTTGTGCTTAACTCAATGCACAAGACCGAACATCTCATTTGCATTGAACTTGTTAGTTAGATATAGCTCTGCGCCAGCGCGTCACCATTGGACCGGTATTAAAGATATCTTTCAATACTTGAGATGTATGATTAATATGGGCTTGTTCTATCCTTACAAAGAGATGATGGATTCAGATCCATCACACACCAGGAACGCCGTCAACATTGGTTTGCGTCCTCTATCCCCATCCCAAAATGATATTAGCATTTTAGAAGATTTTGCTGATGCTGGGTACCTCTCTGACCCACTCAAAGGTCATTCCTAAACTAGTTATGTGTTCACCATGAGTAAGACCACGATATATTAGAGGTCTACAAAACAGACCATATTCGCTACTTCTTCGAACCATGCAAAGATTATTACTCTTCATGAAGTAGTTCATGAATGTATATGGATTGGATCCATAATTACTCATGTTCGAAGCAATTATGGTTTAAAGTCTACCACAGATGAGTCTACGAGCATTTATCAGGATAATGCTGCTTGCATTGAACAAATGAAGCAAGGCTACATCAAAGGCAACAACTGACAGGGTCCGCCCCGAATTCCACCTTGGAATCCGAAGTGGCCCTGCGGGACCCACATTTAAAGAAGGTTTACCGAAAATTTCGGCATAACCTCCCCTAAAAATGGACAACCCAATAACCTGCGGAAATCCAAAATTCACTTCTAATGATCCAACCACAACTCCTGGAGCCACCCTGCTCCCATAATTCAACAAATCCCATATCAAAGATAATAACATCATACATAATCTCCAAAAGGTAAAAGATACCACAATCACCAAAGTTAGGTCATAGACCTCAAATATAATTCATACAAGTCTGGGTCACATATCCCATAGTAATCAGAGCATTCTAGGAATGTAAATGGACAAGGAGTGCAGTAGGCTAAACAGGTAACCTACAGAATGTGATGGCGGAAGCAGGTGCTGTCACTATGGCTCACCCTAGTACGCCGAGCAGCAATACTTTTCCCTGGGCCCTTCGGTTTCAAATGAAGTAGGTTCAATTTGAGGACAATATGACAGACTTGTTCACTAAGTCATTGTCTAAATCCACTTTCGAGAAACATGTTGGTAGCATCGTTTGTGGAAGTTATCCAAACTCCCATGACCGTAGTCATCAGGGGGAGATGCAGACATCATGGGGGGGATGTCTACATGTATGGTCTTGAAATGTGAAGGGTGTGTTGTACTTTTTTTCTCTTTCGATCGAGGTTTTTTTTCTCTCACTGAGTTTTTGTTACTCAGCAAAATTTTTGACGAGGCAACAAAAAACACCACGTTTGAGCGACACAAGAGGAGTGTTTAAGGACACCTAGTTGGTGTGTCTGGCCTAAACTCTGATTACTTGTTTGAGTTGTAATAGGATTACTCTTACAGATATTCTCAGAGATATCTTATTCATTGTATGATTTAATTTTCTTGTAAGACTTATATTTTATGATTGTAATCCTCTATATAAAGATACTCTCATTATCAATTAGAGCACAACTCATTATCTCTTAAATTCTGATTTCCTAAAACAGATTTGGATTATAAAAAAAAATTGTAATTGTCTCATTATTCGGTCCTTTAAAAACAACTTTCCTAATTCCGTGGCTTCGATAATTTTTATTATTTTATAGATGAAATCTATACACGGCGGTCATTTGTCTCTTAACTCTTAGCTGCTCTCCTAGTTAATGAAGTGGAAAGCAGTGGCCTTGGTGGTTGGGTGCCTTCAATGCCATTTAAAGCTCGTTTTGACGGTTTTGTAGTATCCGTGATATATCCATGAGAAAGTTGGCAAGAGGCACACGAAAATTAGAAAGAGAGAAACAAACATTGTCAGAAGTTAATCTGTAATATCACCATTGAAGCAATGACAGAAATAGTAGAAGAAACACTGTGTGAGCTGAGGCAAACCTTCAAGAGTGGTAAAACCAAAAGTGTTGCATGGAGGAAAACCCAACTCAATGCTCTTCGTCAGCTCGTCAAAGATAATGAGGAAAAGGTCTTTGAAGCACTCTATCAAGATCTTGGCAAGCACCCGATTGAATCTTACAGGGATGAGGTAGCTTGGTGTTCTTAATTTGTTACTTTATTTTAAGCCTTGTGTATATGCATATGTTTATATTTGTGTAATTTCCTCAATGATTCTTGGTATATATGTTTCATTACAGGTTGGAGTTGTGGTGAAAACAATCAATCATACTTTGAGCAATTTAGACAAATGGGTGGCACCTACAAAGGTACTCTGATATGAAGGCCATAAAGGTTTTAGGCTTTTTCTGATTGAAGTTTAAATCTGTGACTTCTGTTATCTTTGCGAATTTCTGTCATTTTTGGCAGGGTAAATTACCGTTGCTTTTTTTTCCGACAAGGGGAGAGGTGCTGCCGGAACCACTCGGCGTAGTTCTCATCTTTGCATCTTGGAACTTCCCAATATGTGAGTCCACTTATCTCCTTAATTATAAGCACCATCTATAATTTGACCGCAACTTTTGCAACATAATTATTTAGTCTCTTCGATCGAGTTTTGACACTTGTATGGATGTATAAATATTGTCTATTCTCAATCTGTAATTAACAAGGGTATTTGCCTATACTATTTTACTTAAAATATTGAAAGGTGTAAAATCAATCAGTTCATCTCAATGCTGTCAAACTCTCAATATCAGATTAGCTGTTGTAGTTGTGCTAGTTCAGAAGCAAAGCTGTTATGGTGTTCCAATAAAATGATTTGTATCCAGCTGAGACTAGTTTTTACTTATAGACTCTGTATAGTGATGATAATTAAGATGTGCAAATGGAAAGTTTCTTCGAGTTTTGACACTTCTATAGATCTATGAATGCTGTGATCCATTCTCAACTTGTAATTAACAAGGCTGTTTGCCTATTACATTTTTCTTCAGCAATCTTAACTAAAATAGTAAAAGAGTGTAAATCAGTTCATCTCAATGGTCTCAATATGAGATTAGGACATATGGTAATTTTATTTAATATACATATCAACAGTTGGTAGTACACCAAGAAGGAAAACTAAATTTCTGCTTATGATGCAGCTTTGGCTTTGGATCCTGTAATAGGAGCAATAGCTGCAGGGAATGCAGTGGTTCTAAAACCTTCAGACCAAGCACCGGCATGCTCTTCTTTAATTGCTAAAACCATACCTCAATACATGGACCCTAAAGCCGTAAGAATCATCGAGGGTGGACCACAAATTTGTGAAAAACTCCTGCAGCATAAGTGGGATAAGATATTCTTTACTGGTACAGATTGAATTTCACAATCGCCTCATATTCAAGAAAAGTAAAATGTGGCATAGAAATTTACATAGCTATGGTCATATTGCCTCTTTCAGGAAGTCCGCAGGTAGGGCGCGTTGTCATGACTGCAGCTGCCAAGCATTTAACACCTGTTACACTAGAGCTGGGTGGAAAATGCCCTGTCATCCTTGATTCACTCTCCAATCCTTCGGATTTAAAGGTTTTGAGTTAACTACATAGTTTAATGATTGGCCTGTAGGAATGAAGTTGCAAAATATAATGTTACTGAGTTTGCTTTTGTTGTGTTGGCCTGAAGGTGGCGATCAAAAGAATTGTAAGTGGAAAGTGGGGACCTTGCAGTGGGCAGGCATGTATAGGAATAGATTATATGCTCGTTGAGGAAAAGCTTGCTCCTACTGTGGTAAGCATGGTCATGAGTAATGTTCACTTTGAATAATGGAAGTCTACTGCCTTTCTGATGATTAGTGTCCTAACTCTATGTCATTTAGATCGAATTGTTAAAGAAAACGATGAAGAGCTTTTATACTGAAAGCCCAAAAGATGCAAATTGCATGGCCAGAATTGTAAATAAGCACCACTTTCAGAGAGTGCAGAATCTCCTCAAAGACCCTCTTGTTGAAGCTTCCATTGTACATGGTGGTTCACTGGATGAAGAAAACCTGTAAGTTCTCAATCCTGTTTAGCCAGACTATTTGAATTGGTTAAGATAACTCTGAAGCATAGCTGTTGTAGTTGTACTAGTTCGGAAGCAAAATTGTTATGGTGTTCCAATAAAATGATTACTATCCAGAGAATGTAGTTTTCAGTTCAAAACAGAGCTTACATTTATGATTTATCAATCTGTTTTCTGTGCCAACTGTCCAGGTTCATTGAGCCAATAATCTTGTTAGATCCACCACTTGATGCTGCAATCATGAATGAAGAAATCTTTGGCCCACTACTTCCAGTAATCACTGTGAGAATTGATATACTGTTTTGTGATTTTCAACTTCTTTGAAAATATTGTTCTGAAGAATGGCCTTAACTTCTGCAGTTGAAGAACATTCAAGAAAGCATTGAATTCATAAATGAAAGGCCAAAACCTCTAACCATTTACGCCTTCACCAAAGATGAAAACTTTAAGAAGAAAATTTTATCAGAAACATCCTCAGGGAGCGTGACTTTCAATGACGTCTTGATTCAAGTACCACTTCCAATTCTTCTATTTTTATTAGTTTTGCCATTAAATGGGGCACATGAGACTAACTTATTTGAACATCTTGCTGTGTACAGTTTCTCTGTGATGATCTACCCTTTGGTGGTGTTGGTTCCAGTGGATTTGGGAGGTACCATGGGAAGTTTTCTTTTGATACTTTCAGCCATGAGAAAGCAGTTCTGCGAGCAGGCTTCTTCCCTGAACTTGAGGCTAGATATCCTCCTTGGAATAACTTCAAAATGACATTTATCAAACTTGCCTATGACCTTGACTACTTTGGACTATTTCTGCTCCTTGTTGGACTTAAAAGGTATTAGTATTTGGATGGCTAGATATCCTCCTTGGAATAACTTCAAAATGACATTTATCAAACTTGCCTATGACCTTGACCACTTTGGACTATTTCTGCTCCTTGTTGGATTTAAAGGTTTTAGTATTTGGATCGAGTAGTTTAAGTAAACCAAGAACGTACAACCTGTGCTGTACGTATTGGTTGTGTGTTGGTGTTTATATATGAACACATGACAAATGTAACCTATTCATGAGCTATGAATCTTATACTCTTTGAATTTTATATATCAATATCCTCAGAGCTATATAAGGCTCTTTCGATCTCTCACTTACATCATCATCATCATGGACAATAAACATAAGTTCAAAACACAAAAAGAAAGAAAAACATTCAGGTCTGAAAAAAATCCTCACGCCACCTCTATTTCAAGAAAAAAAATTCAACCAGTTTTCGTCTCAATCCAAAATTGCCTCTATGGCCACGTCTGCTTCAAGACTCTAAGAGGAACAGAAAATATCCTAAAGAACTGGAAATTCCTGGGTGAATTCACCAGGGCTGGAAATTCACAGGGCTTTTCCAAGGACTGGAAACTGACCAGGATTCAAGCTAAATGAAGTATCATCAGCCTTCTCTACAGTGGCTCGTGAAACATCTTCAATGTCACCATTGAATCTGTTACCACCCCACTGTTTCCGCCGCCCTTTGTAGCTATAATCTTTCTCTGAAGACTGATGGGGCCGCTCGTCAGATTTGTCGCTATGGTCGTTCTTCTTCATCATCTCAAATTCTTTCAAGGTGTATGTGACAGTTGACTTCTTCTGAGCAGGAGCAGTTTCAGTAGCATCAGGAGGAGCAGCAGCAGTATTCTTGTTGGCCTGGACTTGTTGATCCTGGCCAGCTCCAGCCTTCTTTTGCAATCTTCGCCGCGCACTTCCATTAATATTTGGCCTTCTGGGCATAATACCCTGGCTTCCATTCATTCCTCTAGCAACCTCCTGTAATTGCCTGATTCCCTCTTCCACGTTGACGTTATTGTTTCCAGTAGCTCCTTGATTCTCCTGAGTCTGACCAGACTCATGATTACCACTCCGAGGGCCTTTCTTTCGAGTTTGATACTGTACTATTTGCCATCCCTCAGCATCAGGATCAGCCTCTTTAGTAGTCTTCTTTGCTTCTTCACTCTTACTCTCTCGAGTTTTAGTAATACTGGAGAGTGAAACAGAATCCGCAGGATCTTCCTGTGGGTGTTGGCGGCCATTGGAGGACTTCACAGTGCCGCCAGTACTAGTACTAATTGGGATGGTAGATTTTGATTTTGCTACTGAAGAAACAGGACGTCGACGCGGTCTCTGTTTCTGCTTCTGTTTCTCCTTCTTCTCATCATTCTCCTTTTTCTCTGCTGCTAGAAACGAAGCCTCTGCTTTTTCCTCGACAGCACCAACGAGATCCTTGACATGTTTCTCAGCCAAAAGACTAAAGGGGTTCATTAGCTGAACCATGATTTTAAGATAGATGGAAGACTTTGCTAATGCTATCAGCCATCAGAAACACAAATTACTATGGTTTTTCATCACAGGAGGAAAGAGAAAAAGGCCTTCGGCCTAGGTTTGATGATTGACCCAAAGTCCGCTATTAATAGTAGGCTATACTTGCTCTCCAAGCCAAAAAAAATTGTTTAGAAATAAAATCCTGATTTGTTTAGCAATAAATGCTTGATTTAGTAAATCAAAATTTCTAGAAATCTCTACGACTTGCTTGATATTTACTTCAGAATAAACAGAGAGCCGTCATTAATTCAACATTAAAGTAAAATCTTCATAAATGAATGTTCGATAAATTAATAATATTTCTCCAGTCTCGACTCGGAACTAGTTTAACGTGGGTAGGGGTCATCATGGGCCTGGCTAGGGCCAGCCCTAACCTAAATTTTAGGGCTTAGGGTCAGGTCGGACATGATCTAGTCAAAGTCAACAAAATTTTGGGCCGGGGCTTAAATATGCTAACCCTTACCCGCCCAAAAGGCTCGAGCTGCTAGGGTTGAAAGGGCCGGGTCGGGCCTACCTTCCAAATAGGGCCAAATAGCGCCGAAATGGGCTGAAAATGGTCTTATTTTGTTTAACTAAAAGAAATACATTATTATTTTTTTCCTCAAAATGTGGTTCAATAATTATATAGGTAATACAAGACTCATTATTTTTGTTGATCATATTTAATACACACACACACACATATTGGAATTAACTTATAACATTTATAAATATTAGTTAAGGTGGTTATATTCAATTAACTATGTATCTAAATCTCCCAAAATTAATTGTTATTTAACAATGGAAACAAAAATTAAAGAAAATAAAGCTTGGGAAGTCAATTACAAAGAAGATATAAGTTGTATGTTATAGAAAAAGAGAAACATATATATAAAAAAAAAAAATTATTAAGGCTTAATTGGGCGGGCTTAAAAGGCCGGGTCGGGCTTGACCCTAACGGGCTCAAACAAGCCAGGATTCATTTGTATGGCCCATATCCTACCATATTTGAGAAAGGGTCGGGTCGGCCTGCCCTAATGCAAAGGCTGGTAGGCCTTCAGCCCAGGTAGGTTTAGGGCCAAATGATGACCCCTAAATGTGGACATAAAAGTGCCAAATAAGCTCTAGGCAAATAGTAAAAACTATGTGTGTTCTTGGTGACTTGGCTTGTTGGATTGGTTGTTATGATTAATTTGCCCCTATAAGTATGGGCTACATAGGCAAACTTAACGGCAGAATGGATGGAAGTACCATATGAGGAAACAGCGCTTTAGTTCAGGTACCATCAGGGTAGTTTTAAAAGTTTAGGTATCAAAAAATGCAATAGACGATAGTCCAGGTACCATATGAAGATTTTTTTTTTTACTATTTGCCCATAACTTATTTGGCACTTTATGTCCACGTAAGCAAACTTAACGGCATAATGGATGGAAGTACCATATGGGAAAGCGATGCTTTAGTTTAGGTACCATCAGGGTAGTTTTAAAAGCTAAGGTACCAAAAAATGTAATAGACAATAGTCGAGGTACCATATGAGGATTTTTCCCTTCATTTTAACATCATATGTTTTCTAACATTCCGGGAAATTTTTAGTGACTACATTTTTTTGTTTATAAGATAACTTGAACATGTCACACAAGAATTTATGTACCATTGTGGCTAAGTATCAAGGTTGGTAGTACTCAATAACTAGGTAAATCTAGAATATCTATCTTAGTATCGGGCCTGCCTTGAGTTTTGGGATGCAGTATTTCTATTGCCTGAAATGACAACGCTGTGTCCTCTTAGGGTTAATTTGGCTTAGTTTTCCATACTACATCTTCTTATGTCAATCAATTGTGATTTACAATTGGGCTAAATACTTATTACTACCCTGTAATTTGGGTCCAAAATCAATTCAGTCTCTAAACTTCTAATTTCATCAAGAACACCCCTGCACTTTCAATTTTAGTTTAATAGGTCCAATTTGTTAGTCTTCCGACAATTGAGTAATTTAACTTGTTGACGTGACTCATATATGGCCTCTGTTATTTTGTGATGTAGTGTTTAGGTGGTCTACATAGTCAATTTAGGAGTGAGTCCCACTATTAGAAATTTATTAAATAAATAGTTTTTCAACAAATAATCCAAGTATAACTTGAATCCATAACAAAATATTAACGAATTGGACCTATTAGATCAAAATTGAAAGTACAAATATGTTTTTGATGAAATTAGAAGTCCAGGGACTGAATTGATTTTGGATCTAAACCACAGGGTAGTAACCAGTATTTAGCCCTTTACAATTTGTTTAATTGAGACACTTTGTGTTTGCTTTAATTAAGATAATCTAATTTACTGTTGTTATTTCAAATTTGTTTATACGATTACTGACAGATCGGGAGGATGTTCTTGTTTTATTGTGCGTGTTTTGGCATCAAAATTTCAAAAAAAAAAATAATTGTCATTTTGGTTCGAGCTAAATCGTATAAGTAATTGTTATAAACCAAATCCAGAGGTGAAGGGAAGTTATACGTTCTTAGGAATCCTACAAGAACATCCTCCTCTCCTCTGCTTCTTCCAAACATGTCTAGCTAAGCATATTGTCATACAATCATGAGGGTTGAATTAATAAAAGATGGAACTAGTTCAAGCTAGAAGAGGGTACGGAAGGCTTTCTCATTATCATTAGAGAAGCAATTTCAAAAATTATAATACTTGAATAAGTACCCAAGAAAACTAGAAGCTAGCCTTGGAGCTGGTCCACAATATGGATCTGATGTACAATCTTAGAGTAAGTTCACCCATTGAGTCACCGGGTCACCCACTATTCACTGCTTTTTAGTGTTTATTTCCACCCTCTGGGTTATCGGCACAGTTTTCAAATTGACCTGGGTCACTGGGTCAGTTTGCAGGTCACGAAAGTGACCCAGAAAGTGATTTCGGTGACCCAGGTCAGTTTGGAAACTGTGCCCGTGACTCAGAGGGTGAAAATAACAGTAAAAAGCAGTGAATAGTAGGTGACCTGGTGACCCAACCAGTGAACTTGCTCTTAGCTACACGCAGTGGCGAATGCATAGCAGGACGAGTGGGGGCCACTGCCCCAGTCAGGTTTTAACATTTGGCAACTGAGTATTTTTTTTTTCTTTTCTTTTTCTTAGCTTAGCCCCCAGTGAGGTTTGATATCATATATATTATATACTACAAGCAAGATACTCTCCAGTGTGGTTGAAGCTTATTGTTCTTACAGGTAATATGAGGAAAAATACAAACAGAGGTCATAATGGGAGTGAGAATGTAGATAATTAAAGTCTATGCAGCAAACTGAGGAGGAGAAAAAATGTACAGTAATTGTAGAATTACAATTTTGTTAAACTAATGTTATGATATTTTGATGAGAAAAATTCAGTCACCGTCCCTAAACTATGCTGCCAAGGCCAATTTCATACCCGAACTCTCAAAAGTATCAATGTGATACCCAAAGACGTATTTTGATATTAACGTGATACTTCCGTCAAAAATCTCTAACGCCGCCGTTTGTTTGCTGACGTGGCAAGCATCTGAGTCCCATGTGATATTTTATCAAGGGTAAAATTGTCTTTCTCTACTAATTAATTAAAATAAAAAATTAAAATTAAAATTAAAAAAAACATATCGAGCTCTGTCTCTGTCTCTGTCTCTCTCTCTCTCTCCCTTTCCCAATCTGATCCTCTCTCTCCTTTCTATCACAAAATTGGGAATGGATTTGTGGATTTGTGAGCTCGCTCTAAACCATGGCCACTTCCTCCTACCAGGAAACCCCCAGACTTCAAGAAAGTCCAAGAACACGTACTTGTGGAAGGGTTTCGGCGCGGTCCCTAACGCCCTGAAGGAGCTCAGAGAAGAAGGCCTGGATCTGACTCCGATCCCGGCGACCTGCAATAACAACAACAACAATCCCCTGGATGAGACCAAGAGGGAAAAGTCTCTGGCGCAGAATTTCGTGAAGCTGTTCGTGTGTACCGGATCGGAATCAAAATCGATTTCTGTTGATGAAGCTGCGAAATTACTGCTTGGAGTAAGGGATGCACAGAATGTATCGGTGATGAGGACGAAGATGAGGAGGATCTATGACATTGCGAATGTGTTGTCGTCAGTGAATTTGATTGAGAAGACTCATACGGCAGATACAGGGAAGCCGGCGTACAGGTGGTTGGGCCTGAATGGGAGAAGAGATGGTTTGAATTTGAATTCGGAGTCGAATTTGGAGCAGGCTAAGAAGAGGAGCTTTGGGACAGATCTAATGGATGCGAGTAGTAAGAGGAGCAAGGTTGTGGAGAAGAGAGTTCAAGATCAGGGTGAGGTTGAGAACTGCAATTCGGATGGCTGTGGGGCGAAGGAGAGTTCGAAGAGCTACCAGTTTGGTTCTTTCACTCCGGTGGTGGTTCCAAGAGCTAGGAAGGGTGTTGACATCAATAAGGTTTGCTGGGAGAGTCTTGGGGCTTATTATCGGCCTCAGTATCAGAACCAAGCAATGAAGGAGCTGTTTTCACATTATAGGGAAGCGTGGATGTTGTGGAACTCTCAAGTTGCTAAGAAGAATCCAATTCAGAGTTCTTGATGCTTCAAGGTACATTGCTTCTATTCAATTCTCAGGGACGACGCCGAGGCTTCTATTTTGGCAAGGAATCAGTGATAGAGAGTTTTGAGTTTCAGGTTTCGGATTTCCGGTGGTGCTGGGATTCCTGGGAATGGTAAAGAGCTCTGCTTGAAAGTGTGTTTAAATGTTTCGGTTTCATTTTAGGTGGTAGTTGAATCGTGATAGTGGATCCAGTAGGTGTGTTATTTTGATGATCAGTGAAGATGTACTGGGTTATGGCGGAGAAGAAGATATGGGCGTCTGCCGGGTGCCCAGAGCAGTTTTCTGGGTGCAGAAAGATTTGATTTTTTTGCAGGAATTGGAGAGGATGATGGCAGCATTGGTGATGGTTTGGGCGGAGGAGAAGGAGAGGAGAGAGAGAGAAGAAGAAGAAGATTGAGGTTGAAGAAGAAGCAGAAGCCATTTTTCTTTGATTTCTTGGCTAGAACAAAATCCCAGAAGAACAAGAAGAAAAAGAAATGAAAAGGAAAAAAAATGAATTAACAAAAAAAAAAGGGTAAATTAGTCATTTCACTTTTTTTGGGGGGCCCACATGCTTGCCACGTCAGCAAACAGACGACACTGTTAGAGATTTTTGACGGAAGTATCACGTTGATATCAAAATACGTCTTTGGGTATCACATTGATACTTTTAAGAGTTCGGGTATCAAATTGGCCTTGGCAGCATAGTTTAGGGACGTGGTCTGAAATTTTCTCTATTTTGATACATATAACATATAATTGATTAGGCACCGTTCCTATCGCCAAATCTCTCTTTGTATATAATTGTATATGTAAAGGGTGATCCCAATTCCGAGACGACCAGACCTTTTCCTATTCTTTTTGTTCTATTGAGAATCCTCAAACTACCAAACTTCAAGTCTTCGAGTCCGACTTCGACTCTTTGAGTCTTCAATCTCTGCCATGAAATTCTTCCTTCTTTTTTTTTTTTTTGAACTGCGATTCTTCCTTTGCTTCTTGTTAATTGGTTTGTACCTTGTATTTAGTTTGTTCTAATGGATTACCTATATAACTATATCTCATAGTTTATCGATACTGATCATTGCTTGATTTAAAACTTATCAAATTAAAGTAGCTGCAAAGATACTGATCTGCTTTGTTGAATTTGATTCAAATTCTATCTTTAGGTTGTACACGGCAGCTTTAGGATCTCCTTTCTATTTTGCTTCTTGTACACAACAGCTTTATATGATGTACACAGCAGATTTATATATTTGCTTCAATCTTTTCACTCATTTGCTTCCAATTTTTGCCCCTGCTTATATATATTCCTGCATCCGCCACTGGCTACACAATGAGATCATGTAGCTTGATCATTCCACTTTTATGAGAACCTGAGGCATATATGAGAGCTTTGTATATTTTGAACAAAAAGAAAGGAAATGATGAACAAGAGGTCTGTATAGTATTCAATTCAGAACGAGAACCTACTTCAAAATGAGAGTGCTAGTCAGCTATTTATACAAGAGTGTCAAGTAGATGGCAAAATACACTTTTAACCTTAACAATATATGCATTGCGTGATTGAGTAGTTGTTCGATCACATACATTTGTTTAACCTGGCTATGATCGAGAAACCATGAAAAAAGTATGTGGAGATTTTTGCCATTTGAAGAGATGGAGAATGGATCAATGACAACTTATAGTTTAATTTAGTGCCTTCCTTTTTCTTCTTATTAGTTGGTTATTCATTAAAATGTCATTGTGACCGAGAAGATGGGCATGTTGGATCTTGCTCTCGATCATGTGTTTATGATTAAAACTCTTATGGCACGTTTACTTACTTGGAATGGAAAATAATCATGAATCGGAGACAAGTGGAATGGGAGAAGAAAGAAATCAGTATTGATTCCGGAGGAATGATTCCTAAACCCATCACCCCCCTTCGTAATTGAATTCCTGAGTATTCAGGAATCGATTCCTGATAAGGAGGTGGGACCTACATTCATTCCGATTCCTTCATGTGTTAGTAAACGTAGGAATTCTTTTACCCGGAATCATTCCGATTCCTTTATGTGTTAGTAAACGCAGGAATGTTTTTACCCCGTAATCATTCCCTTTCCTTCCAAGTAAGTAAACGTGCCCTTAACTCATATGAAATATTAGAAGAAACTAACAACTTCAATTACAACTACGATTATCACTTGCATAATAAGACACCATCTTTATTCAATTTCCAAAAATTAATTTACAGAAGGGGGTCAACCAAAATTATAGTGACCAAGGTGAAAATATAATAAATCTCATGCGTGCATCATTAAAATCTTATATATGTGCCAACCGATGATGTTGGCATGTAGCTATTAAGACTTCTAAAGGAAACGTATGGTTAAGCCATTACGTATAAGGCTGTCAATGGGTTGTGTCGGGTTGGGTTTGTGTCGGGTCAAAGTATTTGTCGTGTCGCAAGATACAAACTCAAACCCAACCCATTTAATAATCCTGTCAAAAATTTAAACTCAAACCCAACCTATTTATTAAACGGCTTATCCGTTTCTAACCCGCTTAACCCGTTTAACAAACATGTCGTGTTGTATTAGACAAAATGACCTATTTAAAGATTAACAATGCGACACATTTAACTAAAAAAATGCATAAATTGATTAAATTCACTAAAAACTTCACAAGACGAATAATATAAGTAATTATATATATTCATAAATAATTAAATCCAATAATTATAAAAGTGTTCAAGGAAAACCTAATTTGTGTTTAGCCCAAGCTCTAGGTTACTTGACCTAGTGGTAATAGGATTTAATTAGAAGGATCTAGAATCCTATTCAATGTAGAATTACTTTCCTTGTATGATTGAGATTATATGCATTGTAATCCTCTATATAAAGAGGCCCCTATTATCAATGAGAATACACAGCAAATTCCTCTCAAATTCAGTTTCTCTAGAACACGTTATCAGCACGAGCCCTAACCCTGAAATCCTAAATTCGTAGCCTTCAAATCCCAGAAACCACCGCCGCCCACCTTGAAGATCTCAACTCCAGGAATCCAGAACCGGCGGCCCCACCCCCAGAACCGGCCTGAATCTACCTGAACCGGCCACTGGAAGTGACCAAATCGGCCCCCAAGAAGAATCCGTCGATCTTCTGCCTGATTTCGCATCCTTCCCGTCCACCGATCACCGCCATCTTTTGTCAGAAGCTGCCAAGCCACCCCAGGATCCAGGAACCGGTGGAACTTTTCCGGGAACCGGTCGGCAAGACCCCGAACCATCCGGTAAATCACTTGACGTTTCCTTGCCGGTCTGCATCTGCCAAATTTTCTCCAGTCAGCCCAACCCAGTCAACCTGCAGCGCGGCCCAACTGATCCAGCCCTGCTTTCGGCCCAAAAACCAATCAGACCTAGAGGCCCAGAAGACGGAAGCAAGCCCAGCAGGCCAGTAGTTTGCCACGTCAGCATCCACACAGTCAGCATCCAGTCAGCTGGCACGTCATCAACCAGACAGCCACGTCAGCTCCCCCGGTCAATGGTCAGTCAACGTCGGTCAACCCTCCGGTCAACATTTTTCCGGCCACTTTCCGGCGACATTTCCGGCCACTTTTCTGGTGATTTTTCGAGCCACTTTTCCGGTCAGCTACAGTAACTTCCGGCGACGACTTTTCCGACCATCTTTTAAGGGGAGACCAAAAGCCGAACTGTGGGGGTTCGTGCTCACTCCAAGCTTGGAGCTTGTAGAGTCCTCCAAACTTAAAGTTTGTTGAGAAGAAAACGATCGACCACATACATCATTGTTTCGATCTAATCCAAAACCCCTCTTGGAATATGATTTTCTTGGAAGCGACTACGCTCAGAAAATCCCTAATTTCTTGGAAGCGACTAGGCTCAGAAATTTAATAGTTTTTCGTGGTAGCCTTTTCGCTCCGAAACTAACCCTAATCTTGTGTTGTTTTTCAGGATGAGTAACCTGAACAAGTTGAACTTCGTTCCACTAGAAACAACTGGCGCAGGATACCATAGGTGGGTCCGAGATGTGCGCCAACATCTTAAGGCTGATGGACTTCTGGGAGCCATCCAAGAGCCTGGTCAGAACGTGCTCTCCATTGAGCAAGCTACTGCTTTCGAAGCAAAACAAGCTAAAGCCATAATTCTCATGACAAGGCACATGAATGACGCGCTCCAAAATGAATACCTCAATGAGGAAGACCCAAGAAAGCTATGGGTAGAACTTGAGCAGCGATTTGGCAACGTTCGTGATTCCCTGCTTCCTGATTTAGAAGTGTGATGGCATAGCCTCCGCTTTTGTGATTTCAAGTCTGTGCTTGATTATAACTCGGAAGCTCTTCGTATCAAGTCTCTGATAGAGTTTTGTGGCCAAGCCATAACTGATACGATGTTGATCGAGAAGACTATCTCTACCTTCCCCGTCTCTGCACTGATGATTTCAAAGAATTATCGGATTGATGTAAATGCAGGACGTATCACAAGGTTTCATGAGCTCATTGGCGCCATGAACGTAGCTGAAAAGCACGACAATATCCTTGTGAAGAACTATAATGCTAGACCCGTGGGAACTAAGCCTATTCCGGAGTCTAACTATAGTTGCGCCCCTAGGAGGACGCAAGGAGCGAAACCCTAAGGATAGGGACAATTCTGGACATTCTTGTCCATATGTTCGCCCTAAAGAGGAAGGAAATCGCCAAGAGAGGCGTGCACGGAACCGTGGAGGTCAACGTGTGAAGAGAGAGAGAGGCAGAGCCTCCGACCATGGTGGTAACGCCACCAAGAGGATAGGTCGTCCAAATCGCGCCCCAATGGCGCCTCGATCAAGGGAGCCTGACCATAATGATGTTTGTTTTCGATGTGGATCAACTGAACATTGGGCCAAAACATGTACCGCACCCCAGAATGTTGCAAACGCATACAAGACGTATCGTGAAGCAAGGGCAGCAAATTACATGGCACAAGAAGATCAAGATAGTGATCTAGATCTAAGGGTGGAAGACTACAAGGATCAAGACCCAGAAATTGGCGATTTTGATTAAGTCTTTTTATTTTCCAAGAGATGTAGGCGATTGCCATATTACTTTTATTGGATTAGATTTTCTTTGATCATAGAAACAATGATGTATTCCGTTGGCTTATGAATAAAATTTCGAGTTCTTTTCATTATGACTCAATTTTGATTCTGAGCAGATGACTTTGTGACTACGATGGCTGGGCCATCAGTATTAATTCAAGGACATGGAATAGCCCAAGTTCCACTTGCCAAATGGCACCTTGATTACAGTTGTCGCAAAAGCTCTCTACGCTCATAGGGAAAATCACACCTATGAATAGCCAATGAATTCCATGCGAAAATGCATGTAGAGAACGGAAATGAGTTCCTTTGCGTTACCTCTAATGATTGCGAACAAAGTCGCATCTTAGAGAAGTTTATGTGTCTCTCTAGTGGACTTTATGTCACTATTCGAGCTATTAAATCCAATAAAGTTATGAGAGAAGATCTCTCGGATTTAGACACATATTGGCTTTGTCATGACAGGATCGATGATCCTAGTCATGATATGATGATCCGTCTACAAAGACTTCACACGGACATCTTTACAAAGCCAGTTCCTTAGGGAAATTAGGACTAAGACCGTCCTCTGCAAAGGATATGACAATACTCATTCTGTTCTTAGAAAGAATCCGTAGGGATTGTGTGGATTGATTCAACCAACTGGCGGACGCTTACATATTTCATGATGTTGGTTGACACGCAAACACGCTGGTCACGTGTTGTGCCATTGTCCACCTATTGATACTGCTTACGCTACACTCCTAGCACATATCATATGACAATGGGCTCACCCTCCAAATCATCCTACTCAGTCAATTGGATTTGACTATGCTAGTGAGTTTACATCGAAGACTTTCGATGGTTATTGCATTTGGGACTGATGTTAGACATCATATTCCCATGAGCACACCCAAATGGTCTCGCGGAAACGACTACGATGGTAGTCCGAACATTGGTAATGCGCACCAATCTTCTTACATCCGCTTGGGGTGATGCAATATCGCATGCAGCTATGCTAATTCGTCTATGACCTACCGCCACTCAATGGTACCTCTGCGTTACAGCTAGTAACTGGGTACACGTATTTTGTACTTACGCACATTTGAGTGAGCCATTTATGTGCCAATTGCGCCGCCACAGCGCTCTATGATGGGTCCTTACAGACGAATGGGCAACTACGTTGGATTTGAGCTTCCAACAATCGTCCGCCACTTAAATGCCCTTGCTAGGCGATCTTCTTATTCTAGATTTGCGGATGTCACTTTGATGAGACAGTCTTCCCGTCGTTAGGGGGAGATAAGAACACGAATGTTCAACAGGAACGACAGGAATTGTCGTAGTCTGTCCCCACTATGTCTCATCTTGATCCCTATTAAAGTGACGAGATCACACAAATATGCTGCAAACATGCCTGCAAGGAAGGACGTCCCTACGAGAGGATGTAGCGCCACCCTACACGGAGGTAGGCATGGCGCCAACGCCAAAGAGAGTGGCACTCTGGCGTTACAGGCCATGGCCCCAGCTAGGATGCGTGGGAGGCTCGTGGGTTCGAAGGATACTTTGGCACATTCCAATCCTTTGATCATCAAGACTCAAAATCCGTCTCATGAGTATCTTCCAGGTTATGGTTATCGTTGGGGGACGCCTCAACGTTAGAACCTATTCCTGAGAATATAGAGCTCTATGAAACTTACACTAGTGTACATGAGACGTGGGATAGAAACTCCATCAGAATTGATGATATAGTTGCGTATTTTGTTGCCCATGAGTTTTTGAGTTAGATGATATCGAACCACGCTCCGTTGATGAATGAATGCCAACGTAGAGAGTTTTTGGCCTAAATGGAAAGATGCGATCCAGGTTAAGATGGATTCTCTAACGAAGAGGAAGGTTTTCGAGCTAGAGATGCCAACACCTCCTAACATAGAACCTGTTGACTAATGGGTCTTCGTTAGAAAGCGTGATGAGAAAAAGAGATGGCAATCTCGCCTTATGGCGCAAGGCTTCTCACAAAACGCCCTAGAATCGACTACGATGAGACATATTCTCTCGTAATGGATGTCATTGCACTCCACTACCCTGTCAGTTTGGTAGTTTCCGAATAACTGAACATGCAGCTTACAAATATGGTCACTACGTATCTCTATAGGGATCTAGATACGGAATATATATGAAGGTTCATGGCGAACTTCATTTACCCAAGTCAAGTGGCTCTAAACCATGGAGCGCGTTTACAATAAGGTTGAAATGCTCACTAAAGTGACTACTTGATTGGGAAGGGATATGCCCACGCGTTTCTATGACAAGTTTCGGATTCTATCGCGGTTCATGTTGGACATGATCTTCATTAGAAGCCCTTAAAGAGTTAAGGGAAACCGCTGAACACTTGAAATCCGAGTTTGAGATGAAGGATTTTGGGAGAACACGATTATGGCTCGGTTTGGAACTTGAGCATCGTGTCGATAGATGCTTAGGCATTTTGACAAGGTCAAGCCTTCGAGCACCCCCATGATCGTCCGTAGTCTTGATGCTGAAAAGGATCATCTTCGTACAAAGGATGATGACGAAGATGTGCTAGAGGCAGAAGTGCCTTACTTAGTACAATAGGCGTATTATTGTACTTATCCCAATGCACAAGACCGGACATCTCATATGTTGTGAACTTGTTAGCTAGATATAGCTCTGCGCCAAATCGACGCCATTGGATTGGTGTAAAAGATATCTTTCGATACTTGAGATGTATGAATGATATGGGCTTGTTCTATCCCTACAAAGAGATGATGGATTCGGACCCATCACACACCAGAAACGCCGCCAACGCTGGCTTGCGTCCACTATCCCCATCCCAAAACGACATGTGTTTTGGAAGGTTTTGCTGATGTTGGGTATCTCTCTGACCCACACAATGGTCATTCCCAATCCGGTTAAGTGTTCACCATGGGAAAAGACCGTGACATCTTGGAGGTCTACATAATAGACTCTAGTCGCTATATCTTCGAACAATGCAGAGATCATTGCTCTTCACGAAGTGGTTCGTGAATGTATTGGATCCATAATTTCACATGTTCGAACAATTGTGGTTTGAAATCTACCACAGATGAGCCTACGAGCATTTAGGATAATGCTACTTGTTTTGAACAAATGAGGCAAGGCAACATCAAAAGCGATAACACCAAGCATAATCAGCAACAACAGACACTCCTCGAGATCAAAGTGAACTAGATTCAATCTGAGGACAGTGAGGCAGACTTGTTTACTAAGTCATTGCCCAAATCCACGTTCGAGAAACATGTGACAAGAATTGGCTTGCAGAAATTATCTGAACTCCCATGATCGTAGTCATCAGGGGGAGGCGCAGACATCAGGGGGAGATGTCTACATGTTCACCTCAAAACGTGAAGGGTGTGTTGTGCTCTTTTTCCCCTTCGACCGAGGTTATTTTGTCCCACTGGGTTTTTGTTACTCGGCAAGGTTTTTAATGAGGCAACGAGAGAAGCACCGCGTTTGGGCAACACAAGGGGGAGTGTTCAAGGAAAACCTAATTTGTGTTTAGCCCAAGCTCTAGGTTACTTGACCTAGTGGTAATAGGATTTAATTAGAAGGATCTAGAATCCTATTCAATGTAGAATTACTTTCCTTGTATGATTGAGATTCTATGCATTGTAATCCTCTATATAAAGAGGCTCATATTATCAATGAGAATACACAGCAAATTCCTCTCAAATTCAGTTTCTCTAGAACAAAAAGCAAAATATTTCAAATGATTGTTGCTATTGGGACCTCCAAATCTGCTCATTTGACCGCACTCTATTATGAATTATTAAATGACATATATAACTATAAAATGACTATTAAGGACAATAATTATACCAAAAATATATTGCATTGATTTTCTATAGTTTTCCAATTCAATAATATTAGATTGCATCTTTTATTATTTTCCTCATCTATTTTAATTTTCCAATTTCACTACATATTCATTAAAGCATTCATATATATTTAATAAGAGTTAAAACTATGATTATGTGACATAAAAATATATGATATATAAGTTGAACGTGTATTAGTGAGGGAAAAGGGAAAACAAAACAAATCATATTATAACCTAAATCTAAGTCTATCCATTATATTTACAAAAAAAAATAAAATGAGCTAGCAATTTTTTAAAATAAATATTTAAATAATTAATCTTGAGATACATAAAATAAAGGTTAAGAAAAAAAATGATTAATCTTCATATTTTTTTGCAGAACTAAAACAGAAAAAAAAAAAAAGTTAAAAAAAAACACAAAATAGTTCATGTTATTTTCTTGTTGATTAGAAATTAATTTTTAAAACTCAATACCTTGTGTTTAATTTTTTTATTGAAAATTTTTTAATGTTGTTTAATTAAGGAATATATATGTAATTAAGATTTATAGAGTAATTAATTCATTGAATTAACTAAGTTTTTTTTTTTAAAGATAATAGTTTGTTTGCAAATTATATGAGTGAGGTTATTTGAGGAAATTCAGTGAGGTTTAATGAGTAAATTTAGTATTAGAAAATTTGATAGGAGGTGTAAAAAGCATAGGATGTCAAGTGAGTAAATTTGGAGGTTCCAATAGAAAAACTCTATCTCTAATCCTATGATCAAATACTCTCAACATCCAAAATTTCAAGAAGAAGTATAATATAATCGGGTTATACGGGTTCACGTACTTCATGTTGGCGGGTTGACCCGTGCCGACCCATTTATTAAATGGGTCATGGCGGGTTGACCCACCGCTGACCCGCTTTTTAATCGTGCAGGTTCAACCCGCTTTATTTCGTGCGGGTTTCGAGTCGTGTTATCGGGTCGTGTCAAAATTGACAGCCCTAAATTTACGTACTTCTATAAATGTGATGTAGTACTAGTTAAATTATTGACTTAATCCATCTCCACCTAATTTGCTTGCTACTATGATAGGCTAAATTTTGCTTTATATATATATATATGGTGCCTAAGTTTTGGTCTGACGATATATATTTCTTCGTTGATGAGATCGATTATGAGATTTTACTACGGACATATGAATTGGGATTTCATTACGATTATTCCAGTTGGTTGTAGATATAGGTGAACAATTGCATCTACCTTGTTTTCTATCTTCTTAATATTGAGGCTCTGATAGAAGGAGCATGCTGCAAGCATGAAGAATGAAATAGTTGTTATTTTTGGTTCTTTAACATCAGTTTTAATTAATTGCTAAATTTTAAAATTCGGAAGCAGGTAATTGTACAAGTAGTCTATATAATCTCACTGAACAAATGTAAATCTGAGGACAACTTAGGTTCAACGTAGAACTAGGAACCTAGCTAGTTCCGATCCCCAAAACTCTTCTTGTGCTCGTTCTTGCAGTCTTGCTCGTAAGTATATATACGTAGTAAGTTTTCAATTGCTCTTTTCATTTTCACAAGGAAATCTGATCATCAGTATGTTAATCGTTAAGACTCATCGATCTCTAATGAAATTTCAGCTCCAGTAAGGGCTCAATCGTTAACTTGAGTTTCAAATTTTGGACGAATCTTCAGAGAAGAAAATCATGGTTGACAGCCACAGCCACCGTCACCGAAACCAGCGACTAGTCCCTTCCGCCTGTCGACCTCGCATCGAATTCGATGATCTCCTTATTGAAATACTATCAAGACTCCCAGTCAAAACCCTACTTCAATTCCGATGCGTTTGCAAGTCATGGCGTGCTTTGATCTCCAGTTCTCACTTGGCTATGAAGCACCTACGCTGCTGCAACGCCAACCGCCACCGCAGGCTGCTTTTCGATCTCAGTCGCAGCTTTCCAATCCATCGACATCAAAGCACTAAACGACGGAGTTTGCCACTCAAGCAGTAAGCTTTGTTTACCTATATCTGTTGGAATTTTGAAAATTGTGGGTTCTTGCAACGGCTTGATCTGTTTACTGGGAATCTCGGATTTGGTTATCTTGTGGAACCCTAGTGCTAGAGTTGCCAGGTTCTTACCAATGCCCAATGACTTTGATTTGGGTACTGTAATGTTTTATGGTTTGGTTATGACTCCACCATTGATGACTACAAGTTTATATTTGGCAGCAAAAGCAAAAGAAATGGTACTCTTGCAACTACAGTTGTGATGTTTCAGCTCAAAACAGAGACATGGAGGAGTATTGATGAGTGATGACCTCGATCATGTTAATTTGTATGGGCAGGGGTGCTTGATAATTGGTGCTCTACATTGGGTAGAGAAATGAAATGGGAAGAGGTGGTGATGATTCAGCCGGTACTTAATTAGTTCAAGGATCATGTCTTTTGGATTAGCAGAGGAGACAATATTTCAGGAGTTCATTCCATTGTCGTATCTAGTCGTGACGAAAAATATATCTCTGCTCGGATTGGGATTGCTGAAAATGGTCTCTTATTTGTATATTTCTATACCGGCAGTGAAATTACACTGTGGGTGATGAAAGAATATAGAGTCAAGGAATAATCTTGGACTAAAGTGATAAAAATTTCTTGTACAGAGATATGGATACCTGGACTTCCTCAAACGGAAATGATCTACTTTTCTCCTATATGCATTTTAGAGAACGGGGAAGTTTGATGAACTGTAATGGGAAGTACCTGGTGGTGCTGCATAATCCAAACGGAAGGGCATGTGTGAATGTTCTTGAGACTCCTGCTAATTTGGCACTTGAACCAGCTATATATGTACGTGGAGAGTTTAGTTTCGCTGTTTAAGGGAAATATCTGAAATCAACCTTTTCTATTGGTGGGCTAGTAGAGAAGCGAGGTGCGCTACTTCTGGAAAAACAAAAATATGAAGATGCTAAGCATCCTAGTTAGCATCAACAGCTCCATATTTTGTACTTTCTGCGAAACATGGATATTACAGGATTATAGATTTTTGTTTATGAATATTGTATCAACAATGAGATTTCCCGTTTCTATTTTTTTGTTGAAATAAGGGCTATGCGGCTGCCCTCAGGCCTTTACTAATGAAACGGATAAATACATAGGAGGGGACATGATGCCTAAACCCCTGATTACAACACACCTCAAGTCTCAAGAGAACCTCCCGACTAATAACAGGAGTCTCTACAACAACAATGTATTCAAACATGCAACTAATAGCAAAGAGTGTCATACCAACTACTCTATTTTGCTTTACAATAATGGTGACATATCGAAAAGTTAAAGCAGTGTCATAGTACCAATAATTTAATAGCTTTCCCAATAAACTGCCAATCAGAAATAAAACCGACTTCAAGGTTTCTATTAATCTGTCGAGGTTTACCATTTCAAGGTTTTACTCATTTCAATGTAGAAATAAGGAACCTCAAAGGAACATTCTCCTGTACTTCTACACATGTCAAGCTTTGGATAATGACTGTCGATTCTGTAAAAGATGGCTATGTCCCCAACTAAGGAGAGTAGGGCTTCCCATATGATTGAAAAGCAATTCCGGAATGTGTAAAATTCCGTCAATATCACAAAAACCCAAGAAAAATATACATTTCTAAACAATTAAGAAAGTTTCGGGATGCAATAACAAACACACACTATACGAGGACTCATGTTTTTTTTTTTTGAAAGGAGGAGGGCTCATGTTTGTTAAATCATGTTTAACATAGATGATTTAGGATGTATGGCTCCAGAAGTTTATAAAAACTGTTTTAGGAGAAGATGTACATTGTTATTCCTTTGGTTGTGCATGGTACCCTAAACTGTTTTAGGAGAGTAGGGCTTCCCATATGATCGATAATGTGTAAATGCGTTTCTGGGTATTCCTTTATCATTTCCTCCAAACAAAGGAGATCCCCTAACTCTATGAATTTTTTTAGAATATTATTTTCTTGAATATCTATTTTTTTAGAATACTCTTTTCTTGAATATCTGTAGTACGTAAAAACTAAAAAGGCTCATCGTTTGGCTTTTATTAGCTCACACAGGCTTGAGATGTCTTTCTTATGAGTAGGTGGAAGTTCTACTCTAAACATAAAGTTCAGTGTGAGAACACGAGGCATGCATTCCGTGATCATTTGTGAACATATAGTAAACATGACAATGATCAACCACAAACCAAAGTTCTGTGTTTTTTCAGCCGTACAAAGATACGGGGATAGATTTCCTTTTATCTCCGTAGTTTAACAAATTGTTGAAGTCGTCCCTACATATTTCAATTTTTCATGTGTTACAAAAATGAACTATGAAATATTAGAAGATACTAAAAATTATTATACTAAATAGGAAGGATTTTGCATAAGTTGAATAAGTATTTCAATTCAAGAAACTACTATAAAATTCAGGGCAATATATCAATCCTTTCCGTGGGGGAAAAGTTTTGCTGCATTTAATAATGTGTTTACCTATCTCATAGATATCAACCAGATTTTCGAAATAATCATTTTTCTATCTATCATTGCCTTGTGGAACCTACCATAACTAGCATGAGTCGAGACAGCTAATTAGGATCAAATAGAGATTACCCTAAATCCAAACTTGACATGAGTTCAGTTTTTTTTTTAAAAAATTTATTTGTTAGCAATGACATAAGTTGAAATTACCAAACAACCACCTGTATTAAAAAGTTTAATCATTTACATATAATATATATATATATATATTAGATATTGAAATTTATATGATAAACAATCAATTAGTCAATATGGTAGCTTAATTTAAAAATAAATAAATGAAGCAATACTCCTCCTTTTGCAATTCTTTGCTAGTATTTTTACAGATAGCAATGAACTCAATTCTGTCAACGATCGAAATTATGAATAGTAATTTGAACTGTTTACCTTTGAAAAATAGAGGATGACTGTTAGTATCTGCATATATATTTAAACAAATAAAACTCTGATGGGCCCACCATGTTTTCAACAAAACTTTATAATGTAAATACTGAAATAGACAGCAAAGAAAAAGCAACAAACATCAGGGAAGGGTATTGATGGTAGGAATTCTGATAAGATGGCTAGGTAGGAAGGAAAGGGGGAAAATGTTGTGTAAAGAGGAACAAAAATAAGACATTGAGGTGTATAAGAAGTATTTTCATAGATCAGGAGTGTATGAGCATTAACCCCAAAAAAAAATTATAATTGTCTCATTATTCGGTCCTTTAAAAACAACTTTCCTAATTCCGCGGCTTCGATAATTTTTATAGATGATATCTATACACGGTGGTCATTTGTCTCTTAACTGTGAGCCGCTCTCCTAGTTACTAAAGTGGAAAATCGTGGCCTTTGTAGTTGGGTGCCTTCAATGCCATTTAAAGCTCGTTTTGTAGTATCCGTGATATATCCATGAGAAAGTTGGCAAGAGGCACACGAAAATTAGAAAGAGAGAAACAAACATTGTCAGAAGTTAATCTGTAATATCACCATTGAAGCAATGACAGAAATAGTAGAAGAAACACTGTGTGAGCTGAGGCAAACCTTCAAGAGTGGTAAAACCAAAAGTGTTGCATGGAGGAAAACCCAACTCAATGCTCTTCGTCAGCTCGTCAAAGATAATGAGGAAAAGGTCTTTGAAGCACTCTATCAAGATCTTGGCAAGCACCCAATTGAATCTTACAGGGATGAGGTAGCTTGGTGTTCTTAATTTGTTACTTTATTTTAAGCCTTGTGTATATGCATATGCTTATATTTGTGTAATTTCCACAATGATTCTTGGTATATATGTTTCATTACAGATTGGAGTTGTGGTGAAAACAATCAATCATACTTTGAGCAATTTAGACAAATGGGTGGCACCTACAAAGGTACTCTGATAGGAAGGCCATAAAGGTTTTAGGCTTTTTCTGATTGAAGTTTAAATCTGTGACTTCTGTTATCTTTGTGAATTTCTGTCATTTTTGGCAGGGTAAATTACCGTTGTTTATTTTTCCGACAAGGGGAGAGGTGCTGCCGGAACCACTCGGCGTAGTTCTCATCTTTGCATCTTGGAACTTCCCAATATGTGAGTCCACTTATCTCCTTAATTATAAGCACCATCTATAATTTGACCGCAACTTTTGCAACATAATTATTTAGTCTCTTCGATCGAGTTTTGACACTTGTATAGATGTATAAATATTGTCTATTCTCAATCTGTAATTAACAAGGGTATTTGCCTATACTATTTTACTTAAAATATTGAAAGGTGTAAAATCAATCAGTTCATCTCAATGCTGTCAAACTCTCAATATCAGATTAGCTGTTGTAGTTGTGCTAGTTCAGAAGCAAAGCTGTTATGGTGTTCCAATAAAATGATTTGTATCCAGCTGAGACTAGTTTTTACTTATAGACTCTGTATAGTGATGATAATTAAGATGTGCAAATGGAAAGTTTCTTCGAGTTTTGACACTTCTATAGATCTATGAATGCTGTGATCCATTCTCAACTTGTAATTAACAAGGCTGTTTGCCTATTACATTTTTCTTCAGCAATCTTAACTAAAATAGTAAAAGAGTGTAAATCAGTTCATCTCAATGGTCTCAATATGAGATTAGGACATATGGTAATTTTATTTAATATACATATCAACAGTTGGTAGTACACCAAGAAGGAAAACTAAATTTCTGCTTATGATGCAGCTTTGGCTTTGGATCCTGTAATAGGAGCAATAGCTGCAGGGAATGCAGTGGTTCTAAAACCTTCAGACCAAGCACCGGCATGCTCTTCTTTAATTGCTAAAACCATACCTCAATACATGGACCCTAAAGCCGTAAGAATCATCGAGGGTGGACCACAAATTTGTGAAAAACTCCTGCAGCATAAGTGGGATAAGATATTCTTTACTGGTACAGATTGAATTTCACAATCGCCTCATATTCAAGAAAAGTAAAATGTGGCATAGAAATTTACATAGCTATGGTCATATTGCCTCTTTCAGGAAGTCCGCAGGTAGGGCGCGTTGTCATGACTGCAGCTGCCAAGCATTTAACACCTGTTACACTAGAGCTGGGTGGAAAATGCCCTGTCATCCTTGATTCACTCTCCAATCCTTCGGATTTAAAGGTTTTGAGTTAACTACATAGTTTAATGATTGGCCTGTAGGAATGAAGTTGCAAAATATAATGTTACTGAGTTTGCTTTTGTTGTGTTGGCCTGAAGGTGGCGATCAAAAGAATTGTAAGTGGAAAGTGGGGACCTTGCAGTGGGCAGGCATGTATAGGAATAGATTATATGCTCGTTGAGGAAAAGCTTGCTCCTACTGTGGTAAGCATGGTCATGAGTAATGTTCACTTTGAATAATGGAAGTCTACTGCCTTTCTGATGAATAGTGTCCTAACTCTATGTCATTTAGATCGAATTGTTAAAGAAAACGATGAAGAGATTTTATACTGAAAGCCCAAAAGATGCAAATTGTATGGCCAGAATTGTAAATAAGCACCACTTTCAGAGAGTGCAGAATCTCCTCAAAGACCCTCTTGTTGAAGCTTCCATTGTACATGGTGGTTCACTGGATGAAGAAAACCTGTAAGTTCTCAATCCTGTTTAGCCAGACTATTTGAATTGGTTAAGATAACTCTGAAGCATAGCTGTTGTAGTTGTACTAGTTCGGAAGCAAAATTGTTATGGTGTTCCAATAAAATGATTACTATCCAGAGAATGTAGTTTTCAGTTCAAAACAGAGCTTACATTTATGATTTATCAATCTGTTTTCTGTGCCAACTGTCCAGGTTCATTGAGCCAATAATCTTGTTAGATCCACCACTTGATGCTGCAATCATGAATGAAGAAATCTTTGGCCCACTACTTCCAGTAATCACTGTGAGAATTGATATACTGCTTTTGTGATTTTCAACTTCTTTGAAAATATTGTTCTGAAGAATGGCCTAAACTTCTGCAGTTGAAGAACATTCAAGAAAGCATTGAATTCATAAATGAAGGGCCAAAACCTCTAACCATTTACGCCTTCACCAAAGATGAAAACTTTAAGAAGAAAATTTTATCAGAAACATCCTCAGGGAGCGTGACTTTCAATGACGTCTTGATTCAAGTACCACTTCCAATTCTTCTATTTTTATTAGTTTTGCCATTAAATGGGGCACATGAGACTAACTTATTTGAACATCTTGCTGTGTACAGTTTCTCTGTGATGATCTACCCTTTGGTGGTGTTGGTTCCAGTGGATTTGGGAGGTACCATGGGAAGTTTTCTTTTGATACTTTCAGCCATGAGAAAGCAGTTCTGCGAGCAGGCTTCTTCCCTGAACTTGAGGCTAGATATCCTCCTTGGAATAACTTCAAAATGACATTTATCAAACTTGCCTATGACCTTGACTACTTTGGACTATTTCTGCTCCTTGTTGGACTTAAAAGGTATTAGTATTTGGATTTGTAGTTTAAGTAAACCAAGAACGTACAACCTGTGCTGTACGTATTGGTTGTGTGTTGGTATTTATATATGAACACGACATATGTAACCTATTCATGAGCTATGAATCTTATACTCTTTGAATTTTATTTATCAATATCCTCAGAGCTATATAAGGCTCTTTCGATCTCTCACTTACATCATCATCATCATGGACAATAAACATAAGTTCAAAACACAAAAAGAAAGAAAAACATTCATGTCTGAAAAAAATCCTCACGCCACCTTTATTTCAAGAAAAAAAAAATTCAACCAGTTTTCGTCTCAATCCAAAATTGCCTCTATGGCCACGTCTGCTTCAAGACTCTAAGAGGAACAGAAAATATCCTAAAGAACTGGAAATTCCTGGGTGAAATCACCAGGGCTGGAAATTCACAGGGTTTTTCCAAGGACTGGAAACTGACCAGGATTCAAGCTAAATGAAGTATCATCATCCTTCTCTACAGTGGCTCGTGAAACATCTTCAATGTCACCATTGAATCTGTTACCACCCCACTGTTTCCGCCGCCCTTTGTAGCTATAATCTTTCTCTGAAGACTGATGGGGCCACTCATCAGATTTGTCGCTATGGTCGTTCTTCTTCATCATCTCAAATTCTTTCAAGGTGTATGTGACAGTTGACTTCTTCTGAGCAGGAGCAGTTTCAGTAGCATCAGGAGGAGCAGCAGCAGTATTCTTGTTGGCTTGGACTTGTTGATCCTGGCCAGCTCCAGCCTTATTCTTTTGCAATCTTCGCCGCGCACTTCCATTAATATTTGGCCTTCTGGGCATAACACCCTGGCTTCCATTCATTCCTCTAGCAACCTCCTGTAATTGCCTGATTCCCTCTTCCACGTTGACGTGATTGTTCCCAGTAGCTCCTTGATTCTCCCTGAGTCTGACCAGACTCATGATTACCACTGCGAGGGCCTTTCTTTCGAGTTTGATACTGTACTATTTGCCATCCCTCAGCATCAGGATCAGCCTCTTTAGTAGTCTTCTTTGCTTCTTCACTCTTACTCTCTCGAGTTCTAGTAATACTGGAGACTGAAACAGAATCCGCAGGATCTTCCTGTTGGTGTTGGCCGCCATTGGAGGACTTCACAGTGCCGCCAGTACTAGTACTAATTGGGATGGTAGATTTTGATTTTGCTACTGAAGAAACAGGACGTCGACGCGGTCTCTGTTTCTGCTTCTGTTTCTCCTTCTTCTCATCATTCTCCTTTTTCTCTGCTGCTAGAAACGAAGCCTCTGCTTTTTCCTCGACAGCACCAACGAGATCCTTGACATGTTTCGCAGCCAAAAGACTAAAGGGGTTCATTAGCTGAACCATGATTTTAAGATAGATGGAAGACTTTGCTAATGCTATCAGCCTATCAGAAACACAAATTACTAGGGTTTTTCATCACAGAAGGAAAGAGAAAAAGGCCTTCGGCCTAGGTTTGATGATCGACCCAAAGTCCGCTATTAATAGTAGGCTAGCTCTCCAAGCCAAAAAAAATTGTTTAGAAATAAAATCCTGATTTGTTTAGCAATAAATGCTTGATTTAGTAAATCAAAATTTCTAGAAACCTCTACGGACTTGCTTGATATTTACTTCAGAATAAACTGAGAGCCGTCATTAATTCAACATTAAAGTAAAATCTTCATAAATGAATGTTCGATAAATTAATAATATTTCTCCAATCTCGAATTGGAACTAGTTTAACGTGGATAGGGGTCAGCATGGTATTGAATATTGGCTTTATTTAATTGGTGAGCAAAATCCAATTGAATGGCCCATGGTGATCACGTGGGCAAGGCCCCTAGGTTAATTAAGCTATGTATGTATCCCTATGTTAATTAGGGAATATATATATATATAGAGATGCCTTGCTGCCGCTGGGATTTTTTTAGTGGTGTGAGAGATTAGACAATTAACCTAATTGTATTTGGGGTTTTGGGTAGAGTTTATTCTCAAACTCTAATTGTATTCTCTCCAATTGATTATAGTGGAATTTCTCGCCGGCTCCGAAGTGGACGTAGCTCAATCACATTGATTGAGTGAACCACTATAAATTCTTGTGTTCTTGTGTTTGCTTTCTTTTTCATTGTTCGGTTGCTCATCTAGTTCCATATCAATATTGTGTTTGTTACGCTTCCGCACAACAAACTGGTATTAGAACTCTGGTTCTGAATTGGGAGTTGATTCATTGATTGGAAATCATGGTTGACGAGAAAAAGAAAGGGACTGAGTCTTCAGGTTCTTCGCGTTGGTCTACTTCTAGGCCATCAATTGGTAATGCCAAATTTGAAGTTGAAAAGTTTAATGGCACCAACAATTTTGGCATGTGGCAGTGTGAGATGATGGATGTCTTGTGTCAATAAGAACTGGATATAGCTCTGGAAGATAAACCTGCAGACATAGATGATGTAGAGTGGGCGAGAATTAACAAGTGGGCTTCTGGTTCTATCAGAATGTGTCTTGCTAAAGATCAGAAATTCTTTGTCATGAAAGAAACTTCTGCAAAAGTGTTGTGGAAGAAATTAGAAGACCAATATATGATCAAGAGTGCTGAAAATCGATTTCACCTGAAGAGGCGGCTTTTCCGATTTAATTATCGTTCTGTGTCTGAACACATCAGTGATTTCAATAAGATACTTGCAGATTTGGCTAATTTGGATGTGAAAATTAGTGATGAGGATAAAGCGTTGTGTTTGCTAAATTCTCTTCCTGACGAGTATGAGCATTTGATTACAACTTTGTTGCATGGAAAGAATGATGTGAAATTTGATGATGTGTGTAATTCATTGATAAATAATGAGTGCAGAAAGAAAGAGAAGCAACTTCAGAATGTTTCAGGTGAAGCACTTGTAGTAAGGGGCAGATCTGATGAGAGAAAACCTACTTGAAAAAGACGTAAATCTCGTTCCAAGTCAAGAAGTAAATTTCCTGCAAAAGATGAGTGTGCTTTTTGTTGCAACAAAGGTCATTGGAAGAAAGATTGTCCTAAGTTGAAGAATAGTGACAAGAAGGATTCTGAAGTGAATGTTGTAAGAGATGATGAAGATGACGACTTTGATTTTGCTTGGAGTTGTTCATCAGCTTTTGAAGATTTTGAAGAAGAAGAGATTGAGTTTGCTTTGGCTAGTTCATCTGCAGTTGGTTATTCTGACAAGTGGATTATGGATTCAGGTTATTCACATCATATGTGCCCTAATAGGGAATGGTTCTCTACTTTCAAGGAGTTGAATGGTGGAGTAGTTTTGATGGGAGACAACAGTCCTTGCAGAACAAGAGGGATTGGTACAATTCGTCTCAAGATGCATGATGGAGTAGTAAGAGAATTAACTAATGTCCGGTATGTTCCAAATTTGAAGAAAAATCTTATCTCTTTGGGAACTTTAGAATCAAAAGGGCACACAATTACATTGAAAAGTGGAGTTGCTAAAGTTGTCTCTGGTTCACTTGTGATGATGAGAGGTGAAAGGTTCAGAAATTTATATTTTCTACAAGGGAGCACAGTGACAGGTGAAACAGCAATATCTGAGACTATAGATGATGATGTAGACAATACAAAATTATGGCATATGCGTCTTGGACATGCTGGTGAGAAAGCAATGCAGGGATTAGTGAAGCAAGGTCTATTGAAAGGTGTAAAGACCGGAAAATTAGAATTTTGTGAACATTGTGTCTTGGGAAAACAGACTAGAGTTAAATTTAGCACTGCAGTTCATCAGACTAAAGGTACTCTAGATTATGTTCACACTGATGTATGGGGACCTACCAAAACTGCATCTTTGGGAGGTAAGCATTATTATGTCTCTTTTGTTGATGACTTCTCTAGAAGAGTATGGGTGTACACCATGAAGCATAAAGATGAAGTCTTAGATATATTTGTGAAGTGGAAGAAGATGATTGAGACTCAGACCGGTCGAAAAATTAAGAGGCTCAGGTCAGATAATGGTGGTGAATACAAATCTGATCCGTTCTCGAAACTATGTCAAGATGAGGGCATTGTGAGACACTTCACAGTTAGAGAGACACCACAACAGAATGGGGTGGCAGAGCGCATGAATCGGACTTTATTGGAGAAAATTCGGTGTATGTTGTCTAATTCTGGATTAGGCAAAGAATTTTGGGCTGAGGCAGTTGTGTGTGCAAGCCATCTCATTAATAGGTTACCTACTGCTACACTTGAGGGAAAAACTCCCATGGAGGTATGGTCTGGTAAACCTGCTACTGATTATCATTATTTACATATTTTTGGTTGTCCTGCTTATTTTCATGTCAGGGAAAGCAAGCTAGATCCAAGGGCCAAGAAAGCTATATTCTTGGGATTTAATGAGGGTGTTAAGGGATTTAAGCTTTGGTGTTCAGATGTGAAGAAAGTTGTTGTAAGCAGAGATGTGACTTTTGATGAGGCTATTATGGTTGATAAGAACAAGCAGAAAAATTCTGATGAGCAGAGAATGACCGTAGAGAGTTTGCAGCAGGTGGAGTTAAAGAAAAAAATTGTTGAAACTCCAATTGATCCAGTGAGTCCTAATGTTGATTCAGATGATTTAAATATTGAGGACATGAGTATTGAAGTAGAGACTCCAACCCAAGAGCCTACACAGCAAGATGGACCAATTGCAACTACAAAGGGAAAAAGGAATGCTCAAAAGCCAGCTTGGCTTAATGATATGGTGACTTATGCACTTCCAGTTACTGAAGAAGAAATTCCTACTACTTATGAAGAAGCTGTCATACATGCAGATTGTGTAGAATGGAAAAAAGCTATGGGTGAGGAGATGAAGTCTCTTCACAAGAATAAAACATGGGAGTTGGTTCAGTTACCGCATGGGAAGAGAGCAATTGGTTGCAAGTGGGTGTTTGCTAAAAAGGAAGGATCACGGTATAAGGCTAGATTGGTAGCTAAAGGCTACGCACAAAAAGAAGGAATTGACTACAATGAGGTATTTTCTCCTGTTGTTAAGCATTCTTCTATTCGTATTTTATTGGCCTTGGTTGCACAGTTTGATCTTTAGTTAGCACAACTTGATGTAAAAACTGCTTTCTTACATGGTAAATTAAAAGAAGAGATATATATGACTCAGCCAGAAGGATTTAAAATTGCTGGTAAAGAAAATTGGGTCTGCAAACTGCATAAATCATTGTATGGTTTGAAACAATCTCCAAGGCAGTGGTACAAGCAGTTAGATAAATTTATGTTCGGTCAGAAGTACACTCGGAGTCTTTATGATCTATGTGTTTATTTTCGCAAGCTACAGGATGGGACCTTCATTTATTTGCTCTTATATGTTGATGATATGTTAATTGCATCTAAGAGCAAGGTGGAGATAAATAAATTAAAATCACAATTGAGTGGTGAATTTGAGATGAAGGACTTGGGAGAAGCTAAAAAGATATTGGGCATGGAAATGGAAAGAGATAAATCAAGAGGCAAAGTTTGTTTGTCACAGAAGCAATATTTGAAGAAGGTACTGCATCGGTTTGGCATGAATGATAAATCTAAACCTGTAAGTACACCTCTTGCCTCTCACTTTAAGCTTAAATCTACTATGTCTCCTAGCACAGATGATGATATGAAATATATGGCTAAAGTTCCTTATGCTAGTGCTGTTGGTAGCTTGATGTATGGTGTGTACTAGACCGGATATTTCACAGGCCTTAAGTGTGGTGAGCAGATATATGCATAACCCAGGTAAAGGTCATTGGCAAGCAGTGAAGTGGATTCTACGGTATATTCTTGGTACTGTGGATGTTGGATTAGTTTTTCAGCAGGATAAGACAAGTCAATGTGTTGTTGGATATGTGGACTCTGATTTCGCAAGTGATTTGGATAAGTGCCGATCTACTACAGCTTATGTGTTTACTCTTGCTAGTGGACCGGTGAGTTGGAAGTCGAATTTGCAATTTACAATTGCTTTGTCGACTACAGAAGCTGAATATATGGCGGTAACAGAGGGTGCAAAAGAAGCAGTTTGGCTACGTGGTTTGCTTGAGGACTTGGGAATTATTCAAGAATATGTGGATATTTTTTGTGACAGTCAAAGTGCTATTCATTTAGCAGAGAACCAAGTTACTCATGCTCGTACTAAACATATAAATGTCAAATTTCACAAGATTCGTCAGATGGTGGAGGATGGTGATGTTCAACTCCTCAAAATTGGAACTGCAGATAATCCTGCTGATATGTTGACAAAGTCGGTTCCATTGAGCAAGTTCAAGCATTGATTGGTATTTGTAGAATTTGAAATTCCCTACGGGGATGTCGGAGCGGTGATTGGTTTTGAAGTTCTATTTTGGAGAATTTACATCAAAATAAAGCCAAGGTGGAGATTAGTGAATATTGGCTTTATTTAATTGGTGGGCAAAATCCAATTGAATGGCCCATGGTGATCACGTGGGCAAGGCCCCTAGGTTAATTAAGCTATGTATGTATCCCTATGTTAATTAGGGAATATATATATATAGAGATGCCTTGCTGCCGCTGGGATTTTTTTAGTGGTGTGAGAGATTAGACAATTAACCTAATTGTATTTGGGGTTTTGGGTAGAGTTTATTCTCAAACTCTAATTGTATTCTCTCCAATTGATTATAGTGGAATTTCTCGCCGGCTCCGAAGTGGACGTAGCTCAATCACATTGATTGAGTGAACCACTATAAATTCTTGTGTTCTTGTGTTTGCTTTCTTTTTCATTGTTCGGTTGCTCATCTAGTTCCATATCAATATTGTGTTTGTTACGCTTCCGCACAACACATGGGTCGGCCTAGGGCTAGCCCTACCCTAAATTTTAGGGCTTAGGGTTGGGTCGGACATGACCTAGTCAAAGTCAACAAAATTTAGAGTCAGGGCTTAAATAGGATAACTCTTACCCGCCCAAAAGGCCGGAGCTGCTAGGGTTGAAAGGGCCAGGTCGGGCCGACCTTCCGAATAGGGCCAAATAGAGCCGAAATGGGCTGAAAATGGTCTTATTTTGTTTAACTAAAAGAAATACATTTTTGTTTCCTCAAAATGTGGCTTAATAATTATATAAGTAATACAAGACTCATTATTTTTGTTGATCATATTTAATACACACACACACACATATTGAAATTAGGGGAAATGCTCATTTACCCAATTTTAGCTTAAAATTTGCCCACTTGCTCCACTAACAGTTTTTTAACCCATTTACCCAAAACACTCTAAGGGATTATTTCCCCTTTACCCAATTAATTCTTTTTATTTATTTTTGAGACTTTTTTGCCCTCTCCTTCTTTCTCACTTAGAGAGAGAAGTCATTGGAGACCTTGCCAGACTCCGGTCAACAGTGGCCGGCCACCGACTCCGGTGACGGACTCAGGCGACCGATGACGGAATCCGGCCACTGTTCACCAAAATCAGGCGACTTTTGTCCGGAATTCCGAATCCGGCTATCGGAACGGTGCCTGGATTCCGGTGGCTGATTTTATTGCCCCCTAATAATATCCAGTAATCATATTATTGCCCCCCAGTAAACATATTATTTCCCCCAATAACAAGTTTATTAGGGATCAATAATGAATGAAAAATGAAGATGTTTATAATTTTGAAAGTTTTAGTAGGGTTATCCGAATAAATAATCTTATTATTGCCCCCCAGTAATCTTATTATTTCCCCAGTAAACATTTTATTGCCCCCCAATAATCTGTTTACTGCCTCCCAATAATCTATTTACTGCCTCCCAATAATCTTATTATTATCTTCCAAATAACCATTTCCAAGTGCCTGATCAAGTAGATAAATCCCTTATGTTAAGAGAAACCTCGATCTGGTGGCCTACCCACCGGGCTCGGAGCCACCAACACATCAACACCAATCCCAGAGTAGCCAGTCAAAACAATCCATGCCATCACCTTGAGACGTGCAACACCAGAAGGCATGACCACCTCGAACGCCAGGCGCTAGAGAAGAAACCATAACAGTAGTGCCACGCAACCATTCACCAATCTTAGAGAAGCAGAATGCGCGGCCTCCATACTTGACCGCGCCAAAGAAGGTAGCGGTCCGAATGACCGACTGGCTCCGACAGCGTCGCGGCACCGAGATGGTTGCTCCGATTGTTGTACTGCTCCGCCAATCGGATCTGACAGAGACAGAGTTTCAGTCGGATTCCGAAGGCCTCGACATCACTACCATTAGAGAAGTGAAGGAGGTTTGGTTTTCGTAACTGGAGACGACGGCGACGAGGATCATCACCGGGCATCGAGGCGACGAGAATCATCACCAGGCTGTACTGCTCCGCCAATCGGATCTGACAGAGACAGAGTTTCAGTCGGATTCCGAAGGCCTCGACATCGCCACCATCAGAGAAGTGAAGGAGGTTTGGTTTTCGTGACCGGAGACGACGGCGACGCGGATCATCACCGAGCATCGAGGCGACGAGGATCATCACCAGGCATCGAGGTTCTGGGCCGTGAGCGTGAGGGAGGGAGGGAGGGAGCGAGAGAGAGAGAGAGATTAATGTAATTTATTAATTAAAATGAGGGTAATACTGTCAAACACTGTTAGATTGGGTAAATGAGGTTAAATAACACTTGGTGGAGTAAGTGGGCAATTTTCTGTCTAAAATTGGGTAAGTGGTCACAGCCCCAAAAATAACATATAACATTTATAAATATTAGTTAAGGTGGTTATATTCAATTAACTATGTATCTAAATCTCCCAAAATTAATTGTTATTTAACAATGGAAACAAAAATTAAAGAAAATAAAGCTTGGGAAGTCAATTACAAAGAAGATATAAATTGTATGTTATAGAAAAAAGAGAACATATAAAAAAATAAGAAATTATTAGGGCTTAATTAGGCTGGCTTAAAAGGCCGGGTCGGGCTTGGCCCTAAAGGGCTCAAACAAACCAGGCTTCATTTGTATGGCCCATATCCTACCATATTTGAGAAAGGGTCGGGCCGGCCTGCCCTAGTGCAAAGGCCGGGTAGGCCTTCAGCCCAGGCGGGTTTAGGGCCAAATGATGACCCCTAAATGTGGACATAAAAGTGCCAAATAAGCTCTAGGCAAATAGTAAAAACTATGTGTGTTCTTGGTGACTTGGCTTGTTGGACTGGTTGTTATGATTAATTTGCCTCTATAAGTATGGGCTACATAGGCAAACTTAACGGCAGAATGGATGGAAGTACCATATGAGGAAACAGCGCTTTAGTTCAGGTACCATCAGGGTAGTTTTAAAAGCTTAGGTATCAGAAAATGCAATAGACGATAGTCCATATACCATATGAGGATTTTTTTTTTTTTTACTATTTGCCCATAACTTATTTGGCACTTTATTTCCACGTTGGCACCACGTAAGCAAACTTAACGGCAGAATGGATGGAAGTACCATATGGGAAAGCGGTGCTTTAGTTTAGGCACCATTAGGGTAGTTTTAAAAGTTAAGGTACCAAAAAATGTAATAGACAATAGTCTAGGTACCATATGAGGATTTTTCCCTTCATTTTAACATCATATGTTTTCTAATATTCCGGGAAATTTTTAGGTTGACTACATGTTTTTTTGTTTATAAGATAACTTAAACATGTAACACAAGAATTTATGTACCATTGTGGCTAAGTATCAAGGTTGGTAGTCCTCAATAACTAGGTAAATCTAGAATATCTATCTTAGTTTCAGGGCCTGCGCTGAGTTTTGGGATGCAATATTTCTATTGCCTGAAATGACAACGCTGTGTCCTCTTAGGGTTAATTTTGCTTAGTTTTCTATACTACATCTTCCTATGTCGATCAATTGTGATTTACAATTTGTTTAATTGAGACACTTTGTGCTTGCTTTAATTAAGATAATCTAATTTACTGTTGTTATTTCAAATTTGTTTATGCGATTACTGACGGATCGGGAGGATGTTCTTGTTTTATTGTGCATGTTTTGGCATCAAAATTTCAAAAAAAAAAATAATAAAGAAAAATAATAATTGTCATTTTGGTTCAAGCTAAATCGTATAGGTAATCGTTATAAACCAAACAGACAACATGGATCCAGAGGTGAAGGGAAGTTATATGTTCTTAGGAATCCTACAAGAACATCCTCCTCTTCCTCTGCTTCTTCCAAACATGTCTAGCTAAGCATATTGTCATACAATCACGAGGGTTGAATTAATAAAAGATGGAACTAGTTCAAGCTAGAAGAGGGTACGGAAGGCTTTCTCATTATCATTAAAGAAGCAATTTCAAAAATTATAATAATTGAATAAGTACCCAAGAAAACTAGAAGCTGGCCTTGGAGCTGGTCCACAATATGGATCTGATGTACAATCTTAGAGTAAGTTCACCCATTGAGTCACCGGGTCACCTAATATTCACAGCTTTTTAGTGTTTATTTTCACCCTTTGGGTTACCGACACAGTTTCCAAATTGACCTGGGTCGATATTTTGATACATATAACATATAATTGATTAGGCCCCGTTCCTATCGCCAAATCTCTCTTCGTATATAATTGTATATGTAAAGGGTGATCCCAATTCCGAGACGGCCAGACCTTTACCTATTCTTTTTGTTCTATTGAGAATCCTCAAACTACCAAACTTCTAGTCTTCGAGTCTGATCGACTCTTTGAGTCTTCAATCTCTGCCATGCAATTCTTCCTTCTTCTTTTTTTGAACAGCGATTCTTCCTTTGCTTCTTGTTAATTGGTTTGTACCCTGTATTTAGTTTGTTCTAATGGATTACCTATATAACTATATCTCATAGTTTATCTATGTTGATCATTGCTTGATTTAAAACTTGTCAAATTAAAGTAGCTGCAAAGATACTGATCTGCTTTGTTGAATTTGATTCAAATTCTATCTATAGGTTGTACACGGCAGCTTTAGGATCTCCTTTCTATTTTGCTTCTTGTACACAACAACTTTATATGATGTACACAGCAGATTTATATATTTGCTTCAATCTTTCCACTCATTTGCTTCTAATTTTTCCCCCTGCTTATATATATTCCTGCATCCGCCACTGCTACATGATGAGATCATGTAGCTTGATCATACCACTTTTATGAGAACATGAGGCATATATGAAAGCTTTGTATATTTTCTTGAACAAAAAGAAAGGAAATGATGAACATGCAAGAGGTCTGTATAGTGTTTATATATATTCCTGCATCCGCCACTGCTACACAATGAGATCATGTAGCTTGATCATACCACTTTTATGAGAACATGAGGCATATATGAAAGCTTTGTATATTTTCTTGAACAAAAAGAAAGGAAATGATGAACAAGAGGTCTGTATAGTGTTCAACTCAGAACGAGAACCTACTTCAGAATGAGAGTACTAGTCAGCTATTTATACAAGAGTGTCAAGTAGATTGCAAAATACACTTATATACCCTTAACAATATATGCATTGCGTGATTGAGTAGTTGTTCGATCACATACATTTGTTTAACCTGGCTATGATCGAGAAACCATGAAAAAAGTATGTGGAGATTTTTGCCATTTGAAGAGATGGAGAATGGATCAATGACAACTTGTAGTTTTAGTGCCTTCCTTTTTCTTCTTATTAGTTGGTTATTCATTAACATGTCATTGTGATCGAGAAGATGGGCATGTTGGATCTTGGTCTCGATCATGTGTTTATGATTAAAACTCTCAACTCATATGAAATATTAGAAGAAACTAACAACTTCAATTACAACTACGATTATGATCACTTGCATAATAAGACACCATCTTTATTCAATTTCCAAAAATTAATTTTCAGAAGGGGGTCGACCAAGGTGAAAATATAATAAATCTCATGCGTGCATCATTAAAATCATTAAAATCTTATATATGTGCCAACGGATGATGTTGGCATGTAGCTATATATTATTAAAGTGCACAAACCTAGAACTTCAACAGTCGGCTACACACCTTAAAAGTGTCGTAGAGTTCACAACCACACGCACGATACAAGCTCATAAATCTAGAAACGATGCCAATCACATCTCTATTGAATCTTGGTTACATTATAACCCCAAATTTAAGGAAGATATATAAGTTATGCTTGGATATCAAGAATGTAAAGGAAAATTGCATTAATTTGAATCAGATTCTTTTTCATTGTTCAGATTCAAGGAAACATCAACGATGTAAGTGAGAAGACCTACCGACGAATCCTCATGAAAGATTTTCAGTTTCTGTGTGTTGCATGGGAAAGTATATGATCAGTGATGGATTACAACAAGTAAAATGAATGGTATTTATGTGTCCTATCATTTTAGTTTATATAAATATATAATTAATTAGATTCAATTAACTTCTTAAGAAATATCGGAAGAAACTAAACATTTCAACATGATCAAGTATGAAGATCAACAAATAAGAAGTTTACGACTTCTAAAGGAAAGGTATGGTTAAGCCATTACGTACTTCTATAAATGTGATGTAGTACTAGTTAAATTATTCACTAAATCCATCTCCACCTAATTTGCTTGCTACTATGATAGGCTAAATTTTGCTTTATATATATATGGTGCCTAAGTTTTGGTTTGACGATATATATTTCTTCGTTGATGAGATCGATTATGAGATATGTTTACTACGGACATATGAATTGGGATTTCATTACGATTATTCCAGTTGGTTGTAGATATAGGTGAACAATTGCATCTACCTTGTTTTCCATCTTCTTAGTATTGAGGCTCTGATAGAAGGAGCATGCTGCTACATAGGGCTGTCAATGGATCGTGTCGGGTTGGGTTCGTGTTAGGTCAAGGTATATGTAGTGTCACAAGAGACAAACCCAAACTCAACCCATTTATTAATCGTGTCGAAAATTTAAACCCAACCTATTTATTAAATGGGTTACCCGTTTCCAACCCGCTTAACCCATTTAATAAATAGGTCGTGTCGTGTTGGACAAAATGACCCATTTGAGGGTTAACACTGCGACCCATTTAACTAAAAAAATGTATAAATTGATTAAATTCACTAAAAACTCCATAAAACGAAGAATATAAATAATTATATATAATTCATAAATAATTAAATCCAATATTGATGAAGCAAAATATTTCAAATTGTCCGATCCTAGGATCAAATACTCCCAACGTCCAAAATTTCAAGAAGAAGTATAGAATAATCGGGTTATATGGGTTCATTTCGTGTTGGCGGGTTGACCTGTGGCCGACCCGTTTATTAAATGGGTCATGACGGGTTGACCCGAGGCTAACCCGCTTTTTAATCGTGCGGGTTCAACCCGCTTTATTTCGTGCCGGTTTCGAGTCGTGTTATCGGGTCGTGTCGAAATTGACAGCCCTAATGCTGCATGCATGAAGAATGAAATAGTTGTTATTTTGGTTCTTTAACATCAGTTTTTTATAATGACCATTTACACAATTTTGGGGTTAATTAACCCCACTTACCCAAACACTCTAAGAAATTGTCCACTTACACAATATCTTATATATATTTTGCCCATTTACCCAATTAAGTATTTTTTTTTATTGCTTTTTATTTATTTTTAGGACAATTTTGCCCTCTCCTTCTTTGTCACTTAGAGAGAGAAGTCATCGGAGACCTCGCCGGACTCAGGTGATGGGTGGCAGGCCGCAGACTCCGGTGACCTGAATCCGGCATCCGATTTTATTGCCCCTAATAATACTCAGAAATCATATTATTGCCCCCCCCCCCCCCAAATTATCGTATTATTGCCCCCAATAATCATATTAATGCCCCCAGTAATCGTATTATTACCCCCTAATAATCGTATTATTACCCCCCCAATAATCAGATTATTGCCCCTTAAATTTTTTTTCTGTTTTCTTTTTTCTTTCCTTCTGGGCATTTTGCCCCAATTTTACCAAAAAAAAAAAAATTTGATTTGGGCACCCAGAAAATGCTCTGGGCACCCACATCTTCTTCTCCTCCCATCTTCGACTTCGATGGTTGCAGACCTGCCTTCTTCAAGGCTTGAATTCACCAGATTTTACCATCTTATACATTCAATCCATCACAATCAATTTCAAATGGAAAATTCAAAATGCAGACCAAAATCAAAATCAGGATCCGGAAATCTCTCTTTCCGGTTCTGCATGTTTTCCGATCTAGATTGGGACCAGCGAGTCGTCGAGGCCGATTCCGATCTGGACCAAGTCGTCTAGGCCAATTCCGATCTGGATCACCACTGGGAAACCCTAAATCCGGGGGAGAAGAAGCCGTCTAATCCAAGGAGATAATTCAAGAGGCCGTAATCAGACTTGGAGGCTGTCGCGGCCTAATTCGCCGGAAGCCTGGTTCGCCGGAGGACTGGGTTGAGCATCAGTGAGAGAGAGAGAGAGAGGCCGTCGCGGTCTGATTCGTCGGAGGCCTGGTTGGATGGAGACCTGGGTTGAGCGTCAGTGACAGTGAGAGGGAGGCTGTCGCAGTCTGGGTTGCCGGAGTCGCCTAGGGGGGCAAAGTCCAGTGACAGAGAGAGGCCGAGAGAGAGAGAGAGAGAGAGTCTGAGACAAGTTGAGAGTATCGGTGAGGGAGGAGGAGGAGGAGGAGGAGGAGGAGGAGGAGAGAGAGAGAGAGAGAGAGAGAGAGAGAGAGAGAGAGAGAGAGAGAGAGAGAGAGAGAGAGAGAGAGAGAGAGAGAGAGAGAGAATATATAGATCGTAGAGGGGAGGGGAGAGAGAGAGAGATAAGTGAAATGAGGGCAATACTGTCAACAGATGTTAGATTGGGTAAATGGGAGTAAAAAACTCTTGGTTGAGTGAGTGAGTAATTTTTAGGCAAAAATTGTGTAAATGGTCATTATAATTGCTAAATTTTAAAATTCGGAAGCAGGTAATTGTACAAGTAGTCTATATAATCTCACTAAACAAATGTAAATCTGAGGACAACTTGGGTTCAACGTAGAACTAGGAACCTAGCTAGTTTCGATCCCCAAAACTCTTCTTGTGCTCGTTCTTGCAGTCTTGCTCGTAAGTATATATACGTAATAAGTTTTCAATTGCTCTTTTCATTTTCACAAGGAAATCTGATCATCAGTATGTTAATCGTTAAGACTTATCGATCTCTAATGAAATTTCAGCTCCAGTAAGGGCTCAATCGTTAACTTAAGTTTCAAATTTCGGACGAATCTTCAGAGAAGAAAATCATGGCTGACAAACACAGTCACCGTCACCGAAAGCAGCGACTAGTCCCTTCCGCCTGTCGACCTCGCATCGAATTCGATGATCTCCTTATTGAAATACTATCAAGACTCCCAGTCAAAACCCTACTTCAATTCTGATGCGTTTGTATATTTCTATACCGGCAGTGAAATTACACTGTGGGTGATGAAAGAATATAGAGTCAAGGAATAATCTTGGACTAAAGTGATAAAAATTTCTTGTACAGAGATATGGATACCTGGACTTCCTCAAACGGAAATGATCTACTTTTCTCCTTTATGCATTTTAGAGAACGGGGAAGTTTGATGAACTGTAATGGGAAGTACTTGGTGCTGCATAATCCAAACGGAAGGGCATGTGTGAATGTTCTTGAGACTCCTGCTAATTTGGCACTTGAACCAGCTATATATGTACGTGGAGAGTTTAGTTTCGCTGTTTAAGGGAAATATCTGGAATCAACCTTTTTTGTTGGTGGGCTAGTAGAGAAGCGAGGTGCGCTACTTCTGGAAAAACAAAAATATGAAGATGCTAAGCATCCTAGTTAGTATCAACAGCTCCATATTTTGTACTTTCTGCGAAACATGGATATTACAGGATTATAGATTTCTGTTTATGAATATTGTATCAACAATGAGATTTCTCGTTTCTATTTTTTTGTTGAAATAAGGGCTATGCGGCTGCCCTCAGGCCTTTACTAATGAAACGGATAAATACATAAGGGTAGATATGATGCCTAAACCCCTGATTACAACACACCTCAAGTCTCAATAAAACCTCCCGACTAATAACAGGAGTCTCTACAACAACAATGTATTCAAACATGCACCTAATAGCAAAGAGTGTCATATCGACTACTCTATTTGCTTTACAATAATGGTGACATATCGAAAAGTTAAAGCAGTGTCATAGTACCAATAATTTAGTAGCTTTCCCAATATACTGCCAGTCAAAAATAAAACCGACTTCAAGGTTTTTATTAATCTGTCGAGGTTTACCATTTCAAGGTTTTACTCATTTCAATGTAGAAATAAGGAACCTCAAAGGAACATTCTCCCGTACTTCTACACATGTCAAGCTTTGGATAATGACTTCGGGGTCGATTCTGTAAAAGATGGCTATGTCCCCAACTGAGGAGAGTAGGGCTTCCCATATGATTGACAAGCAATTCCGGAATGTGTCAATATCACAAAAACCCAAGAAAAATATACATTTCTAAACAATTAAGAAAGTTTCGGGATGCAATAACAAACACACACTATACGAGGACTCTTTTTTTTTTTTTTGAAAGGAGGAGGGCTCATGTTTGTTAAATCATGTTTGACATAGATGATTTCGGATGTATGGCTCCAGAAGTTTATAAAAACTGTTTTAGAAGAAGATGTACATTGTTATTCCTTTGGTTGTGCATGGTACCCGAAACTGTTTTAGGAGAGTAGGGCTTCCCATATGATCGATAATGTGTAAATGCGTTTCTGGGTATTCCTTTATCATTTCCTCCAGACGAAGGAGTTCTCCTAAGTCTATGAATTTTTTTAGAATACTCTTTTCTTGAATATCTATTTTTTCAGAATACTCTTTTCTTGAATATCTGTAGTACATAAAAAGGCTCATCGTTTGGCTTTTATTAGCTCACACAGGCTTGAGATGTCTTTCTTTTGAGTAGGTGGAAGTTCTACTCTAAACATAAAGTTCAGTGTGAGAACACGAGGCATGCATTCCGTGATCAGTTGTGAACGTATAGTAAACATTACAATGATCAACCACAGACCAAAGTTCTGTTTTTTTTCAGCCATACAAAGATATGGGGATAGATAAAAGTTATCTCAGTAGTTTAACAAATTGTTGAAGTCGTCCCCTACATATTTCAATTTTTCATGTGTTACAAAAATGAACTATGAAATATTAGAAGATACTAAAAGTTATTATACTAAATAGGAAGGATTTTGCATAAGTTGAATAAGTATTTCAATTCAAAAAACTACTATAAAATTCAGGGCAATATATCAATCCTTTCCGTGGGGAAAAAGTTTTGCTGCATTTAATAATGTATTTACCTATCTCATAGATATCAACCAGATTTTCCAAATAATCATGTTTCTATCATTGCCTTGACATTTTTGAAATAATCATTTATCTATCATTGCCTTGTGGAACCTACCATAACTAGCATGAGTCGAGACAGCTAACTCGGATCAAATAGAGATTACCCTAAATCCAAACTTGACATGAGTTCAGTTTTTTTTTTTTTTTAATTATTTGTTAGCAATGACATAAAGTTGAAATTACCGAACAACCACCTATATTAAAAAGTTTAATCATTTACATATATATAATATATCAGATCTTATCTAGAGCGAGGCCTCGCTTTGAAATTTCAGAGCGAGATTAGGGTTTAGGGTCACTTTTAAGTCGCACATCCACATCTCAACTGTTCAGTTTCTAGGCACTAATGTATAGATTATCTCTGCAAAATTTCAACGAAATTGATGGTCTTTAAGGTATCTAACTCGCTTAAACAAATAGAAGACTGAATTTGTCCAATCTGAATCGTACTAGCTTTAAAACAGTTATCAATACCTTAACGACCATCAATTTGGCTAAAATTTTACAGAGATAATCTATACATTAGTACTTAGAAATTGAACGGTTGAAATATGGATATGCGACCGAAAAATGACCCTAAACCCTAACCTCGATCTGAAATTTCAAAGCGAGGCCTCGCTCTGGATGGGATCTATATATATATATATTGAAATTTATATGATAAACAATCAATTAGTCAATATGGTAGCTTAATTTAAAAATAAATAAATTAAAAATAAAAAAAACTTTTTGTTTCTAAATTTAAGTATTTTGCAAGTATAATCACTTCCATGCTAATGAATGCTCTGAAATCTTTTGGTAACCGTATCTTGTTAAAAAAATGGGATCAAACCATCTAATATGAAATCACAAGCCTGCAAATTGCAGAAAACACCAACAAAATCATTAACATACTAAAATCAATCTTGGTCAGAATGATAGTAGACATATAAACCAACACTACTAAGGAAGTGAGGGAGAATTGCCTCCTCCAGAAAACACACGAAGAGAAAGGAACTTGAATTATGAACTCATACCAACATCCTGTGACCTCGTTTGTTCCTTACAAATCGGTAGAAACACAAATTGCTCCCCTTGCTTTACAAGTACCAGCCATAGTCAACTTATAAGAGAGTTATTGAGCAATTAGGGACAAATCCCATTTTTTTATAATGCTTCTTTCTTTTTTGCCTTAGCTGTCCTCTGAACATGAAACCCAACTACTCTAATTTCTTGAACCACTAATGATGGAACAGAGTGCATATTTATCTTACACTTTATCATCATGGAACCACCATCTCGTCTCCTTGGGAGATCTGCCATTTCTACAGTTCTTTACATACCGGTCGTTATCTTCAGGGCGTTGCTGCAGGTATAGATAAAACAAGATGCCTTCAGATACACATCCCCAATAATAACCACCCCCGGTTATATTTACAAAACGAAAACAAAAGAAGAGTAATACCCATGATTTAAACTTGCTAGTTAAAACTTATATCTAAAAAGAACTGAACGGACCAAAGACACAGAGATGGTGGAATACAAACCTTCACAGTGGAGCTTGATAGCATTGAGAGAATGCTAATACAGATGGAACTAACAGTCATGGCTGGCGACCAAGAATCGTACAAAATATCTACAAACAGCAAATCCAAAAGTGAATCATATAGCTGAGGTAAAGTGAACTAAAATTATATCTGTTAAAAAATATTGCAACTTAAATAGAATAATTGGATCCAATAATGGACACGATGGCCGCATTTGTTTGCCTGCATTAATAATCGGATAGGACTAAAAAAAATCCAAGCTAGTGTTTGGTGGTTCAGATTCCTCAAGAATTGGAAATTTAAATCTTGTCAAGGAAGGATATCAACTCCTGTTGGAGAGGTGGGATATGCACAATCGTACAAAGTTATAACGATGACCATCCTTGGATCTTGACCAAATTACCACCATCCTTCTTCAATCAAAATACGAACACCAACCTTGTATCCTCCTCAGTGCGATCTGATCGAACCCAAAAATCCCTCCACTCAATCTCTCAGTCTCTGGCGGCGGCGGCGCGAGCTAGACATCCCTCCTCAGTCTTTCTCTTCCACTGCGCCGGCGTCTTTCTCTTCCACTGTGCCGGCCCACCAGCTGCGCCGAATTCGACTTCGATTTCCCTACACTCAACGGAGCTATCCAAAACGAACGAAGACTGGAGAGCCGCGACATCGTGGCTCTGACCTCGAAGAGAAAGCTCCGCCGGGTTGTTGGGCTTGAAGAGTGAAGCTTTGGCGGTGGTTTGGAGGAGAGTGAGATAGAGAAGGGGTTGGTTGTGGAGGCCATGGACTCAGGTATGGGTTAGGGTCAGGTTGGGTCAGTGAAGAGGAGGTGAGTTTGCGTCCGAGTATTGGAGGTGGTAGAGAAGAGGAGTTGACAACGGATTTGGTTCTTGTACTAATCTATTCCAGCTCTAATCCTCGGGTACCAAACACATGAAAACATTAAAACAAATCTAATCTTATCCTAATCCAATCCAATCCATTCCTATCCTAGATGCCAAACGTGGCCGATATTCATGTGAATGAGACCTAAACCTGATGTTCATTATACCATTAAAATCACTATTAATTTCAAAATATTCAATGCTGAATCTTGTCTCAACCATCATTTGTTAGGAATTTTCGAAGTAACTTCCTTGGCTTCGACAGGACATTTAAGTAGGGGGTGACCAATTTAACAAAAAGTGAAAATCAACTCTCGTTAGGATTCCTTAGGACTAGGCAATATTCATGACCAAAACAAAGTATCACACAACCAAGCAATTTGAGATTACTTGTCTATCTGTCTCTCCCTCTGCCTCCCCTTTTAACAATCTTGGCTTCACAAGTAATCAAAACAACTTTACAGAAGAAAGATTTATCACCCAAACAAAATTCACTTCTGCTAACAGCCAAGATTGACCACATATTTAGTGGAAATAAAAATGTGTAAAATAAAGCAATAAAACGAAGGGTTAATCTCATTACGAGGACAGGACTATCGCTTTCAAAGATTGGGTATATAAAGAAAATCCTGGTCTAGGAAAATAGGGAGAGAAAAAGAGTATCAATGCTGTAACTGACTGATTACACAAGAATCAGATACTAGATACCACACAACAGATAAAACTCCAGCAACAGCTTAAATGGAACCGTTAAACACTTACCTAAACATATATGACCGTTGCTATAAATATGAGGATGCATTGGAGCCGGAGGCACAAAGATAACCTGTTCATCCCACCACAAGATTGCAGATTGTTAATCAGTTAACATGACCAACTTTATGCAAATAATAATCACCCGAACAAAATACACGTGACAATAATTGATGAATTTGCAGAGACCTGTGGTGCTTCCATCGGGTAATGCTCAGGGAAATCAACCTGAAGCTGATAGGTCTCATTCGAATACAGAGTCCCAGGCGCTCCATTCACTTCAATCACCCACCTTCAGATCACAAATTCCACAACAACAACAACAGTAATTGAATTGAACAAAATCAAACCAACTCAACCAAGCAAAAACACAAAACTCGAACAGTCGAATATCTCAACCTAGCAAAAACAAAAGGAGATTCATAAAGAGGTGTGGATTGTTCTATTCAATTTCGGCAATTTGATAATAAAAAGTCAAGAAAAGCGAAAAGAAAAGACCTTTGGAGATTGTCAGTGACTTTGTGTTTAAAGCCGGCCGGAGGATTGACCTGCCACTCCACGAGCTCCTTCTGGAGCCGATTGCAAGCAATCTTACTCAAAATCTACACAATCAATCAAAACAATCAGAAATCAAAATCCAGAGACAGAAAAAAAAATCAAAACCATGACAGAGTGGGATTGTGCGGTGAATGGAGATTAGGGCAATTGAACTAACCTTGCGGGAGGAGGCGGAGGAGCTGGTCATGCTTGAAAAAGCGGAGAGAGAGAGAGAGAGAGAGAGAGAGAGAGAGAGAATGTGAAGATGGTGGTGGTGTTGACGAAAAGGAAGAGAGGGTCCGGGCGGCCACGGTTTCACAACGCCTCTGTGCTCCCCACCATATCCAATTTGTTCTTATTTATATATATTATTCTTTGCTCTCCATTATTAAATTATTGAATTATTATTCACATCTTTATCTTGACAAAGTGGGCCTCTCTCCTGGTGACAAGCCAAGCACCTTGTTCACACGACGTCGTTTCGCTCTCTTGTACAACACCCTCGCATTATTTATGCAATTTTGCTTAAAAAATCCTTTTCTTTTCTTTTTTTGTAAGAAAACTACTACTACGACTTGATATACAAAAACCTCGAAAGCAGCCCAACCCTTAACAATAAAAATAAAAATAAAAATAAAATAAAAAAGAAAGAAGGCGGCTTTAGAACCAGAAGTCAGAGCTGCTTTAGTTTAGGTCGGAGTAACCTTAACAGCATAGAAAAAAGAACGCTGGGGGGGAGGGTTGCTTCTGGTGGAAAATAAGCTGATTCTTTGCATATTATTAATGATTTCTAGTGAAGAATAAATGTATTGGCCTAGATTTTAATCTTGTATTCTGCACATAGTGAAAAGTCATCATCAACAATCATATACTTCCTACTTTCCTTCCTAGCGTTCTAGCAGCCATTATAGCTTAGCTAGGATTGTGACTCGTTATCCCAGCTGTGCTCAGTTTGCTGGTAGAGACTCTTTGACTATAATCTCAGGGTTTCTAGTTCCAGTAATAATACATTCCTTGACATTTTGAATGATTAAACAGATACTTCACTACACAAATGTATACATGCATCAACACAATCATATTGCATATGCTCTTGCTCGTTATGCTTCGACAAAGCCTTGCTTAAACTATTCCGCCGGATAGTTTTTATCTTTGATGAATTTTCCCAATTTGATTTTAAAACAGTTGCTCAAAGATCGATCTTTCCATTGTTCGAAAGATTTGGGAATTGGATCCTATTGTAACTACTTTGTATTGATTCCTATATATCTTGGAATAAGTTGGCCGACTTTCGTACTTCAGTATATGCCTTGGCCACTTGAAATGACCACTGTCGCTTGAACACATCACTACTTCCACCCAAATTCATGTATATCCCTATTAATGCCAGAACTGTGCATATATATTCCATTGAAAGTGGTTTCTTCTGCTTTTTTTTTTTTAGCTGTCTATCAGTATACCATTTTCCACACTAAACGGTAAAAAGAAAGTTCAGTAAAGATGAAATTCTCCCAGGTTGACTTTTCTCTTAAGTTTTCAATATGAAATTCTCTGCCTAATGCAAACTAGGAAGTAGGAATAACATATTCTAAACTTGATTAATGGAAATTTTCCAGGACAGTTTATCCATTGGAAACCTCTCAGGCTCAGTTTTCCAACGTTGATGATTGGCTTGGAAAGGAGAGATGCTTAAAATTCATTAGAAGTAATAATCTGACTTTGTTTCCACTCCTCGACCATACCCTAAATCATGTCTAGGAATAACAAGCTTCGCCTACAGAATCATGTCATTTCAAATTTTAATAGTTATTTACACATGTCTATCTTAATCGAATTGTTCGTATATGACACGATTAGAGATAGGAACAAGGAAAAACCATTACAACTGGAGGCAAGCATTATGGTTATGGAGGCCAGACTGATCAAGATACTATGCTTGAACTACTTGACAAAAAAAAAAAAAAAGATACTATGCTTGAACTACATAGCTGGTAGTTACAACTCAGGATAGTTTATTTCCCACTTTTGTTTACATGAGATCACATGACTATCAAAACCTAATCTTCAGAAAATGTATCCCACGATAATTAGTCCTCTATGTGAACATTAAGGATCAAAAAGAGTATTTACAAATCCCACAAATCCCATGTGATGTTTCTTACTTCAGCTGTGAGAATCAATTGAGTGCGGAAGAACTTTATAGGGGTTGAGTATTCCTTTTGGGTCCAGCATCTTCTTGATGGAAGCCATCAGGTTCACCTGTTCAAGCAGATTTGGTGTTTTAGCATTTCTACAAATCAAATGTACAATCTTATGGAGGTAGAGGGACCAAGTAGATCTCCATCTTGTCAATCACATAAAACTCTGACTCACAGTAGCAGTTGGCTTGCTGTAGAAAATCTTATTAGCTTTCATCAGTCCAAGGCCATGCTCTGCACTAATGCTTCCACGATGCGCAGATGTCCACTCGTAGACAAAGGGTTCAATTTGTGCCAAAGTCTGCAAGTTCATTGAAGATCATTAATTAAGCTGGAAAAAATAAATAAAACACAAATTGCTTTATAGCTGAGATAGGATTCCACCTTATCATCATACTGTGGAGTTGAAACATTAAGATGCAAATTGCCATCTCCAAGATGGCCATATCCAACTACATTAGCTGAATCACCTACAGATTTACAAATACAAAAAAGAGTATTCTCAAACTAATAGAAACAGTAAACTTCTGAAACCCAAAGACACCGAAGCCTAGATATCAAGTGATCACACCCTACCACTAAAGAGGATGCCTAGTGCCACTGAAACAAGAAGCAAAAGAATATTTCAAAAACTGTAAGCAACAAGAAACGGTCACTTACCAAGTCGTGTTCTCATTTCATCTACAAGATCGTACATCTTTTCAACAGGTAATGATAAATCATATTTGTAAACAGCACCAGCTTTCATCAATGCTTCTGGGACTCCCTGCCACCATATACAGAGACAATTGAAGGATATATTAATAGGATGTTTAAGGAAAAAATTAGATGGTCGCACACCTTTATTTCTCTGGCTAAATGACCAATATAAAGAAAATGATAAAAAGGAATATAGTAATACTCCTACAACAACATTTCCTGCCCCCAATTTGTTGATGAATAGCGAGGATAAGAATCAATAGAAACATAAAGGAAAAGTACTCATGAAACTCTCAAGGAAGCAAAGGCTGTTAATTTGATATGCTGAATTTTTCTTAACTAAATTGCTAATGAGAGGATTAATGCAGCCAAGCAGGCCATGGAGAGCATTGTTAATATAAGGGAAATAAACTTTTAGCATCATCAACAAAAATATCTAGGACCAAAGGCAGTAAAAAGCAAACTCATCAGGATTGTCTATATGAAGATTCAGTATCAATGCTTCACTCATGAACAAAAAGCACCCCATGAATAACCGTAAATATCACAATTCTCTGTTCCATAAACAAAGCCTACCTCGCGTATATACCAGAATGCTGATGCTTGGTTTATGTCTTGTGCTATAGCTCCATCAGAAATCAAACCACCTTCCATGGCATGAACTAGGAAGGCTTCAAGCTTCTCTCTGTCTCCGAATATGTCACATGATTGTGTAAATAATGAGGGGTCATTTTTTTTTACCATTAATTGTTTCAAGATTAGATATTTAAAATAATATAAACAACAATCGGAAAACTTTGGTTCAGCCACTTCGGAAATATAACAGAACCCGAAAGAAAATTAATATAAGCTAGGGCAGAAGCGCTCTCATTCAAGCAGGTGAAAAATTACAAATGGAAAAGAGGTTACCTATCACAAGTTTCATCACTGCCCGTTGTCTCAATCAAAACATAAAAGTTGTGAATTGTGGGAGGTAATGGATTGCGAACGCCATCCAAATGATTCAGAACCTGCTTGGTCAAAACAAGAAGTGTTCAAAATTATTGAGTTTGCACAGAACATGCAATTTTACAAGTGCTACAAATTTGATATCTGAACAGGACTATATTAGCATTGCATTTGAAAGAGTTAATGTAGTTTTCTAGTTGTAAGTAAGGATGTTAACCACACATTAAATTCCACAGAATTTCAAAAAATCCACAACAAAAAAAAGAGGGAAAGTCTGATATGCATCAATTAGGAAAAAATAAAATCGGCCAAAGAAAGCTGACCAAATCCAGAGCATGGCTATCCAAGAATTCAAAAGCAGATAGAATCTCCCCAAGTTTTCTCTTTGCTTCCACTAGAAGTTTCTGATAAACATGAGAGAGTAAGGTGAGAGCCACAATTTTTCTTCCCTTTGGAAGGGGGAAATTGGCTAAACAAAGTGATAAAATTGAAACAACTACGAAAACTGGATATCAACATCCGCATACTATAGGGCTTGTTCTGCTAAGATTCTGAAGAAGGACAAGAATTTCCAAGAAACTAATTACCTGGCAGCTAAAGTAGTCTTGGCATGCGAGGAAAGCTACATTCACTGAAAATAACTTTGGAGGGGTAAGTATGGAAACCTTGGTCACAATTCCCAAAGATCCTTCACTTCCTGCATCAGTGTTAAACAAGAATTTTGTGATCACATTCTCAATTGCAAATCATCGTCTTCCACACAAATAAAAATGAAGTGTTCAGTACACACCTATGAACAAATGCTTTAGGTCATATCCAGTATTATCTTTCCGTAAAGTCCCAAGCATGTCAAGAACATCACCATTAGCCAAAACAACTTCCAGACCTGTAAGATACATAAAATATACGTCAGTACAGAACAAATATTAGGAAGGATTCACTAAGAACCATGGACATTAAAGCTGCAGAAATATTAAGTTTCTAGCAAGTTTTGAATATGTCAGAACTTGGAAGTAAAAACTTATTCCTTTCAGCCGAAGTCAGGAAAAAAAAAAAAGTTGAGGGCATCCTAAACTCAGATAACTGTTGATGTTTGAAGCAAATAACTGTTCAACATCAAATCAAAAAGAGCAAAATTTCTCACCAAGTACGGTTCCATGAAGTGATCCATAGCGCACAAGGCGCAAACCACCCGCATTGGTTGAAACATTTCCACCAATCTGGCAGCTTCCTTTCGCACCCAAGTCCAGTGGCATAATAAATCTGAATGCAAGCATAAAGTGCTTAAATATGACAATAATGAAGATATGTTAGATTTCCACGAGGTGTAATACAAAAAGGGGATGTCTAAGAACACTCTAGAAGAGTATACAGCAAACTTGGAACCAAGCACGTTGCATAGCCAGAGATAAGAATTGTTAAAAGATGGATGTAATTACTAATGATGAAAAGAGCATGTGAGCAGGTCGGGAGGAGATATAAGTACCATAGGCATTTGAAAAAATTCGGCCTGTAAGCAAACAACGTGATAATTTACAGAAAATTACCCTTGGTTATCCAAGAAAGTAATCAGATTTTCCAATATGCATCCTGCCTCGCATACGAGTATACCACTCACCTGAAAGCAGGCATTAGGGAATCACATCATAAGCATGTAGATTTGGTGTGGAACCATTGCTAAAATTGACTTCAGGAATTGTTTGGGCACCAGAAATAAATAAGTGTCGCTGCATGTCTACCTTGTCAAAAGATATTACGTTATTCATCAAACTCATATTGACAACCACCTGAAAATGGACACCACAGAAAGCTTTTCAGGTGAATTAATTAGAATTATGTAAGATCTTTAACAAAACCACACAGCTTATCAATATTTTGTACTAAAATAACGATACATCACGTCACAAATGAAGCTATCATATCTGAACTATAGGTGGATAGAAAATGCCATCAGTAAGCACTCATATCCATGATCATCAGATAAGCAGAACTACATACTTCATCAAAAACAGGAACACTTCCACCCACAAGACCAGTATTTCCACCTTGGGGAACAACAGCCAAGTTTCTGGAATTACAGTATTTAAGAATCTGTGAGACCTGCAAGGAAAAAATAAATACAGAGAAGCCCTCAACTTATTGGGAAGTCATCATTTTACAACATAAAAGAGTATCAAATCGGAGACATATACACATGAAAACTAATGCTTTTAAGAGCTAGAAAGGTATAAAAACCCTGAAAAACTTGTATAGTAATAATACAATTCCCAGATTAGGAAGAATTCCCAGATTAGGAAGAATTCTACCTCCTCAGTGGACCGGGGTTGCAGCAGAAGCTTACTCGAGCCTCTGTACTTGTGCATCCAATCTGTATTAGCAATAGTCAGCCTCTCTTCATCCTCAACTACATTCTTCTCACCTAATATCCCCTTGAAATGGCTAATATCATCAGAATTCAACGTCGAAAAAGAAGCATTCCTCTGCACCTTCTCGGCCAGCGAACCAAAACCTCGATGCTGGATTCTCCTTGTATCGTCAAGAACACCCCTTTCCATACAATCCCTGAAATTTTTTCCCTGATATCCATACAAGCCAAAACATGCCCTACCATTCCACTTGCGGATAACATCATCTCTGCATTTCTTGCCAAAGCCATTCCCATAACCTATATGTGGGGATTCATTTCCTTATTAATTCAACAACAAAAAAAACCAAAATCCACATATTGATAGTGGAACAAAAATAACAGCATTATTGAGCTCCAATAACCATAAAGAACTCTTCTTTTTTGCATTCTTTTAGACCATTCTAACCACATTCCTTCATCTCATACGACATGTAGCTAGCAAATCAAACCCAGCTCTCTTTTTCCACAACTGAGCAAAAGTTTGACCGAAAATGGCTATAAAAAAAAAAAAAAAAAAAATTATGATCACAGTAAAGTACCTGAAGCGGAGCTGTGGATTGACTTGCCGGAATTAGAGCTCAATCGCCGATCAAAGACTGAAACTTTAGGTGAGTATCTGAGAAAACGACCGGTGGCTCTCAGCTTCTCCATTCTCATTTTTTCAGCTTCCCAACAAACTTGGTGTAACGTAGTTATACGCAACTGAATTGTAGGGTCATCGACGACCCGACCCGTTAGCCCTGGCCAACGAAACGACACGTCGTGATATGGTCCTAGTAAATCCCTATCTATGAGAACGAAGCAGGAACACTACTACTAGTCACAGTAATGGCGACCTCGCTCTCGTCTCTGTCCTCGATTTTGAACCAACCTCACTGCGCTCTCCGCCTGAAGCTCCAGAAGCCATGTCGTTTTGCTCTCCGGTTTCTGAATTGGAAACCGGAAGAAGCTTCCGGAATCCGATGCTACTACCATCGGCAGCGGACCACTACTCGGCTGCAAAGGAGGAGTCTTGGCTCCAGAAGCTTCTCTCAGTCGAGCTCTTCTCTTCCGAACCACTCCGACGGCCCCAGCCTCCGCCACTTCGTCGCCCAGGCCGCCGCTCTCACCGCTTCCGAGGCCCAGGCCCTGTGAGTTCACAGTTTCACACTCACACTCGTCTGTTTCTGGTTTTAGATGGATTTGGATTATGAAATTTAGGGCTTTACTGTGATTGTGTTGTGTTTACAAATGTTGAAGCAATAGTCTTCTGTAGCAGGAAATAAGTTCTTATAAGCATTACAACATTTGCTAGGAAATAAGTTGGAATGAATGAATTTTCAAGTAAATGTTGCGTTTATGCTTTGAAATGTTATTGTGATGTGTTCTTCTGATACGTTGATAGGAGAATTTGGAAATCGATATCTCGAATTGTATCCTGAACAACATCTTTCAATACCTGTGCCGAAATTTTGCCATCCTACAGTCTCTGATACTTGAATTTTTTTTTTATATTCTTGTGTCTAGGAATGTGGTAGCTCCTGAAGGTCCTCCGATAGGCCGCATCTATCATGAGACTTACGGGTGTCAGATGAATATTAATGACATGGAGATTGTCCTGTCTATTATGAAGGAGGCTGGATATAGTGAAGTTGTGGATGTTCCTGAGAATGCAGAGGTCATTTTCATTAATACCTGTGCTATCAGGGACAATGCAGAACAGAAGGTGTGGCAACGGCTTAATTACTTCTGGTTTCTTAAGAGGCACTGGAAGAGCAATGTTAAGATAGGGAGGTCGCAATCCACACGCCCTCCGAAAGTTGTGGTTTTGGGATGTATGGCCGAGAGGTTAAAGGACAAGATACTAGATGCAGACAAAATGGTCGATGTGGTCTGTGGGCCTGATGCGTACAGGGACTTGCCACGGTTACTGCAAGATGTGGACTATGGTCAGAAAGGGATCAATACTCTTCTTTCACTGGAAGAGACTTACGCTGATATTAGTCCAGTTCGAATCTCCAAAAATTCAATCAGTGCTTTCGTTTCTGTTATGAGGGGTTGCAACAATATGTGCTCTTTTTGCATTGTTCCTTTCACAAGAGGCAGAGAGCGTTCACGTCCTGTGGAGTCAATTGTCAGGGAGGTGGGAGAGCTTTGGCAAGAAGGTGTGAAAGAGGTGACACTGCTAGGCCAGAATGTAAATAGCTATAATGATGCCTCTGAGTATGAAAAGGAAGCTGAAGCAGGAACTAATTGGAACTACAGTGAAGGATTTTCCAGCTTGTGTAAGGTGAAAAAAGTAGGTTCACGTTTTGCTGATCTCTTGGACCGACTTTCCACAGAATTTCCAGAGATGAGATTCAGATACACATCCCCCCACCCTAAAGATTTCCCTGATGAGTTACTCTATATAATGCGAGACAGACATAATATTTGCAACTCTATCCATTTGCCTGCTCAAAGTGGTAGTAGCAGAGTTATAGAAAGAATGCGTCGGGGCTATACCCGGGAGGCATACTTAGATCTCGTGCAAAAGATAAGGAGGATTATTCCAGATGTCGGCATCAGTAGTGATTTCATATGTGGTAAGAAGTCTTAAAACAGTTGTATACAATTTCTATATACTTGCTTATGGAACTTGGACAATGCTTGTTGGACTGAATTTCATTCTCAACTACGCATTTTTGCCCTAAAGTGACTGATTCTTAGCAGCAACCTGTCACATTAGAGATATATTTTGTTCTTTTTACCTTTGTCTAAAGAATTGGAACAGTCGAACAAGTCATACTTTGGTGTATATTGTTTGCCCGCTCTTCTCTAGTTTATGCTTTTTGCTTCTTCTTTTTCTTTTTCTTCTTCTTTTTTTTTAATATTTATTTTATGGATCATTTTCTAATTCAACTGCATTGTTACTTGCTTGCAAGGCCATTTCATTTTTCTATTGCCTAATTTCAGTGTTTGATCTGGCTTTTATGAATCTGAGATGAGAAGCTGAAATGTTGTTTCTTGACAATTTTCCACCCTTTTTTGCACTAGAAGATTTTAATACATGTTTGCATGCCTAAACTGTTACTTAAACTTTTTTCCTTTTGTTTTAGCATGTGTAGTGCTTTCCCTCTTAACTAGTTTGATCTTTTTCAGGATTTTGTGGGGAGACTGAGGAGGACCATGAAGAGACAATAAGCCTTGTAAAGGCTGTGGGTTATGATATGGCTTACATGTTTGCATATAGCATGAGAGATAAAACCCATGCAAATAGAAACTATGATGATGATGTTCTGGAGAAAGTGAAGCAGAGGAGGCTGACTGAACTTATTGAAGCTTTCCGTGAGAGCACAGGCCAGTGTTATGACTCACAAGTGGGAACTACCCAACTTGTATTAGTAGAAGGACCTAATAAGAGAGCTCCGGATACAGAACTCATTGGCAAGAGTGACAGAGGTCATAGAGTTTCTTTCATCAATGTGCCATTACCAGATCGAGATGCTGATTCAAATGAGGAACGGAATCCCAAAGTGGGTGATTATGTTGAAGTCCGTATTCAGAAGTCTACAAGAGCGTCACTCTATGGAGAGGCAATTGCTATAAGCAAATTGAGTTCTTTTTATAACATCGTGAATGAAGAAGCTCTTGCTTGTGCAAGTAGTTGAGCTGTTCGGCAATGTGCTGGCATAATTTTACTTTATATATCTCTACAGAATTACTTCATTCATGTTTATCAATGGTTGAGGTGTGGATCAGCTTCTTGCTGGAGGGTTGAGAATTTGAGGCTGCTGGTAAAACGATGATTGGTTCAAAATTATGCTTTTTGTCATCCATTTCCCATGGCGAGACTCTATCGGGGTATATCTTTGGCATCCTGACTAACAAGTGACAATCTCCAGCTTCAAAATGGTTTAGATTTTAGAGTGCTACTGCAGCGTTTTGATGTGATATAAAAGTTTATGCATTTTTATTTCCCAAATTATCTTTGATTTGGTTTGATGAATGTGAATTCAGAGATAAATACCTCTTCAAAGATTGTTGCATAGGGCATGAAGTTTGCTTAGTGTATCTGAATTATAGAAAATGATCAAGATGATCAATTCTATTCTTGGTGTAAATTATTTGCATCATAATTGATTGTCAGGTTCAATTACAGTTTCAAATACCCATTGACTGAAAAAAAAAAAAAGGTTAAATTTTTCATTCTATTTCTAGTTCCTCAATGTTCTTCCCCAGCCAGTTGAAATGTTTCATTTTCTCTTCGAATCTATACCAGGAGTGCCTTCGTCTCTTACACGTCCAAAATCATCGACTGCTGTCCATCACCGTTGACATAGTCAACCATGTGTAAATCTCTCTTATTGTGCATGACGAGTGACTACTATTTAGAAGAGATAAAAACACATAATTGTATGCAACTGGAAGGCCGTGCTGGTGGGGAATCGGACTTCCTTAAAAAAGGTAGCCCTTTTGACCCGAACGATCCCAACAGGATTGACAATGATGAAAGCGGTCAGAAATAATGCAAATCGGGTCTGCATCACAGAATTCGTCCACTGATTGCCTTGCACTACGTGTTTCTCTCAATTGTAATCATAACCCAAACAGCAAACGGAAAGTGGTCGATCATTATGAGCATCACCAGCACTGACCTTTCCACATGCAGCTAATAGCAGCCATCCATAGAAAGGAAGAACACACTTCCAACCCCATCGTTGGGTTACATACTAGGTGGTGGTGGTGGTGGTGGTGGTAAAGGAAAGAAGAAGCTAATGGATTTCGGCAGCACGTTGAATCAGCCCAATGAGTTTTTGAATTGGACCCTTCATCAGCAGTCCACATCTGGTGAGGAATAGCATACCGCCCACCCACTCACCAGTCACCTCCATTGACCATTGTTCCTCAATGAGGAAGACTGGAATAGATGATCGACTAGACCCCTGTCACCACTCACTAATCACTAGTCACACCACCCTTTTCTCCTTGTCCTTGTGCTTCTTTGTTTTTCTCTCACCTGATTTATTGCATATATAACTATTCACATGATTTGATTGCAAATCAAGTGAGAGGGAGAAAGGGAGATGAATAGTAACTACAGAAGGAAAGGGGATGAGTGAAGCCATGAAGATCATAATTTTCCTCTAGGAAAAGTAGCATGAAACACTAGAAAACAATCCACACGTTTGTGATGTTTATTTCCAATGACCTATGCTATGGAGACGTTGCGTTTAAGAATTTTACTTATTCACTGTTCTTTACAAAATTTTAAAGAATTCACTCTAGCACGCAATATCATGTCCAATGTCAAATCATTTTATGAGACGTTAGAGATGGAGGCTTGTCGTACATTGTGATGGAAAGCATAATAAATTGTATAGAAAATTCCAAACCAAAATGATTCATTTTCAATTTTTTTTTTTTAAATTGGTGTTTCAAAATCTGATTTATATTCACAATATGTGCTCGAAATTTATTCATTTATCACTTAAGAGTTTTTTATTCAGTTTGTGACATATGGTCTAATAAAAAGCAAGCAACACTCTCAAATGTAATTCAAAACAAAAAAAATTATTAAATCAAAATTTTCGTAAGGACACGGATCCTCTCCTAACCTCTTTAACTTGCGGAGCTTCCTAAGCTTTTAATGACAAAACACCACATATACACATCTACATTTAATGGCTCATGTTGCTTGAACTCGCATAATTTCCCAAGTTTTCTTTACTCTTTTTCTGCAGTTCTGTGTTCTCTATGCCTCATTAGTGTGCCACTCTCCCTTCTCCATTAGATTAGACCGTGTTATGTTATATCTCTCTCTCTTCTCAATCTTCTTATTTCACAAAGTTATAGAATAAGAGAAATATTTCTACATTGAACTTAGAAAACCAATTCAAACATGATCCATAGAAATTTATGAGGAAAAATTCAATTAAAATTGCTTGTCAGCAAAAAAGGCCCCATCTTCCCTTCCCTTCCCCATCCCCATCAACCATTTTGATTCTTCCAAATAGAGATTGTACTGCTGCAAAAACAATTCTTTAGTGAGAAATTAATTTTAGTGATCAAACTAAAACACCTATTAAATTTGGATCTTTTGTTTTAATTTCAGAAAATCAAACTTCTTCCATACTAAATTTCAGCAAATCCAACTTGATTTAATTGATTGTTGTATGTAATGGTGTTGATGACTGGTAAATAAACTATATCTATACTATTATTAAGAGAAGAGAGTTTGCTCTCCAAAACTGAAATTTTTTACCAATTTAACCTTTATATATTAAAAAAAATATTAAATATAATTAATCAATAAGGATAATATAGTAAATTGTAAAATAAAAATAAAAAAATTAAAAAGCAGAAAATATGATAGTTGTACTGGAAATTTTTTTCCACTACCTTTAACTTCTCTCCACACACATAGTGGGTAGGCCCTGCTAGTATGGCATAATTGGTACAGCCCATAAGGCTGTATGAAGGAAAGAAAGACCACAAAGGAAGAAATAAAACAAAGTCAGAGAAGGAAAAAAAAAAACAAAAACAAAAACAAAAGAGAAGAGAAAAAATTACGATCGGCACATAATCGTTGTAAGAAGAAAAAATTGGAAGAGCGCGCATGAGAGGTCTAAGGAATAGCTGAAGAATGCAAAGGAACTATTAATTCTAGACCATTAGATTTGACAAAGACACGTGTTCTTATCTGCTTCAAAGATTATTAGAGAGCTCAGCAAGACAGAGAGGTCAGGAGAGGATCACTCTCCCTACCAATACAGCGTTAATACAACTCGATTATTGCTCACGCATAAAAAATTACAAACTGAAAGGGTTTCAATCGATGTTAATTGATTTAGTAGCCATGCACTAGCTATTTTGATATTATGTTGCTTCCCCACTATTGGTTCCTTCATCTTGCACGGCGCAATATGAACATCTCCCAAGACCAGAGTATTTAAGCTCCTCCATCAAATACAAATTAGTGAAATTACAAACATCTTTTTCAATAAATACTGATTGATCATCCCATCTTAATTTGTACTTACATATGCCAAAAGTACTATAGACAAAAATATGGTGAAATCCACAGTAAATGTTTTAGTTACCCTAAAGTGGAAAGTCGAGCTATATTGGAAGAACATGATCACTTTAGGGAGAAAAAAACAAATCCTTTCATTTCCTGTATTGGAAGAACACGTACGTGCCATTTCATAGAACTGATTTGTCTAAAAATCAATGCATTAACAAGTTTAGAAACAATTGTAAAAGATAAACGTACACTGCTCGTTGAGATCAACTTGATTTGGGCTGAAATCAATGCATTGACAAAAACAATCATAAAAGAAACGTACTCCTTGATTAAACTAAAAATCAATGCATTAACAAGCTTAGAAACAACTGTAAAAGAGAAATACTCCTTGTTGAGATCAACTTGATTTGGGATTGACCGCGGCCTGGAAACAGTCTGTACCTACATGTACGTTTGCAAGCATAATTAGCTATAATGAGCGACGCTCATTGTACCGCCAGAGGTACCGACTCTCACCAAGGGGGTGACCTGCGGAGACACAGCCAGGCGGCTACCGCCCGAGCCCGGGATCACCCCCAAATCACAGCTAACGCGCCGCCACGCGCCGCGCCAAGGTAGCATCAGAAGCTCCAGACGTTGGGTATCGAAGCACATTAGTCCCACATCGAAAACAAGAAGAAGATCAACCTTCTTCTCACCTATAAAAGGTTCTCTCATCTCTCCTCATTAATTACGCAATTACTACTCATTTATTGTTATGCTGCCTATATGCATTGACTGACTTAGGCATCGGAGAAGTGAAGACCGCCCAACGCGGTCTCCCTCTGACGCCCTGTCTCTTGTGTGACAGCTAGCGGAGGCCATCAAATCCTCAAAGTAGCGGTCCGCCCACCGGACCCGCGTTAATCGAAAGATTGGCTACCGCCGGGCTTTGAGCATTAACACAGTCATAAAAAAAAATAATAATAAAAAAAAAAAAAAAATAATAATAATAATAATAATAATAATAAAACTATTTTTTGGTTAAAAGATGGAACTAATTTAGGCGGCCCTCCTTACCAGCACGAGCCTCGAACTAATTTAGGCAGCCCTCCTTACCGGCGCGAGCCTTGAGCCTCGTCAACGCGACGTGGATCTCAAGCCTCATTGATGAGATGAGGACCTTGAGCCTCGTTGGGACGATGGGGATTTTGTGCTTTGTCGACATGATGCAAGTGTTGCTAAACGGGTGCCTAATCTAGTCTGTGTGCTGGAGGTGAAGGAAACCAGTCAGATCTCCTTCTCATCGATGATTGGTGTGCGACACGTTGTAGAGAAACCCGATCGATGCTGGTGCGAATTCTTCTGCTGGAGATGACAGGTCGTCGCGGCTTGCGGTGTTTGCCGGTCATTAACGATGGCGGGCGGGTCGGTGGGTGTCATTGGCAGGCGGCGTGACGACGGCATTGGTTTTTATGGCGAGAGGAAAGAGGCTGGGCTTCCTTGGTTTTCACACATGGGCTTGGTGCATTGGGCCCAGGTTTTGCCTAGGCCTATTAGTATTAGCTTAGGTGCTTCCCTATGTCCTATTTTTTGTAGGGAACTATACACTTTTTGTGTTTTTATGTGCCTATTTACTATGTATATTTCATAGTTCATAGACTTTTTCCTTCTTTTTTTTATTTTTTACGAAACACAGGCTCGCTTTTAATAAGTGAGCATTGGATGTCTTTAATGAGTGATACTATTTTATATATCACTTTTTTTATTTGTCCTCTGTTTTCAAGGCAGTGAAAATGTATGTAATATATTACTCTAACTTGAGTATTAATGAGATTAATGAGAAATCGTTTTGATTTTGATTAAAAAAAATTAGGATGAAAAACTAATGCATTGACATGTCCAGAAACAATCGTAAAATATGAGGGCACATTTACTTACTTGGAATGAAATGGAATGATTACGGAGTAAAAACATCCCTGTGTTTACTAACACATAAAGGAATCGGAATGATTCCGGGTAAAAGAATTCATGTGTTTACTAACACATGAAGGAATCCGAATTGGTGTAGGTCCCACATATTTATCAAGAATCGATTCCTGAATATTCAGGAATTTGATTACGAAGGGGGGAGATGGGTTTAGGAATTAATCCTCCGGAATCAATACCGATTCATTTCTTCTCTCATTCCATTTGTCTCCGATTCATGATTGTTTTCCATTCTAAGTAAGTAAACGTGTCATAATGTTTTTTGTTTAAAAATTTGATAGAGGGTGATTTATTTTCATTTCTGTGGGGTTTGTGAGTTGTGTTTGTCCGATTGGATATCCATAATTTAATTGTTTTTCTTTTCTTTTCATTTGGCCGATTTTATCTAATTTGTGTGAATAGAAAGTGAAGAAGGCGTGTCACGTTTGGTGCACCCAATTTGCCTTTTCATTAATGATTGTTTTGAAAGCCCTAGATCTTCCGAATCTGTCACTCTAGATACCTATCCCCCTTCTCATTTATTTCACTCCCACAAATATATACAACCCCAACAAGCTTAGCTAATCTAGCTGGTTTCTTTCTCCATTGACTTGTCAATAACCAAGCCTCTCTCTCTCTCTCTCGCATATAGCAGAAGAACAAACACTGCAATACACAGCAAACCAGCTGCATGGAGGGAGAAGCTGACAGCAAGCTAGCTAGGGTTACATAGAATTGAAAAGAGAAACCGGGTTGTTTTAGGTGAGGATAGAAATGGTTACGGGGTGTTGGGTTTTAGTGGGAATTGTTGTGGGATCAATATGTTATTACTGGTTTGTTAGTAGTTCTAATAAGAGTAAGGAGAAGGAGGAGGAGGAGGAGAAGGAGAAGGAGAACCAAGATCAATATGTTAAAGGTCGTCCTCAAGTTCCGAAAGGGAGGTTAGGTTGGCCTTTGATAGGAGAAACCCTCGACTTCATTGCTTGTGGCTACACCTCTCGACCTGTCAGCTTCATGGAAAGTCGCACATCTCAGTAAGCTTCTCTCCTTCTCTCAGTCTCATCATTTTCGAACTGCTTATTTCTCATACCTTCTTCAGTTCCATTTGTCGTTTCCCTCTTTTGAATCAATCTCCCTGCCCTTTAATTATACCTTCTTTCCCAAAACATGAAATCTCCGATATTTCTTCCAAAACTAACTAATAGTTTCACCCTTGATGTTCCGTATAGATCGAATCATAGAAATGCTTTAATATATTCCATATCCCATTATTTTCATTATCATGTTAATCATGTGATTATGGTCTTAATGTTATACTATGTAAAAGTGTTCAAATATTTTAATCACAACCATAGCATCTTTTCCTTAGAACCATATGGGTCAAATTAAAGATATATATGTTCGATCTCGATCTTCCTGCTTATGCTGTCAATGATGAAGATGGATACGTCAGTATATATGATGTGTGTGTGTGTAGCGAATAAGCAAGTAGCAGGAATATTGAGTATCTAATCCACTTTGTAAGGATATATTGGTGTTCTCCCTCAAAGCTATCAAGCTACTTGACTAAACCAAACATCCAAATAGATACTTTTTTGTTAGTCTTGATGGGTTCGTGTGGTATAGAGATTCTCCGTGGTTAAAGGTAGCTTTTAAAGGGAACCATCTAACATGTACGAGAAAAGGAGAGATGAAGCAAAGCTAGAATTAAAGAAACAACTAACTGTACTAACAGTAGTTTAGCTTGGATTACTATGGTAATGGACGAGCAAAAACAAATTATTACTATGGTCCTTGAGAGTTACCAAGACATGGTAAAAGAAGAATTATATAGAAGAATGGAATTTGTTCATTCATGACGGATGGTGACAATAGAAAGAGAGGAGAAAACCAAGAGTGAAAAAGGAACTGCCCCAAAGAAGTAAATGAAAGGAAAAAAAAGCCTGCTCTACACTAACTATATAGGCCTCCTAGACTCCACCTCAAATATTATTGCTTCTTATTGCTCCTGCAGGGAGCGGTACTTCACCCTAGTCTATTCAATGAACAGTGTGTAGCAAGCTAATGAAATTGTTAAACAAATTTCTCTTTATACAGGTATGGGAAGGTTTTCAAGACACACATTCTGGGAACCCCTATCATAGTGTCCACAGATGCTGAAGTGAACAAGGTGGTATTGCAAAACCATGGCAACACCTTCGTTCCTGCTTATCCAAAATCAATCAAAGAACTTCTGGGAAAAAACTCTATTCTCCAAATCAACGGAAGCCTCCACAAGCGAGTTCATGGACTCATTGGCGGCTTCCTTAAGTCCCCACAATTCAAAGCAAGAATCACCAGAGACATTGAAAACTCTGTCAAGCTCAACTTGGCTGGCTGGACAGATCACATGCATCACCCCATTTACATCCAAGACGAAACCCAAAAGGTCCATATCTCATCCACTATAAAAACATGTTATGGTTATGAGATTGTTGATCATGCTTTTCATAACAAGAAATAAACCGCAATTACATTTAATACGACAGCAAGCAGAACAATTAACAATAACTAGCTTTTGGGTTTTCTAGATCACCTTTGAAGTTCTGGTTAGAGTGTTAATGAGCATTGGTCCTGGTGAAGATCTGAACTTTCTCAAGAGAGAATTTGAAGAGTTCATCAAAGGCTTGATCTGCTTACCTATCAAGCTCCCTGGAACTAGGCTCTACAAATCTCTCAAGGTACAACAACATGGTTTACAAATTACAATTTAGGGTTTAGTTTCAATTCCCAACACATACATATACATATACATATATTTATGTATATTTATATACCCACACACACATGTATATATAAACATTTTTGTGCAGGCTAGGGAGCGACTGTTGAAGATGGTAGGGAAAATAGTAGAGGAGAAGAGAAAGGCCAAAACACAAGAGAGAGGAGGACCAGTCTGTGACGCAATGGACGCGCTGTTAAGGGACAGCTGCGACTCGAACGACGCGCAACGCCTGCCGTTGGATTACGTCGCCGGGAACATCATAGAGATGATGATTCCGGGAGAGGAGACGGTGCCGATGGCCATGACCCTCGCCGTCAAGTACCTCAGTGACAGCCCCGTCGCTCTAGACAAGTTAAGGGTACGTGATCGATCTACTGCTTGCTTCTAAATGCGTATTATTTAGTATCCGACGGCCGGAATTTAGTTCCGGACGGTGGATGGGTGGGCCCCCGACTTTGGCGTTTCTGAAGTGTTTGACTTCCTCTGTTTCTGAAAAGTCGTTTTCGGTTTTTCATTAGACACTCGAATGGCACCGTACGAGTTGGACACGCAGGGCGGTGGAAATGGGGCCCCACTTTCCTCTCGAAGTAGAGAGTGTGGAGGCTTTGTAGCCGTACGATTGTGGATCGTACGGCTGACAGGCGGAGGACCACTATTATTAACTTCGTTCCTGTGAGACTTCAACCACTAAGTCCTTTTCCTACCCAAAGAAAAATTTTATATATATTTCTAATGGACCTTATATCAGTGGCCGTGTTTTTTTAATTTTTCTTTTTATTAAATAACATGTGAAAAATAAGCCATACTCACAAAATAATAATAATGATATGAAATGTTAGGGTTTATGGTTTGGGACAGATATTGTTCGTCACTTTGTATCATGGTGACACAATATGTTCGTCACTTTGTATCATAGTGACATAATATGAAGGTTAATTTTGTACAAATTTTTGCCCGGAATCATGACATAGCTAAGTGAGTTTCTTCTACAAGAGCTTTGATTAGAGTAATATTGAGAGGACTGTTTAAATATATGGGTCTTACCGTCTTAAGTTCGAGTCTCACTTTAGGTCAGAAAGAGTGGTAAAAATTATATTGCAAATTCTAGACCGAATGTCGGCAAATATAAATGGAATCTATTGAAGGAACGTCATAGTGGAAGATGAACCTAACAGTGATGAGAAACTCATCAAAGTACTAGTGATAAGAAACCATTTGTTTCCTTCTGACATTAAGAATTGCTGAGAAAGTGTGTGAAAACTCATAGCTGTAGTGCTAAGCTGCTCCTTTATTTTTAGTAGTATTACTGTTTTTCTACAAGAAGTACCTTTCCGTGTATGCCTAAGAATTGAAGTGATGATAGCTCATTTTAGTGAAAGGAAACTGAGAATCAATCTGTCCAGTTCTGGCTTTGATTTTGAAGTGAGAGTCGTTTTCATGTTACTGTATGTATGTGCAGGAGGAGAACATGGAATTGAAGAAGCAGAAGGTTGATTCCTCGGAAAATTATTTGTGGACCGATTACATGTCCTTGCCATTTACTCAAAATGTGAGTCCCATAATGCATTATTTGTAGAGTGTTCATAATATTGCATTCCTTGCTTTTATTTTTGCTAAAGGGTGCCCATTTTGGATCTGAAGGTGATAAGTGAGACTCTTAGAATGGCAAATATTATCAATGCTATTTGGAGAAAAGCTCCCGGAGATGTTGAAATTAAAGGTCAGCATGTTCTTTACACTCTTAGAACATCAATACTTAATGTAACCTTTTTTTCCAACTGTTAGATATGATTTTTGACTTGACCAAACAGTAGAAAACCGAGAGTATGAACATATACCGGAGTATAGTAGTATTTTTCATAGTTTTTATGTAGTAATGTATATCTACATGTACATGAGGGCAAGCAGTTTGAGTTTGCTTACGATTTTTATATTGAATCTTACAGGGTATTTGATTCCAAAAGGATGGTGTGTTTTGGCGTCTTTTAGTTCTGTCCACATGGATGAAGAGAACTACGAACACCCATATCAGTTTAATCCATGGAGATGGGAGGTAAATATAGGTTCATTTTTTAGTTTTGTACTTCACTTTCTGGATTTGATGCTATACCCTAATTTTGTGTCTCTGCATGTGTGCTAATCATGCATATAATACATAATTACATATTAATTTCTTTGACATTGCAGAAGGGAGAAGCTGCCTTAAACTATAGTACTAGTTTTACACCATTTGGTGGAGGACAGAGACTGTGCCCTGGTTTGGAACTATCTCGTCTCGAATTATCAATCTTCCTTCATCATCTTGTCACCAGTTATAAGTAAGATTTGCTCAAACAAACATGGCTCTCGAACTTAACCTAATGTTACTAATTGAAAACCTGATGAAGGTTGTAAGAGTTAGCTGATTGGGTACCTTTTTCTTGCAGATGGGTAGCTGAGAAAGATGAGATTATCCACTTTCCGACTGTCAAGATGAAGAGGAAGCTCCCTATTTCAATCACATCCACGATCACATGATCTGCTTTAGCTCATCAAGGAAATTCAGTACAGTATATCTCAAGCTAAGACCAATCATGGGGATATCATTGAAGCCAACTAGCCATGGACAGCCTAATAGAGGTGGATCGGGGATGGGCTCTATTCTATTATTAGTGTTAGCTCTGGTGTCACCATCTTTGTCAATTGCAGGTGCTTTTGGGCCCTTGGTTCTCAAAAAATTGGATGCAAGTGGATGATGAATGAGTCCAACTCTAAGTCCCCAATCCATTAATTTTGATGTTTGATCTGATAACTACTGTACTCCGAAATTTGGCCCTATTCTGCATAGGGGCTCCAGTGCCATCCCTCAATAATATTGAGCTGGTGGAGCCAAACTATGGTACCATAATTTCATAACAAAAGGAAATTTCTCTTGCCGGAAATCTGCCATGTTATCTTGAAAATGCTTTTAATGTGGACTTTCTGTTACGGGAATTCTGTTTAAAATAGCATGCTAACTACTTTATACCCCTAACTCCAAATATTATATGTAAGATTGTAATAAGCTGTTAGGGATTTTAATTTTGAAAGCCATAAATCCTGGACATTTTATTCATGAGAGTTTGGTCATGATTTGGCTTTGGCATGTGTTGGTGTTACTGTTTGAGGGGAGATGAGAGCCTCAAGTGACATCCTTATAGTTAAGGAAACTAGAAACTAGAAGAAACATTTCCTTTACTAATGAATGAAACTGCTAGAAGACAAAACATATAGCAAAACTAGTAGCTATAATCTGTTAGAAGGATCACTCAAATGATTCAATCACCACACTTGTATTCTTGGACCGATCACAAAAATATATTCCCGCTTGATGAAATAGTGCAAGTAGATGAAGTAACTCGTCATTCGACAGCTTCGAAGGCCTCTTGTTTTCGAAATCAGCTGATTTTAGAACCCCCATCAACTTCTCCTTGAAAGAACTAGCTCCTCCCATTTCCGAGCAAGCAGATGAACACTCCTCTTCTTCATCGCCTACGGGGTTGCTACCAATATAGTATTCAGTTTCGGCATTTAATTCTGTCAATTTGGACAACGCTAATAGCTCCACCACCTTCTTCTTTTGCTTGAACGTCGCTCCAAGTGTCTTATTCTTCTTGCCAAAACAAGCTTTCGTAAAAGCACACCATTCGTCCAGATTAACATCTGGAACTTCAGCTTTCGGACGAATAATAACCACAGACGAATCCACTTTGGGACAAGGAACAAACTCCCTCTTACTCACATCCATGGCAAACTCCACATCCGCCACCAGGCTCACATTCACAGCCAAGCGGTTGAACTCCGAGTCGCCAGGCTTAGCCAACAATCTCCTCGCAAACTCTTTCTGCAGTAGCAGCGTGGCACTCCGAAACCGCCTTTCCCCATACACCAATTTCGCCACAAGAGGCGAAGATATCCCGTACGGAATGTTCGCCACAACAAGATCAAATTCCGGAAACTCCGCCTTCAACGCATCTTCACACACAACCTGCAAAACCAATCACCAAAAATCTCTCAGTCCCGCATTTCATTCATTCAGGCATTTCATCGAACATGTTATCTGCACTCAACTTACCGTCAGCCGATCATCAACCCCGCGCTCTGCAACGCGTTTGTGAAGAACCTCCACCATCCGCTTGTCAATCTCAAAAGCCACAACGCTGTTTGCAGCTTCCAGAAGCTTCAGGGTGAGATTTCCGGTGCCGGGTCCGATCTCTAGGACAGTATCAGTGGGTTTAATATCCGATTTCCGAACAATGCTGTCGAGAATGCGTTGATTAGTCAAGAGGTGCTGGCCTTTGCTCTTGTACAATTGAAAATACCCATCTTTGTTCGCCTCTCTTTTCCGAGCCTTATCGCCATCGTCTTCTCCATCGGGATAGCATCGATTTCTGGACCTAGCGTGAATCAAACGAACTGGATATTGCTTTAGGATGAGTCTAGAAATTGAGCTTGAGAATCGAAGCATGTGTGGGTTTCACGTCTAGGGTTTAATTTGGTTTCTCAGGGAAGCAATTGACCGTTGAGATTTTAAAATTCAGCTACTGGGTGGTGGGAGTTTCGTTCCCAAGAGTATAGAAAAGGCGGGGAAGACTGTGGTCTTGGGCTACCCAATAGAGGCCCAATTCTTATTAGGCCCGAAGTCTCCTGGGAATTTTTTTAAATATTTTATTTATTTAGGTTTTTTAAGTATTCAAGCTGGTTAGACACCGACAGAAAGGACTGGACTATTATTGCTATGGTGAAGGCTTGTCATGTTTATAGGAAAGAAACGATGCTTGATAGTAACGTTTATCGACCCAAAGTTTTGATAAAAGAGGAACATAATGAAAGCATGGAATACTCATAATAATTGCTTCAAGCTTAGGTTAGGGTTTCTTTTTATGGGGCTTTTTTTTTTTTTTTTCATTACTTGTCTGTTCTTATTTGTAAAAAGTGATTGGTTCTTGCTATGTTTTGGAGGGAACTGATTATGGTGTTCTTCTTGTTCCTTGTTAACCCTTTGAATGACAAGCAAACAACCACATTATGGCAGTTAGCATGTGCTGATCCGTTAATTAAGTGGAACCCTAGTTTAATTAATAGATGATGAACGTTCGGATTGATGATGACACTGGGTTTACGTTGCTTCCGATCAAAATATGCGCTTAAAATAGTTTTGTGAGAGAGATTATTATATATGCTCTTTCCTATTCTTTATCTTTTTATTTCTCTACATACTATGAACAAAAAGATGCACCAACTAGTACTATTGTCTAAAAGACCAACATGAACCGACTAATATTCATGCGAGGAGCGATCACTTATTTATATAAGGTAGATTGTTGTTTATAACTTCCGTATAAGATTTAGGATTTACTCTTTTTCACTTCATTAATTAGCTTATATTGAGCCACGCAATTTCTACAAATGTATGATGAGTTTGCACAATTATATCATTGTCGATAGGGAAATATTGAGGCCAAAGTGCAAATTCAACGACCGTACATTTGCCCTAATCTTTTTCGTTTATGGCCCTCCAAAGAGGAAAAATAAAGAAATTAAAGTGAGGTATCCAATCTACTTTATAACGGGTGTTGTGTTCTTTGGGGAGCTTGCACAAATTGATTGGTTTCTAGAGGGGGTTGGTGTTATAATGCCAATATGCCAAGGATGATGGAACCTTAAGAATTATAATGGAGGCCAACACCTTGGTCCCATATGAAGAAGGAGATTTGTCTTCGAGATAATGATGGATTCAAAAAGAACACTATCCAAGTAAATCTTGAAGATGAAGGAATGTCTTTGCAGAAAGCGCGTGCCAAATCCTAATGAATCAAATTCCCCGAGAAATTGTGTTCGGTAGCCACATTCTTAGTTCACTTTTATCGTGATTGGAGTTCATGTGATTGTTAATCATTGTTTTAACGACGTAATCAAATTACCGTTCTTTTGTTTGCTTGCTTGGATGTAGTGAGTGAGTTTCCTAGTTACACCTTTTAGTTGCCTTTTCCTTTTTGGCCTTGATGGGTGGAATGAAAAGTGATTAACTGCTTAAGCATGAATATACTGGTAGTTGTTCATGACTGATAGGATTTAAGAGTCGTTAGGATTCGTAAAGATTGTTTATACGCATAATGAGATTCTGGAAGTTAGGTTCTATAGGGTTAATTTAGTGGAAATAAGAGCTTCAAGGTTAAGATTTAGGTTTTTTATGATTATGGCTCGAAGGTTAAGTGGACGGGGTTTGACTTCGTATATTGGCTCTTGGGTTTGGTTTTAGGTTGGTTTGAGCTATACGATTTAGATAATATTAGATTATCATGACAATGTACTCTTCAGTTTACTTAATAGTTACTAGACAATCAAGCATTTCAAATTTTTGAGATTCTTGATATAGATACACAATACATAAAAGAGATTGTGTCATTTTCATATCAGATTAGAAACGTAAGATAAAACATATATAAGTAAATATTTTTACTACAAATATTTAATTATAAATTTATAATTGTCCTCAACGTATATTTTTTCATTACTAGATTTATCGACAAAAACGAATTGATAAACATCAATGACAGCTTAGATATGTCGAATCTGCACCTCTTGATGACTTCAAAATTCTACTATATTTGAAGCAAGTGATAATAACATTATCAACAACAAATTTCAGGAACGTCAAATTCTCTTGGGCAGAAGTGCTCTACAACCTAATGAAACTATAGACGATTAGAACTTCGAAAGCTAACGTGGCTACATTGAAGCACAGCATCCAACAAAGATCCTCTTTCTGATTTGTCCATCTTTTACCGTTAGTGCTGGACATCCGCACAAGACGCAACCACAATTCGCGTGACATGCACCTTCCTAAACAACCAATCAAGTTCCCACACATAGTTTCCACACACTGACAATTCCACCGACGGCGCGTGGCATAGAGAGCAGATTCCCACACGAGAACGAACGGAGTCGTTTCCCACCGACTTTAACAGAAGAAGGATCACGAGAGTCCTTAACCAATCAGACAACGACAGCTCATGATGGCGCGAAAACGGTGCCCAAACGGCGCGCAATCTAGAACCTCTGTGCAATAATCCGGTACAGCCACGTGCACCGACAGATTCCTGGGTGGGACCCACCACCATCACCACGTTACCGCACTTTGTGCCACGTAAAGGGTCAACACGATCGGCTGTTAGTGTACGGTCTTTTCATTCCGTAGCATAAGCTAAGCTTGTCCTAAACGGCCAAGCCTGATATACGGACACGCATAATCCCCTCAATTATTTGCATCTTGAAGTGACTTCTTAGAATTAAGAACGTCGATCTGATGGACATGATAGTCAATAATAGTAAGGATCATCAATTTTTTTTTTTTGAAATAATAAAATTATAAATATAAATATTTAATACAGTCACAAGTCACAATTCAGTACAAATATAACAATTCTACGGTTATCATTAATTTATCTGTAATATTTTATTACACTTATTACAAACAAAACAATTGTATGCAACGGTTATCAGGCTTGGCTGGCGGCTAGTGTATCTCCTGCTTCCTGGATTAGGCATTGGGTTTGGGTACTTTTTTAGGCCCGAGTCTGGGCTGGTTGTTTAATTTTTGGTTTTAGTTATTTTAATTGGTTAGTATTGTCTCGCCTTTGGCGAGTAATAAGTCCATGCATGTATCTTTTAGGGCTAGTCGAGCTATGTGTTTGTGTGTGTACTCAAAGTGCCTTGTTTGCTCTAGGTAGGCAGCAAGTTCTTTACTTTGTTAAATTGTCGCTACCACCTAGTGACAGGGTAAAGTTAAGTGTCGTCGATTTATCCTCCGGCGGCAATATCGTAGGAAAACTGTGCATATGGTAATTATGTTACGTTGTAATTGGGTTACATATCTAATTATCTTCCCGTTACGTCAAAGTAAATAGAGTCGCTACTAGAGCGCTCTTTTCTAGTTGATGTTTAGTTGAATACAGTTATTTGGTAGAGACTCATGATAATATTTCAGTACGTTCTCTAGATGCTTATTGTAATTAGGGGTTTAGGCTCAATATTTCCCCTTTGTATTCGACAAATTCATTAATTAAACCTTGAAGGCAGCCGCAGCCGTCCTTTATTAAAAAAAAAAAATACAACGGCTATTAAACTAATAAAGTGTATAAACAAAGTATTCTTCTTGTAGATAAATTTTTTCTTATGTATCTTATTTTATTTATTTCTTTAACTATCCCACCGTACAATTCAAAATAAATAAATAAATAAATAAAGAACTAGAGACATACATGGTCGACATTACCTTTCACAAACGAAAATACAGACTAAAGAGATGAACATTCACCCTTACGCCAAAACCCTAAATTTGAATCCTTCCCCTTGAAATGATTTTAGATCTACATATGTAAACCAAATAAAGAAGGACAAACTCAAAGTAAGTATGTACTTGTTACACATGTAACACAAATTTAGCTTCATTCTAGTATACATGGCCACCGTCAAATGCCAAAAGTAACGGAAACAAAGAACACGTACACTACTCACACATGCATCCATACGAACCCTAATTAACATCGAGCATCACGTTTTAAACCTATAGCACCATTCGATCCATGGTAGTCTTTTCAATCATTAATGGGAGTGCCACAGAAAGATATAGATATGAGATCCAGATCGAGAGGAATGGAAAAGGTTGGCGGTACGTAGCGGTGATCCGGCCATATATGAATTGAAGTAGATGATGGTGGTTCACGGTGGTGGGTACGTAATGGTAATGCTCAGACAAGGACGTGCATATGGTGCAAGATTATATTACAGAACCCTATAGTAGTTGTTTCCCATATCATATATACCCAAAATATTAAAGCTTTCAGTAGTCTTCTTCTCGATCTGCAAAGTTAGATTCATATATGCTTGTGCTTCAATAATAATGATTAATGAAGACAGTGATAAGGGAATATTGGGCTCTGACTGCTTTTTTAGCTAACCTAGCTACCTCGAGCTAATATATATACTAGTAGTGGGGATCTTAATCTTTATAGTACGTTTGTGCTTATTACTTAATGTAACCAAAGATTAATGCAGTCGAAAAGCTCCTTAGGCTGGATTAGTTATAATGTGAAAATGACCCTAATTTGCGTCCTAAACAATTGATATATATATATATATATATGCACTAGCTACTTTGTTAATGTATTTTTATTGGGTGGATTTGTTGGAAATTTATTGATTTGTTCATAGGGTACGTACAACTGTACAAGCTACTTAGACAGTTGACACTAATTAACATATCTACTGTACTTCTCTTCCTGATTCTGTTAATTTGTAATTAACAACTAATTAACCCCTACTGTTTATATTATTACATAAAAACATTGCCCACAAAATGAAGCTTGAAATGTTCATAAAGAGGCGCATTCGATGTCGATTGTGAGAAACTAAATTGTTATAAACGTGTCATTGTAGCTTTAATGGTTGGAGAATATTACACACAAGTGATCTTTTAGAAAATTAACCCTATTTTTAGAAAATTACACACAAGTGATCTTTTGAAACTTTAATTATTGATAAGGCCACTTAATTTTTTTTATACACATAAGGCCACTTGTTTCCACAAAATAATTCATTCCTGACAATTTTACCCTCCCTCTTAAGAAACCCAATTAGTTCCCATCGGTCTACGCCCTTACCCCCCCTCTCTTTCTCCGATCACAGTCTCTCTCTCTCTCTCTCTCTCTCTCTCTCTCTCTCTCTCTCTCTCTCTCTCTCTCTCTCTCTCTCTCTCTCTCTCTCTCTCTCTCTCTCTCTCTCTCTCTCTCTCTCTCCTCGACCACAGTATTTCACGCCTTTGGTCTCCGCCTCCGATTCCTGCAACCACCGGAACGACGCTCCTCTCTCTGATTCCGGCGACCACCGCTTCCGATCTGGTGAGATTTCAATTGATCTAAGCTTTCAAAACCTCGAAACGACGCCGCCTTACCTGTGTCTGACCTGCGACTCAAAGATCCATGGTGCCAATAAGCTCGCGTCGCTCCACCAGTGCGTGTAGATGTTCAAGGATTGCGAGCAAGCTTCGGTCGTCGTCACTAACAAGGCCGACGTCACTGTTCTCTGAATTTGGTGTTGGAGTGCTTCTGGATCTCATTCTCGGTGTAGATCCGAGCGTTGTAGGCGTTTCTCGGTGTTCGGCCATCGACATTCCTAGCGTTCTCGTGCTCCCATGCCTCACCGCCATTGCTCTCACCTCGATTCAGACACCTGCAATTTCAGCTCGCCTTCGACGGCGGCCACTGAACCGGTCTCAATCCACGGCTGCGATTGCGTTTTTTCTAGAAGCTCTGGCAATGGGAGCTTCTGTGGAGGCTAGGGTTTCGGCAGGGAAGGCTCAATTGAGTCGTTGTTGTTGCGCATGGAGAGGATGACTGTCGATCAAGCAAAGGCGGGCCCACTCGAAAGGGACATTCACTTGGTAAAGTTTCCTTATCTCTCGAGCTCAACTTCACTTTTCAAGTTGAAATTGGTGGTGATTGTTGACTGAGAAGCTTCGGATACCATTGTTTTTTACTCTTCGTCATATAGCTTTGGTAGTTTTCCAGTGCTGCTTAGTTTTGTTTGAGTTTGGACTAGAGTTGTATTGATGAAATAGGTGAGTTAGATATGTTAAAATAGCTTATGCTGGCATTAGTGTTCACAATAAGTTAAAAGAGTTTTTCCCCTCAGACGGGTCAAAACTTTCATGAACCGGACAGAATGATACTCAATCTTTCAAAGTGACCAAATGGTACCTGAACTTTCAAAATGTGGCCAAATGGATACCTCCGTTAAATTTTCGTCACTTTACCGTTAGTGTAGCCCATGTGCCGCGCATGTGACTGAAAATTAAGGTAAAAAGACCATAATACCCCTAAATTTATGATTTGATATATTTCCACCCTCTCTCATAGTCTACCTCTAATTTTCCCTCCAAATATTCCCGCCAAACATATATCTTTTTTTTTTTTCCACTTCTTCTTCCCTTTTTCCTGAGAATAATTATCTACCTATTTTCTATACAATAAGCTTGCATCGTGCAGGAAAGAATTGCTAAGGAGCAATCCAGGTATGGCATCATTACTGAAATTATATTTCATTTTTCTGTGCAGAATTTGAAGTTGTTTTCTTCTAAGAAATTGCAGAGGTCATCTCAAATGATATGTTCAGTTGTATAGAAAATAGGTACATGATTATTCTCAGGAAAAAGGGAAGAAGAAGAGAGAAAAAAAAAAAAAAAAGATATAAGTTTGGCGGGAATATTTGGAGGGAAAATTAGAGGTAGACCATGAGACAGGGTGGAAATATATCAGATCATAAATTTAGGGGTATTATGGTCTTTTTACCTTAATTTTCAGTCACATGCGCGGCACATGGGCTACACTAACGGTAAAGTGATGAAAATTTAACGGAGGTATCCATTTGGCCACATTTTGAAAGTTCAGGTACCATTTTGGTCACTTTGAAAGATTGGGTATCATTCTGTCCGGTTCATGAAAGTTTTGACCCGTCTGAGGGGAAAAACTCAAATTTAAAATTATAGTAGATTATTGAACAACGAGCTTTGGATATTATCATTTTTATAGCTTAAGCTGCATTGATGAAATAGGTTACTCAAATTTGCTTCACATGACTTATCTTCATATATAAGCAAGTAATTGCACTCTTAATAGCATTTCCTGGACAAACTGTATGGTTTCAGTGTGCCTTATTGGATTCTGGTAGTGAATTTTTTGGGAGCCCTCTATACACCTAGGAGATAACTCAGGTTTTTCTGTCTACATTTCTGTATGAAATTAATGGCTGCATGGTTCGTTTCTACGCTGCTTCCTTCTGCTATGTGTACATGGTTGTGTGTGTGTGTAAAGAGATAAGGAAAGAAAAAAAGTAAAAGAAAGTTCAATGAATGGAAAAAAAAAATTGATAATATAAGACTGCAACCACTTTGCAGCCAATGAAGTGATTGACTAATATCTAGTGAACTTGGGTGAAGTTGCTTGATGGCCGGAATAAAATTAAACTCGATGAACAGTTGTGTACATATCCATAAATGGAAAGGCTTCACATATGATCAAATGAAACTTAGTTTTCTTTTGTTTCTGATTTCGTATCTCTACCATTTCTTGGTTGAGATTTGTGTTGCACTATCAACATGGACAAACATGGACAATCATCATATGATGTTGTGCAATAAATTTCTTTGTCAGTAGCTTTTTATTACTGGTCAAGGAGCTTTGTACATGTGTCATAGTAGGTTTATGTACCTATATCAGTAGCTTTTTAGAAAATTAGTAGCTTTGTACATTTTGTTGTATCTTTGTTCCTGAATTCTTTCCCTTTGCATTTGCAGTGCCAGATTATGAAAATCATGTCAATTTTGGATAGTGAAGGCTCCATTGACCAAGAGGTCATTCGGTCAGCTAAGAAATGTTGCAATGAAGTCTAGTGTTGAAGGTGGCAAAAAAGGCCTAAGGTTAGCGTAGAGTGGTAGAGCTTGACAAGAAGAAACATCAATGGTGGCCATTTGAAATATGACACTAGCATTACCACATTAACAGTAGCTTTCTATACCTATTGTAATAGATTTTCACAACTATGGTTGTGGCATTTTACAACTATGAAAGTAGCTTTTTACATAATTATATCATTATTGAACCCTGCATACTTTTTATATCATTGAATTTGTTTTCTTTTTCCGATTGCAGTAGCTTTTTTATTTTAGCTGTATCATTTACATTTCCATAACTTTGTTAGTCTCTGAGAATAGTTTTCTCATTATATGGGAGTAGCTTTTGTTCTACTTGTTTATTGCTTTTGGCGTTGTTGAGAGTAACTTTTGATGATGGTTATAGTAGCTTTTGTTACTGGTGAGAGTAGTTTTCTGGTGTTGGTGACAATAGTGTTTATTCCTGGTGAGAGTAGGTTTTGGTGTTGGGGACAGTAACTTTTGTTGATATGGATAGTAGCTTTTGGTTTTAGAAAGCGTAGCTTTTGTTAGTGACAGTAGTTTTTGTTGCTGGTGACAGTAGTTTTTGTGACCTTGTTGGAAATCTCACCAGCGTAGTTTTTTGTTTGTGATAGTAGCTTTTGTTACGTATGATAGTATCTTTTGTGACCTCGTCGGAAATTCCATCAGCGTAGCTTTTGTTGCTAGTGATAGTAGTTTTTATTGCTAGTGATAGTAGCTTTTGTGACCTCGCCGGAGGTTGCCGAAAATCTCATCAGAGTAGTTTTTGTTGCTAACCAAAGTAGCTTTTGGCGGTAGTGACAGTAGCTTTTGCGACCTCACCGGAGGTGGCTAGAAATCTCATAAGAGTAGATTTTGTTGCTAGCCACAATATCTTTTGGTGTCAGTGACAGTAGCTTTTGTGGTCGCCGGAAGTTTGCCGGAGGTCGGCCGAACTTCGCCGGATATCGGCTGGAGACCCGCCGGAGTTGGTCGGCGACCTCGCCGGAGAGGAGAGAGAGAATAATTGTTGATTTTGTACTCTAGTGGCATTTATGTAAATATGTTGATTTTTAATATCCAAAATATAACACCTTTTTTAGTCTAGTGGCCTTATGAGGGAAAAAAACTAGTTGGTGGCCTTATGGCTAAAAAAACAATCAAAGATGCACTTATATGTAATTAACCCTATTATTTTTCACTTTATAATTATTGTAGTTAGGTGATTGAGAAAGAAGTTGATCGATTAGTAACTCTAATTTTATAATGACAATCGTTTAATGATGTATTTCGGATGAATCAAATTAGAAATGTGTGTCAAATTTCAGCTTAAATTTTGTTGGAGAGAAATTTATATATTATGAATTTCAAAATCTCATTATGAATTTCTGAAATGTGACATTTTAAGACTTATTGGATATATATATATATAAAGTTCTCACACTTCTACATTTTCCTAAATTTCTTTTCTAAGTACATTTTCACAGCTTTAAAGCTATGTGTTGAAGAGTCAGTTGTGGTTTCAAAGTCCAGTTAAAATAGTTTTTATGGGTAGAAAAATCAACTTGGGATCTTGCACCGGCTCACTTAATCACCTGAACAGGGTCCGATGCAATTGATTTGTGCTTAGCTAGAAGAGTTGGGGAGGCTGCTAACTCATTAACACATAGGATCGTGCGCCATCTTCGATCCACACCGTTATCTACTAACTCCAAGGCCAACTAGCTAGCTAGTTGGTTAATTCATTTGCATGAGAACAACAATAAGTGAAGAAGTGATCGAGCAAGGTTGGTTGACCTAATCAGATTCAAGTGGTCAGTGCGACGAGGGCCCATGGTCTTAGGGTTCCAACGAATACTCAATTCCATCTTTTCCGTCGTTCACGCCTGTGAATACGGCTGAGTTAGATCACAGAGAATCGGAGACGAAAACCAAAGGCAACGGAAAGAGGTAGATAGAGAAGCTTCTTGGTAGCTAATTGGAGGATTACCTTACTAAACATGACCCACATGGAGACACATGCTCAATAGCTTTATTAGCTTATGACTAAACCCTTTCACTAAAACCCTGTTGAGTGTTGACTATGTTTACTAGCCGAGCTCTAACGGATTACTATAATTAACGAGCACATGAGGATGGGATTATTATAATCATGATCTTTTTCATGATGGAAACAAATTTATTAGCAGGCCACATTTGATTGTTAATTAGTTTTTTAGGTTTTATATATAAGTGAGGGTTAAAGGTACCTCCATGGACCATATTGTTCTACTACAGTACTACGTACCAAAAGAGAAAGGAAAGCTGTAACGGCTATTAGTTTATTGGAGGATATGATATTCTGGTGAGCGACCTTTTCTCCGTCAATCAAGAAAGAAGCGCCATATCTGCGCGCCAAACTATCTGTCCAATCTAGTTGGCAAAATCGTGCTTTGCTAGATACACGAACTAGGAGTCAAAAACTAGCTAGGGTTTTGAACCTTCTTAGCTGCTGCTAAAACCCTAAAGGTAATGGCTGGTAACAAACTAGTGGATTCATCATTCATGTATAGTAGTTAAAAGTAAGGAGAATAAAACTAGTGAACTATCCTTCACTTTTTGTTAAAAGTAAGGAGAATAAATCACTTTTTGTGTAATTCCTTTTCCACTTCCATAGACTTTCGCATAAATACAAATAATATCATAGGAATAGCTATGTTTTTGGCTAATAGTGATATTCATAAGTTTGAATGATACATTGCAAGGTGCGTGAAGCTTGTTACCTTAAAAAATAAATAGATTGAGTGAGAAAAATAAGACGTGCATTTAATGAATTGCATTGAAAGAAAAATAGATTTAGTAAGAAATGCAAGTTAATATGTGGACTTCTTCATTTTACAAAAAGAATGAAATTTTTTTCTCATACCGACACATATGGTGAGATTGCAAGATGAATGTTGGAGTATAGGCTAGTAAATTTGGCCAGAAGTGTTCATTAGCTTCGAGTCTTTGACCATGAGCTCAGTGTAGTATTTCAGTTCCCAGATGCAATTAAGTAGTACAATTCGGCACATTCCTCGGAAGAAGAACAGCTGATAAATTGTTTACTTATAAGTACATGGAAACCTGGGTCAGAATTAGGCATCACATATATACTTTAACAAATTGGAACCATATCCCAGCCAGCTAGCTCAACATAAAATGGATATACATATAATACAGAATACATATAAGATACATATTGCTTCTTGCATGGAGCTTGAATGACACCTAGTCTCTGTGATCGACAGGAATATCAGATCTACCGGGTGAAGCTCATGCTGAATAAATACGGGGGGAGAGACTGGGACAAAAAAGGTGGCGGAGATTGGTGTCGATGTGAAGCAAGAAATTGACAGGAGCAAATGTATGTCACATGTGGGTGATCGAGGGAGGGAGAGAGAGAGAGCGAGAGATGAAGCTTCGGGTTCACATGACGACGGCCCAAAAGTAAAGAACCAAAAGGGCAAAAGGGTTGGAGGAGGAGAGTATTCACATGCAGATGCCACGGTGGTCGCCACATGTCTTCCTCAGCCCCCAGGGACAAGAGCAGCAAACTGAGACCTTGCTCAGCTACCCTTTTCTCACTCTTGCATCACCGTTAGGCCCTTGAGGTCATAGTTGGTTAGTTACATTGGCGAGTCAAAACCCTCCAATGTAGTACGTGCTACACATGGCTCAGCCTTGATTACCTAGAAAAAGAACAAGAAATTGCCATTTGAGAAAACTTGATTGTGTAATTCATATTGCGTAAAATAAGAGTTACCATATTAATAGTTAGGTGAAAAACTCAATCGGACGGTACAATTGACCTAACATGGTAGAATAATTTGATATTCTGTTAGATTTATAATATATAAAAACATGCTAACTCTCAATTTTCTTGAAGCATTTTATCGAACATATCGTCTTGGTTGTAGATCAGATAATCGAAATGCACTAGTGTATATAGATATTATTAACAAGTAGTATATGAGATTGTGAGATTTTAGTTGGGTGGAAACCCTAATGTCCCCATCTATATAAAGTGTTGAAACCCTAAGATTTTAGTTACTAACTAAATCTGACCAAAAGATAAAGTGTAGTACTGAAATAATCTCAAAAAGCATACTTTAGTGACTATACAAAACCGGGTTACGCATGCTAAACAGTCAAAACCCTACCCCATTAATTTTACTCGAAGAACTGTCGTCACATTTTGACCTTGGCCATTTTACCTTCTCCGATTGTTGGACGGGTTAGAGCTCACTCATTGCGTAGCTTTCAGCCAAGCAGTGACAACCGTCGGCACATGAATTATGAATTGTGGTGGTGATGGAGTCTAAAGTCCAAGCTAACTAAGCTGTCTGTATACTACTATTTTTGCAACCAAGTAATAAATACACCTCCACTCCCAACCAAAAAAGCTTATGCAAAAAATTAAAGGAAAATACAACTCTGTATTTTCTTCTTCTTCCTTTCCAAAAAGCTATTATTATTTTTATATATAAGTGTACATTATAGACTTGGAGCTCTGCTCAGAGACCCAGAAAACTGTGAGTGTGGAGTCCAAACACAAGTAATGGACTTTGTTGCTCCTGCTCCACAATCCTGAACTAGCTGCTGCGCATTCTCTCTTTACACATTTCATTATTGATTCTCTGCTTTGAGTTCTGTTTTGGTTAATAGAGAAGGGAGAGTGGGAAGAAGAGGCTGAAAATGGAAACCAACTCTGTTTACAAGTTGTGCTTGTTCTTGGGCTTGGTTTGGTTCTTGGGGTTTCATCAGCTGGTTCAGTGTACTGTGACCTATGATAGGAAGGCCATTGTGATTAATGGGCAGAGGAGAATCCTCATGTCTGGTTCAATACACTACCCCAGAAGCACTCCTGAGGTACCCATATCTTTCCCCATTTGGAAATTTCAATGTTCTTTGATTTTAGCAATTCTTTCCAAAAATGTGTTCTTTCCCCTTATTGTTTTTTTTTTTTTTTCTGGGATTTTTCTGATTTAATGGAGAAATAATGGGCTTTGGTTTTAGATGTGGGAGGATCTGATACAGAAGGCAAAAGATGGAGGTCTCGATGTGGTTGAAACCTATGTGTTCTGGAATGGCCATGAACCTACCCCTGGCAATGTACTACTACTATTCATTTTCTCTCAGCAATTGCTACTTTGTCTTACTCTTTTTGTTAGTCATTTATCTTTCTGACCATGCATGTTTGCTATGTTTTGTTGGGTTTCAGTTCAATTTTGAAGGGAGGTATGATCTGGTGAGATTCCTGAAGACCATACAGAAAGCAGGGCTCTATGCTCATCTTCGCATTGGGCCTTATGTTTGTGCTGAGTGGAATTTTGGGTACTTCCCCTCTCTCTGGATCTAACTATCTTCGCTTCTTGTTTTGCATGTTGAGGATTTGAGGATTTTCCACTTCCAGTTCTTTTTTCTTTTGAGTAAAAGTTATCTGATTTTTTTTTTTCATTGTGTGATTTGTAGGGGTTTTCCTGTTTGGCTGAAATATGTTCCGGGCATCAGTTTTAGAACAGACAATGAGCCTTTCAAGGTTAATTATATTTACTTTTATCATTTACTTGATTATGTTGCATGACCTGTTTATGGAGAATTTACGGAGCTTCTTCACTTGTGGTGTTGCAGAGGGCAATGCAAGGGTTTACTGAGAAGATTGTGGGACTGATGAAGAGTGAAAAATTGTTCGAGTCCCAGGGAGGCCCCATTATTCTATCACAGGTAGACGAGCATTTTGGGTTATTATTGGGATATGGAGATAATTTGTAGTTATGTGTGAGTTTATGTTCTTGATTTTTACTGTATCAAGAAATATGGAGAAGAACTCATTAGTTCATTCTACCGTTGTGAATTAAACTATTTTGAGTCGGGTGATAATGAGGATCTGTTTGTTCTATTTCTTTTTGTGTTTCGGGGTTCAGATTGAGAATGAGTACGGAGTACAGAGCAAGTTATTTGGAGCTGCTGGACATAATTACATGACCTGGGCAGCAGAGATGGCTGTTGGGTTGGGAACTGGGGTCCCATGGGTGATGTGCAAGGAAGAAGATGCTCCAGATCCAGTGGTGAGCATTTAACACTCTTTGTGCCGCAGATCTAGGCTTGACTGGTTATACATTTTCCTTATTAGTCAACTCTCATGCAATGGACCTCAAGTTTTTAGTTGTGTAACTGGGGTCTTTGTTAAAGGAGGTCTCTTATAAGTTTAATTTTACTTATGGGAGGAGGTTTTATTAATGTTTTGTGAATGATGGTGACAGATAAACACATGTAATGGTTTCTACTGTGATTCTTTCTCTCCCAACAAACCATACAAGCCTACGATTTGGACAGAGGCCTGGAGTGGCTGGTAATTTGTTCTGCTTGTTTGCTTGGGACCTCAAGTTTTTTAATTTATTGCAATTGAAAATACAACTATTAACTCTTTCTGTCAATATAAATATGAAGGTTTACGGAGTTTGGAGGTCCAATTCACCAACGACCAGTTCAAGATTTAGCATATGCAGTGGCCAGATTCATACAGAACGGAGGATCATTTGTTAATTATTACATGGTCAGTGTCCTCTAACTGATTTTCTGAGGCTGCTGAAAGTGTGCAATGTTAATATTGAAACTGAATTCCTGTGTTCCCAACTGAAACAGTACCATGGAGGAACCAACTTTGGACGCACAGCAGGGGGACCTTTCGTCACTACCAGCTACGACTATGATGCTCCATTAGATGAATATGGTGAGAACCAACAATTATGTGCTTTTGTCCAAGGAGTTGATCAAAAAGTTACAACTTGAAACATCGTGCCAAACACCAACCCCTAGTGGTTTAGTGTGGTTTTGTCCTTGTTGTATTGATGACTGGTTGCACTCTTTTAGGCATCTGACGATCTGTACATGTACAGATTTTCAGTACCCGATCAGTCAATCTCGATATGACAATGACTAAAATTGCAAAAATGATGAGTTTACCAGTATTTTCCTAAGCAAACCAATGTCTGTGTGTAATCACAATATAGGTTTGGAGAATGTAGCTAACTGCTCCGCTCTAAAACTTGACAGGTTTAATCAGGCAGCCAAAGTATGGTCATTTGAAGGAGCTTCATAAGTCTATTAAGATGTGTGAACGGGCTTTAGTTTCAGCTGATCCAATCATCACTTCACTTGGGGACTTTCAACAGGTTTTACTTCTATTCCTAAACTAGCTTTTAGGTGGTTCCACCAGTAATTCTTGTTTAACTCTAGGTATTTTTTTTCCAGGCTCATGTGTATACTTCAGAATCAGGAGATTGTGCAGCATTTCTTTCGAACCACAATTCCAAGTCAGCTGCAAGGGTGATGTTTAATAACATGCACTATAACCTGCCTCCATGGTCAATCAGTATCCTTCCTGATTGCAGAAATGTAGTCTTTAACACTGCAAAGGTATTAATTTCGATTCTCTGAACATGAGCTACTTTGCAGAAATCTCAGACCATACTTATCAAAATGAGCTTTTGTTTCCTTCACTTCATTTTCTTGTAGCATTGAAAGGTTCAAAATCTCTGAGATAAATCTGACATTTTTCGTTCCTGCTACTTAGGTTGGAGTTCAAACATCACAAATGCAAATGTTGCCAACAAATGTTGAGACGCTATCATGGGAGACATATGATGAAGATCTTACATCTCTAGATGACAGCTCAACGTTCACTGCTCCAGGTCTGTTGGAACAGATAAATGTTACAAGGGATACTACTGATTACCTGTGGTACATAACTAGGTGAGAATTTCCTCAGGCTAACTGTTATATTATCTCCACAGTTTCCTAGAGTCAATCTGCCTATCCTTTTTCTTGAAAGTTTTTCTAGGTTACAGAAAATAGGCTTGGCAGTGACTTCTAAGCTCTCAAAAGTTGCAGTTTGCTCTAGTTGGTCTATGCCAAGTACCTAATATGTGGGACTTATATTCTTTTTCCAATGTGCTTGCAGCGTTGACATTGGTTCATCTGAATCCTTCCTGCGTGGAGGGGAACTCCCAACTCTTATTGTTCAGTCAACAGGTCATGCTGTGCACATCTTCATTAATGGACAGCTTTCAGGTAGAGTTTTGATATGCTTCTTGCACTTATTATCATCCTAGTTGATTAGTAGTGAAAACTTTAACATTTAAATATACAATAACAGGTTCTGCCTTTGGAACAAGGGAGAATAGGAAATTCACATATACCGGCAAAGTCAATCTACGTGCAGGAACCAACAAAATTGCGCTGCTCAGTGTTGCTGTTGGATTGCCAGTTAGTACCTTATCCCACCTTTACTAATTCTTGATGTAGATGTAATAACCTCGTTACACAAACCTGACATTTTGTACTCGGGCTACCCTTCTTCTTCTTCTTCTTAAATGTGTGACATAAAGTTATTTTTGTTTATTGAAGAATGTGGGCGGACACTACGAAGCATGGAATACAGGAATCCTTGGCCCAGTTGCACTTCATGGACTTGACCAGGGAAAATGGGACTTGTCTTGGCAGAAATGGACCTACCAGGTAGGTGATCTTACTTAGGAAATCAAATATATTTGTGCCAATTCAAAGAACCATTTTTTCGCTTATCCCTGCTACTTTTACAGGTTGGATTGAAAGGAGAAGCCATGAGCCTTGTATCTCCAAATAGTATTTCCTCTGTTGAATGGCTGCAAGCATCATTAGCTGCCCAAAAACAGCAGCCATTGACTTGGCATAAGGTATGTGACAAAGGAATATGGAACTCAATGTTGTAATGGACAACAGGTGAATGGGAATATTAAAACTCTAAATCACTTTTGCAGAGCTTTTTCAATGCACCTGACGGAGATGAGCCATTGGCTTTGGATATGGAGGGAATGGGAAAAGGCCAGATATGGATTAACGGGCAGAGTATTGGAAGATACTGGACTGCATTTGCTAATGGTGATTGCAATGGGTGCAGTTATGCTGGAGGTTTCAGACCTACAAAGTGTCAAACAGGTTGTGGTCAACCCACACAAAGATAGTAAGTATCCATTGATGAAGATTTATTACAAGGATTGTAGTGTACAAGTAGGGCATACACATCTAGTGGCTTCCCTTAACTTCCATGTGAATTTCTTTTTCAGCTATCATGTGCCTCGGTCTTGGTTAAAGCCAATGCAAAATCTGTTGGTAATTTTTGAGGAACTTGGAGGCGATCCTTCAAGAATTTCTATTGTAAAGAGATCTGTGAGCACTGTCTGTGCTGACGTTGCTGAGTTCCATCCAACAATAAAGAACTGGCACATTGAAAGCTATGGAAAGGTAGAAGAATTTCACAGCCCCAAGGTTCACTTGAAGTGTAACCCAGGCCAGTCCATCTCTTCCATTAAATTCGCTAGTTTTGGCACACCTTTCGGGACCTGTGGAACTTACCAGCAAGGAAGTTGCCATGCTTCGACATCATATTCTGTACTAGAGAAGGTACTTAAGATTGCTATCCGGTTTTCACAATCTACTAGAATTCTTACACTATTTCCTGACTGTTTTTTTTTTTTTTCATCTCTTGCGTTCTCACAGATGTGCATAGGGAAGCAAAGATGTGCAGTCACCATATCCAACAGTAACTTTGGAGATCCATGTCCGAAGGTATTGAAGCGCCTCTCAGTTGAAGCAGTTTGTGCTCCTACAACTTCAACAACTGCACAACCCAATTGGAGGGGTTAGTAGTTAAAGATCCTATGATAACTGTTGCACCTAATGACTTAATTATATACCACAGCAAGCAAGTGAAAGAAGCAGAGAAGAAGAATAAGAGGTAAAGTACACGGAGATAGTTTTTTAGTTAGGTGGAGTGTCATAGTTTTTTCTTCTGATAGCTACTACTCTTCCTGGTTAAGGGTGTTTGGAGCAAAGGCAAGTAGTTTGTAATTTAAGTGAGCTTAATGGACCTGTGCAAAATAGTAATTGTCGAGTAGGTGAGCTGTAGTTTCCTTGGGGTCCTACAATTTAGGTGCCCTAGGGCTCCGGCGCTCTGGTCCTCGGCCTTTTAACCGGGGATATGGGCAGTTGGGCGGTGCAAAAACTGTGTTTCTGTTGATTGATTGTATTGTTCATGTACTGTTGGGGAACAAGTATAACCCCAATTAGGTACTCAGGTTCATGTTAGGAGCGGATCCTAGTATGACAATTTGTTTACTGTGCAGTGAAAAAAAATTGAACTTCAATTACAGTGCTTCCCTTCTTTTCCTTCGTCTTTTTTCCTTTTTTGTTGGCAAAATACAGAGCTTCCCTTATGATGGCATATTTTACAATCCTTGAAACTGAAAAACTGAACGTTGGAGTTAGTCACTGACCTGTTTAGTACTTTGAGCCAAAGGCTAACAATCCCAGTGAAAACTTTAAAAATTCCTGCTTTCATTTTTATTTCAAACTCACTTAGATGAGTTGGATCGAAATGGACACTTCAAAGAGAACCTCCACATTCAAGTAAAAAGGTTTATACTATAACATTGATCAAGTAGAAATCTTTCAGACCATGAGAAGAGCTACGATAGAGATGTATTTATGCAGAAATCAGATGAAAAGAACACAAGTACCACACCAGACTTGTACAAGTCAAAAGGTTAAATATAAAAGTCTAGATTTATATAGCGATGATCATAAGCTTTGTGCCTCCTACAGGCATAATATAACGCAGATCTTGATAATCAGGCAGAAGCAGTAGCTACGTGCTTTGCTACAGTCTGCTGCAGTTCCTCTTTCCTTGCTCCCACCACTTTGTCCACAATCTTCCCTTCTTTCAGAAACATGAAGGTCGGCATTGCCTCTACAGCCCAATCTTGGGCAACCGACTACAAAAAAGGTCAACTGAAAGTGAGCTTTATTTTCTTAGTGTGTGATTACTGACTCTAAAACATATTTAATCTTAGAAAGAGCCAATCTTTGTTGTTCGATTACCTTCAACTCATCCACATCAATCTTTACGAAGATGACATTTGGAAGCTTCTTGGCCAGCTCTGACAAGAATGGCGCAATGAAGCGGCATGGTCCACACCATGAAGCAGTGAAATCAACAACCATCTGCATCAATGGTAGAGCTCAGTACATGAGCAAAGCAAGAATTGGAAGAAAATAACAGAAATTCACCATGTGAAAATAAGCATGGTCAAATCTTGTCCCTCTCATCGATTCCTGTTTGCATAAAACATACAATATCTTATCCCATTATCACTCTTGACTAATTTTATCTCAAGACACACCACGGCCTATTGCATCTCTGCTTACTTTCATTATGAGAATTAGGGTTTGATCTATAAGACTACATTATTTGCAAACAAACACACGTGAGTACATGAGAAGACTACCAAAATTGTAATATTTTCAAATGCTTAACCTGAAGAAATTAAAATGTACTTGTTATCATAGAATCATCATCTTTTTAACCCACCCAAGGACTTTCATATGACATTTTAATACGAGTTTCGTATTTACAGATCATTGAAGTACCATCACTATAAACATTCATGAAAGGGACAGTTGATGTGCTAGGATGAAACAAAAAAGAGGGTTTTTAGCGACACTAACAAGAGTAAACAGCCCTAAAAATCTCCATGCCATTTGTAGAATAAACCATATAACAACTCGTAAGCCAGAGTCAAAACCTTTGTCATCTGTGAGCATAAGTAAATCCATTTTAAACTAGCAGACATAGAGGTACAACAAAGCTTCTGAAATATGGTTACTTACAACTATCATCCTAATGCTGGCATATTCCTCTAACAAGAAAAATTGCACAGATATGTCGTTTGACCGTTTGTCTGCTCCAAATAACAAAACTTGTACGGTAAAAGGTCTGCCTTGCATTGTTAATCTATTTATTCACCTCTACTTTTGGCCATAAAACGACGGTAAAGAAAGACATGTTGCTGCAGATAAATTCTAAATATACTCTGGTCAACAGGTCCACTTTCCTCGACCTAATTAACAAGGAAAGCAATCGCTCTCTAACTGTAACGGGTCATGATCAGAATGCAAACCAGAATCCCACATCTAACAGAGACACCCCCTTTGCCTATAGTAAAATTCCAATCGTTTTTTTTAATTTTTTTTTTTTTATGTTATAATTTCAATCACAGCTTAAATAATCAGCCTAACAATACATATATACATAGCATCAAGAATATTGAATCATAAATCTAGACACAAGCACGCAAATCGGATCAAACAATCAGAAACCAAACGGAACCCATTACGCAGATTCATCACATCTCAGAACCCAATTACCCAAAACCATAAAAAAACAGCAACCAGATCAATCCGACATGGAGATCAAAACAAAAGGTACCAACTTTTGAATACAGAGTGATAAAAAAAAAAAACAAGAATTATACCAGTTTCTTGGTGTCGTTTCCCTTCTGAAGCTGCTCGTTCCATGCATCCACAGTGTGGACACTGACGACTTGTCCCTCCTCTGCTGCCATATCTCGCTTTTTGTTGCAGAAACAAACACAAAATTCCAAGCGATACAAAAACGCAGAGCCTTTTCTATGGGTTTCCAGAGACCCTTTGTTTCCGTTTCACCCTGTATTATATAAGAGAGAGCCGCAGTTCTTTGTCTCGGTGAGAATGCCCTTGAAATTATCGTTAATTACAAATTTGCCAGGGGCGATAAGTACTATGCACGAAAGAGGAGATTCCCATGCAACGTACGAGAAGCTAGACAGGTTGCAGCTGTAAATTGGTGCTTTTGTTGTTGTGGACTTGGTGCGGTTAAGTCCACGGTAAGATTTATGGGTCTTAGTGTTTTTAGTTTTTAACCGTTAGATTTGTAGAGCAGACAGGTGACTTAGAAGTCCGAATATCATGTCATTTTTATTGTTCATGTAAATTGCACCGTTCTTTGAGACTAATAAATCCATGACATCTGTCAATATCATTATACTCAAATCTCATTAAGATAAAATCAAGGATTTTTGTCCATTTACCTTATTTCTAGAGATTTTTTTCTCACTTACCCCATTAAGTTTTTTTAATTCTCTCTTAATCAAAACACACTAAGAAAGTATTCCCTAATATCCCATTAAGGTTTTTTTTTTTTTTTTAATACCATTTTATTCTCACCCCTTTGTTGCTTAGAGAGGAGAGAAAAACCATAGGAGACTTCGCCGGAGCCCGTCACCGGTAACTAGTCTCGGGATTCCAGCCAACTTTCGTCGGATTCTGGTCACTAGCTGCCGCCCATCGGATTTTTCTAAAATTGCCCCCCAATAGTCTACTTCCCCTTAATTGACGTCTATTGCCCCCCAAAAGACCTCTATTACCTCCAATAGAGGGGCAATAAAGGTTTATTACCTCCCAATAGAACTTTCAGTAGCCAAAATGGAAACTAATCTCCCTAGGTTTAAACAAATAAAACTTTAATTAAAAAAAAGAAAAGATTACATCAATTCAAAACGTCTACTGTCCCCTAATAGACGTTTAACACACTTTTATTGGCCCAATAGAACCGTTTTTTTTTTTTTTTCCTTCTTCCATTCTGGGCCTTCTGCCCCCATTTTACCAAAAAAAAAAGAAAGCTAGAAATTGATTTGGGCACCTAATCACCAATCTCCTCTGCCACAGCCTGGGTTGAGCACCGGCGGCGTCCAGGAGGTCATCGGCGACTCCAAGGAGACGGCGAGGTGTCCAGGAGGCCATCGAAGACGTCGTATGGTCGTCGTTGTCAACGAGACGGCGGTTGGACGGGGCTGAGCTTGGGCGAGCTGTAGCGGAATCTGGGCAAGAGTCGACCCACGCCGGCGAGGCGTACAGGAGGCCATCGATGACGTCGTCTGGTCATCATTGTCAGCGCGACAGCGGTTGGACGCTGTCGAGCTCACCAGCGAGTTGCAGCGGAATCTGGGCAAGAGGTCGAACCGCGCCAGAGTTGGAGATCGGGGAGAGAATTGACGCCGGCAGGAGGTGGAGAGAGAGAGAGAGAGAGAGAGAGAGAGAGAGAGAGAGAGAGAGAGAGAGAGAGAGAGAGAGAGAGAGAGAGAGAGAGAGAGAGAGAGAGAGAGAGAGAGAGAGTTTCAGATCGGAGGAGAGAGGGGGGAGAGGGAGAGATCGTAGGCATATGTGTAGTTTATTAAATTGACTGAGGGTAAAATTGTATTTCTACGTTAAATTGGGTAACAGGGGATAAAAATCTGTTACTGTGGTAAGTGAGATAAATTTGTCCAATTTTGGTGCTTTGGGTCAAGGATCCATAAATCAAATCAATGGAGTAGCAAAAAATGGAACTAAAGCCTTGTTTAGTTCGCGAAATTAAGGGCTTGGGAAATGAACAAATTTTCTTTAAGAACGGAAAATATGATTTCTCCCCTCTCATTCTCTATATTAATTGTGCAATAATTACATAGTATAAGTACATTTATATCTTTATTGAAAATTATTATTGAAAATTTTATTTAAAAAATTTATGAGATTTGTGTAGATATATATTTTAATATATGAGGATATAAATGAAATATTAGTAATATTTTGTATCATTTCCTTACACAAACCAAACACTAGAATGGAAACAAACATATATTTTCTCCTTAAAAAGAAAGTTACTAGAAAGTTTGTTTTCCTTTCCCATAGGATTTTCTAAAGAATTGATTTCCTTTCTGCGAGCCAAATGAGGCCTAAGATGGCTCCACCAATTGAGCTAAATCCAACCAAAACGCAAAAAGTTAATACATGCATTGTAAATACTCTATCAATTGAACTACATCCCCAATTTGAAATTTTGACATACTCGATCTTATTTTTATTTAAATATTATTTTTATTATTACTATTAAAAAAAATTAACGGAGTGAAAATTCCAATAAATTAAAAATAATAATAATAATGGAGACGCAAGGAGTCGGACCAAGATCTTTCACATGCATTGTAATTGCTCTACCAATTGAGCTACATCCCCAATTTGGTATTTCAATATGCTCGATCTCATATGTATTAAAATATTATTATTATTATCATAATCTAAGGACTTGAACCAAGATCACATAATTGCTCTACCAATTGTGCTACAATTTTAATATACTCTTATTCGTTTTGATGCCCATGATTATTGTTTTTTTTTAAAAAAAAAAATTATTGAAAGGAAAGAAAAAAGATTACAAGTTTGCAGTAAGCACTAAAACTAACTGCATATAAGAATCACAATGAGAAGACATCAGTGAAAACGAAAATAAGGAAGACCTAACATATCCCTATTACAAAAAGATGAGGCAAATGGAGAAGTTGAGTCCCACCAGATAAACTCAGTAGAAGATGAGCCATAATTAGCAAGTGTATTTGCTACATGATTTCCTTCCCGAAATATATGAGACGACCGAAATTGCATTTGAGAGACTCGATGCAGGCAGTTTTCCCACTCCACCTTTAGTTGCCAAGGTACCAAATATGGGGAACAAAGAAAATTAATAACAAGAGTTGAGTAGACCTCCAACCAAATATGCTTCCAATCTCTTAACCAAACCAATTCAATTGCTTTGATGACTGCGATAACCTCTGCAACCACTGAACTTGGAATATCAAGCTTAGAACAAAAGGCACCTATAACAGTGCCTTTATAATCCCTATAGACACCACCATAGCTAGCAAGATTAGAGGCACTCTTCCAAGCACCATCAATATTTATTTTTATCCAACCATATGAAGGAGTATGCCAATTAACCTCACTTATACGCGGAGCACGATGTGGCTTGCATGAGACCCCAAATCTCTTGATAATACAAAGCTCTTGGCATGTATTAAACATAGTACGGTTGCCAATTGACCTGAAGCATTAATACTACCACTAATTAAGCGCAAACTTGAGGAGCTGCAGAAAGATAACCATCATACTTGGCCTTGTTTCTAGATTGCCAGATAAACCAAAGATTGGAACAAAAGCCTGCAATCCATAACTCCCGCAACTGTTGACTTCGCTCAGCCACAATGCCCAAATTTATCAAGTCCATAACAGAGCTGATGCATAAAAGGGGCAGCGAAGAAAAATATGCTAAATACATTCACCATTAGCTTGACAAAGAACACAATAGGATGCCAATGAAATTCTGCGCTTTTGAAGATAATCCTCCGAAAGAATTCTACCACGCAAAATTTTCCAAGCCAAAAGTGACATACGAGGTAGAACATGCTTCGATCATATTACTTTAGATAAGGGGCCCATGATCATTGTTTAGCAACATAAGTTTGTCATTTGTAAAAGTTAAAGTGATTATTGTGTAAATTTAGTGGTATAAAATTTGATTTCTTCATCGTTGATACATCAACTATAATGTTAGATGTTTGGTAAGGACCGATAAACTGATGAATGTGCTATCCCAGAACTCAAGCCTTTTGGAGACTTGCTAGTAGCTAATGGAATACTGAATCGTATAATAGTAACGATTTATCGATCAGCGCCATCATATTGCATGTTTACTTGCTTCAGAGATAAATCTGAAGGAGAGGGGACAAATCATATAGTGAGATTTCACTATTGAGTAGGCAATGTTTTTCTTCTTTCATGTGAACAAAAATGTCATTAGTCTAACCATAAAGAAGAAGAAAACAATTACTCTAAGAAATAATATTCACCATTAAAGGTACACATAGCAAGTCTACATCTGTCAGATATGTGAATACAAAACTAGAAACTACAAAATGGGAGAACCTTCAGCTCTAAGATCAAATACCTTCTTAAGAGGAAACACAACTCGGAAGTTCAGTACTTGGCTTTTACAAATATCCAGAACTGGCTGGTAATAGCCAATACTATATCTAAATCACAGGGTTTCTCAAACCGAAGATTTTGTCTGTCGATACCACATAATGTTATCTACAATTGGATCAAGTTCTTGAAACAGTAAGTACCAAGAAGGAACCAACCAACAAGGAAGGCGATGAAGAATCCTAAGTAAGTTAGGAAGGCTGCACCTCCTATTGCAAGTCCAACACTGAATGTTATTAAAAATGGCAAAAAAGATCGCCCCATGGATCCTACGCTTACCCATTCACCCTTAAGGAAGATGAGAGCTGCGAGGTTCACCACATTCCACCCACCAGAACGAAAGCTTAACCTGTTAAGGCTGTTGGCTACAAAAGAGTGGCAATTGCAGGTAAAAAGGTTATAAGACCGGTGTTGGAATTCCTGTGTGCCCTTCTGAAGTGCATCATCCCATGTCAAAATGTCTCTTCCAGGATCATCATGCAACACTGCTTCATGCTCAGATGGACAGGGTATAGCACAACACTGCTTGTCAAAGTTTTAATGAGTAAAATGAAGAGAGCAATGAGCAGGTGAAAAATAGAATAAAAATAATAATATTGGACTTAGAAAGCAGCTCTTATACACAAAATAGTTGCAACAATGAACAAATGATCCGAGCTCATATGAGTCACACTTTTTGCACCAAATCAAGTTATCCAAACGGATTTCCTGCTCAAGGAGCAGGCTTTAAGTAACTTTATGCTTCTTCTATTTGATGCAACGAGAACAGTACCCATTGATCAGTGCTCTCCCAACTAAGAAACATGCAATGTTGGTAGCTGGTGGACGGCCAGTAACAGAAAGAGTTTTATGACAGTTTTTACAGATGACCCAAAACCATGGTTCAGATATGAAAAGCAGGATATCTATACCTTTTCTTTGCTTATTTGGATGTAGCGAGTTGGTGCTCCAAAAGCAAAGTCATCCACGGACACAAAATTGGGTCCTGCAAAGTCCAAAATCACACCATCTTCTCTGCAGATGCCAATGTGGCCAACAAAAGGAATCAACCATGAAATAACAGGAAGCGGTGTCCACACAATGCAGCATGGAAACCGGGCTCTTTTAGGGTCAATTTGCAAAGTCGGTAAAGCACTTCCATCAATCATCATGTGGTGCTCAGAGTCTCCATTTGCTTCCATTGCCAGAGTTGGAAACTGCTGAATTGCCTCAAAAACATTAGATACTCGTGATACACAAACTACTTTATATAAATCTTGGTACTTCCGAAATAAAAGGCATCAAGTTTGATCACACTGAACGTACAAATTGCATTCTCCAAAAGATAAAAAGAAATGCTTCCTGACCGTGCTATGATCAAGCATTAAACCAGCCACGCATGCCAAATAAAATTTCTTAAAGTCTCTAAATCAGACAACTAGAACACTTGTCTCATCGAAACAGACCATTCTGGTTCTTACTCCATGACCTTCCGAAATGAAATAGTGAATCATATCCATCCCCAAATAGGAACAAGCAGCATATTTCAGCAGATAATCAATCAAAATTGCCCAATGGGATCAGGAAACAAATTTGGAAGACAAAAATCACCTGCTATGATTACTGAACTATCAAATAAACCTCTTCAACATATCAAAACACAAGAAACTGAAAAAAAAAAAAAAAATCTCGGCATTTGGGAAACAAAGCATAAATTTGGAATTTGGAAGTCAAAAGCTAAATAGGGTTAAAGGGTTCATCTTTACTATGCTAAAGATCATCATTTTCCAATCCTAAATGAAACTATTTATGAAGCTTCATCCTCCTACAACCTAGAATGGTTTGCTTAAAATTGTAGCGCACGAAGAACCAAGCTAAATCAGAAAGAGGAAACTACAACACAAATCATAGAGACAGAGGAAATGAAGAGAAAAGTGGTACCTTTTAGATGCGCAATGGAGTTTTTGATGGGGAAATGAAGCCGGGTAACTTGGGTCAACAGAAGTTGGGATCTTTTGTGTTTCTGGAACCGGGAACTAGATATCCTCTTCCTGGTTAGCTTTTCTTGTTTTTTGGGCTTAAAAAGCCAAGCCACTTATTTTCTCTTTTATTTTTTTTTCATATATATTTTTTTTCTTTTTTTTTGGAAAGGAATATATTTTTTTTCAGAATTATACAATAAGAAATTATTATTTCTTAATGAATATTTATTGTTTCGTGATGTTGCATAAACACGATTTGGTTATGGGAGTGTAATTTTTGTGGTTCATCTAATAGATACTAGTTTTCTGCTCACATGCTCTGCATATGCAAGTATTTTTTTATTTCTAAAAAATAAAAAAAAAAGGTTATTGTAAGAAGAGATAATGGGAGAGAAAAGTGGGTTGTGGGTTATATTTTTATTTATTTTTTTAATAAAAATATATTTTGTAAATGTCATAATTGTCCTTATAATTTAATTAATTATCAAAGTTTATTAAATTTCTAGGCTCATTTATGTCAAAATTTTAGATTTTGGCTAACAAACCCTCTTCTCTTAATAATAGTATAGATATTTTGTAAATGTCATAACTGTCCTTATAATTTAATTAATTATCAAAGTTTATTAAATTTCTAGGGTTATTTATGTCAAAATTTTAGATTTTGGCTAACAAACCCTCTTCTCTTAATAATAATATAGATTAGGGATGGGCTTCATATAGTAGAAGAGTAAATTTCTCAAAAAGAGGAGGGTGAGACTTGAGAAGAATCGGACATCTTGTTTACTAATAAGAAAGGTAAAAAATTACATTTGTGGCAAGCTGCTTGCGCTTCTTTTGATATGGGCATGACTCATGAGAAATTGGTATGCATTTAGTATCACGAACACAGATTATTAAGTCGGTTATTAGTTTATTGATATTTATCATCCATAGTAATGTAATGAAATCGAGTTTATCGAAGATGTTGATTAGAATCGTAGTAGTATGCCAAGTTAGATGATGTATATATGCTACAAATACTTGATCCATGGGCTTTGAAAGAGAATTCCCAGAGCTTTTATATCACTTATCAGCTTATTTGTCTAGAAATGAACATTTGCAACAATGCAAACATTTATTGAACAACAGGAAAAACATTTAATTATACTACAGAGGGAATAAATGCATGACATGAACTAGTAAGCAGAGGTAGGGAGCAATGCTTGAACAAGAGAGGGTTCTTCTCCCCCAGAACAATAGTTTATCAGACTGTTAATGTTCCCTGGCATTGAGGAAGTTTCCACCTTGATTTTGCTCTCCTGCCTTTTTCCCCAGACCACCAGGTACAGCCCTGCTATGGTCAACATTGCTCCAATAATGCTGGTATCAATTAACCAAACAGATATTACAATCAGCTCAGCTGCAGAGAGCTAATATTGGCTTAATTAGGAAGATGAAGTTGATAAACTCACCTTCCCAAGTAGAATTCTTCACCAAAAACGAGCGAGTCCATTACAGCTACAACTGCCGTCTGTAAAGGCAGATACAGTGAAACATACACTGGTCCTCCCTTGTCAATCACCCATATCTGTATTACATTCGCCATTGCTGAAGCCCCCACTCCCTGCATTTTCAACAACAGAGAGATAAGTCACTTAGTCACATTCTTATGTTACATATATCACTATAAAATGCTGCAAGGGATCACATTTTCAGATTATGTGTGCCAACTGCGCGCGTTCTGTAATCACCATTGTGGTTATCTCTAGCATTATTTGTTCTATGTTATTAGCTAGTTTGAGCTAGGAAACTGACCATGTAGAGAATGGCAAAGACTTCACTGCCGTAATGGAACTGCCAGGCTTGGGAATCTCTCTCTACACACACCTGACTGAGAGGCGAGCTGGGTATTTCTTCAGAACAGGTGCTTGTAGCACAATCCAGGTAGACCAACATAGGCAATGACTTATTACACAGATGTAACCAAAGGTCCAATTCTCCTCCTTGACATCTCCAAATAATGAGTTGAGCATATGGGATTGGCTTAAAGGTGAAGTACTTGGAGGAACATAAATAGTTGGCCCCTTGTAAAAGGTTATGACTGAGGCTCCAGCAACAGAAGCAAGAGTTCCAAGCACTTTGGCTTTACCATATTTTCTATTCAAGTGCATTTGTTCAATTCTGAAACACAACCATGGCCATGACAGTACATTAGTCACTTAATTAGTAAGTAGCAGATAATACTACTAAAACTAGCCACTCAAGTTAGGAGCAAGCTTCTTTAGCTGTACTCTCAGAATCCAGCCGAAGAAGCTTATTAGCACTTGAGTTCAGCAGAACTGGAAGAAATAGTTGAAAGTAGTTTCTGAATTTTGTTTCTAATTAACAAAAAGAGTTTTCAGCAAATAATAGTTCTACGAAAGCAGTGCCAAAAGGGCATTAGACATTAATCACATTATACAGAGATGACTAATTTGTTTGCCTGAATAAGGCAGCCATGAGAAATGTTATTGCAGGGACTGCATTCTCTATTGTCGAAACAAATGTGGGGGAGGTGTTCTTTAAACCAAAGAGATACAAGCCTTGATTGCATGTCACCCTGCAAAACAAATGAGTTAGCTACACTGTGATCTGGTCAATAATAAGTTAGTAATCACTATTAATCTGAGGATTAATCAAGTGTATACCCAAGAAGTCCTAGGAGAAAAAACTTCATGACATGGGAAATATTCAGTGGTGGTCTATCTTTCCTGCACAGAAAAGATATATTAGTAAGTCTTTTCGAGGCATAGATCAGATGGATAATGATAACTAAGAAATGTAGTAGTTTTTTGTAATTCTGTGCATACTTCTCCAAAAAGTATGCAAATGGAATCAGCAGAAGCAGCGCCGTGACATTCCTGTAAACTGAGAAAACAAGCATGCTTACACTCATATTAAGCATAGTTCTGCAAATGATATGTACCCCTGCATAGATGAACTGAAGGACAGTTGAAGCCATATGAATCCTTGCATTTTCAGGCACCATACACAATCTTCTCTTATTAGCTACACTTGATGATAAATCAGCCATTGCAGCAGATATCCAAAACTATGATAAATTACTATTTGAGAGGAGCCATATAAAGGTATTTATAGTTAAAGCTTCTACCATGTTCTGAAAATTACACTATTAGACCTCATTTTTCACCGAATCCAACCGGATGGCATACACTAGACATTTTTAGAGTTCTTGTGATTTATACAATATAGGCACTCATTATGCATAATTCCAATTCCATGGGACCAAATTAATATTCACACCTCATTCCATGGGATTGAGCTCTTGACAACATAGCTTATAATAGGATTGTTCAAGAGAGTACTTGTTCTTTCCATGTGCCAATATTTTGCCTGACATGAAATATTGCCAATTCGAGTGTGTCAGCAACGATTTTTCACTTCAAAGTTTGATTTGCTGTCCTACTTGAGTGAAAAAAGAAGAAGAAAGAAGCAAATTACCGGTAAGGTCTATTAGTATGCCAAATTGTGATGAATATATGCTGCAAATACTTGATCCATTAACTTTGGATACCAAAGCTTTACATCTGGATCAGCTTAATGTCAACAAACTGAACATTTGCAAAAATGCATCTTGTTTATGTTATTTGAACAATAGAGAAGACAATAAATTTGCTGAACTACTTTGAAGAGATAGGGAGCAATGGTTGGACGAGAGAGGATTCTTTATCTTCTTCAGAATAATATTTAATCTGATTATCAATGTTCAATGGCACTGGTGAAGTTTTCGACTTCATTTCTTTGCCAAATTTGCTCTCTTTGCTTTTTCCCCACACTACAAGGTATAGTCCTGCTACGATCAGCACTGCTCCAACAATGCTGGCCATTTACCAAACAAAAACTAATCAGCTAAAAAATGTAGCAGTTAAGAATATAGTTAAAAATTAGTGGTTATTGAGGCAGATGAAACTGAAAAACTTACCCTCCAAAGTAGAATTGTGCACCCATAATGACCGAGTCCATTATATCTACGAGTAACGTCTGTAGAGGCATATACACTGAAACAAACACCGGTCCTCCCTTGTCAATCGCCCATAGCTGTATTGCATAAGACATTGCTGAAGCCACCACTCCCTGCATTTTTCAACCACACCAAAATTAAGATATTTAATTAACATCTACTACAAAGTGCTAAAGGGATCACATTTTGGGATCATCGAGTCGTTTCAAAATTGGTCTCTCTAGCATTACTGGTATGTGTGCATGCATTTGAGCTAGGAAACTAACCACGTAGAGAATGCCCAAGATTGCACTGCCGGAATGGATCTGCCACTCTTGAGAGTCTCTCTCTACATACGCTGCAATTGCTGAAAGTTGCAGAATGCCAAAGAAGAGAGTAAATGAGGTGACTGAGAGGCGAGCTGGGTACTTCTTCAAAACAGGTCCTTGTAGGACAATCCAGCTAAACCAACATACGCAATGACCTATAGCACAAATGCAACCAAAGGTCCAGTTCTTCTCCCTGGCATCTCCAAATAACGAGAGGAGCAAATGGGATTGGCCTGAAGGTGAAGTCCTTGGAGGAACATAAATAGTTGGCCCCTTGTAAAAGGTTATGACTGAGGCTCCTGCAACAGAAGCCAGAACTCCAAGCACTTTGGCTTTGCCATCTTTTCTATTCAAGTGAACTTGTTCAATTCTGCAATATATCCAAGTATAATAAGTAATGACAATAATCCATGAATAGAAAACAACAGTAGTAGCTAGTACCAAAACTAGCTACTCATGTTAGGGGCTATGGCCTCTTTGGCAGTACATCTAAAAGCGCCAAAGAAACTTAATTAGTGCTTAATCTTGGCAGCTAGCGTTGCAAGAAATTAATAGTTCAAGTTTTTATGTATTTTTAACAAAGAGGGTTTTCAGCAAAAGTGCTACGATGATTTGTTTGCCTTAATACGGCAGCCATGAGAAATGTTCCTGCAGGGACTGCATTCTCTACTGCAGAAACAAATGTGGCTGATGTGTTCTCCAAACCCAAGAGGTAGAATCCTTGATTGCAGGTGACCCTGCCAAACAAAGTAAAAATAGTTAATTACCTAGCTAGACAATGATCTGCTAATTACTATTATAAACTTAGGACATAGGGACATACCCAATAAGTCCCAGGAGAAAAAACTGCATAACAAGGGATTTATTCAGTGGTGGTCTATCTTTTCTGAATAGACAAAGACATGTCAGTAAGTATTCATTTTCAAGGCAGATTCAGATGAATTAATAACGATTAATACGAATGTAGTAGTTTCATGTAAGTGATGTAACTAAGCGCATATATACCTCTCCAAAAAGTATGCAAAGGGAAAAAGCAGAAGCAGCGCGGTGATGCTCCTGTAAACTGGGAAAATGATGTAGAACAGATGGCGGTCCAATTTCAAGAACAATTGGATCGTGCTAAAGGTGGAAACCGAAAAGTGACTAGTAGACGTGAATTGGGCCTCCGGAGTCCGATTGGGACGCACTTTAGCTTTTCGGAAAGGGAATCGCGCCAGAAACCAAACTCGTCGCTTTGCCACGACGTGTGACCTTTTTCGGGCTTTCGGGGTCGTTTAGGGCCTCAAAACTGCATTTTTCTATTTTACCCGTTTTTGGTTTTCTTAGTTAATTTTGGATTGTTTTCGTTTTTATCCATGGGCCTTAGGGTTTCGTTGTTAGTCGCCCTAGGGTACTTTTCTCTTATTTATGCAGCCGCAAGCGGCTGCAGAACGTATCTTTCATCTTTTATCAATTAAATTGAGATTATTCTCTTTTATCTCTGGTGGACTCCAGAATCTTTTGCTTAGGTTTATTGCTGGTAAACCTAGTTATCAATCCGACTGCGTCAGGTGGTATCAAAGCAGGTCTTCCCTGTCTCTTTTATTTACCTTCGTAGCAATGGGTGAAGTCACGAAATCAGATATTGAAGCCCTTACAGCAGCGTTTACCGCTGCCATCAATTCCATGAATAATCAGATCGGAGAAATTCGTGGATTGTTGGGTGAGAGGAACAACAACAACCACAACAACAATAATCAGCGTAGAGATGGGGAAGGAGGCCAGCGAGTTAGGGCTCCACGTGGTGAAGTTGTTGATAATACATCAGAATCTGAACCTGAAGAAGAAATTTTACAACATGAACAACATGGACAAGCTGACCAGGATTACAAAGTCAAGGCCGAAATTCCTTTCTTTTCGGGCAATTTGGGTGTAGAAGATTATTTAGATTGGCAGCTTCAGGTGGACAGGTTCTTTGAGATTATGGAAGTGCCTGAACACAAGCAAGTTAAGCATGTAGCCTGGAGATTGAAGAGTACTGCAGCAGTATGGTGGGATAAGTTGCAGAACACTCGAAGGAAGCAGAGGAAGCAGGGTGTTAGAACATGGCGAAGAATGAAGCAGTTGATGATGGAAAGGTTCTTGCCAGATGATTATGAGCAGATTCTATATAGGCTGTATATTGAATGTGTCCAGGGAACTAGGACGGTGGCTGATTATACGGCTGAGTTCTTACGCTATTCAGAGCGTAACGAGTTAGGAGAAACTGAAGGCCAGAAGGTGGCTCGCTATATCAGTGGGTTGAAGCCTTCCATTCAGGAGAGAATTGGGTTACAAACTGTTCATACTATGGCCGAAGTTACAAACCTAGCATTGAAAGCAGAGTTGTTGGAGAAACCTTCACGAGCTTCTTCTTTCCAAAGGTATAACTACCAAAGGAGTGCAGATTTGGTTAATGCCTCAACTGCCAAGGGTACAACTACGCTGCAGAGAGCAGAAAACGCCTTTAAAGCTTCTAATCCCCCTTTTAAAGGCGCGGGCAGTTCTAACAATTATAGTGGTGCTCAAAATAGAGCCCCGAATCAGAGGTTTAATAATCCTTATGCTAGACCTACAGGAGATGTCTGTTATAGATGCAACAAGCCTGGGCATAGATCTAATGTGTGTCCTGAGAGGAGACAAACTGCCCTTATAGATGATTATGATGAGGATGAAGAAGAAGTTGGAAGAGATGGCGATTATGATGGGGCTGAGTTTGCGGAGGAGGAATCTCCTGAGAAGATTAATATTGTGTTGCAGCGGGTTCTACTATGTCCTAAAGATGAAGGGCAGCGGCGCAATATTTTCAGGTCACTTTGTTCCATTAATAACAAAGTGTGCAATTTAATTGTGGATAATGGAAGCTGCGAAAATTTTGTGGCCAAGAAACTGGTGGATTATTTGCAGTTACCTACGCAACCTCATGAGACACCTTATTCCCTCGGGTGGGTCAAGAAAGGTCCACAAGTTCGAGTTGTTGAATCCTGCAAAGTACCGGTAACCATTGGTAAGCATTATAAAGATGAAGTTTTATGCGACATTATTGATATGGATGCTTGTCATATTTTGTTTGGACGACCTTGGCAATTTGATGTGGATGTGACTTATAAAGGCAGGGACAATGTGATGTTGTTTATGTGGAATAACCATAAAATTGCTATGGCTCCTGTGTGTCAATTTGAGAAGTCTGGTGTGAAGAAAGTGGAGAGTTTCCTGACCTTGTCTAGCAGTGAACTTGAGATGGAGAGGGCCTTTAAAGAATCTGAGGTTTTCTGTCCAGTGGTGATAAAAGGATTGTTGTCTGCAGAAAAGGAAGAAGTGGTGATTCCCAAGGAAGTGCAGAACATATTGGGGGCATTTAAAGAGCTGATCTCGGATGAGTTACCCAATGAGCTGCCACCTATGAGAGACATTCAACATCAGATTGATTTGGTGCCTGGAGCTAGCTTGCCCAATCTGCCACATTACCGAATGAGTCCCAAGGAGAATGAGATTTTGAGAGAGCAGATTGAAGATTTGTTGAAAAAGGGGTTCATTCGAGAAAGTATGAGTCCTTGTGCAGTTCCAGTCCTCCTTGTTCCTAAGAAGGGCAATCAATGGCGGATGTGTGTTGATAGCAGGGCCATTAATAAGATAACTGTGAAGTACAGGTTCCCTATTCCTCGTTTAGAAGACATGCTTGATGAGCTAGAGGGTTCCAAAGTGTTTACCAAGATAGACCTTCGAAGTGGATATCACCAGATTCGAATCAAGCCAGGAGATGAATGGAAGACAGCTTTTAAGAGCAAGGATGGCTTGTACGAGTGGATGGTTATGCCATTCGGATTGTCTAATGCACCCAGCACTTTTATGAGGCTTATGAACCAGGTTCTTCGCCCTTTTATAGGTTCCTTTGTAGTAGTGTATTTTGATGATATACTGATATATAGCAGGACCAAAGAAGAACATTTGGTACACCTGAAGCAGGTGTTGGTAGCTTTACAGGAGAATAAACTGTACATCAACCTAAAAAAATGTACATTCTGCACCAGCAAGTTATTATTTCTGGGATTTGTGGTTGGAGAAGAAGGCATTCAGGTTGATGAAGAGAAGGTACGGGCTATAAGAGAATGGCCAGCTCCAAAGACAGCTTCTGAGGTGCGGAGCTTTCATGGTTTAGCTACCTTCTACAGGAGGTTTGTGAAGAATTTCAGTACCATTACTGCCCCTATTACTGAATGTTTGAAGAAAGGCAAATTCCAGTGGGGAGAGGAACAAGAGAAGAGTTTTGCCTTGATCAAAGAAAAGCTTTGTACTGCACCCGTTCTCGCTCTTCCTAATTTTGATAAGGTTTTTGAGGTTGAATGTGATGCTAGTGGCGTGGGAGTAGGTGCTGTGTTGTCACAAGAGAAGAAACCAGTAGCATTCTTTAGTGAAAAGCTGAGTGACGCTTGCCAGAAGTGGAGTACTTATGATCAAGAATTTTATGCAGTGTTCCGAGCATTGAGACAATGGGAGCACTACCTGATTCAGAGAGAATTTGTACTGTTCACGGATCATCAAGCCTTGAAGTACCTTAATAGTCAGAAAACTGTGAATAAGATGCATGCCAGGTGGGTGAGTTTTCTGCAGAAATTTCCTTTTGTGATTCAACATAAATCTGGTACTCTTAATAGGGTGGCAGATGCTTTGAGTAGGAGGGCTTCCTTGCTGGTCACCTTAGCTCAGGAGATTGTGGGGTTTGAGCTTTTGAAGGAGTTGTATGGAGAAGATACTGATTTTAAGGAGATCTGGACCAAATGCAGTAGCAATAATGCAGTTGCAGATTTTTATGTGAATGAAGGGTACTTATTCAAAGGCAATCGGTTATGTATCCCTAGTTCTTCATTGCGAGAAAAGCTGATTCGAGATCTGCATGGAGGGGGTTTGAGTGGGCACTTGGGCCGAGACAAAACTATTGCTAGCCTTGAGGAGAGGTATTTCTGGCCACAGTTGAAGAAGGACGCAGGAACTATCGTAAGGAAGTGCTACACCTGCCAGGTTTCTAAGGGTCAGTCTCAAAACACAGGTCTTTATCTACCTTTACCTGTTCCTGATGATATTTGGCAGGACCTTGCTATGGATTTTGTGTTGGGACTACCCCGTACCCAAAGGGGAGTGGATTCAGTGTTTGTGGTAGTTGACAGGTTCTCTAAGATGGTGCATTTCATCGCATGTAAGAAGACTGCTGATGCCTCTAATATAGCTAAACTGTTCTTCAGAGAAGTGGTTCGTTTGCATGGAGTACCCAAGTCCATTACCTCTGACCGAGACACCAAGTTCCTTAGCCATTTCTGGATTACCTTGTGGAGAATGTTTGGAACAACTTTGAACCGTAGCAGTACAGCTCATCCTCAAACTGATGGACAGACAGAGGTTACTAATAGAACCTTGGGTAACATGGTTCGGAGCGTTTGTGGAGATAGGCCCAAACAATGGGATTATGCTTTACCACAGGTGGAGTTTGCTTATAACAGTGCTGTACATAGTGCAACAGGGAAGTCCCCATTCTCCTTAGTTTATACGGCTGTTCCTCAACATGTGGTGGATTTGGTAAAGCTTCCTAAAGTTCCTGGTGTTAGTGTTGCTGCTGAAAGCCTGGCCAAGGATGTGCAGTTTGTTCGAGAATCAACTAAGGCCAAATTGGAACAAACTAATGCCAAATATAAAGCTGCAGCTGACAAGCATCGGCGAGTTAAAGTGTTCCAGGAAGGTGATGACGTGATGGTGTTCCTGAGGAAGGAGAGATTCCCTGTTGGTACCTATAACAAGTTGAAGCCCAGAAAGTATGGTCCTTTTAAGGTGGTGAAGAAGATCAATGATAATGCATATGTTGTTGCACTTCCAGATTCAATGGGCATCTCTAACACTTTCAATGTTGCTGATCTGCATGAGTTTCGTGAAGATGAGCCTCTTTATCCTGAAGAGAACTCGGGGTCGAGTTCTTCGGAGGTGGAGGAGACTGATGTAGAACAGATGGCGGTCCAATTTCAAGAACAATTGGATCGTGCTAAAGGTGGAAACCGAAAAGTGACTAGTAGACGTGAATTGGGCCTCCGGAGTCCGATTGGGACGCACTTTAGCTTTTCGGAAAGGGAATCGCGCCAGAAACCAAACTCGTCGCTTTGCCACGACGTGTGACCTTTTTCGGGCTTTCGGGGTCGTTTAGGGCCTCAAAACTGCATTTTTCTATTTTACCCGTTTTTGGTTTTCTTAGTTAATTTTGGATTGTTTTCGTTTTTATCCATGGGCCTTAGGGTTTCGTTGTTAGTCGCCCTAGGGTACTTTTCTCTTATTTATGCAGCCGCAAGCGGCTGCAGAACGTATCTTTCATCTTTTATCAATTAAATTGAGATTATTCTCTTTTATCTCTGGTGGACTCCAGAATCTTTTGCTTAGGTTTATTGCTGGTAAACCTAGTTATCAATCCGACTGCGTCAGAAAATAAGCTGGTTTACACCCATGTTAAGCACACTCCTGATGACGATATGTTGCACTGCATTGCTCGACTGCAGGAAAGTTAAAGCCATGTGAATCCTCGCACGTTCAGGCACCATACACACTCTCTTGCCGTGTGAACCGGCCTCATCAGCCATTGTATCAGGTACTCAAAACAGGATTTGGAAGTATACTGTATATGTATGGGCACAGTTTTGTTTGAGAGGAACAATAATTCTATACAGGGCAATGTCATAGGGGGCTAAGATTTGTGGCCAGAAATTCTAGATGTCATATGCCATCTAAGCAAATACAAATTTTATTTTCAATTTTTCAATATATCTTGCCACATCATACTCTTGCAATACCAACTTTATCATTTATATATTTCCTTTTAGATATTAGGGGGTGAATTAATGACATTAATGAATTTAATTAGGTAACCAAAAAAATATCTAAAATGAAATATAAAAGGGTAAAGCTGGTGTCATTAATTCGTTTTATATTTCCTTTTAAAAGGGGGAAATACTAAAATGACATTGAGCCTAAACCTCTGATTATAATATGCATCAAGAGTACGTCCCCAAAATGATATCAGGAGTTTCTACAGAGTACATGTATTCAAAGCATAATTAATTACAACAAAGCATATTTACCAAAAGCACAGCTACTAGCTACTCCATTTGCTTTGACATAGCGGTGACATACCGGAAAGATAACTTAATTACAACAAAGCATAATTACCAAAAGGACAGCTTTCCTACTATGTTTCTGCCTGAAAAGAAATTCAACGACACTCAGTTTCATCCTACTACTAAGAGGATGTGACCATTTAACAATGGATCGCCGCCTCCCTAGGTTAGACAAGGCAGCCATTAATTATAATACATGTTAGTAGCAATACCGTTAATTATCATGTACAATCTAAATAAGTAAATATAAATTGACTTGAAAATACCTAGCAGGCTTGCTCTGCTATGGTTGGGAGAGCGCCGCCTTCGGCCTCTCTATACTTTCCTCTATCATCGATAGAGTACTGTTTCGGAACTATCCTCGGTGTCGGTTCTTTCGCGCATGACTCCTATCATGCCCTGTATCGGGTGGTGGTTCACATCTCAGCCTATGGCAATCTCTCATTTTTAGATCCATTCTGACCGTATCTCTATTCAATGGGAAGAAGCCATCGCTGCGATGCCTTCCCAGATCGGGTCTGCACCGAGAGTTGGGCGTCTTTGGCTAAGTTGGGCACGACTGAAGTCGCTAGTGTGAGGCTTTGGTTTGGTGGTGGTGTGGCTAAGTGAGGGGCTTGAGAGAGGCTGATGCTCAGCCTCATTTCCAGGTGCGCTGGAGTGGCGATTGTCCGAAATCTTTTGTTGCGTCTCAGATCGAGGGGGTGATCCAGCAGCAGACGGTGAGTAAATCAGTGCCTGGGGTCTAGGCGAGCTATGCGTTCCTGCTGGTGACAGTGGTGGCGACAGGGGCGTCGTGTTGGTGGGGCAGGGATGTTCTTTCTCCAGCCAAGGGCGGTGGCCAGAGAAGCGGTCGGGCGGTCTGGTTGCCTAGAGAATTTTGTGGGCTTTTTTGGTTGAGCCTTCCTTCTTGGGGATTTGCAATTAGTGTATGTGCCCAATGCGAGGATTAATCAAGAGCATTCCCAAGAAGTCTCGGGAGAAAAAACTGCATGACAAGGGAAATATGCAGTAGTGGTCTATCTTTACTGCATAGACAAAGATATATTAATAAGTTTTTTCAAGGCATAGATCATATGGATAATGATGCATAAGACATATTAGTTTCTTGTTATGATGTGCATACTTCTCCAAAAAGTATGCAAAGGGAAATAGCAGAAGCAGTGTGGTAGCATTCCTGTAATGAACTACACAACAGTTAAAGCCATGTGAATCCTGTTGCATGAGCTGTTCCAATTAGGATTAATGTTGATTGAATGATTAACTGGTAATTCTAGATTGATTGATTAGTAATCATAGGTGATTGATTGTAATCATTGAAATGATTAGTCTAGGTGTTGAATGCTTACCTTTTGTATATGTTTTGTAATCCTATTTAAACCTCAGTGTAAGGTAAATAGAAATATACTGAAATTACCCAATATCTATCATGGTATCAGAGCAATACGCTCTTGAGACCGATAACCATATCTAGATTACCATACCATAATTCCACTGCAAAATACCTTTACGAGTTATTCGCTATATTTTCCAGATCTTACCATACCCGTATCTTTCCAAGAATACCCAGAAATCATCTAACCCTCAGATTCTTCACCTGAGAAGAATAAGATTGCAATTATACCCATACACATACCCACTACCTATACCAGACGGCCTGCAACTAGTTTCCAAATACCAAATATCCACCTGCATTAATCATCCTCTGCAATTAAACTTCAAATTGCAGAATCATCAACCTGCATCTACATCAAGGTTGCAGATCACATGTGGCACCATACCAAATCCAGTTAGTCTGCAAGAGCAATAGACTAAACCTAGTAACGCCGACGGCATCGATAGCACCTACCTTGCTGCTTGCTAGATCTCCAGTACCAGAACCAGAAGGATCGGAGACGTGCTCGATCTCCAGTGCCGGATCCGACCACGCCGGACCTTCAGTCACCGCCTGCCACTAACCAGTGAACTCAGGAGTTCTTTTGCTTGCCTCAGACGACGGCCACGACCTGCAACTTAAAGCCACGCTGCATCTATTTATTTAAAAGTTTAGAGAGAGAGAGGAGTTGGTTGAGGTGAAAACCCGAAAGGGCAGCTTAATCAAAAGCTGTGAGGGAATATCTTTTGTACCAACAAGATGTCTCTCTCTAAAATGTCCTCGATGACAGATGAGGTAAATCAGTACTTCTGCCATGATCATGCATTCGCTTCAGCCTTTTAGGCTAACTCAGGTACACATGGCCATGCTCTAAAAATTTCAGACTTTAATTGGAAAAATATGTGGATAATTGACTCTGGTGCAACTGATCATATGACTCATGATCGTAGTGTCATCCAAAAACCATCTCCCGCTCACCGGTCAGTTGTTACTAATGCTAATGGTGGCTCATTCCCTATCACTGGTGCTGGATCGGTATCATTGACACCATCCATAAATATGGATACAGTTTTAGTTGTCCCCTCCTTGTCAAATAACTTGTTGTCTGTGCATCAAATTACTAAACAATTGTATTGTTGTGTAATCTTTTATCCTTGGTGTTGCGTCTTTCAGGACATCCTCACATGAGAAATTATCGGTCGTGGTATTGAGAAGGGGGGATTGTACTACACGAAAATGATAGATGCTGGTGATCTCTGTGCTAGTGAAGTATACCATGTGCAGAAGAGTACTTCAACAAGCAAAGAGAGAGAAAACATATTGCTGTGGCACCAGAGATTGGGTCATCCTTCATTTGGCTACCTGAGGAGTTTACTTCCTACCTTGTTTACAACTTGCAAGGAGTCTGATTTTCAATGTGAAATATGCATCCAAGGAAAGAGCCGCCGCGCTAGCTATCCACTCAGCCATTCTCGCAGTGTTAGACCCTTTGACTTAATCCACTCAAATGTATGGAGACCTTGTCCAGCTACTCCTTCTGGTATGCAATATTTCCTGTTATTTGTGGATGATTGTAAAGAATGTGTTGGGTTTTCTTGTTAAAGCATAAGAGCGAAGTTTGTTCTGTGTTTCAAATCTTTCATAAAATGATCCAAACCCAATTTCAAACTCCCATCAAAGTCTTCCACTCAGATAATGGTGGTGAATATGTAAACCATGCCCTCCATCAGTACCTAAACAACCATGGCATTATCCACCAAACCACATGTCCCCAAACTCCTCAACAAAATGGTGTGGCAGAACGAAAAAACCAGCATATCCTTCAAGTTGCCCGTTCCATGCTCATAGGAGCCCACATGCCAGAATATCTATGGGGTGATGCCATACTTACCACTATTTATCTCCTAAATCGCCTGCCCACACAAGCCCTTAAAGCACCATTGGAGGATGACCATCTACGTCCGAAAACACCACTTGAAGCTCTTGGCCAGTTCTTTACCTTACCACCACTCCATACTCTTCCACCCAAGATCTTCGGTTGTGTGGCTTATAGACACATTCCTCGTAATCAGAGAACGAAGTTGGATGCTTGTGCTGAGAATTAAGTGTGTCTTCATGGAATATGGTTCTACCCAGAAAGAATATAGGTGATATAATCCCTCTACCCGGAAGGTGTATGTTACCATGGATGTAACATTTTGTGAGCAAGAGTTTTTCTTTTTTCCAAAGACTTCTCTTCAGGGGGAGAGCACATCTGGAGAAAAGCAGTCTTCTTCATTAGAAGTACCAGGAATTGTTATAGAGGAAAGAATTGTTGTACAAGAAAGAACTCAAAGAGATCTTGAAACGCCAACAACAAATGATGATCAACCAAAAGCACCAGCAACTGGAAATGAGAATTCAGCGTTGCCAGATTCAGCTGAAGACCCCCTACTCCTACAATATCGGTCCCTATTTCTCATGAGGATGCTCCTGAGGTAAGTTCTAATCCTGAAATCAAATCAGGTAGTGTTAATGATGAGCATAGCCCTATTTGTGAGTCTAGTGATATCATACCTAGTGAGGTTAATCCTGACACAAGACCCAACACCGAAACAAATGTGTGCGCTAAATATCACTTGCCTAATCGTACAACAAGAGGGAAACCTAAACTCTAGTATGAGCCAAATCCCAAAGCCAAAGCCAAGTACCCCATAAGTAACCATGTGTCAACTCACAGGTTATCTGAGTCAAATGAATCATTTGTGTTTCAATTGTCTACTATTGTCATTCCAAATAAAGTGCAGGAAGCATTAGCAAATCCTAAATGGACTAAAGTAATGAAAGTTGAAATGGAAGCTTTGGAGAAGAATGATACATGGGAGCTAGTACCAAAACCTCAAGGAAAGAAAACAGTGGGGTGCAGATGGATCAAACATTCAACCAAAATTGTATCAGTAGTTTCTCCACAATGACGGAACTACGAAGTTGTCATTGGATGGTGAAACACATTAACAATTACAAAGTTTTATACATGTGATGTTTTATATTAGATAATAAATTGTCTAATAATCACTTTTAGATAATAAAAAAATGAACTAAAAAGTGGGAGTAAAGCGATATGTTTTAAAAACATTTAATGTTATTGATTTCGAAATGCTAAATTACATGGTATCTCACCCCATTTAATTACAATTCATTTAAGGAAAATTTAAATTAGATGGTTTCTAACTTTATTCTTGTTTTAAATGAGGATGCCATGTATAGAAATTCATTGTGTTTATAATTATAGAATAATATAAGGAACATATGATTATTATTATTATTATTTTTCTTTTAATATATAGATGTCTATTTTGGTCATTTAACCTACCTATAAAATCTTATTTGAAATATAAAATAACTGGGATGTGTATTAAGTAGTTTGGGGTGTGTATTTAAAATTTCTCTTTGAACAATAGAAAAAAGCAACTGCATATATAGACAACAGAAGACGATACATTTGCTGAACTATTTTGAAGAGGTAGGGAGCAATGGTTGGACGAGAGACGATTCTTTTTCTTCTTCAGAATAATATTTAATCTGATTATCAATGTTCAATGGCACTGGTGAAGGTTCCACCTTGATTTCTTTGCCAAATTTGCTCTCTTTGCTTTTTCCCCACGCCGCCAGGTACAGTCCTGCTATGATCAACACTGCTCCCAATAATGCTGGACATCTACCAAAGAAAAACTAATTACTCAACTAAAATATATATATATACACACACACACACAACGTTTCTTGGGTGCGGTCGTCCGTACCTAAGGATTAGGTACGGGTTTCCCATTTTTCCCCATTTTTCGATCACACATTTACATCTTAACCGTTCAGTTTTTAAATCCTAATATATAGATCATCTCTACAAAATTTCAGCCAAATTGGTGATCGTTAAGGCATTCAAAACTGCAATTTACAATAATGCATACGAACGGTTCTGAATCTGTTGAACAGGAACCGTTAAGTCAATCTTCTGGGCGGATACACTTAACAGTTGACGGAGCTTCATTTGTGACGGAACTTCGATCTTCTTAACAGAACTTCTTGGCAGATATTCTTGGCGGAACTTCAATCCATAGCGGAATGTCAATTGTGACGGGACTTCAATGGTGGCAGAGCGTCAATTGTGGCGGAACTCCAAACTTCTTCTTCGATCAGCGTCGAAGAGAATGGTCCTCACCCATGAAGCTTTTGGTTAGTGTCGAGAATCTCATCGATCAGCGGTCCGTCAACCGCCAAGCGACGACATCAATCAGCAACCGCCAAGCTGCAACTCCACTAAGCAAAGCTCCGCGAGTTGCTAGAACGTTGTTTGCTGCACACCAAAACCTTCTCTTCACACCCAGACATCCTCTTTGGACACCCACTCGTTACTATCTTTCTGTACAGAGCAAGAAATGAGTTCTCAAGAGGCCCCCAAATCCCAGCAATACATTGCTCCCGGCAACAATCTTCAACGAGCAAGCATGAGCTAAGTCTATACTCTTGCCATTCTTCAAAGTTATCAATAATCATATGATGCATGCCTATATACGTTTGTTGCTCCTTGTGCAATTATCACCCACAATCTTAGTCCCTATGCATCAATTTGTTTTCCTTTGGTCACTGCTATATACTCGTATAGCTCGTTCTGTTTCTGTTGCTAAACGAAGGGCTACTATTTACTAGTTAAAGATGCATGCCATGTAGACGTGTCTTTTTAGTTTGTTGTGTCTATATGTGTCTTTCTAATATGCAAAGACTTGGCACATGAGATTGCTCACATCTCATAAATTTTCGAAGTAGACTGTCACAAACATACTTGCTGATTTTACATGGACGCCACGTCCTGTCTTCATCTTTGCACAGTTTACTCACACGTCTTGCAATTACTCAGAAATATGCATGTACAATATCAGTTAGTGTGCTTTCAACCAGTTCATATAATAAGCATGATAAGTCTCTATCTTATGCAAACTAGTTGCTACCTCATATTACAATATAACATTAGAAATTGTGACAGCTTCTCTCTTGTGCATGTGCAAGCACATCATGATAGTTAACGAGTAATCATATATACTAGCATGCACAAGCATTCACAGACAAATGCTAATCTCACATGCTCATAATCATCTTATCACTATCACCATTTTTCTTTAAGTCAAAACTACAATATGTTTCGAGGGCTGCGACCAATGTAATCTTTCTACTATACTTGTTACAAAGTTGCATTTTGGCTTATAATTGATATCATACTCAAATTGGAATATAAGTCAAGCATAACTCCTAACATGATCACACCAATCTCGTCTCTTCTCTGCCCATACTGCTTTACTCCTCCTCATGATTGATATCAAATATCATAATTACCAAAGTCTGCATATCATGAAGCATTGCTAGCATCCACGAGTACTCTTTGTTTCTTCATTGATAGTTTGATACAATGTCATTAAGTGGCCTGATTCGCTAGCTGCCAGTTTTTTAAGGCACATTATTTTCATACAAACACATTCTATATGTGATTTATATTTGCTTCACCTACCACATAAGCTGCATATATAAACAATCTGTTTCATATTGACAATTTTACAAGCTTATATATATTAAGTCATCCAATTTGTTTCAAGGAACTCCCACTACCTCTTTTGAGTAGTGCTTTTCATTCAAGCAATACCTTGATGATGGATTGGGCACTTTACCGAAATACCTTATTCGCCAAAGCAATGGAGCGTCATGCTTGGACAACTCCAACATGATTTGGGGTACTTATATCAATTCCAACTCCAACTCCAACTCACTCCAAATCGGCATAAGATAAGTAACTATATCTTCTTTTTTACGCTCTTGCAATTAGAACTATTGCCATGGTAATTAATGTCATGCTTCATATATGTCAAATAACTTTTAAGCATGCTTACAAACATATCACACTTGATATGCATTTATATGCTTCTGTGACTTTTTAAAGTATGCTTATAACACGCGTTATATGTTTTGGTAGCACACCTACTACACCTACACTCTATTGCCACGCTTTATATCTCAAAGAACCTTAGCATGTTTACAACAATGCAAAAAATGTTATTAGCAACTTTACTACAAGTACATGCTACCTATACCATGTTTTTATTTAAATGCAATCTAATTAAATAAACATGTGATACTCACTTAAACAAACTATGCCATGCTTGAAATGTTGTGACACTTATGACTTAGTTAAACTTGTTCGGATTACGACTTACTTGGGTTACGACTCGCTTGGGTATCGAGCATGGCCACGACTTGCTTGGGCCAAGCCCCGCATGCTCGCATAGCGCCTACCCGCTCAATTACACCTAACTTGCTCGAACACAACCCAACTCGCTTGAACATATCCAACATGCTTTAGTTAAGCCTCAAGTTCACAATGCTTCATACTATTCACCGGGAGCTACTCCAAAAAATTTTATATGGACACCCATTACACTTACAACTATCTAAATTATGCACGTTACATGGTCATAAGATCCGCATATATTACTTGCTATGCTCATTTATTGTCCTTCATACAATTAGCAAGAGTTACATATACACTATATGTAAACATATTGTCTAGCCTCCGGGCACCATACTTTGTCAAACTCTCCATACGGGAAAAATACCTAAAACGGGTTTAGACTCCACGAGTCTGTGGTCTACGACCAACCGCCAAGCGGTAAGGCAACGCCTCATAATGACAATGACTGCTACGCGGCATTGCAGTCAAGATTTTCTCCTCCGGAAAGAGTAAAGGGACAGGTTAACGCAGCCCATGGCAGCCATTGATCCGGCAGTTAACCCCCGACGCTTGGGTATGAAAGATTAGGTTCGTCACCTAACGCCCACTGCTCAAACGCATCTCCCCTCATCAAACAATTTTCCGACCATACGGAGGTCTATAACCAATAGTTGGGGACTCCTCGGAGGGCCTAGCAGGGGCCCACCCGAAAGGGCATAAGCGTTCGCTCCGACAAAAATTCTAGATGGACAACGCACTCGCACTCATTATGCTCGATAAACAGCACAAAGCTACGCTTTGATATCAACCCCGCAAGAAAACCCTCCTTAACTGGGGACTTCGAGGACTTGTACATACGGCCCAGCATAATTACCAACGGTTACGCTCATGCCTCAAGGCATCACCTACAAGTTACCCGTTAATACCTCATGGCATCCCCGAGCTTTAAAGCTCTTGCCTTCTCGACATCCCCGAGTTTCCACTCGCTTGCCTTCCCGGCATTCCCGAGCTTTACATTCGTGTCTCCTCGACATAATACACATTAATGGAACATTGAATTCTTCTACCATTTTTCATTTGCCACAAATCGAATTCGTTCCGCATCCCATTAATACGAGCTAAAACCAAACTAACATAAACGTCCACGTTTGAGTTACAAACTCTCGCATTCACGGCGTTCATGCAACTTATGCCTCACGGGTGTAACCTCATCAACTCAACCTCATTCATTTCCTTGCGCACATCACTCATTTTATGCATCATATTCACCTCATATGATTATTATTACTATGCTTACACAATCATGTGCATTCTCGATCTCAGATGTCATAAACCGATCGTACTCGGCACCATTCACATATATACATTAACATGTATCGTGCACCTCGTACATTCGGATATGCCAATGCATATCAATGCAACTCACGTACGTTGCCCAATACAACAAGCATTCTACATATGCTCATTTTTCTTGTCTTTGTTATGCAGGTTAACGAGTCTCTTCTTGCTTACGGAGTTCAGGGACTTGTAGGGGCTAGGCGCCTCTCGGACATTGTTTATGCTTGATGACATCGTGTTTATAACTCCCCAACCAAGAAGCTCCTCTCACTTGGGGACTTCGGGGAATTGTAGATACCTCTACTAACAAGGCTAATATCTATGTCACCAAACATAAACAACACCCTCGTGGGGGGCCCACAAGCCATGGTGGGACCTAACGACGATATGCATCCCATAGCCTGACGTCCAAGCTACGCCACAATGGTCGGAAGTGCTCAAGAGCTTGTCGGGAAGCCAAGTTCCCAACCTTAACAACATACTTTCTAGACTAGAATAGTTGTTTTTGTATCCCACATTGGAAAACAAGTGAAGGAAGGAGCCTCCCTTCCCTATAAAATAGGACTCCTTCCCACTTACTCATCACCCCATTACAACTCTTGTAATCTTGTTGAGCCTCAAGGCCCGACACATAGTAAAAGCTTCAAGTGGACGTAGTTTCCGGCCTTAGCGGGAAACGAACCACTATATATCGTGTCTTCACTCTCTCTCTCTAAACGTTAAATTAGAGCCTTCGGTTTCTAACATTAACACTGCTGCTAGAGGAAGATTAGCAAACTGGCAATTATTTCTTAACCAATATATTATAATGTTGAGTTGATTGCAGGAAACAAGAACTATCTTCTAGACGCCCTAACCAGAGAAATGGCAATGTTCAGTCGAAGAGATGACGATGAAGGTCACAATCCCAGAAATAGAAGAACTGGGAAAGAACATGAAACTGTTAAGGATCCTAAAGGAAAAAAAATCCTCAAAAGGTTTTTGCTAGGTCCAAAAGGACTAGCCACAACTGATCAATCTCAGGGTAAAGGATTGGCTATCCCGTCTCAAACGACAGACGGTAAAGGCTCATCAAGACCGTTGAAGTTTGTTGCTTTCCCAAAAAGTAAATCAACTCCAACCGGAGTTATAAATATTTTTAATTATGAACTAAACACTTTTGCTGATCCTGTGTTCAGAACTGGCAGGAGGCTAGCATACCACCAGAAGGCAATTTTAGATAACCTCTTATTTGCTTTTCAGGAAAGAAATAGTGGAATCATGTTCCCAGCTCTGTTTGCCCTAGTTGAAGAACTCCATGAAAATGCTAAACCATAGTTTGAAGAAAATACACAACAGAGTGCTGTCCAGAATGAAAGAATTCAGTATCTTGAAGATACTGAAAGTGCTAGAGTTCCTGTTTTAGCACTAACAGAACCAGAATGGTATGACTTTCATAATCTCATTGGAAGTCAGAATTCTGCCTCATTGCCTCCAACTCTCTTTATCATCCCTGGACCTTATGTTGGAAGATATGTGGTCAATGTTCAGAGTGAACATCCTCAAGAACACAAGCTCTGGCTTGTTGAAAACGGTTTTGTCCATAATCTTTGGACGAAGACCAATGATGATCTCAAGGGCTTACTACTCATCATAGTCAATACAGTCAAAAATGTAGGGAAAAACGATTGTATCCTCAGGCTGAAATTCAGATCAACTCCTCCATAATGGATTCAGAACAGAAATGGTGAAGTTGAATATATTTTCCCATATCATTATGTGAGGATTATACAAGGAGAATATCTCAAGCCTGCCTGTGTGGGATATAATGGCCAACCGAACTCAAGCATCCCCTGGATGAAGGCCATGTCTCTAGACTATATCCAAAAGATCATCGAAGAAGATAAAGAAAATAGATTCCTGGCAACAGGAGAAAAAATCTTAATCACCTCCTACGATCACCCTAAAGTGATTAGTAGTGACATTTTCTCGTCTCTCAAGAGAAAAGAAATTGACTCTACGCTGGCATGCTTGCAATGGATCCAGAATCTTTAAAAACCACTACAAGATGTATGCAGATACAGTCGTAGAAGATAATGAAGCTAAAGCTAGGATGGATGACAACTCTCTTGTCCTAGGCCACAATTCTGAAACAGACGAAAACATGTGAAGCAGCAGGTGTAAAAAGCACTGAAAGCAACTTTGGATTTTTCTAAAGATGTTTTTGCTTTTCAGAAAAGAACAAGGTGAAAAACATTTCACCTGAAGGAATCTGCTTTTCGCCAACCGACCTCCATTATTAAGAGCACTCACGAAAGCAGACAATAATGGAGTTGTCCTGTACATTTTAATGTTTTGAATTCTAAGTTGAGTTCCGCTCCCTATAAAAGGAGCCTTAGAGTCAGTTTAAGAGGCATCAGAAAAATGGAGCAGAATCATATTCTCTCAAAGAGTAAGAAAGCCAGAATAGTAGCAATAGCAGTGTGCTCTTCCTAAAAACTCCGAGTGTGGAGTATACTCTTTTTCCAAGTAAGTCTTTACAGTCATGAATAGTTAAACAGCGTTTCGCTGTTTACCCAAGAGTGAGACTCTGGGTTTATCAGTTTGTATTTATGTTTAATAAATAAATTCTGAAGTGTGTGCCCAGTATATTGTCACAAAAATTTATGTTCTATTAAATTTTGTTTATCTTTATTTATCTGTTTGAAAGACTGCAAATAGTTTTAAACATATCTTGCATTTACCAGAATTGTTCTTCATTAAGGCAGCAGTAATTCCGCCCTGTTAGTAACCGCTTAGACAAGAGGTCGTCAGGTGAATTGTGGCATGTTGAAGGCTAGTCTTTAGGAGAGAAAGGTTTTTGTTTATCTGCATGGTATAATAGAATTATTGCAAATTTCCAACAGTAGTCAAATAGTAGAAATTAACGGTCAAAATTAACGGTGTTAGTCTCATATATCATTTTGGTATTCGAATGCAAAGTTCATATACCATTCTGATAGTTTTCAAAGTTCATACACCAAAGTGTAAAATCACCCATATATACTTCATATACTATTTGTGATAAAATCTCTAACAGATACTCAAAACAGTATTTAGAAGTATATGCATGTGTTGTCACATTCTTGTTTGTGAGGAACCATAATGCTATATATAATGAGAAGCCACTACCATACGCCTAATTTTTCAATCGTTAGATCTACTTTTCTGCCCAATCCAACTGTAAAATGCACGGAGTACGTATAGCATTCACATGTGATTCCATATGATTGAGTTTTTTACTAGAAAATATCAATAGTATTTTTTTTGCATGCATGTGGTCCTATATTTTCTGGCAGCAATGACTGTGAATAAAGAGTTTCAATTCATTTTGCTGTCCTATATTATGAAATTAGTTGAAATAAACTAAAAGGCATCTTTCAATTACTTGGACCGCAAGATTTGTACGTTTATACAGCTAATTGTACTGTAGCTATTCATAGTGAATTATTGACATCACAAGATATTTGTAGCTTAAAACGTGTTAATAGATGATATTAACGTGTATCCAGACAAAAGAAGATTTTACATGCATCTGGGATCATCAGTGGTTTTATTCTGTTAGCATGAGATACGTACATACAGTAAGGAGTAGCAGCAAATCTTGACAACTATTCCAACAACGTACTGACATAATCTCTTGTGTAGTTAATACGTACAGTCGTATTGTATGGCCTATTATATTTACTTTTCATACATAGCTATACTATTGTATTTACCTTTCATACCTAGCTGTAGGTAGTTTGTACTTGTACATATATATCCTTCAGTTTGGCCGTAGAAGAATAAACACAACAATTATACCATAATTTCACATATTCAAAATGAAAGGTTACAGAGAGGGAAATTTAGAAGTTACAGAATGAAGAAGGAAAAAAAAAAGACAAGGCAATGAGCCAATAGGAGCAATACATGAGCTTGAACTACTTAGAAGAGGAACCGAGAAATGACTGAAAGAGAGAGAATTGTTCATCTGCAGGCATTGATCGGTGAATTTCACCATTTTCATTGCCAAACTTGCTCTCTTCATTTTTCCCCCAGACCACCAGGTAGAGTCCGGCTACGATCAATACTGCTCCAATAATGCTGAAGTACATTAACAAACAAAAACCAATCAGTTGCAAATTAAGAAATTAGTCAAGAATATATTAGGTTAATTAGCAGAATGAAACCTACCCTCCCAAGTAGAATTGTTCACCTAAAATGACTGAGGCCATTAGAGCTACCAGTAATGTCTGTAGAGGCAGGTACACTGAAACGAACACTGGGCCTCCTCGTTCAATCACCCATATCTGTAATGCAAATGCCATTGCTGAAGCCACCACTCCCTGCAACCACAAACATAAATACTTCCTCACATTCTTCTGTTACATGCTATGAATTGCTATAAAAATTTCAGATCACATCATTAAGGTCGTGACAGTTGATTTGAGCCAACTACATTAGGCAATTGTCGCATTATAATGTGGTCTAAAAATATGGTTCATCTAGCTATTATTAGTTTGCACACTAACCGCGTAGAGAATAGCAACAACTTCACCACCAGAATGGATGACCTGCCAGGCTTGGGAATCTCTCTCTACAATCCCCGCGATTGCAGAACATTGCAGAATGCCAAAGAAGCAAGTAAATGAGGTGACTGAAAGGCGAGCTGGGTATTTCTTCAAAACCGGTGCTTGTAGCACAATCCAGCTAGACCAACACAGGCAATGACCAATTAGACATATGCATCCCAAGGTCCAATTCTTCTCCTTGGCATCTCCAAATGATGAGAACAGAGAATAAGATTGGTTTAAATATTGTGAATCACTTGGGGGTCCGTAAATTGTTGGCCCTTTGTAAATGGTTATGACTGAGGCTCCAGCAACAGAAGCCAGAGTTCCAAGCACCTTGGCTTTGCCATCTTTTCTATTCAAGTGAACTTGTTCAATTCTGTAAGACATGTGATAATGATTAGAGTTCTGTCTGGCAGTAGTTTTGAAGATTTAAGTCTGAAATGCATTTTAAGTCTGATACTGTTTGGAAGATTTAGTTGAGAAGTGTTTATGAGTTCTATGTTTTCCTAACAAAAGCGTTTAACTACTAGAAAACAAAACGCTTCCTGCAGAAGCATATACAAATGAGCTAGCACGAATTGCTACAAGACTGATGGAACAATATTTGCCTGAATAGTGCAGCCATGAAAAATGTAATTGCAGGGACTGCATTCTCTATTGCAGAAGCAAATGTTGGCGAAGAGTTTTCCAAACCCAAGAGGTACAATCCTTGATTGCATGTGATCCTGACAACAACCAAAAAAGGAATCAATTAGCTAGCAGTCTCAACTACTAATTCCTAACAATGTCTACTTTTGGTGCATCTCGATAATATATAAGAACATACCCAAGAAGTCCCATGAGGAAAAACTGCATGACAAGGCCAAAATTTAGTGGTGGTCTATCTTTCCTGCATGGACAACATAGATGCATGTTAGCCAGTATTGCAAAGATAAAGGAGCTCAAAAATATAAATAATGTCAGACTGAAAAAAAAAAAATACTAAGATGATTTTTTTTGTAATTTGGCTTTAACTACGTCATACTTCTCTAGAAAGTATGCAAAGGGACCGAGCAGAAGCAGCGCGATGATGTTCCTGTAAACTGGGAACACAAGCTTGCTTACACCCATGTTAAGCACAGTTCTGAGGATGACATGTTGCCCTGCATAACTGAACTGCAGGGCAGTCAATGCCATGTGAATCCGGGCACGTTCAGTCATCATACACCATAGTCTCTTGCCATGAGCTCTACTAGTACTTGATGATGAACCAGCCTCATCAGCCATTGTAGCTGATACTCCAAATTACACAGGATTGAGTATCGAGGAGTATTTGGCAAATGGTTGAGACTTCAAAGGCATAATGGTGCTATTTATAATCAAGAGTTCAACACTGTAGTGTCTAATAATATAACATGTCAAGACTGTTTGACGAAACACTATTCAGAGTATTCCATTTACACATGCCTTATTTGACTGTCCTATTGACTAAATCTGTTTCAGACATCAGAGGCATGAAAATACAAAACTATGAGAGTCAGCAATGACTATGACTATTGACTAGAGTTTCAGTTGCTGTCCTATATGACAACAAGCATCTTACAATTACTTGTCCTTCAAGCTTCAGTGGATTGATTCTCAAGATATGTTCCTTAGCATATTATAAATATTGATGCATGCAGACAAAAAAAAAAATAGAAAGGGTAACATCTGCTTTTACCAGAAGTTTACAAAATACAAACATTCAAATATGAATTGTTGGATGATGCTAGAATGGATGATTGGAAAATTTGGAATGTGTGCGTTGCAAATAAATTAACAAGTTTGTTCCTTCCGAACATATAATAAAATTAGAATAATACCGAGAAAATTATTTAGCATGCCTCGAAGTATGACCGCATAATCGAGAAAAGAAATTAATCAAATTTGGGACATTGGAAAACAGAAAGGAGAATTTCAATAAATAAAAAACAGAAAGCACCAAGCAAGCGGCCCAAGCCCAAGTGATGAACACACCCTGACTCTTTCATCCCAAAACGCAGCGTTTTACTCCAAATTCTGAAACCCGTAACCTGAAATGTGCTGCGTTACTGTGATTAGAAGTTTAAGACCCTTTTTGAAATGTCGACCCAGAAATCGAAGGGAGCTCCCGCCGCTCCGGTAGAGCTCGACAGCAGCGACGACGAGAACGCCGCCGCGACGCCGAACATCACGAAGAAAATTCCGCCGGCGGAGCCCGTCGGGCAGCAAACCCTAACCTCACGTAGCTTCTGGAAAGCCGGCGACTATGTTGTGGGCCCCTCCAAGCGGCCGTCTCTGGCGAAAGGGCAATTGGAACACGCGCGAGTCCATCCCAAGTTTCTTCATTCCAATGCTACTTCGCATAAGTGGGCTTTTGGAGGTAAAGCCTTAAGGTTTTGCTTTATTAGGGAAATTGGTTTTAGGAAACCTGCCCAATTTTCAATTTTCAATTTTTTTTAAATTTTATTTATGAACTTGTTATTTGCAGCCATTGCTGAGCTGTTGGACAATGGTGTTGATGAGGTAGGCTTTTATGCATTGCATGCTTCTGAATATGAATGAAGATAAGAAACTAATCTTTAAACTTTAATTTAGATACAAAATGGGGCAACTTTTGTCAGTGTGGATAAGATTGATCTCAAGAAAGACAACTCTCCGGCATTACTTTTCCGAGGTATGGTTTCGTTGTGTTAATTGCCAGATGCGGCTTGTTTAGAAGTGTGAGGAGATTTGAAATGGAATGGTTTTTGTGCAGATGATGGGGGTGGGATGAATCCGGAAGGTCTCCGCAAATGCATGAGCTTGGGTTATTCTACAAAGAAGTCAAACACAACCATCGGGCAATGTAATCACAACGAACTTCTTGTTTTATTAGCCGTGAGCTTAGTTTGATAGAGTGTCGTTTGCATTATGTGTTTATTTTCAACAAAGTGATTCTTGTTGTTGGACTTATGTTCAAGCAACCTCATATCAAGCTACGTTTTTGCATTTCTTTTGTTTCTGCTGGAGAGATGATGCCAAATCTAAAACAGTACCCTTGCTCTCTAGAGTCTAAACTGAGGAGAAATTCATCCAACCGCACTTTTTGACTATATAATGAGATGTTGGGTACAAGTGTAACATTGAAAACATTTCAGCTTTAATTGAATGAGGTTTCTAGTGTCAAAGAGGGTTTGGAAGCACAAGTGTTAACCCCAATTGTGTAACCTACAAATAATTTTGTTTTATAATGCTGTAGAGGTCCTCGTGATTATCTTCTTGGTAAAACATGCTTAATGCATTCTAGGTTTAGTTCATGATTATAAACTTTTCTATTTGTGGGTCATTCAAGTCATTTGTATGTTTGTGTTCGCCTTGAAATGTGACAAGTATATTTGTTTTCAGATGGTAATGGATTCAAGACAAGTACTATGAGACTAGGTGCTGATGCCATCGTTTTCAGTTGTGCAACTCATGGAAGGTATTTTAAGTTTCTGTTTTCTTCCAAATCTGAAGTGTACCTGAGGGCTGAGGCAATCAATCCCCCAACCTTTACTATATTTCTTTCTGCTACATCCACACATCTTCACAACCTTATGCCTAACTTTGTTGATCAGCACATCGAGCCTTCTAACACTGAAGGTTCGAAAGCTTTAATTTAACTTGAGAACAATTGGTAATAGGCCCCCCTCATGCATATTTGCATTTGCTAAAAGTTTTTACGTAGAATAATGCATAAACATATCATCATTTCAAAGTAATAGACCTCTTTTATGAATAATTTGAGTGTTTTATGACTTCTTTTGCTCTTACAACTGTCTTTTAGCAAAGCTACCCAGAGTATTGGACTTTTATCTTATACGTTCCTACGGAGAACTGGGCAGGATGATGTTATTGTTCCAATGGTATTTTTTTGCTTATTAAAATTAAGCTTCTTTTTCCCTTCTTAAACCTTGAATATAAATCTGTATCCGCAATTCACACTTCAGTTTGGTTTCAATTGCAGATTGATTTTGACATCTCTGGAAATTGGGTTCAACCAATAATTTATAGCTCACAGGATGACTGGTCTTCTAATTTGAAAACAATCCTTGAATGGTCACCCTTTGGATCAAAGGAAGATCTCTTGCAACAGGTATGTTAAATTTTATGCTTTTCATAGATATTATACAGTTGTTTTCATTGGAAATTATAGTGAGAGATTTTTTTTTCCCTCATCTTTTTTCTTCTAAAATCCTGCTAATATTTTGTATTCATCACCGAAATAAGGTTGATGACTCAAACCAACTCCAGTTGAAAAATGTGGAGCGTCTACTCTTATATAGTAATTAGAAGGGGTCATTTACATATGTTGTAGATTTATCGTGTTGTTTCTTGCATAATTAGTTGCCCATTCACTGCAGGCTCATGTTTCCTTAAGAGATTAGAACGGATAGGAACAATCCCATTGTGGTATTGCAGGGAGAACCTACGCTCATCTTCCTGTTACTCTGATATCCTTTGAGGGAATAGTTGTAAATATCTAACATTTCTAAGACCATCCAATTAGTGCCTTTAACTTGTCCAATGTGTCATGATGCCATCAGCTCCTGTTCTTCTTCAACCACAATAGTAGTTGATACATTAAATGAACAGTCCCATTGTGTTATTGCAGGAGAAACATATGCTCATTTTCCTCTTATTTGAGGGATAGTTGTTAATATCTAACCTTTGGAAGGCCATCCTATTAGTGCCTATACTAACTTCTCCAACTGGCCATGATTCCATCAGCTGAGTTCTTCACCCACAATAGCATTCATACAGTGCAATCTGCTTAACCAAAATAATTTAATAGCCTTTCATATGACACTGCTTTCTTTTTTTAGGTCACTTTCAAAATCTCTCTAGACAGTTTATTTTTATTTATGTTTTTTTTTCTTATATGTATTTTGCCAGTTTGAGGACATTGGAGCTCATGGAACAAAAATAATCATATACAACTTGTGGCTAAATGATGAAGGCGTATATGAATTGAGTTTTGATGATGATGATGAGGTATGTTATCTAAATTGAAAAAGGTTGGAGGGAGTATAGTGGTATACTATATTAGCTGGATCTCGGGTTGCAAAATTAGCAGATGAATGTTAACAATGGATATGATACTTTCAATTTCAAAGGTTGGAGGGAGTAAACCTGTCGTGAAATCACAGATAGTCTGTGACTATGACTTAGATTGAAAGCATTTTATCTTTTTGTTGACTCTCTGATAGTATTTGTGGCTCTTTGTTGATCTTTGACATAGGATATACGGTTGAGAGATGAAGCTAACCATGGGAATTTGACCAAGTTAAACAAAAAAACAGTTGACCTACAAAACCATGTGTCATATCGTCTCCGCTATTCATTGAGGGTAAATTTATCACAATAAGTTCTTATTCTTTGTTCAGCATCATTTGTTGGTTAAGATGATTCTAATAGTTATTCTTTTGCTCAGGCATATGCTTCCATTCTGTACCTCAGAAAATTCACAAACTTCCAAGTCATTATAAGGGGAAAATCTGTACAGCAATATGATATTCAAGATGACTTGATACATGTAAAAGTGATAACATATAGGCCTCAGCTAGCTACCATGTCAAAAGAGGTAAGGTTCATAGTTCAGAGAGATGCATCAATCCTTGCTAGTTTCTTTCTTCTTCCATGCAATATAGAAATGTGTGTGTGTGTGTACTTGAGGTTATAAAGCCTGTACTCTTAAGTGTCGGAATAGAAGACATTGCAAATTTTATTATTTTGAAAAGATAAACAAATAAGGAATTTTAAAGATTTGATTTTCTGGTTAAAGGTTTCAGTGGAAACAACCATTGGATTCGCAAAAGAGGCACCTGATCTTGCAGTTAGTGGATTCAATGTGTACCATAAAAATCGCCTCATCAGGGTATGTTGATAGTGCTGAAGTAAGCTTTCTCTTTATTTGTTTGTTGTTGTTCACACTGGAAATTAATATTTCTTGAATCATGTATGTATGGGAGGTTTTGAAGGTTTAGGCTGGTACCATGTGATTGGTAGTGAATGCCATTCTGATTCATGAAAATCAATATCCAGAATTTAAATATCAGTCGCACAGAATTTATCATGTTTCCATCTTGGGACTTCAATAAACATATTTACTACAAAGACTGAATCTGTTTATTAAAGTCCCAAGATGGAAACATGATAACAATGCTCTGGATTTTGTAACTGCAGACCAGTGAATTTCCGTTTAGTTTACTAATGCAGTGAGTTTGTTCACCATTTTGCAGCCCTTCTGGAAGGTCACCGCTGATGGTTCATCGAAAGGGAATGGTGTTATTGGTATGATTCTTTTACTCTGCGTTCACACTGTAGATGCTTCTGAGCATTCAGTTCCTTATTGCGTAAATGTACATATCACAGGAATTCTTGAAGCAAACTTTATAGAGCCAGCACATGATAAGCAGGACTTTGAGAGATCGTCATTGTTTATCCGTCTCGAAACTAGGCTGAAACAAATGGTAATGGATTATTGGTGAGTTAAAACTTCAAAATTTTGGATTTTACTATGTCTGGAAAAGCTTGTGATAGCCTCCTGAATGTGGCATCCACTCTCGTCTTCTCATTGTTGAGGATCCCAACTTAAATAAAATAAATAAATAAATGAGTAAAATACACTGGTCAATAAATTATCCTCTAAAAAGAAGCTGTGAGTGTTGAGTTAAACAGAAAAGAAAAAAGAAAAAAAAAGGTTAATGGAGCCTTCATCCATTTTAAAGTGATCCAAGGAAAGAAACTTCAATTCCAAGAGTTGGAGCTTGATGCCACTAAGGTCTATACATACATGAAACGACTGGCTTGTGGAAGCAAAATGTGGTATCCCTTTTCGATTCAAGCATCAGATGTATGAATGAAGTAGGTCATGCATCAGAAACATGTGTACAATCTTATGATGCATCTTTACACACACACACGTTTTAGTGCCACACACACGCGTTTAGTGCTGTTCCTTCCTTTCTGTGATGTGATTTCCTGACATATTTTTATGATGCATCTTTACACTTCGTTGACTACTGGAATTTTCTGGACAAGACAGGAAATGCCATTGTCACTTTGTGGGCTATCAACCTCTTATTCCTAGTGAGCTTAAGCTGCACAGGGAACGTGCTGTTAAATCTTCTGGGGGACCAACACCTATTGATGTCGATACGAGTGATGGGCAGCATGTAAGTGGACACTGAACTGGTTTTCAAAATTATTTGCCAGCATGTAAACAATACAAAGATTTCATTCCTGATAGTGTCTTACCCCTGGTTATCTGAATCTATACAATCAACTTAGGTCAGAGACATTCATGGTTCTTGCCATGGATGGTTCAAATGGTTGAGACAATTTTGTTGATGAGTTGCTGGTGTTCATTTTGTCTATGACTAATTGTCAGGTTTTTCAATGTGCTGAAACAAGTTTTAGTTGAAACAACTCTACTTTTTAAGTAATGAAAACAAGAATATTTATCCAGTGTGTTGGCAACCAATTATCACTTGATATCCTTAAAAATTGAGTACATGGGCATAGCCACTTGAAGGTTTAGCATGGCAGCAGGTCTTACCACATTCATGTTCAAATGAGCACTTTTTATTTTGTATTTTATTTTTTAATTAATAATGCCATGTAAAATCGGCAATGGACCAACAACAGACCTTGCCCTTTTAAGCACTCTGATTTTCAGAATTATTGTTCTTGTTTTTAATTTTCCTAAAGTTCAGAATGCTTAGCATTGTTGAATACCGTTGCAGAGTCCACAAGAAGTAGTGATGTCTGATGGCAATACAGAGGGCATGTCAGTTGAGGAGATATGTGAGGAAAATATACAACTCTTCATGAGGTATGCAGTTAATTTTATTCTGAACAGATCCTTATTACGAACACCTCTAGCTTCACCAGGCAGGTTTTGATGGAAGTTTAGGACCTTTGCTTTTGTTGTTGTTGCATTGAACCCAAGAAAATCCCTTTGCTACAGGTATGAGGAACATGTGAAGAAGGAGGATGAGTTGAAGCAGACGGTATGTATAACTTGCAGCCGAATCACATCTTTTTGTTTCATGGTTTCCAGTTGGTAATAAGAACAGCATATTCTTCGAGTCAATTGTCTAATGCGATACTTGGTTTTGCTTTTTGTTTCGGGAATAAAACAGATTAACAACCTAAAGAAGGAGCTAGAGTTTGCCAAAAGGAAGAAGGATCAACTTGCAGCATATCTAGAGATCAAGAGGAAGCAAAAGGCAACGCAGCATCGTAGTGCCCAGACCAATGCCTAACCGATCATGATCCGAAAATTGTCAACTGTAACTTTTTGTAACCGTAACAGAGAGTGAACCTCATCTAACAGTTCTCATCCTAGCGTGTAGATAGACCAGACAGTCGCTATTAATATAATGCGATTCCATGCCTCGGCTTCCATCCTCCCCTGCTTGCTTAACTCTACAGAAACTGCAAAAAATGATGCTCATAAGTGATGTTTACTTTGGGAGTAATTGACGTAGAAAATTTTGGTCAATCGCCGTTATAACTATATGTGGAAAAATAAAAAATAACATCTCAGACTTAAAGTTTCACATATATATAGGCCTGACATTTGAACCCGTTACCCGCTAACCCGCACAAAACCCGCACGCTAAAAGCCTGCACGAACCTGTCCAATTATTAATCCGTGCTGAAAAAAGCCTGCACGCCAAAAACCCGCAAATTAACGGGTCGGGTCGTGCTAAACCCGCTAGTCCCATTGGAACCCGTTAAATCATTTCTCAAAATTAAAACTCTCTCTACTCCGCTTTCTTTCAGCAATCCAAGTTATCCAACAATGGCTTCGAGATAGCCGACTAGCCTCCGCCCTACCTCTCTCTGCTTCATCCACAATTTTAGAGCAAGAGAGATCTGAGCTGGGATTAGAACTGAGCTGGGATTGGAATTTGGAAACAAGTTCTGAAACAAGGTACCTTCATTAGTTCATGTTCATCTTCTGCGAAAGAAATCTGAGCTGAGAAATTCTGTCTTCATTAGTTCATGATATATATATATATATATATATATATATATTTTAAGCTCACATAAAAAATAATCACCAGGTGTGGTACCAATTGTCTAGAGCTTTTGAGTCTTAACTCCTATCATTTTGTGGCCAACAGCAGGATTGAGTAGCCTTTGAAATTGTGTGCTTGCTGCAGCTGAATGGGTGTATTTATTAACTCGCTAACGTAATTGAAGTGACTTTCAACTCCACCCGATCATAAATAAATAAAATAATCGTCCTCAATCTGTAATGACGTGTCTTGCCTTTCGCATTAATCAACGTGGCAGCTAGAAGGTGTTGTCGTTTGAGGACTGGACGACGGTCTATAAGACTCTTTTAAGTCCTAGTCTCAAGACAGAGAGCAGCTTTGGCTCTGCGAGTTGTCACTGGAGCGTTCAAGATGAGGAAGCGAGATTTGGCCATTCTCATGCTCTCCGCTTTCGCTATCTTCTTCTCTCTACAGGTCCGCCCAAAACCCTAACTCCCTCACCGACTTTTTCATTTCTATCTTCTTCAATTCTCTCCGATTGACTTTTGCCTCCTGTAAAATTTCTCAGCACGAGGGCGACTTCTCCTTCAGAGAGGCATGGATGCACCTCACCGATGACTACCCCATCAAGTACGAAGCCGACCGCCTCCCCCCGCCGATCGTCGCCGATCTCAACGGCGACGGCAAGAAAGAAGTCCTCGTCGCCACACACGACGCCAAAATCCAGGTCTCACTCTCTCACTCTTTAACCTAATCTCATAACAACTACGACGCTTCACTGTCACTGATAACCTCTATTCACTGTTAGATTCTGGAGCCTCATAGTAGGCGTGTGGATGAGGGATTCAGTAGTGCTCGTGTTCTTGCTGAGGTCAGCCTTTTGCCAGATAAAATCCGAATTTCCTCCGGCAGGCGTGCGGTGGCGATGGCCACCGGAGTTATAGAGAAAGTGAGGCCAGGGCAGATAGCCAGGCAGGTTTTGGTGGTTGTTACGTCGGGCTGGTCTGTAATGTGCTTCGATTCTAATCTCAAAAGGCTGTGGGATGTTAATTTGCAGGTTTGTACCTGCAACTTTGTTCATACCTTGACTATCTGTTATATGATGATGATGTTTATTTACATGTGTGCTCTTATTGGCATTTTGTAGGAGGATTTTCCGCATAATGCTCACCATAGGGAGATTGCCATTTCGATAACCAATTACACTCTGAAGCATGGGGATTCTGGATTGGTGATTGTTGGCGGAAGGATGGAAATGCAGCCTCATGTATGTTGCCGACTTTGTTTTCATCATACTCTTCTTTGTAGTTGTTCATCAAGATGACTATGAATTGTCAAAAATTGATCAGTTCTTGATTCTCGTAGAAATAATTTACTTTGCCTTTTGCAGATTTCCTTAGATCCCTTTGAAGAAATTGGGATGGCAGAGAAAAGTGCTGACCAGCATAGAAGAAATCTAACTGAAAAGGAGGTAAAAAAATATATTTTTGATTTTGCATGGAAGTGTTTATTAATTTTTTTTTTTTTTTTTTCAGTATTGATGTTGTGATTAGTGTAGATAATGTGATTTTGGTACTTTTCCAATTACTTGACCATTTTCTTCTTGATTTAAGGAATATCAATATACATGTTCCTTTCCCTTATTGGCCTCTAAATACATGAGCTGTGCTTTTTGTATTTCAGTAGTTTGCTTACTGTCTGCTCCTCACTTTAAGTGGCATGTGCCTATTTTTCATTTTTTGGGCCCCCAGCTCTTTAGTCCCCTAAAATAGATTGAGCTATACATGTACCAATAATACGAGCTGGGTGCTTTTTATTAATTGTAGAATATTTTGTTGATTTCATTTTTCTCTCTCATTCTTAGGCATCTGAAAATTCAGGAACTGTGGATTTACGCCATTTTGCACTATATGCTTTTGCCGGTGGTTCTGGCAAAATTAGATGGACTAGAAAGAATGAGGTCAGTTATCTTATTACTTTGTGTTTATATACTTTTTGTTTTGGCATTTTCCTTCGTAATGTTATAGCTAAAGGAATGTTGAACTAGGGAGTCTCTGCTCCTTCTGGAGTTCTAGTACTATTTATGTCTTGTGAGGATAGGTCTTTCTACCTCCTTTCTTTCTTCAATTATTATCTCTACAACTTGGATCTCATATGAGTAAGTCATAGTCTCATGGAGAATTATTGAATGTAAAAAAGTTGGAACTATGTTTAGTATGTGTTTGGTTTTAAGTAGTAACTAAGCAACCGTTATAATTTAAGCTTCAATGTGTAGATCCTTCAGCTCCTCCTCAGAATTTTATCCCTCTAATGGGAAATTATATATCTTAAATATAGGAAAACTCCAAAGGATAAAGTGCCTTTACAAAATTTGTGGAATATATTTCACCTTATGATTATTTGAGCTCTTTAAGCATCTTTTTGCCAAGTATCTGATCCTGTTATTTGGTTGTTTAGAATATTGAAGCACATTCTTCAGATGCATCACAGTTGATTCCGCAGCACAACTACAAACTTGATGTTCAGGCTTTGAACAGTCGTCATCCAGGAGAAGTATGTTGTGAATCTCTTCATGCCTTCTGAGTATTGTGAAGCATAAAATTTCATTATTTGTTTGAATTCTAATTTGTGACAGATCTGAATATGCTTCCAACCCCCCCCCCCCTCTCTCTCTCTCTCTCTCTCTCTCTCTCTCTCTCTCTCTCTCTCTCTTCCTCCTCCCTCTCTCTCTTCCCTTCTCTCCACACACACAGAGAGTTGGATCTCGAGCATGAACACCCACAACACATCTTATTTCAGGATGATTATTCATCTTGGTCTATAAATATTTTGGGTTCTTTCTTGTTTGGACTGAATTCATTTCATATAGAATTGTTGTTATATTTCTGTGAGATAAGCATCCTGATACATGCTAAATTGTAGTTTGCATGTAGGGAATTCAGAGAATCAATCCTCGGAGTTATGCCACATCATTGGGTATTTTAACAACGCTGTCTTTTATCCTATTGATTTCACCCTTGTTCAGCTTACTGTATTTTTGCTGATGGCGTGACTGGTTTGTGAATTTACATGTCATTATCAGGATAGAAGAGAAGATACTTTGTTGAAACTTGCACACTTTCGGAGGCACAAAAGGAAAACATTGAAGAAATCAGCTGGAAAGAGTATCAACTACCCTTTCCATAAGCCTGAAGAAAATCATCCTCCTGGAAAGGACTCGACAAAAAAGATTTCAAACATAATTGGAAAAGCTGCCCAGTACGCTGGTTCAGCAAAATCCAAGAAGGTGAGATTTGTGAACCCTCTTGTGCGGAATGGGTTGCTTGTATATACGAACTTCCTTTTTAAGCTGTTTATTTTGCGATGCAGCCACATCCATACATCCCTACCATCACAAATCACACTCAACTTTGGTGGGTCCCTAATGTGGTTGTGGCTCATCAAAAAGAAGGAATAGAAGCTGTTCACTTAGCATCTGGTCGCACTCTTTGCAAGGTAAACCAAAACCCCACACAAGTTTCATTTGTAGTGCCACATTCAACGTTTAATACTTTAATAGTATGGTCTAATACCCATAAACACAACTTTCTTTGTTTTATTGTACCTATAATACCCTTAATGTGCTCAGTCCTTCAGTTGTTATTTTATTGATTTTCTGTTTTTTTTTTATTTAATTGGATATCCTTTGTTGATTTTAGGTACACCTTTCCTGCTTATATCTGACAATTGGATATTGCTTCTTTGGTTAAACGATGCTTGGGTTGTAGAAAGTTTATGTAATACCGGCATTAACTAGCTCAGGGTGTAATGCAAAATATTTATTGATCTCTGCAGCTTAATCTTCAAGAAGCTGGTCTTCATGCAGATGTAAATGGTGATGGAGTTCTAGATCATGTCCAGGTGCACATTTCTTTTCTTTCCATTGTTGGTCTCTTGTCAATTACTCTAATTTGTTTTGAACAGCCAAAAAAATGAATGTGAATTGCTCACTGGATGTTAGGATTTGGTGTCTTTCTTCTGAGGTTCTTTGATGTACATAGAGCATGCCAAGTAATATTTCATATTACTCTATTTAATTATGCCCTGCAATTATATGGATAATATTGATTCCAAAGCAAAATTGTAGACATTCTACGATAAGTGATTGCAACAACCAAGAAAAATGCTAGTTTACAGAGTCAATTGCCCCCACATTTATAAATTTCAGAGTCCATATCTGAGCTGTTGATGTTTTTAAGTGGATGTGGAGCACCATAAAGCATACACAGGAATAAATTGTGTTGCATATGAAAAGCAATTATATGGTGACTACATATTTGAAGTATATTTTCTTATGGCTGAAATCTCTGTGATAAGTGTGAGATAATATGTTTCTTCTCTTCAGGCTGTTGGTGGAAATGGCGCTGAGCAGACTGTTGTTAGTGGATCCATGGAAGTGCTACGTCCTTGTTGGGCTGTTGCAACCTCTGGTGTACCTGTGCGAGAGCAACTATTTAATGCTTCTATATGTCATCATTCAGTTTTTAACTTATTCCAACATGGAGATTATTCTAGAAGCTATGGTCGAGCTCCTGATTTGGCTTCATTGGAAGTAGCAACGCCAATTCTCATCCCAAGAAATGATGGCCATAGGCACCGCAAGGGAAGCCATGGTGATGTTGTCTTTTTGACAAATCGTGGTGAGGTATGCATGCTACTCTAGGTTCTTTTTGTATTCTTGCTATGGTCATCTTGAAATGGATCTTTGTTTGGATTACCTAATCAAGGTCACTTCAGTTCTCATTTGAAGACACAATCTGACCAAATACTTGTTTGACCAAATTGGGACAAAAGTGGGGGTGTATTCTAAATTTCTGTTGTTCTGAGTAAATATTTGTTTCACCATTATGATAGTCATATTGCTCCAAAACTAGCTAGAATCTTCAATGGTGGGACAAAAGTCGGGTGTATTCTAAATTTTCGTTCATCTGAGCAAATACTTGTTTGACCATTATGATAGTCATATTGTTCCAACAGTAGCTGGACTCTTCATAATGGTGGGAAAATTTTGGGTTGTATTTTAAATTTTCATTGATCTCCAATGTGTCACCATTTATTATGCCTATTATGAATTTCTTTTAAGATGGATTCGGATGATTATAAATCTCAATAAATCAAATGGCCTCCACAGGGATCACTTGAAAAATTCATTTGTTAGCCTGCAAGGTACAGAATAATGTTTTCTCATGCGGAATTGGCATCCTAAAAGTTCTATTTCTCTCAGGTAACATCCTACTCACCTGGCTTGCACGGGCACGGTGCTGTTTGGAATTGGCATCTGTTAACGGGTGCTACATGGTCAAATCTTCCATCTCCAGCGGGGATGATGGAAGCTGCTGTGGTGGTCCCTACACTGAAGGCATTCTCCTTGCGTGTCCATGACAATCAGGAAGTGATCCTTGCAGCTGGAGAGCAAGAGGCTATCTTGATATCACCTGGAGGAAGTATTTTAACCTCCCTTGAGCTTCCAGCACCACCTACCCATGCCCTGATTGCTGAGGACTTCTCAAACGACGGGCTCACTGACCTTATTCTCGTGACCTCAACTGGGGTGTATGGTTTTGTTCAGACCAGGCAACCAGGGGCCCTCTTTTTTAGCATACTAGTTGGTGTCCTCATACTTGTGATGGGAGTCATATTTGTCACCCAACACCTGAACTCCATAAAGGGCAAACCTCGTCCATCTGGTCGGTGAAAGTAGTTGTGCTTTCATACTAGTAATTCATCTGAAGACTGCCACAGCCCTGATGAAAGCTAGACGAGTTCATTGTTTCTTCTTTCGATAAACAAATTCAGAATGGGCATAAGCTGGTGGAGGGGTATATCGTTTAAACATGGGAACAGCATCTCATCAAGGATTTCCCATCTTCTGGGTATGAAGGATATTACAAGCTGCCGTACACTAGCTTTAGTTGCTTCCCTATGTTCGCTGTGATAGAGAACTGTACCGTTCATTTACTCGTCAGATTTTTCATGTAACAGCATATTTAGACTTACGGGAAATATAGAAAATTTTGGTATATAATTACAGTATTCTGTGTTCACTTCGACTATGCCACCTTTATCGTAAGTGTGCTGCTTATCGTCGAAATGCTTGATTCCTTACTCTGGAATTGATCATCTTAGTTTGGGTTTATGAAAGTGCATACAATGCAGTTGGATAGCATTGTAGAATATGTATTTGTACTATTTACCGGCTTTGTTCTTCACGTTGTCAGAATATGTTTTTGTGCTTCAGGTCTGGCTATTTTGTCCCGAGGACAGACTCTTATTGACTATTCATTCGTAAGCTGAATAGTGTCCGCTTTTAATTTTTTCTTAAGAGGCTTCCGAGAATTCATTCGTCTAAAAAGGGTGTCCCAAAATTTTATAGATGAGGATTTTGCCGCTGAATGGTTTCGTTAGCAAAATGTGTCCTTTATATCTTCTTTTTTTCATTTTTTTTTTGGGTGGAGCATTTTGCCGGCTGAACCAGTGATGCGAGAGATCTCAAAAATCTCAATCAAATTTAATACCGAATGATGTGGCACATTCTACATCATTAGATTGACACACTTTATATTTTTTACATATTAAATTTTTGTTTTCAGAAATATATTTAATTAATAAAGACCCCAAAACTCAAAGAAAAATCTTTCTACAACACATCAATATTATATCTGTCTTTTCAATTCAATCAATTTGATTGGAATTTTATTTTAGATGATCACATCAAATTTACGCATCTGAGATCTAACAATTAAAATTTGATTGATTTGGAATTATCATGTTTTCAGGTGGAGAGATTCTTACATAGGACAAACATACCACGTTGTGGTGGAGCAGCTCAATCAAAACTCATAAAATTTTAAGTGTGTTCCGAATTTATCCTTATTAAAATAAAATACCCAAAACTAAGGATCTAGTGAATTAGGAGCGCAAATACTTTGTCACTAAATCCTTAACAATCCATGACTCTCGAAAGAGAGCTTTCTCCTCCGCTTCCTCTCTTTGCTGGTGGAGGCAGTGTACTTTCGATCTGGAAGGATGGCTTTGCCTCCTTCTATGGTCCAAACTGTGGTGGTGAAGACGGGCTCCTCCGTCGAAATCTGCCTAAATCTCTCTCTCAAGCTTCTGATGGCAGAAGTGATGGTGATATAGTGTTTGACCGGCTCTACAGAGGTGTGCTCGTGGGGGAAACAAATGGCGGCGCTTGGTGTCAACAGCAGTCCTGGGCTGTAGTGTCTGGATCATGTTGGGGAGCTGATGGATCTGCTCGGATATGGAATTTGGACTACAAGAGGCTGAGTTTTCCGGCTGATGGTAGCGCTCTCTGGCATGGCTGGGATCGATCGTTTCTGTTGGAGGACAACAGGATCGGTGGTGCTCTCGATTCTTCTTTGCCGGCAGAGGTGGATGACAGGCCGACTTTGGGCTTCGAGTATGGTGGTGGGGTTCGTTATCTTATGCTAGAATGGGATCCGTTTCTGTCCAGGTTTCTTGCTGGTATGGGTGGTGGTCTTCAGGAAGATGCTATCAGTGATGGTGGTTGTGCCGGTGTCAAACTTCGGAGTGGTGTATGGCGGCGGCGGCTTGACTGCAGTCTCATCTAGGGTTTGCCCTAGGTGTTTTAGTTGGGCCTGGTGTTGGGCTGCTAGGGTTCTGTTTTGGGCCAGAGCAGTAGTTTTGTCTTTAAATTTTAATTTAGTTTTGGGCCTTCATTCATTTGTGAATGATGGGCGGCCTTTTTTTTTCTTTCATTGAGCGGGAGAGATCGCAAAGAAAAGAGAGACCTCATCGTCCCCATTGGGGTTTTTTAATCTTCTTCGGGGCTCTGCTTTTCTTTGTTTGGGCTTAATCCTAAAAGGTGGGTGTGCTAGGAGATTACTAGTTTGTTTGCTCTTTTAGTTAGGAGTGACTTTGTAGTAGTTTCTACGGAACGGTTCTTTCTGTTGACCCCATAGGGGTGAATCGTTTTTGTATTGCTTGCTGAATTACATAATGGGATGACCTCTTTTACTCAAAAAAAAAAAAAAGGATCTAGTGAATTAGAATATTGATGATTTGATTTTGATAATACGATCTTGAAAGCCTGAAAGGGATAAAGAAGAAACCAGGAAGATAAAGGAAGCGGGAGGGGATCTATTCGTTTGTTCATCTACCCAAGATCGATCTTCAAATGCCCTAACAATCCAAGTTTTGCTGCGTCTCCTTGTTCTATTGGAATAATAGAGTTGAAATAAAGAACATAAAAAATAGGGGAGTGAAGATTTCACTCCCCTATTTCATTTTTTGTTCAAAATTCTCATAAAAAGATAAAATTTAAGTTAGTAAACACAAAATATAAGTTACTAAAAAAAAAGAAACATGGAGTATAGATTGTAAAATGGAAAGTGTGGATTTCACTCCCCATAAAATATGAGGCTGCTTTGTTATTCTACAGCCATGGCACGAACATCTGCACAAAAGAGAAGGAGGGAGAGTAGGAGACGATGGTGGAGAGAACCTTTTCTATCTAAAAACATCTTTTTAATTGAATATGTAAATTATTTAATTTAATATAATGACAAGATGAAAATTTGTGATTACATGTCAGCTGCCACAAAATTTGGTAATTATTTTTGGGATCCAGCATTTTTCTATAAGAAATTAAGTTTCACTTTCATAACTGCATTTTAGAATCCATAATTATTCGGTAGTGAAAATGAAAAATAAGCTCACCTGATCTTTGCATTTGATCTGAGAATCTAAAAACAAAAAAAATCCAATTTCTGAATTTTGCGGTAATAGTCTGCATAATGAGAGAAGCTTCAGAACCAATTTAACCTGATATTTTGAGCAACATTTTTTTTTTCTTTTTCTTTTTCATTCGTCCCTGAGCATGTGACTGAGTCCTGATACAATATATTTCTTGTAAGATATCCGATGAGAGAACAGTAATAATTTGAAATTCCTTGGTGGGATATGAATCAACTAAAAGTAAAGGCTTGGTCTGGAGATGTTACAACCAGAAGAATATTTACTGGGCCATTGAAGAGACGATTCATGAGATGATAAAACAAAGCTTTCGTCTCTACGAAAATAAATATGTGCCTCAAAAGTCACAGCTCCTCCCTAACCCCTCCTTTTTCAGTTGCAGAGCTACCTTCTTTTTCAGGCTGCTTTCAACTTAGGGATAAACCCAATTTTGCTTCATCTACTCCTTTCGCTCTCAGAAGCCAGAAAAAAATAGGGCTTGGAATGGAACAGCTCAACAGCTAGAGTAGTCAAGTAAAGCAAAACTTTCTGCAGCAAAGCAGAGGCGATTGTCCAATAAGATTGCTTCGTAACTTGGGACCACGATTACAATAATACCCACACCACGCAGGGAAAAAAAAAAAAAAAACATCATGTCTCTCTTGGGCTCACTCTAAGCTCTACAACCCTAAAAACCCTAGAGCTGGGAAAATCATGCCGAACCCGCCTGCTTCCTATTGCCCTAATGTTATGGTAATTACCATAACAAACCCTAGAGGGGGCTATGCTAGCTTGCTCTCTTTGAATGCATGCCTCATTGGTCGCGGTGCCTGTGGCTTAATAGCTAGGCAACCCGTCTGTGTTTTTTCTGGAAAAATAAAGAAAAATCCAAACAGTGCCTCTCTGCAAAAAAAGACATTGCAGAAACCTAGCTCATTCATATGGATCTATTTATATAAAAATACATTGCCCACTGGCTAAGCTGATGAGGTCTGCTGGTTTCAGGAACAATTCTGACTATGCTGAGGTAGGATTGCTCACTGTTGCATGGGAGTCAAGAACATAATCTACATCTTGTAGCCCAGACGTGCGATGTGATGACAGCATTGGAAGAGTCTGACTAATTATAGGCACACTTGAGAATCTGAGATATGAACATTTTGATGCAGTTGTGTAACGCTGCATACCATAGGCCCCTGGTAGGATTAAATTGGTTCAGAAGAAGCATGATTAAAAATTAACCTTAGTTAGGTAAGTGCACTGATAATCCAGAAGCTATTTGTTTAGTGATTTATTGTTTCTTTTGACATTATGGGATGACGTCGCAAGTTTTTGCAATCTCTCCACCGTGTTGCGGTGCCAATAACCTACCGTTTATATAGTTGGACTCGATGGCAATTGCATTTTCTTGTTACATTTCATGCATGTCTAAACTTCTAAATCAGTCAAAATTTGAGCTAGGGTACATTAGAGACACTTGGATTAGTTTTTCAAAGGAAAGAGTGCTCGCCATATCTAGTTCACGATTGAATTCGTCCTTACAAAACCTGCTTTAGAAAACAAATTATAAGGCGCTTCTACACCTACATATACAATGTTCATAGTCCAAATATACCTAGTCAATGAGGAATTACTTTAACACAATCATGATAAAAAATTGGACCAACTAAAACCAACCAATATATGTGGGGGATGTGCTTGAATGGTAGTAAAACTTTGATGGGAGGGTAATTAGGCACCGACAGAAGCACAATGGAGATTCGAAGACAGTTGATGATGATTCCCAAAGTAACAAAAGAAAATGAATTGACGGATGGACGGATGGATGGATGGATGATTCAATTCCCGACAAGTACATTTCTAGGAATTGGAATATTATTTTGTGCTGGCTAGCTAGCTGCTCAAGGAAACATGATTCTGAGTGGAAGTTTTTCGAGCCAAAAAATATGGGCGTCATATTCATCATCATTATTTCTGGTAAAGTAGCCTCAATAATTTTTTTGCATTGGGAATGGATGATTTTCCACCCTTTTTGTTTTTCTCTTTTCAATTCAATTTCTTTTGCCAGTATCAGTCTTAATTGTGATAAGATCTTTTTACCAACACCAGCCAAGAAATAAATTTGGTTTTGGGTTTTAGACTTTACCAGTTGTCATTTAAGCTTTTTTTACCTATGGAATCCCAACAATAAATCTGTGTTTAATTTGGTTCTTCTAGGGAAAGAAGCCATTGTGAAACAGCTGCATCACATGGCATCCCTGTAGCAACACATTTTGCTTTCTATTCAAGCTGTTATTAGGTGCTGGAAACAACTGCCACCTAATTTCACTATAAGATTGATCAAGTTTATAATGTGACAATTGTCGACCAAAAATATGCATATAAACGCTGACACATTATTTGTTAAACAAATTTATGAAATCTTTTTTTTTTCTATCTTTTTTTTCTTTTTTAGAAGAACAAATCTATGAAATCGAAATAGCAAATCTAGCATTTTTCACTATACAAGTTCAAAAAATGAAAAAGCAACACATATGATATCATCCAGGAGAGCCAAAACGCAATTAATCGGACAAAAGATTTGTACTACAACACAGAGCATGGTGAAGTAAAGTTAAACGGACAAAATGGATTCTGAATCGCATGCAAAAAAATGCACTCAAGCTGGTGAGATATGCATCAATCAACGGCTGAAAAACATGTTAACCCAAGTAATTTCTACATTATCTTGACATCAACAGCAATCTATGAATTGAGTTACCGCTTGATGGTCCTCGTTTACTTACTCGTAAAGACAATTCCATATAAATGCACAGGAAATCAATTACCATTTCAATTATCAGATAACTCGAGTAGAAATCATTATTTATCACCTAAAAGACTTTACAAGAAACAAACCAAATGAAGACCAACTAATCAAGGGAAGAGTGTTTCTCATATAACCAATTATATATTCAATATTCAATTATTCTGATAGGGACATGTCATATAAGGTGAAAAATAATTCCAGACACTCTTCCTGGTTTTTAGATGCAGATATTCCCACTACAATTCTTGCTAACCAATTCTTACCTATCCTGCCAAGCACTCATATATGGGAGCTCATATATAAAAGCCATTATAATCAAATGAAAGAAAAATGAGGAAGACAAACACCTTAAGTATATGTATATATACATTTTCCTAAGATCTCAAAGAGCAACCACACTCCAGTTACAAAACCCTAGCACACAGAGACATGTTGGTTCTAGCCTATACCACCACGACAAGTCACTTAAATTTTCCGAATACAAGTTTCTTGTGAGGATTAGCAATGCTACAAGTTTTGTATGATTGCCCATATACTCAAAACTGTTCGCATGTTGGTGTTTGTGGAAGTGCAGATCTCAAGCGCAAATTCCAGCTATGATCTCCTATTACCAATGTGCATGAAAATTCATGCCAACCACCATTAGATCAAAATTTATTGATGACTAATATTTATTCAAAGAAAGAAGTTGCATATCCACTGTTGCCTCTTCTAATCAAAAGGTAGGTAAGTTAGGATTTCATGCTCAGAAATGAGTAGGAAAGCAAAATTGCACCAAGATTCCTTATAATCAATCATCATCATAGAAGGTACTTAATTTCTAGTAATAAACTGTATATATTTCTAAATGTCTCTTATAATATACAACAAGTAGACAGATATTGAGCCATGCATTGACCCAAACCTAATTACAGTTAATCAGTCAAATGAAACCCCCAGCCTCCATTAGGAATAGTTAGGCAAAAATAGACAGGCTTGCAAAAAGCATCTTGACTCTTCAGGTTTCCATATACAATTTCAATAATGCATACAAATATACAATCATTTTATTCAGTCAGTTAAGGAAATTAGGGAAAAGTTGAAAAATGATGATAGGACAGACTTGGCTATTTACACTATCTCAAACATAGATCAGGTCAAAAAATTTAAGATAAATAAAAGTTTACTCAAACTAGAACATTTATAAAAGGCTTGCATGTTTACAGTAGTATAGCATTTGTTTAGCTTTCATAACTTCAATAATTTGACCCCAACCCACCTTAATGTTATTTTGGTACTAAATCCTGTGATATATGACCAGAGATTACAATTTAGATTAATAAGCATGGTTGAAGTAAAATGTTCAAAAGAAAACATTAACAACTAATGCATTCATAAGAAAAGATATCTATCAGGAACTGAAACAAAAAATGCAGACACAATTTCGCCTTCAATTTTCTGGTCTGTTCACGGTTCCTAAGTTTTCATGCAGTAAGCTGCAACAGCAAAAGTTTATATTATGGGAAAATATATTTAGAAAAGTGTGCAAAATCCTAAAAGTTGAAGCATTTCTTCAACTATACCTTCCTGCAGAATGCAGATATGCATTAAACCGTGGCAGTAGATGAGGGCTAACCAATATTTCCAGTTTTGACATGAAAGTCACATCTATGTAATTTACGATTAAAAATTAATGGCGAAAGATACTGAACTATGAGATAGACTTGATTCCACCTTTTGAACTTGAAAATTGTGAACAAAAGACTTTATATACTTGAGCAAAAGTTTGCTTCCAATTTTTCAAACCAGCAAACATATATACGGGCAATAAGGAAAAAAGCAGCTTCCTAAGTTCAAAACCAACCAAAAAGTATAATGGAATTCAATCCAAGAGAGGAAAACACACCACAATTCAACACTCAACAAAAACAAAGTACTTATAAAGAAAGCAAAAGAAAGCTTTTAGGCTAACAAGAAAATAATTGCACGACTGAAGAAGAATAATTAATAATGATCATAATCATGTTTGAACTAAATAATTAAGCAGCTAACTTGGATCGGAAATTGTCAACAAAACAAACACGTTCCGCATCATTTTCCTCTCTCAAACTCTACCTCAGTTTCCTTTCTTTCTCTCTACTCCTATTCTAGTTCAAATGGGTGAGTGTCATATCCCACTACAAGGCATAATATGAGACGACGACTTGATCGTCGTAGTACTAGTAGCTACTAGTCAAGAAGAAGAGGACCATGAAGAAGAATGTTGTTTGTTTTGATCAATCAAATGACCATCAAGATCTTGGTGGTAGGAAGAATTGCGTACCCGAAGCCATGAATGGGTTAACCGGGTATAGAGAATTAGGATCCATTAACGTCCCAGAACCTGAAGCGGCTGCCACTGTTACACCGCCACTGCCAACTGTCGTGGGCGCCGCATTGATGAGATTAAGGGGTTGAATGACTCCTCCACCACCTCCGCCTCCGCCTCCGCCTCCTCCACCACCAGACGAGCTCTCACCAGCTGTACTCATATTATAGTTAGTATCGGGGCCTTGGTTGTAGAGAATTCCCTTGAACACGTGGCCGGCGATGTTCACAGCCGTCTGATATGCGTACTGATCTTCGTCATCGTCGATGGAGCTTACTCTCACGCAGCGAAACACTGCGGGAGAAGTCACTTCTGCTGGAAAATTCCCCACTTCCAACCCTACATTCATGTATTTTACCAGCACCATACATTAGTTAGATTTGTACAACATAAATATTATTTTTCTAAAATAAATAAACAAAGAGAGAAATCGTATATTTGTTTATTGCACGAAAGGACACAAAAAACCCAAAAGCAGGCAACGCGAAACACACATGAACACAGAAATCAAGAGGGAGGCCCAAGAAATTATATAGTTTTGATGCGAATTATATAGTTTTGTTGTTTCTTTCTTCCTCAGCTCACTGTGAAACGAATCGTCAGGAAGACTGAACAACAGTGTTTTGGAAAAGGTAAAGGAATGATAAGAAAGAAAGACAGAAAAGCTGATGGGAATGGTGTTTTACTATAATGGAGGTCGATTTCTTCTCTTCACACGCAATAGATATGATCTCTCTCAGTAGTTGTTGGGGGTTTTATTGATCACTCACTCAGTCACACTGCACTACCTTCCAAAAACCCTTTCAGAGAAAAATTCTGTCTGTATATGCATCTCTCTTATATTCCTTGCTCCGCTCCACCCGATCTCATCAGTTAAACAAAGAAAAACAAACAGTTGGTTACAGTAGTAGTACCTGACGTGTTTGTGATAATGCGAGTGCAGGCGCCCAGAGAAGAATTGGAGCTCGGATTATTCGGATTGTTGTTACTATTCTCTCTCAGCCTCTTCGGATTCTCTCCGCCTCCGCGGATCACTTGAACTTCTTGTTGAGTGTGTTGCTGTTGCTGTTGCTGCAGCGCCGTGAGGTGCTGCTGCTGCCTCTCCCGGCGTTTCGACGCCGGAACCCACGTGCTCTTCACGTGGGTCGCGCAGTCGAACCCTCGGCTCTTGCAGCACGTCCTGCACCGCATGTGCACGCAATCTTTCTTGGCTTGGTTGCCGCAGTCTTGACAGCTGACCGTGCTCCCGGACGTCGATCCACCTCCACCTCCTCCTCCCCCGCCGCCGGACGAGGAGGGTCTCATCATCATGAAGGGCCGCGACGACGACTCATCGGAGACGTTGATGCTGCTGGGACCGACGCCTAGAGCAGCTGCTGAGGCGTACAGATCTTGCTGGAGCTGGAGCTGCTGGAGCTGGTGCTGCTGGTGCTGGTGATGCTGGAGTTGCTGCTGCTGGTGCTGCCATAGCTCGAAGCTTCCTTTGAACGGCATGCCCTCTTCATTCTTGTACCAAAACAACGTCTCTGGCGGAATTTCACTTGATTCCGGTTGATTCTGATTCCGGCTTTCTGGGTTGTGACTGCTCCGACCTCCTCCTCCTCCTCCGCCTAATGAGAAAAATCCAGCCATTGCTTCTCTTCCCCGGCCCCCAATTGTAACCGAAAATCCATATCAGACGACGCCCTCCTCTCTCTGCTCAATTCCACGCCCTCACTGATCTCCCTCGATTTCAAATATCTTTCCTTCCACAATTTTCTAACTAGCTTACAACAACAGCATGTGAGTTTGTGTCTGTGTGCTGTAATTGCGAGACAGATGTTGTAGCTCAGTTGGTTACTGCGTCGTTAATGAATCTCGCACTCGCGGCTTTTAAGTCTTGTTTATTTTCTTCGAAGATTGATAATAGTAGCATTAAAGACTTGGAATTTACATCTCCCTCTGCAACGCCGCCATGCCTTCTCTCTCTCTTCCTGCACCACCACCAAAATTTAAGTCCCTCTCTCTCTCTCTCTCTGATTTCTCTGCAGGTGTTGATGAGCTTTTTAGCTCTCTCAGAGCAGAGAAGCACTGCCTTTCTTTCTTTCTTGTGTCTCTGACTGTATAACAAAACACCTTCCTCTTCTTCTTCTCTCTCTCTCTCTCTCTCACACTCACTTTCTCTTTTCGTTTTCGCTATGGATGTCATAATCTCATCTCCAAAAAAAAAAAAAAAAAACGACCCATCTATCACTGTTAAATTCGCATGCTCATCTAACGGTCAATGCCCACGCCACGTGTAATGGCGCCAGCTTTTTGCCTCCCTTCGTCCTTTTGCACCGGAAAACCCGCCACTTTTCTTTAATGTCACTATTTCTATTAATATTCACCCCATTTATTCTCGACGCGTAAATAAATTAAAACCACACCACCCCCCCCCCCCCCCCCCCTCTTTTTTTTTTTTTTTTTTTATACCACGCTTTTTTTTTTTGAAAGATCATCCCACGCTTTTTATTCTACCTTTTCTTTTCACTTCACATGAGGCAAAAATTGTTTATCCTTTTGTTTGGTTAAAAAAAATTTAAAAAAAAAAAATTACACCATGGTTTAGCTGTAAAGCAAATTCTCCACCACTGTTCTACGGGCGTGTGTCTTTACGAGGGTAATTCGGTAAATCGGATTGTTACTTCCCTCCAAAATTTATCATATAAGAAAGAGCACCGTCCATAGTTATCCAGTGAAGCATTAACCAAGTCAGCAAGGCTAAATTATTGTTTAGCTGCAAATTAATTGTTAGTTTATGGACGTAGAGAGATTTGGGCAGTGAAATGGAGGGGGTATTTTGTCGTATTTCTAGAAAATGCAGACACATCTATTTAGGGTAAAATAAGGAGGGAACACAGCGCCACCTTCCCGTACTCTTTTTCGAATTTGTGTTTTATTTTAATTACGGGGTTTAATTTTTAAACTAATTACCCAAAGCTTTTTTAATTGGAGGATTAAGAGATATTGGGGGACCATGTTGTGGAGTTGACTCTTTCACTCAGAGGTTGTTTCGTCTTTCGGCTCACTTGCCCACCGTAGGGTTTTTGCAATTTCACCTTGAAGTCTTAAACCCCTTTTAAGTTTTAACTAGGCTTGTATTCAATTCTTTTATCGTTTGAGTTAATTTTAAGAAAGAAAGGATTCAAAACATTAATATGCACTTACATTAACATAAATAAACAGCTTGATAACATAAAGTGTACTTTTTTATTATAAAAAAAATTATTGGTCACAAATATTAACAATTGAAATCACCTAATAGATGCTTGATCACTTACACTGCTAGACCTGTAAATGGACCGGATTTAGATCGGATCTACCAAAATCCAAATCCGTTTATTTAAAAAAAAAAATTGATTCAAACTCACTCCGTTAACCCGACGGATCATTTATAGCTCGATCCAAATCTGTATCCGCTAGATTAACCGATACTCGATCCGCTAATCCGACCCGTTTATAATTCTAAATAGTAATATTAAATTTATATCATGATACCTCATAAGATATTAATAAAATATTAAAACAATATGAAAAGTATTACCAAATGTAGAATTACATTATCAAAATTCTTAATACTTCTTAGAATCTTGGGTGATGGACTGTCCCTTAGATTTCTGTAAAAAATTTGTATTTGAAATATAAAATATTTTATATTTTATATTTTAAAAAAATATTAATATATTAATAAAAAATAATATTTTATTATTACGAAAACAGGCCGGATCATTAATGGATCGGATCTACCTAAATTCGTATTTGATCCATTAAATAAACGGGTTAACGGATTCGAATCATTTACGAATCAACGAATCAAAATTTTCTATCCAAACCAGTCCAATAACCACAGATCTGAAGCGGGTCGGAATCAAAATCCGGCCCATTTACATCTATGCTAGTGCATAGAAGAATTTTCGACCAACTTCAATCGAGTGGGTTTAGAAGAGTACATATAACATTTTCTTTCAACTCATGTTTACTCTTTGCCTTTATATTTACTTCACTTATATGTATAAATGCCGTACGTTTGATTACAAAATTACGCTTATTAGAATTACATATGATATGATAGTTGTTAATTAGTTACACTTAACAATTGAGAATTACGTAGAAAAGTTGTTTGCACAACTTGACTGTTACCTTTGATTCTCTTTAGTGATGGTCACATGAAAAGTGGCATGAAGCCAACTGAATGGATTCAAATAAATATCTATTGCAAATAAAAATTAAATTGTAATACAATTAGGGGTAATCAAGAAATTCTAAAATTAATATAGAACCAACAAGAAAATCTTTCAAGATCTGACTTGGATGGTGGATCATGAGTAGCTCATCTTGTTAGTTTGTCAATTGGTTAAAAATATAAATATGGAATTCATAAAGCTTTTGGATAATTCAAGTAGCCTTTGATCCATTTCCTCGTAACTTGACGAACATTTATTGTTAATAGACATTGGGAATTTTACTCACTTTAAAGCGTCACAAAATTTTTATTATACCGTAGAGATTATTTGTTAGGATTATTCCACACGAAGATATTATTAATATCTCATAGCGAGCGTTGCGTTTAGTAATGCAATTTGTTGATTGAGTTTAGTAACTGGGAGTGGGTGTCAATTTATTATTAATAATATGTATGTAACAATACAAAAAAAATAGCTCATCCAAAATCTGGAATATGACAAGAATGAGTCATTCTTACATAGCCCTAAAACAACCTAAAATGCAACATCACCATAAAAATAAGTCTAAAAAAATAGTTACTTGACACTATTAGGAAAAGCTCTAAAACAAACTAACCATAATCTATTCATGTTCTCGCACAATACCCTCCTCAAAGGCACTCTCAAGAGTGCCGGCAATCACTTCCTTGCCTTTGCTCACATCTAATTGCCTTTGCTCGCATCTAGAGTCCAGACTCTCATCCATGATTTCTGCCTCCGTGGGCACGACTAGCCCATGTCATAAGGAAATATAGAGAACTTCATTACAATAAAAAATTTCGATTCTATGCACAGTATGTCAGTAACAAAGAAAACAAAAAAATATCCTATTCACTAAACCAAAACTCTAGTCACGAGTCCGGATGATGATATGGCAAGTTTAGTGGGACACGAATGGCTAAGTACAAGTTCCCTGGACAAGTAATTTTATAAGATTGTAGCACTACCCCAAGTTGCTAGCAGCATCACTCACTCTTTTACGGTCTTTTGCATGCATGATCGATACTTCCCATCAATGAGCTAAAAACCACATGTTAATATCAATGTGATCCGACAGCATCAACACTGCGTCAAAGATTGAAAGGGTAAAAAATATGATACAATGATTCTTGCACAAAAAATTCATACATCTAATAATTCAATGTCGTTAATGAGATGCAAACATAAACAGGAGTAGTTTTTACACTTCCTTTCCTATTTTTGTCCTATTTACAAATTTTAATCTTTAGATGCGTTTTCTTTAGAAATTCAAGGTAAAAATAGAGGTTTCTAACAAGAGCATGTATTGAGAGTTAAACTAATCAAAAGCTGCTAAAAAAGTATGATTGTCAAAGATATAGTGCCAAATTACTTTGAAAAATAATTTCTACGTACATATATGTATTTTTTTTAAATACTCTTAGCTCACCCCACCCTTACATATGTTAGTGAAAATCGAACTCATCACATTTATAATGTTGGAATTATAACTTACCAACAGGTCACAGTTGCCCTTACAATCTTACATACGTACATATATGTTTTCATTTCTCTCCTGATGATGAACTTCATATATTAAAAAAAAATTAAAAAATTTCATTTCCTTTCGAGTTCTTCAAAATATACTCAACAATGTTTTGTACTACTTTTATAATGCAAAAATGAATAAGTTCACTGTCACATGTATAGAAACTCGATCGTAAATTAATAAATATAAGATTATTGAGAACATAACAAATTATAATATAAACGAGCTTTGAGAATATACAACTCCATTGATCAATAACATTTATCTTTGTTATTTCAAAAAAAATATATATTTATCTTCGTAATCACATTTGACTCTTCACTCTTGTTTCAGTAATTGTAGTAAGTAGTTTAATGGAATTTTTTTTTTTTAGAATAAAAAAGCATTTTATTTCATAAATCAAGATCACATAAGACGGGCATGACTGGTGGTGAACATAAGTTCCTCACTCTCCTCCCTATTAACAACCTCCGTTACAGGTTTGTCATCACCGATGACATCCATGAGTCAAGCGGACCTAACCCCTAACCAACCTAATCGACTAATTACTCAGAAACCCTATTATTTTCTATCACACAACAATTGATTATTCTCAACTCTTGGAATTTAACTAAAGACCTCCCTAATGTTAAAAAAAAAAAAAAAAAAAAACAGAGAATTACACTACTACACCAAATAATCGCGAGCAAATTACTATAATCATTTACACTTAAAATTCACCTAAAGTTTTAAGCTTAATTACACGTGGACAAAACAACATCATATAAGAGTAAAAAACAGACATTATTCCGCCTAACTATTTTTCTATATTTGCTCCATGTTTTTGATTTGCGTGACGAATTTGGTCATACAGATAACACACTCGATTGACTGCACCCAGTCACATCAAGCCACGTCATCTGAAAGTGAATGGCATCTTCGTCAGTTTGCGAAAATAGCGAATTATTTTCTCCCAAAGTATAATCTTTTATAAGGTCAAATTGGACATTGACCTCTCATGGTTCTTATTCAGTACAAACCGGTCGATTCACCGTCTCCATCCTACTAGATTTTTTCTGTCACAGGTTGAAGAGCCGCTGATGAATATTGGCGATAGAAATCTGGACCACCCTTCCTCCTCTTCCTCTTCTTCTTCTTCCTTCCTTCTTCTTCTTCCTCTTCTTCTTCTTCCTCCTTCAAAGCCAAAACAGTACGTGCTGCTTCAGAAATTGGATTTCGGTGCTCATTGAGAAGCCGTCTGATAGCGCCTTACTTGAAGCTTTTGAATTGAAAGAGGTCGGTGTTGACTAAATTTCTGATGTGGGATTGTTCCTACTGAAGTTTCTGGGAGCTGGACCAATTAATTTATTGCTTGCACCCGGGCTAGGTTACAATCTAGTCACATTTAAGAGGCCCATCTCTCTAATATTCTCATATGTATTCTTATATTATAACGTCAAGAAAACTAAAAAAATGCATAACTCCTATTGCCATGCCATACATGAGTGAAGATAAGAAGTGAAAATGAGGGGAATAAAAAGGTTTTCTAATTAAGGGTCGTTGTCAACTTTTTCTTATTACAGTTGTTTAACTACTACGAATTACTTTTTTCTGATTTTTTCTATTAGAGCATCTTTAAGAGTCTTAAAACAATACATGCTTACTTATTATAGTTGGAATTTCGTAAGTAAAAGATACTTCAAAGACTAGCTAAACATGAATTAAATCAAATTTGTCAAAAGTAGGTAGTCAAATAAGTTGAGCCACGAATTTACCTCTCCAAGTGGTATTTCGAATTATCTGCTTTTTTTACTTCTCACCCACAAAATTGTCAAAATCATGGTTGATAAACATAAAACTACCCTAAACGGCTAAACCTAACCGAACTAATAGATAAGCACGTGAACTAGAGGCACAGAATGGTTCCAAACATATATGTCTGTTAATTGCTATGTAAAACAAAGTTTGTTTATCTGTAATATGCTCAATAAATGGTAATTAAGATTTTATTGTTCAAACACATTCAAGAGAAATTATGATAGATGTTTCTATTGATTTTGGTTATGTTCAAGAAAGATAACTAAGATTCTATTTTGTGATTTTCATTTGCTTCCTTAAGGCCTTTTTTTTTTTTTTTAAACCTTAGCCCACCACATCCTTATGTATATCAGTGAGAATCGAACCCATGACATTTACAATGTTTAAATTATAACTTACTAACATATCACAGCTCACCGACCTTAAGGTCTCATTTGGTTTATAGAATTGAGGGTTTGGGAAAGGAAATGTATTCTTTTCTTATGTTTGGTGTCAATAAGGAAATGAACAACTTTCATTTGAGAAGGGAAAATATGAGGGAAAATGAATTCTCTCATCCTCTAAATGATTCATTTACCTTCTCACTTTTACAGCATTAAATGTGCATTAATTACATGATAATAATACATTTATATCCTTGTTAAAAATTGTTGTTAATAATTTTATTTTGAAAATTTATGATTTGTGTTTTAATATACGAGGATATAAATAAAACATAGTATAATTCAGTTTCACTTTCTTACACAAACCAAACACTAAAATGGAAATAAACATATATTTTTCCGTTGCTTTCCTAATGTTTCCAAACAGTGGAAATGAAATGTAGTGGAAAATTTATTTGTCTTTCCCATAAAATTTTCTTAGAAATTGATTTTATTTTCGCGAGTCAAACGAAATTTAAAAGAAAAAAAAATCTAAAAAGAAATCTAGCTAGCATAAATCTAGTTGAAGATCTCTCACTGTACTCTTTCTGTGCCACGCGCATACATACCGGAATGGAAGAGTCTGCAGAGTATATAACCCAAAATATATAATTAAGAAAAAAGGGGCATATAGTTCTTGTTGCTTGTTCCAATGGATTTTGTTTTTGGGTTTGTGTGGTGGGAATTGAAGCAAGTGTGCGAGTCCCAATAATTGTTGTACCTTCTCCTCTCTCCCTCTCTCTCTTTCTCTCTGCTCTGTCTCTCTGTCATTCTCGAGCCCTGCGTTTGTTCCCATGGTTGACTACCACCTTAGCAACTGGATCAACTTTATGGCTCTCTCTCTCTCTCCATTATATGAATAATACGAGTCGAACAGAACAGAACAGAACAGTGAGAGAGGAACTTTTTCCTTTCTTCTGTAGCTCTCTGTGTTTCTGTTTCTTCTTCAGTCGCTCTTTACAAAAACGCGTTTGTATTAATAATTTTTCATCCAGTTAGTTTATTGGTGAAAATGAAAACGTCGCTGGCTGCGCTCCCATTCCGATCTGTTTTTCTTTTCTTTTTTTTAAATGGGAGCTAAGCTAAGATAGGCAAGGGAATGTAAAGGTATACCCCAGGAAAAAAAAAAAACCAATACCCCAAATCCCAAAGTTAACTAACAATAGACTAGTCTTATTCAGAATTGTTGTTATCCAACTTCCATTTTTGGGCAAGCTGGCTTTCTTTTTCATTCAACCTGCACTGCACAGATTAGAAGAAACCCTAATTACTTCTAGGTTGCTAATTACTTCTTCTTCTTCCCCATTTGAGATAGAAAGAGACAGGGGGATAAAGTCAGTGTCATAGCAATAAGTATGTGAAATCTATCCCATGTGATCCGGGGGGAAGTCAAAAAAATGCCCAAAAGATTTGGTTGCCGCCTGACGATAATATATGGAGGTCCAGAGAGATCTGAGTCCCAACCTCTTGCTCTGGCCAACCCAAACACATTCCTTCTCGATTCGTTTTCAGTGATCTTTTCAGATCAGCTGGGACTCTGAGCTGCTTGTCCCCAAAGCTCATAACTAGTGGATGATGTTGAACTCAATTTGGGTCCCCATATCTTTCTCTCATATCTTTTCTGTGTTCAAAGGGATGTGCTACTGTTGAAGTGTGACTGGAATAGTCGACTAGACATTTGGTCCCATAACTAAGTTGACTAAGTCGGAAAGATATTTCATTTTTTGATATGAGATACTACATTGTTAATCGAGTGCTAAAATGAGGCTCCGAATGTCGTTATTTTCAAAACCCACCATCTCTTAACGTAACTCTAACAATCATGTAACAAAATCTTTATGAAAAGACGCATTTAGAATTACTTCAAGTGATGAGGGATGATTGAGAAATGAGAATACGTTTAGAATTAATTCAATTATCTTCCAATGTAATAATAAATAAATAAAAGAACATTATAGTAAGTTTTAGATGTTTTAGATGATATTGTTGTCTATACACCAAATTGATATTTGTCTTTTTCAAGTGCTCAATTTATTTTAAGATTTTGTTCCTACCTGGCTAATAAAAAGTTAGGCCTAGGTTTCTGAAGGAAAAACTTCAATAAATAGTCAGGTGTCTTCTAACTCACATTTGTTAATGATCAACACGTAATTACTAACATAAATATTTATAAGGATCACGATTTTAGATTTTTTTTTTTAAACATTAACATATATTAATTGCGTACATTTTCCATGATCACAAGGTAAGATCTGTTCCTAGCCAATCAAAAGTTAGGCCTAGGGTTTTAAAGACAAAGCTTCATTAGATAGTTAAGTGTCATCTAATTCACGCTTGTTAATAATCAACACGTAATTACCAGCAGAAATTATAATGATCACGATTTTAAAGTTTTTGTTTTCTTTTTTTTGAATATGAAATATATTAACTGCATATATTTTTCACAATCACAAGGTAAGATTTGTTCTTACGTACCTATTCAAAAGTTAGGCCTAGGGTTTTAAAGGAAAAGCTTCATTAGATAGTTAAGTGTCCTCTAATTCACGCTTGTTAATGATCAGCACACAATTACCAGCATAAATTATACAGTTCGCAATTGTAAAGTTTTTTTGTTTTCGATATGACATATATTAATTGCGTATGTTTTCCACGATCACAAGGTAAGATTTGTTCTTACCCAATCCAAAGTTAGGCCTAGGGTTTTAGAGGAAGTGCTCCATTAGATAGTTAAGTGTTGTCTAATTCACGCTTGTTAATGATCAACACACAATTACCAGCTGAAATTATAAGGATCACGATTTTAAAGTTTTTTTTTTTTTAATATGACATATATTAATTGCTTACATTTTCTACGATCACAAGGTAAGATTTGTAGCTACCTAATCAAAAGTTAGGCCTAGGGGTTTTAAAGGAAAAACTTCATTAGATAGTTAAATGTCGTCTAATTCACGCTTGTTAATGATAAGCACGCAATTACCGGCATATATATTTACAAGGATCACGAGTTCAAAGGTGTTTTTTATTTTTATTTTTTTATGAATATGACATATATTAACTGCGTACATTTTCACAAGGTAAGATTTGTTTCTACGTATCTAGTCAAAAGTTAGGCCTAGGGTTTTAAAGGAAAAGCTTCATTAGATAGTTAAGTGTCGTATAATTCATGCCTGTTAATGATCAACAAGCAATTACCAGTAGAAATTATAAGGATCATGATTTTAAAGTTTTTTATTTTATTTTTAATATGGACATACATTAACTACATGCGTATATTTTCTACGATCATAAGGTAAGATTTGTACCTAACTAATTAAAACTTGGCCTAGGATTTTAAAGGACAAAATTCATTAAACAGTTAAGTGTCATCTAATTCACGTTTGTTAATAATCAGCACACAATTATCAGCAGAAATTACGTGGTTGCCTAACTAAAACTGTTTTCACACCAATAGTACCAGAGGACCACTATAATTGGGTTTTAAAATTCTGCCTACTTTGCTAATAGCATGAAGCTTTTTTTTTTTTTTTTTTTTGTTATCGATTAATAATAGAAGCTAATAATAGTCAATAGATGCTCTATGTTATCAGACGTCCGTGGCAGTTCAAAATCAGCTCAATGAAATCATGTTTGCATTTTCCATTTCAAGTTAAGAGTACGTTTATGCTACGTGAATCAATATATCAATTTTTTGGGTTTAGGGTTTCCCTCTCAAAGTCTAGGTTTTATTAAAATTTAAACACACAACAATTAATATTCGATGGAATATACCATGTAGAAGGGTATGATAAACACCAAGAAATTACTCTATCAAGGTCAAAAACCGAAGCAACTTCATCTTAAGCCCAAAACAACTTAATGTATGACGGAAATTTTAAGTTAATCATTGACATCACTAGCAAGTATGAAATTCAAAGTTCTATATTTAGTAGATTTAGTAGTGAATAACATCAACCCTACATATGAGATTTCGTGTTTGAATCTCCAGTTGCTTCAGCCAACGGGACATTAAAATATTGATTCCAAATTTTGACTAAATTTATTGTTGAAAAATACAGCTGATATGTATGTTTGTCGAGCATCACCGATTATCAATTATTTAGGTGTTCATATCATCCATTACAGAAACACAATTTCATATTCATAATAACTATATATATGTCCCTCCAATTAAAGCTTCGATCAGTCATTTTCACTTTGCGTCTCTGACCTTAGGGATAAAGTTTAAAGTGCTTAGTTTCATGATGCCCTAAGTAACAGCGACTTCAGTAAATCTTAGGCACAAGTGACAACTCATAGTCCCACAAAAATTCTTGGTCGTCCTTAGATGAAACAACTCCGTGAGTCCATCGCTAGCTAGGAGGATCGAAGGGGTTATGTCACAGATATACATGTGGTTGTTATATTGTTATATCAATGTTCATCCCCACACTATAAAAATTAAACCTAGCTAATGCCTAAAGTACTAATTAACTTAGCTAGCTAAGGCCTAAGGCACATTAATTGTCTTGCCCATCTTGGTACCTATGTGTTGCACTAGACTATCACTATTTACATCAGAATGGACTAATTGTGGTTGACACTTGACAGTGTCATGTGAAATAATTATATGTAGACTACAGAGATTAAAGGCATCAATTAAAGCCTTTTCTTTTGGATAATAATTTCTAAGGAGACTTAATGATCAATCACCGACTTGAAGGGTCGAGCCGAACAGATAATGTCAAGTATACGAGATCAGGAATGTAAAGCTAAAACTTGAGCATCAAACCAAAGATTAATTGGGCAACGATAAGTGTAGAAGTTACACATTTCGCCATACGTGTAAATAAATTTTGTATAAGAAATAAGTTAGGTTGTACACGTCATTTACGCAAGATATATAAGTTATTTGAGACAATAATTGAATGAATAAAGTCCAGTTATGATTTCGAGAAATAAGTTAGGTTGTACACGTCATTTACAGACGATATATAAGTTATTTGAGACAATAATTGGATGAATAATGTCTAGTTATGATTTCGAGACCAAGTAAAGAGTTTCCAACACAAACTCATTTGACAAGGTAAGCGGATTATTTTGCAAGGCTTAAATTTGTTGATATGTGAGTTTTTTCTCCAACAAATTTTTATCTATTTACTATTCACCAAAACATTTGAGTTTTGGATCTCCTTTGTCAATGTAGTAGATTCACTCAACCTAATTCTATGAGCACTTCTAGCTTTTAATTACATAATTTACCTTGAAAATCAACAAGCTAGTTTTTGAATGAGAAATATATTTACAGAGAGGACATAAATTAAAACATACGGATAACATTTGCAAAATTGAAAACATAACACGCGAAATAGCAAAACGAACCAAAATCTAATTATCTCCGAGGATAAGAGGAAAACTTTTTAACAAGTAGTCTGATCAAGAGAATTAAAGTCTAAGATTAGGTAGCCAATCTAAATCGTAGTCAAAATAAATTTCAAAGTCACTCTCCAACACTTCCAAAATCATCACATGCAACTTTCATACGTTTACCAACTAAGAATTTTCCAAAAAACACAAGAATAAAGGACCCCAAACTCAACTATTAGTTTTAAGCCATGGTATGTACAGGGACGTAGCTAGAATTCGAAAATGGGGTGGGCTAAATTTATTGTGGCAATTTTTTTGGGCGAAGCCCAAAAACTTTTTTTTGATGTCTCTATAGCCAAACCTACATAATATCAATGCCTCCAATTTAGAATCCAAATTAGTGCATAATAAGTGCCACAAAATAAGAACACTCAAATTTATATACATAACATAGCCATAACAAATTCATCTAAACACCAAAAAACTAAGAAGCATAAAAAGAATCACCATTTGATATAAACGATACTGAGAAAATGAAAACACAAAGTATTAAGAAAGAAATAAAGAATGGTAGAACATGGGGGGACTGTAATTGGCGAGTATACTTGACATTTATAAGTAGTAAAATATCTCAGAGAATGAAAAAGGCGAATGGTGCCCAGAAGTTGAACCATTTGATGAAAGCTATATTGATCTACAAAATACTTCATTAAGCCAAGAGGGGAGAGGGGAAGAGCCAAAGTGAAGGGAAAAAAGGAAAAAGCTACATGGAATGTACCAGCACATCGTCTACAACAACTCCAAGCAAATAAATTTTTTTTTTTGCTGGGCTATTACATATCTATCCCTACTTGAAGGTATTTTGGACTAAATAAAGGTTGGGTTGTAGCCCATACAGCCTTTGCCGTAGCTACGTCCCTGGGTACGTACTATTATGACCTACGTCGGAGCCCCATGATTGGACATCCATTGTTTTATATCAACTGTGCATATATACATGAAATGATGAAGTATTTAATTTGAACCCCATTGGTGGGCACTGATATTAAAACATGGCTGCATATAAACTGGAAAAAAAAAAAAATCCACCTTTAACACATTTTTAATTTCCTCAGATTTGATCAACAATTCCAGACAATTTTGTTTTGTTGGTCCAGAGAGAGGTCCTTTATTCTTCGGAAATAAGGGTCGGTTTCATGCTCTACAACCATTATCATCGAGAACAATCACCTACAATCTTCATTTCTCTTCATATAAAATTATAATTTTAGTTATTTTGTGCTTCTTTTTATGTGTTGTGGATGTTGAAGTATTAGTATCGGTAGAAGTCAGATTGGTAAATCAACAGGGGTCCATTAGAATTCTTCATTCAAAACCTATTATGGATAAATATTCTTTTGCTTGCATGCATGACAGCATTTAGCTTGGGTCTTCGTTTTTTAATTATACTCAAATGTCATCTAAGTCTGAATTCATAAGCGTGTGCCAGCTTAATTCCAAACAAAACTGCGATTGTTTTTCCAACTACACAAGACTTTTTATAGAAAAGTTATGGTTTCCTCTACATTAGTCCTTGAATCCCCAAGGTTAGAACTTTTACTAAAGTCTACCCTCTCCGACCAAAATATGGATTTGAAGTTTCGAACAACATAGCATATATGTTGCTTTTTCTATAAGGTTGTGCTTGACACCCAAAGCTTTAGGCTTTAGCTACGAAAGATATGTATGAAGAGACTGAAAGGATGTAAAGAATAAGGGTTCCCTCTAACCCCAAGCTCATGCAAGCAAATATGGAGACACACTTGCCCCGCAGAAAGAGAGAATCTCTTTTGATTAACATAGTTCTAAAGTTGCTCGTGATTAATTAATTAAACATGGTTTATCTTAAACTTTATGTACGGACGCTGCAATTATTGTGTACAAAAGGGCCACATTTGCCACTTGAGCTTTGCCTAACCCAATTTGAGACCTCTAATCATAAAAGTTTTTGTTGTGATTTTTATTCTTGTATAAAGTAAGCCACTAAAAATTGTTCTAATTTAAGAACCCAACTGAATTCATAGTAGAAGTTTTGTTTTTAAAGTTTCTTGTATTTATTTCTGTCATCGAAAAAACTGAACTCATAGTACTAAACTATACTACATGCATTGTTTCATATTAGAAAAAAATAAAAATAACGTTCTAAACCTAACAATCGAGGGAAGCCTTCATGAGATGGGAGTGTATGTGTAACAAAGTTTTCAACCCTATAATATGCTTAAAATTAATCATGCAGTGATATAAGAAAAAGTTGACAAACTTGTTTCTTTGATGTGGTACAAAGACGCCAGAGGATAAAATACTTTCATTAATGTGATCGATATATTTGAAACCTCAAATCTTTTTTATACACCTTCTTGCAGTAGTTCCAGATTTTTTTAGCGATTAAAATTTCGTATGCTGATATAATTCCAATTGTAGTATTATTGCTATTTGAGATAAAAAAAAAAGAAGAGAAAAAGGATGATCATGTTGGTAACATGGTGCAAGTGCCCCTATGGAACTTTCATCATTTTGAAGTTGCCTCGATTGGACAAGCAGAGCATAAATACCATCCAATATATCCTTCTCAGTGGCATGGTGAAAGTGATGCACCGCCCAAAATAGTAATATGGCAACATCAAACTTTCGCCATGCATCCTTTTATTTTATAAATTTTTGGCACAACACCCCCTTTAGATTATTTTATAATAGGTTTCACTATCATACAACCATATATCAAACTCCTTTCGTCTTGCAGATAGTTCTTTACTTCTTTATGCAAAGAATCATGGATGGTATAAATTCTACAGCTAGCTACCCTTTTCCCTTTGATTCACTCCTTGTATTTTTTGTCTTTGAGTTCAAAGAAGTATAAAGTTAAATCAAGCATCGTTGAAATCTTTATTCTTACAATAATCCTCGATCAGCAGACGTGCTACCATTTATCATTTTTCTTCAGGTCCTCGGACATGTATGTTGTAAATCTTTACTAGGCTAGGGCTTGACCTTCAAAGAGAGAAGCAAGTAAGCAACGACAATGTTGATCAAATTTAAATGCTCTCAGAACAGTACGTGTTGCTCGAGATGCTTGAATTCAAGTCAAAGGGTTGCACAACCAACTGATTCTCCTTTTCCTAGTTGAATAAACTCATGTAACAACAACAACAACAACACACACACACATATATTTTGAAGAGGGAGCTAGGTCTTCATATGTTATTAACATAAATAGAAGAGCACAACACACAAGCTTCTTCTAACCAAATATATAACACTCTTTTTAGAAGCTACTATAATAACACAATCTATGACTATCATAACTCAATCTATCGAGTTATGGCATTTATTTCTTTATCAACAAACATGACATACTTTGAAATAGTCTCAATAACGTGAAGAAAATTGATCAATAAATAAATAACTAACTTCCTGCCCCTCATAAACATAACTAGAAGTCACCTTTCTAATGGAAAATCCAGTGTTTTTGCGTTAGCTTAATGGAAAAGATTAGACTCTTTCTAAATGTTGCTGACCCTAAGCAAGCTTCATTACTGTCGGTCAAAAACTTCTCCGCCCAATCAACCAAAGTAAAAAGACCTAAACTAGCTAGCTAGTACTACTTCAGCGAAGCTCGTGAAGGTGGTCGAGTTCTGGCGGGACTAACTAGCTAGCTAGCTCTAAATGATTAACTGGCCGAGAGAGAACTGGCTGAAAATGAACTAGGACCCCTTACAACTTAAAGGTGGTGCTGTCACCTGGGATGCATGCATGTGTAAGTAATCATATGCAAACGCAAGTCTATGGCTAGCTTAGCGCTCATGGACTGGAATTTTAGCGCCCATGTAGCCCTAGCTAGGGTTTCAGAAAGCTTTGTGGCCTTTTGAATATTGGGGTCCGGGGAGGTATGGTCGTCGTTGCCAGTCACTGCCTCTTTAACTCTCTTATCCTAACTTCCTAAGCTATAGCAATAGCCTAAGGAGATCACGAGGCTACCTATGTGTGTTAAGGACGGGCCTGGAGGGAGTACTTGATTTCATTCAAGCAAGCATGGTGTGTCTTTAAGGAAAAAAAAAAAAGCTTTCTCTGATATAAATGGGACCTGAAAGATGTGCATACCTACGTACCTTGACTACTCAGCTGGCAAATTAAATGGCATCTTCAATCTATTCGATCATTTTCTCTCTATATTTCAGGTTAAATGCATGTATTCTGTTTAAGATGTATTTAGTATCCTGTTAATCAAACATCGCATGACGCATGCAATCGGGGTAACATCATGTGAAGGATTGAGCAACTGTTTTGAGGCTTTATAGCTTCAGTGATAGAGCTAGTAACACCTCCACTTACGTCGGGGACTTTAACTCTGGATGAATCTTAGCTTAATTTGTAGGGAGTCTTTTCCAATAACATTGGTCTATTGTTTGTCATTAAGGGGTTTTAAGTGGAAAAATACAAACGCAATTTTGATAGACCAAGGGATCTAGCTAATATCGATTTGGACAAGGATTCTCGATTATTATAAAAACTCGTGTTTAGATGACGTGAGACGCACTTAATTTTCTTTTATTTATCTCCTCAAATGATGTAACACTTTTTCTGCCTTCAAATTTTATTTTGACCTTAAATGAGACTTTCATCCCTCCAAATAGTGACTAAAACATAAAAACCAGATACTTCAGATCTTCAATTTGACCTGCAGTGCAGTGTATACGTGTGTGTCTATCTAATTGCCTATACAGCGAGTTTCAATTAATAGACGAATATATAAGATCCAATTTACCAAAGTACATTAAACATTAACCTTTATCAGACGGGCTACAAACCCAAGGCCCAACTCAAAGTTGACCTCATGTAAGGACAATAAGAATAAAGCCCACCACCCGCATTGCATGGGAAATGGTCGTGTTTCGACAATCAAGTCCTCCACATGCATGGCAGTGACAACTACCCTTTTCCTACTCCTTCGGATCTTGAGACATTCCAACTTGGAATACGTCTCTTTGTCTCTAAAGCTCTACCAATTTCACTACTTTCTTCTTCCACCACAAACTAAATAGCCAAAATTTCTCTTCTCTACTCTTTCTTTCCCTCACATAGGATAACAATTAGATTATTCCCAAAAACCATAACTGATCAAACCCTACTCTCTCTTCGTTTGTTCATCTTCACTCTCTCTTTCATAGAAACACTTCAGAGAGAGCACAATGGCGTTGGGGAATAGGTCGCGCAGTAGCAGTAACAAGCGGTCGTCTTCTTCAAGCTCTTACACATCAACCGTGATGGTAATGGGATTCATAGCACTGTGTGTGGTTGGTGTGTGGATGATGAATTACTCCAGCGCTGGAGTTTCAACACAAACCACCACGGCTCGAACCAACACCGTCACTTCCACTGCCTCCTCGGATGAAAACAATACACAAGCCGCTGAGAATAACAATAATAACAATGAGAAACCCAAGGCATTTGAAGACAATCCCGGTGATCTTCCGGACGATGCCATAAAAAATGATGATGGGCCTAACAAATCGGATGCTGCTGCTATCAACGAGGGAAAGACGTCCAGAGAAAAACAAGAGCAAGATGCAGCTGAAGAACAGAAAGAGGATCAGAAGCAGCAAGAGCTTAACCAAGCACAGTTATCTGAGGAAACCACTATACCTGAAAACCAACAAGCTGAACAAACCGCCACACAAGAGAAGATCATCACTGCTGATGATCAACCTGACGAGAAAAACCACCAACAAAAAAACAATAACGGCGGCCAGAGCGGTGGAAATGATCAAATAGACGTAGAAAGCAAACCTCAAGAGCAACCTGCAGAAACAAATTCCGATAATAGCAAGCAAAATAATAATGCTCAAGCTTTTCAGGACAAAAAACCGGGGAATGCAGATCAAACTCAGATGCAACAACAACAACAACAGCAGCAGCAGCAACCACAAAAGCACCAGCACCAACAACAACAACAAGAAGAGCAGTCGCTAGGTGTTGAAAGAAATGAAAATTCACAGGAGTCCCAGAATAATATTCAAGGCTCGTCAAATCAACAACAACAGCAGCAGCAGCAGGAGAATCAGCATCAACAACATAGTCAGGAACAAGAGCATCATGACCAACAAAAACCGCAACAATACACCGACGAGACAAACCATGTCACAACGCTACCAACTATACCTGACCAGAATCAACAAAAGAAAAACCAAGGAGAACAACAACAACAACAACAACAGCAACAAGAAGAATCTTACCCTCAGCGAAAGAAAGGTAATGCAGCAGCTGATCAAAACAATAAGGGCACCGAGTCCAACTCGGGCGAAACGCTACTCAACGGCGGGGACAGCTCGGGCATTCCGAAAGAGTCAAAGGAGTCGAAGAAGTCGTGGAGGACTCAAGCGGATCAGTCGGAGAACGAGAAGGAGAGGCGCAAGGACGAAAAGGAGGGTCAAGATAGCATCTACGGGTACACGTGGCAGCTTTGCAATGTGACTACAGGTCCTGATTATATACCTTGTTTGGACAATGAGAAGGCTATAAAGAAGCTGCGTTCTACCAAACACTTCCAGCATCGAGAGAGGCATTGTCCGCAGGAGGGTCCCACTTGCCTGGTTCCACATCCGGAGGGTTACAAGACGTCTATCCAGTGGCCGAAAAGCAGAGACAAGGTGCGTATGTAACCGTTGGATTTGGATGGTTGAGTAACTTGACTTTAAAGTTAGGGTTTGATGTGCGAGTGTGTAACTTTTTTAGCTGTGGTCCGGCAGATATGGTATCACAATGTACCGCACACATTGCTGGCGGAGGTGAAGGGACACCAGAACTGGGTTAAGGTGTCCGGTGAGTTTTTGACTTTTCCTGGTGGTGGGACCCAATTCATACATGGCGCTCTCCTCTACATTGATTTCCTTCAAAACGTAAGTATCTCATGTTTAACAAAATGAAACAGCAACGTTACTGTATTTTGAACGTAAGGAATTGGAGTTTTAGCTATCTCATTCATCAAGGAGTTGAGTGATTATTACGGTAATTGTAGCCTTTACTGGTTAAGTAGTGTGTGGAGTGTGGAACAGTAAGTGTAATTGTCTCTCTAGTACTGTTGGATTCAGGATCTTTGTTCAAGTCGCTGAAAAATAAGTTGCTGTATACTTCAAACTCTTAAACACATTATCGAGCATCTTGTATTCACATTAAGGAAAAACTTGGCGAATGTTATAGATTGAGGAAAAACCTATATTTTGTGGAGCATAAAAATTATGTTCAATTGTTAAGAAACGGATGATTAATGTTGTTTATTGATGCAGGCAGTACCGAATCTCGCATGGGGAAAGCACACTCGAGTTATACTGGACGTTGGGTGTGGTGTTGCGAGCTTTGGGGGTTATCTCTTTGACAGAGATGTTCTTACAATGTCTTTTGCACCCAAAGATGAGCATGAAGCTCAAGTTCAGTTTGCCCTGGAAAGGGGTATTCCAGCCATTTCAGCAGTCATGGGTACTCAGAGGCTGCCCTTCCCCAGCAGGGTCTTTGATGCCGTCCACTGTGCACGTTGCAGAGTGCCTTGGCACCTCGAAGGTTCTGTCCATCATAATTACGTGGTTTAGTAATTGCCTTCAATTATGTTATGATTAAGCATGAAAAGTCTTTCTTAAATTGCAAGTAATATGTAGGGGGAATGCTTCTTTTGGAGTTGAATCGTGTTTTAAGGCCTGGGGGTTACTTCATTTGGTCAGCCACTCCTGTTTATGGGAAGCTTGACGAAGATAAAAAAATATGGAAAGGTATGCATAGGATAACAACCAAATTCGATGAACAAATTTGGTGATATATTTCTAGCATTACTGCATGCTGACAAATGTACTTCTATATATGTTTTGATTTTATACGTAGAAATGACTGCCTTAACAAAGTCTATGTGTTGGGACCTTATTACGATCAAGAACAACAAAGTAAATTTAGTTGCGGCTGCCATCTACCGCAAGCCAACCTCGAACCAATGCTACGAACAAAGAAAGCAAAAGCAACCTCCTATGTGCAAAACCGATGATGATCCCAATGCTGCCTGGTTGTTAACTAATAAAGTTCAGACAATTATTCACCTAATTACTTGTTCATTGTATTAACTAATTGCTAATGAAATATATACATTTTCAGGTATGTACCTCTGCAGGCATGTATGCACAGGGTTCCTGTTGACAAATCTGAGAGAGGGACTCAATGGCCAGAGAACTGGCCTAATCGACTGGAAACTCCTCCTTACTGGTTAAACAGCTCCCGGATGGGTATTTATGGAAAACCAGCACCCCAAGATTTTGCAAGAGATTATGAACACTGGAAACGTGTGATCAACAACAGTTACATGAAAAGTTTGGGTATCAATTGGTCCGGAGTCAGAAATGTCATGGATATGAGAGCGGTTTATGGAGGGTACGCAATTGATCTTGATCATACATAATTCTATGAACTCGACTAATTAATTAAGTGGTGACTAAAACTACCGAAAAATTTATACAAAGTGCAGGTTTGCCGCCGCTCTCAAGGATCTTAAGGTCTGGGTGATGAATGTGGTGAATGTAGATTCTGCAGATACTCTCCCCATCATCTATGAACGTGGTCTTTTTGGAATTTATCATGATTGGTGTGAATCTTTTAGCACCTACCCAAGAACCTATGACCTCCTCCATGCAGATCATCTCTTTTCTTCGCTCAAAAAGAGGTATAACTAATCGATCGTTACAATATTATTGTTATAATTTCATGGTTAACTGGGATATATGTTATATCTTGCCACACAGTCTTTTTGATATATAACATAAAATGCTTAAGTTGCCAGATTGGAATTTTGTACCATTAAGCGGCGTCTATCGGTAGGGGGAGTGTAAAAGCTTATGAAATTCGACATGGACAGGCCTGTGAATTAGACAATTAGTACTTTAGTAGTCTTATTTTTTTGAATGCTTCTCGGGACAGTTCGTCAACCACATTACTGTTTACTACGAAGTTTGCAATTTTAATTAAAATCAATGTACCCCATTGCTCCACTCTTGGATTCCTTAATTTGTTATTTAGAGTCACAATCCTCTTATGTCGTCCGAGATTGCCTAACAAGAGAACACTACCCTTATGCGTAATTAAGCTCTTTCTTACTGCATGATTATCTTTCCAAGTACATTTTAACCTAGTTGTAGCTGTATGGTCGAATTTTCACAGGTGCAGACTTCCTCCGGTAATGGCAGAAATTGATCGGATTGTCAGGCCGGGAGGCAAATTGATCGTCCGCGATGAATCCAACGCAATTGGGGAGGTTGAGAACTTGTTGAAGTCCCTGCACTGGGAGGTTCACTTAACCTTCTCCAAAAACCAAGAAGGGATGCTTAGTGCACAGAAAGGCAATTGGCGGCCAACCACATCGGCAGATACTTCTTAACCTCAATTTACAAGAGAAAGAGAGCTCGGCTCTTATATATATGTTGTTACGATCCTTAAAAGTTTTGTAGGCCATAACTGGTGAAGTTACATCTATTTTCTAGCACTGTGTTAATTGTGTTCACAATCTTGTTTTGCTAAACAACTGAATTGAACATGATAGGTGAATTGAACATGATAGGTGTAATATTTGTTCATGTACGTTGTTAATTGCACGGAATTCTGTGATATATGTAATCATTGAAAACGTACACTTCCAAATTCAAAGAAGCATATCTATTCATTTGTCACTTTTCAGTCACAAAATTTGGGGTGATTTTTCAATTCATGATATATGTAATTACAATGGAAGTATTTACGGCAGTGAAAGAAAGGGTCGATATTTTCGAGTCTATAACAATTTTGAGATGCATAATAATGTAGACTAAGCACTTAACCCTTTGTATAAGAAATGTATTCCTATATGTACAAACAAATGTAGCTTTTGATCAACAACGAGTTTGGTAAGCTTGCAAAATGCTTAAACTTCCCCAGGTTTCTGTTTGTTCTACATGTCTTAGGGAAAGAAACTAAGCTTCCATTTCCTGAGGATGATAAACTTATAATAGAGTTGAAACTTTTTTTGTAAAGACTCACACTAATGCATGGAATCTTCCCTGTCATTTTTGTTGTGACTACTAGTTTCGATCGTCTGGATGTACTCTGGCCTCATGAAAACATTTCAAGTTTTCTTAGTGTTTGGCAAATTTTATACCTTCAAATTCAATGAATTTTTGACCTCAATAAAAATATTACAATTAGATGGTAGGGGTGGGTACATTAGTAATTAGCTCCAGCAATTTCTTAGTTTTAGAAGTGTACTATATGTCCATTATAAACTCCAACATATTGCTACTGAAAAGGAAGAATATGTTTAAGAATGAGAGAATTCGAGAGAAATTGATGAGAGAATTGTGTATTCAATATTGAGAATAGGAGCCCTATATATAGGGATTACAAAGTACATATTCTAGCATTACAAGGAAAACTATTCCGAATAGGACTAGGAATTCTATAACATTCTCTCATATTACAATTATGGAACTATTCCTAGTTTGATAAGTCACACAAACTTGATTTCCTTCAACACTCCCCTTTGTGCGGCTCAAACTTGGTGGTGATGTTTTATCTGTTGCCTTATTAAAAACCTTGCTTGAGTGAAAAACTCTGTGGGACAAAAACAAGCTCGAGGAGGAGAAAAAGAGTACAACACGTCCTTCACTCTTCGAGATCGAACATGTAGACATCATAACTCCCCCTGATGTCGATATCTCCCCCTGATTGCTACAATTGTGGGAATTCGGATTACTTTCTCAATCCGATGCTCTTCACATATTTCTCGAAGGTGGATTTAGGTAACGACTTAGTAAATAAGTTTGCTACATTATCCTCTGATCAGATTTGGTTCACTTCAATCTTTAGAAGCGATTGTTGTTGCTGATTGTAAAAGAACTTAGGCGATATATGTTTGGTGTTGTCGCCCTTGATGAAACCCAACTTCATTTGCTCAATACAAGCTGCATTATCCTCATAAATGCATGTAGTTTCATCCGTGGTAGACTTCAAACCACAACTTCCTTGAATATGTCTAATTACAGACCTTAGCCATATACATTCACGCACGGCTTCATGTAGAGCAATAATCTTTGCATGATTTGAGGAAGTAGCAATAAGGGTCTGTTTTGTAGACCTCCAAGATATCGCAGTGCTTCCCATGGTAAAGACATAACCCGTTTGGGAGCGACCTTTGTGAGGGTCAGAGAGGTACCCTGCATCAGCAAAACTCATCAAAACATCATTGTTGTTTTGATGGAGGGGAGGAAGAGAACACCGGCCACCATGGACGGCGGCGGCACCTTGGTTTGCGGTCATGCAATTGACGGTGGCACTTTTCCTCTTGGGATCTGATCCCAATTTTTCGTCATTCCTTTTCTCTCTATAGGGATAAAATAGGCCCATATCAATCGTATATCTTAGGAATCGAAAAATTGTCTTTACACCAATCCAATGGCGGCGTGTTGGCGCAGAGCTATGTCGAGCTAACAAGTTCACTGCAAATGAAGTGTCCGGTCTTGTGCATTGAGCTAAGTACAATAATGCGCCTATTGCACTTAAATAGGACACTTCGGCCTCTAATAATTCTTCGTCCTCATCCCTTGGACGAAACAGATCTTTTCCGAGCTCAAGACTACTACCAATCATGGGAGTATTCACAAGCTTTGCTTTATCTTCATTAAAGCGCCTTAGAATTCTCTGAGTATATGCAGACTGATGGATTAAAATTCCATCACTACGGTGCTCGAGTTCTAAACCGAGACAAAACCGTGTTTTCCCAAATCTTTCATCTCAAATTCGGATCTCAAGTATTTAGCAGTTTCCTTTAACTCATCTAGAGTTCCAATTAGGTTCATGTCATCGACATAAACTGCTACGATTGCAAATCCGGAACTTGTTCTTTTAATGAACATGCATGGGCATATTTCATTGTTAATATTCCCTTCCTAGTCAAGTAGTCATTTAGACGGTTATACCACATCCGTCCTGATTGTTTTAACCCATATAGTGAGCGTTTTAATCTTATTGAATACGCGCTCCGTGGTTTAGAGTCACTTGATTTGGGTAATTGAAGTCCATCTGGAACCTTCATAGATATCTCTGAATCTAGATCCCCATAGAGATATGCTGTAACCACATCCATAAGCTGCATGTCAACTTTTTCGGAAACTACCAAACTGACAAGGTAGCTGAACGTTATAACGTCCATTACGGGAGAGTACATCTCCTCGTAGTCGATTCCAAGGCGTTGTGAGAATCCTTGCGCCATGAGGCGGGCTTTATATCTAACCACCTCATTTTTCTCATTATGATTTCTAACAAAGATGGCCAATAGGTTTTACATTTGGGGGTGTCTACGTTATAGGCCTAAATACCTGTCTCTTTGCTAGTGAATCCAATTAAGCCTGGATCACATCTTTCTAGTTAGGCCAATCCGCTCTTCGTTGACATTCTTCGACAGAGAGAGGTTCGATATCATCATATTCTATAATTCCCTTTGCAACATGATATGTAAATGCATCATCAATAGCCATAGAATGTCTATCCATCATCTCATGTACACTAGTGCAATTCATGGAGATCTTTCTATTCTCTGGAATTGGTACTGACATTAGAGCGACCCCCAATGATGTCTCTTGGACATAACCATAATCCGGAATATCGTCATGAGATGGATTATTTACATCGATGATTAATGGATTATTTTGTGCCAAACTCGCTTTCTTTCTTTGGCTAGAATCCATCAAACCTATGAGCCTCCAGCGCTTCCTGGCAGGAGCCGTGGCCGAGCGACAACATCACCATGGGAGGGGACGCTGGCGCCATACTCAGGTGCCTTTGAGATGCCGTCATGTCCTCTAGTTTTAGGGACATCAATCCTTACAGGCACGTTTGCAGCAGGTATATGTGATCTCGTCACTTTAGCGATATCAAAAAATGCATTAGGCATCTATTCTGCTACGTTCTGAAGATCAAGAATTCTCCGCACTTCAATTTCGGATTGTGCGGTTCAGGGATTAAGATGAGACATAGTGGGGACAGACCACGACAATTCCTGTTGAACATTTATGTTCTTATCTCCCCCTAACAACGGGAAGACTATCTCATCAAAGTGACAATCAGCAAATCTAGCGGTAAAGAGATCGCCTGTCAAGGGTTCTAAGTAGCGGATAATCGTTGGAGAATCATATCTAACATAAACACCTAATCGTTGTTGAGGACCCATTTTGGTGCGCTGTGGCAGCGCATTTGGCACATAAACTGCACACCCAAATATGCATAAATGTGAGACATCAGGCTCATACCCAATCACCATCTGGGACGCAGAGAAGGGTTGAGTGGCAATGGGCCTCAGACGAATAAGCACAGCTGCATGCAATATTGCATAGCCCCAAGTAGAAATAGGGAGATTGGTGCGGATTACCAATGCTCTAGCGACCATTTGTAGTAGTTTAATGGCGACTTTTACGAGACCATTTTGGGTGTGAACATGAGGAACATGATGTTCAACTTCAATCCCAATGGACATGCAATAATCATCAAAAGTTTTGATGTAAACTCCCCAGCATTGTCTAGTCTTATAGACTTACTAGGATGATCAGGGTGGTGATCGAGCCCTTAACTTAATAATTCGGGCGAGGAGTTTAGCAAATGCAACGTTCCTTGTGGACAATAGCATGACATGTGACCAGCGTGTCAATGCGTCAACCAACACCATAAAATATCTAAATGGTCCGCAAGGTGGTTGAATAGGTCCACAAATATCACCTTGGATTCTTTGTACGAATGATATATTTTCTGTAGTGTCCTTTGCAAAGGATGGTCTCGATCCTAATTTTGCTAAAGAGCAGGCTTTGCAGAACTAATGATGGGTTTTAGAAACAACCAATGAGGATTTTGGTTGAGTCACGAAGTCACAATTGACTTTAGGAGTACGTAGGATTTGGAGTTGAAAGAGTGGTGGCGTCAAGGCCACTCTTAGGCCGCAGGGGGACCGCGGCGCCGGCACATGAAGGCCGATTTTGGGGGTGAACGGCTCGGTGAGGTGCAGAGGCTCCTTTGGAGTACAAAATTCGATTTTTACTTCTTTTCGTTCTGAAAAATGGATGTCCGTGTGAAGTCTTTAATATACGGATCATCATATCACGACCTGGATGTCCTAAACGGTCATGCCAAAGCCTATATGTGTCGGACTCCCATAAATTATCTCTCATAACATGATTGGATTCAATTATTCTAATAGTGGTTGCATGCAACCCACTAGATCGACACATAAGTTTCTTTAAGACTCTTTTATGTCTGTAGTCATTAGAGGTGATACAAATGAACTCTTGTCCATTCTCACAATGTGTTTCCACATGAAAACCATTGGCTCTTATATCTTTAAAGTAATAAAGTTAAAAAAAATATGTCCACGACATAAGATAAAATAAATCGATATTTTATTAATAAAATAGCCAATGATTACATCAAAGTTTCGTGACCAAAATCTAATCCAAAAGAAAATCAAACTTTAACAAATCGTAGTCACTCAATCCGTTGGGTAACTCCAATTAAATATGACAAGGAAAGCAGGAAGAGATGTCAGTGGATCGAGGCTCACTTAAGTACCACTAATCTCAAACTAGTTACCTAGACATCATACTCAATTGGATGGGCCTGGTGAGAAAGAGTGAATCTAATAAGTCATTTTATTGATTAAGGCATAATTACTATTACATAATTCTTGGAAAAATAAAAGACTATTCTGAATAAAAATCTGAGGCATTTTGTCTTCATTGCCAGATTTAAAGTCTTTTTGAACTCGATGTCTTGATCACCATAATGCGGCTACCTTCTTAGGTACATTGCAAATTCAGGTCTATTGATTAGACGTTCCATATCATAAATAGACACCATAAAGAGGATTCTCCCTTGATTGAGGCGCATTGGCACAATATGCATGGTCCCTAAGACCGGTGGCGTTTGAAAGTGATGACCATGGCCAACGTTGGCTCCATGGTTTCCAACCCTTCGTCCCTCAAAATCACGCCTCCTACGGTCGTGCGATTGTTGCCTTGGGCGATTACCTTCATGAGCATTTCAATCGCATGGATCATGACGTCGATGGTGACTTTCTCTAGCCATAGGATGATGCTCTTGATGGCTATCTTGAAGCCTATCAATTTCTCTTTTCACAAGCTCATTGCCATGTCTTTCAGCAGTGACCATAGCTTCAATAAGCTGTTGAAAACTTGTGATCCGCTAGCATTTACATGAGTCCGGAATAAATCAGAGGACCTCATAGCATAGACAGTGAAGGTATTGAGGGTTTTCTCAATCAATTGGTCTTCTGTGATAGTCTTTCCACAGAGACGCATCATTGCTCTGATGTGGAGGGCTTCCGAATAAAATTGCATGACTGTGTCAAATTCAGAGAAGCGAAGATATTTCCATTCTGCTTCTGTATTCGGAAGGATGGAGTCACGAACATTGCCATACTATTCACGAAGCGCTTGCCAAAGCTTTATGGCGCTATCCTCATTTATGAAATCAAATTGGAGGTCACTATCCATGTGACGTTTCATGAAGGTAAGTGAGCTATGGCTCATCGCTTTTGTGGCTTTATTATGGCCCATTTGGCATTTTCGAAACCGAGCTAAGTTTGATGGTGTGCAGGCCAACATGAATAATGCTTGGAGATTAATTAAAGGGCAAGTTAGCTCCTCCGATAGACTTGGTTTTGGTTGCATGTACAATTTTGTTCAAGATCTTACTATTTTGAAGAAGTTTCCTGTGTCCTGCAAGCCTCGTAGGGCTCCACGGATTGTCGAAGTTAATTGGCATCCTCAATTTCTTGGTTGGGTAAAGATTAACATTGACAGTGCTTGGAGTAGCTCTTCGGGTCGTGCGGGTTATGGTGGCATCTTTAGAGATTTCAGAGGTGGTATAATGGGTGCCTTTTGCTCTAATCTTAATATTCCAAGCTCTGTGGTAGCGGAGGTTATGGCAGTCATCAAGGCTATTGAGTTAGCTTGGGTCCGGGACTGGAAATATATATGGTTAGAAGTGGACTCGGCTCTTGTCCTTTCATTCCTTCATTCTCCTCACTTAGTACCTTGGTAGCGACGAATTGAGTGGCATAATTGTTTGCATCGTATCTCTCAGATGCATTTTCGTTCTTCACACATCTATCGTGAGGGCAACCAAGTTGTAGATGCTCTTGCTAACATGGGTCTCTCTTCTACTGGTTTAACATGGTGGGACATAGCCCCAGATCTTATTCGTTCCCACTGTCGGAAAGACTCCTTGGGGTTGCCTAATTTTTGTGTTCGTTAGTTACGCTTTCTTCTTGTATTTATCATTTGTTTTCTCTTCCAATTGTTTTCTTTGGAAGAGTTTTGGGTTTTATGTCCCCTCCTCCTTTTTGTACTTTTCTTCGAAATAAAATTCAATAGGGGGTGAGCCGTCTAGGCTTTTCCTCTGTTTATTAAAAAAAAAAGTTCCATGAAATTATCTCTCTCAGTTTGAGGGTCTGGAGCTGTTGCAGTAGGACAAAGCTCTTGGATTTTATGCAATAAATCTTGGGCAGTAAGATGGGTCTCCATATCAATGGCCCAGTCTAAATATCCTTTGCCTGCATAATCCAATGGAACAAAATCGAGTTTGTTCGTGTTTGACATCTTGAAAGATGAAACAAGAACAAGTTAGTTTCGGAGTCAATGCTTCCACGAAAACTAATAAATAAGATTTTCGACCTTATGCTACCAAGAAATCGATTTCCAAGAATAACTGGATTAGACCGAAACAATGATGTTTATATGGTCATAAATCGATGCTTATGGACGCTCTTAGTCCGAAGTCTTACGAACACTCTTAGTCCGTGATATTTTTGTTAATGTTTAAGATTGGGCGGTAACCTAATCTTTACTAATGCTGGTCCGATGGGCTGACCGCTACTCAAATGACTTTCGCTACCTGTCAAGTGAAATACAAAGGGCGTCAGAGGGAGACTGCGTTGGGCGGTCTTCTCTTCTCCGATACCTAAGTTAGTCAATGTATTTATATTGACAGAGTAATAATAGGTGAGTAGTAAATGCCTAATTAATGAGGAGAGAGGAGAGAACCATTTATAGGTGGGGAAGAGGCTGAGCTCTTTCATGTTTTCGATGTGGGACTGATGTGCTTCAATTCCCAGCTTCTGGAGCTTCTGATGCTAACTTGGCGAGGCGCGTGGCGGCTCGTCAGCGGTGATCTGGGGGTGAGCCGGGCTCAGGCGGTAGCCTGTTTGGCTGTGTTTCCGTAGGTCACACAGTTGGCGATAGTTGGTACTGCTGGCTGTATCATGAGCGTGACTCATTATTGCTAATTATGCTTGCAAATGCTTATGTAAGTACAAGTCCCCCAAGTCCCCAGTCAAGGAGGGCAATCTTGGTTGGGGAGTTGCCTAGCGGTTCGAAGCGTTACTTCCGCTAGACTTGCAAAAGCATAATTAGCGTCAGTGCGTTGTCAACCATGGACTTACTGAGCAAACGCTTTGTACCCTTTCGGGTGGGCCCCTGTTAAGCCCCCCAGGGAGTTCCCCACTCCCCGGCTAAGATAGACCTCCGTTTGGTCCTTATATTGTTTGTTGAGGGGAGCTGCACTGAGTAGAGGGTGTTGGGTATCGAGCCCAAACTTTGGTACCCGAGTGGCGGGGGTCAGTGCCTGATCAGGGCTGTCGTAGACTATTGACGTGTCCCCGTGTCCCAGAGGGACGTAGCCTGACTGTAATGCTGCGTAGCGGTCGTCATCAAGACGAGGCGTTGCCTCGGGAATCGTTGTTGGCGGCAGTCCCTCTGCTGATAGTAAGCGGCAAGCAGTGTCGCTGGGACAAACTTGGTGGTGGTCCAGTGAGCGGAGTTGCTCTCCGTTGCAAGATGAAAAGGGAGAAGTTCCGCTAGAAGAGTTGAGCTTAGCGGAGACTGCCTCGCTTGCAAGACGAAAAGGGAGAAGTTCCGCTAGAGGAGTTGGGCTTAGCCGAGACTGCGTCACTTGCAAGATGAAAAGGGAGAAGTTTCGCTAGCAAAGTTGCGCTTAGCAGATACTGTCTCACTTGCAAGATGAAAAGGGAGCAGTTCCGCTAGCGGAGTTGCGCTTTGCGGAGACTACCTCGCTTGCAAGATGTTAAGGGAGCAGTTCCGCTAGCGGTGTTGCACTTAGCAGAGACTGTCTCGCTTGCAAGATGAAAAGGGAGAAGTTCTGCTAGCGGTGTTGCGCTTAGCAGAGACTGTCTCTCTTGCAAGATGAAAAGGGAGAAGTTTCGCTAGCGGTGTTGCGCTTAGCGGAGACTGTCTTGCTTGCAAGATGAAAAGGGAGAGGTTCTGCCAATGTCAATGTTTAAGATTGGGCGGTAGCCTAATCTTTACTAACGCTGGTCTGATGGACCGCTACTCAAATGACGTGATGACTTCTGCTACCTGTCAAGTGAAATACAAAGGGCATCAGAGGGAGACTGCGTTGGGCGGTCTTCTCTTCTCCGATGCCTAAGTTAATCAATGTATTTATATTGACAGAGTAACAATAGGTGAGTAGTAAATGCCTAATTAATGAGGAGAGAGGAGAGAACCTTTTATAGGTGGGAAGAGGCTCAGCTCTTCCATTCTTTCGATGTGGGACTGATGTGCTTCAATTCCCAGCTTCTGAAGCTTCTGATGCTAACTTGGCGTGGCGCATGTGATCTGGGGGTGAGCCGGGGCTCAGGCGGTAGCCTGTTTGGCTGTGTTTCTGTAGGTCACACAGTTGGCGGTAGTTGGTACCGCCAGCTGTATCATGAGCGTGGCTCATTATAACTAATTATGCTTGCAAATACTTATGTAAGTACAATTTCGATGCTCACGAACGCTCTTAGTTCGTATAGTGTGAATCCCCAATATTCCGCTTTCAAGAATCGAACCTACGTTATAAGAAAGGTGGCATGTAGAAGAAGGGAGGTTGCAAGTCTCTGAGGAAAAAGAAGAAGAAATTTAAATTTCAAAAGCAAAAACTTTAATTTAAAACTTACTTGTTGAAATTCGGAGCAGATTCTCTTCTGAACAGCTTCCACTTCTATTGGTGTACAGGTCTCAAAACAACTCCAAAAGGGCTAAAATTTGGAGGTCAGATAGAAGAGACAGAGGTGAACAAGTTTGATGAAGAAAGGATTTTGATCAGAGATTCCAAACTAGACTTTTCGGGGCTTGTAAATGGACTGATATGCACAGGAACGTGAGGAGAATGATGCAACAGGAGTGCGGTGGTGCTGCAGGGGCAGCGGGCGTGCAGTGATGCTGCAGGGGAAGCAGAGGTGTAGGGGCGGTCTAAGAAGGCTGCAAGGGTGTGCGGCACGGCAAGTGGAGGCAGCAGCGGCTTTGAAGATTTTCTCTTTGGTTTTTTTTTTCTTGTGGTTAGGGTGTTGAGTCACAAATTACTTATGCAATTGTGTCCCATAATTATGAAAATTGATTTGTCTTCCATGCTATTTTGCCCTTTTTAATCCATTTCCTTTTATTTGTAGGAAACCTTGCATTGAGAATGAAATGACTATTTGAGGCTTGAAATGCGGAGATTTGAAGCTAGGGGAAGAAGACACAGAGATTGGAAGAAAATTGCAAATCGACTTTTCCAGCGACTTTTCCGACAAACTTTTCTGACGAGCCGCCACTCATGGAGGGTCTTTTCTCCAGCAAAGGAGGACCAAGGTGGTGAGAATTTCCCATCACTTGAATTCAAATATCTCCCTACACCTTGTCCTTTTGTCACCTTGCCAATTTGGGACCATTTGGGGGACAATGGTGTCAGAGCATCTCTTGCACACTTTGGGACCATAGAGGACACAAATAGCTGATCAAAGAGAGGCCAAAGACGAATTCTTCAGCATTTCTTGACTCCATTCAATCATCTTCATCCTATCCAAGATCCATTTTCTCTCTAGAGAAGACACCACCATTTCCACCACTAAAACCACCATCTCCACCTCTAAAACCTCCATTTCCACCACTACATCCTCCATTTCCTCCACCACTCAACACCACAACTCACCTTAGAGATTCCAAATTTCACTATTCTTACCAATATCAAGAGCTTGGAGCAAGGAGAAGGAGGTGACTACCACCACATCATGTTCTTGGAGACCCATCTCCACCACTTCTTCCGGCATCATCAATAGTCACCCTTTACTCCCTATCTCTTTATGTATTTGATGTTTAATAGAATGTTGAAGCTTGTGTATCTAGCTATGTGTGAGTAGTGAACTAGTTGAAAGCCCTAGCCAAGCTTCATTGGATTGATGCTTTTGTTTATAAATTGATGCAAATTCATATTGTCATTCTCACATGCTAAGTCAATAGTTGAATGCATTACTTAGACCTAATCAATTTGAGTTATGTGTTTGCCATGACATGAAGTTTTTCCTAGAGATTGATTACCTTTAGGCAAAAAGGGAGCATGAAAGCACACCATGTGTGCATGTGAGGGTAGTGAGCTAAATCACCTAGAGATAGGATTGGTTTGCTTGCTTGGTTACCAAAACTCTAAGCTTTATGCATTTAGGGGCAAATGATTGAGACCTATCCGGTAATTGAATTTGTCTCTAGGTAGTTAGCTCTAGACTTATCTGGTTAGAGTTAATAAAATGAAAGGGGTTTAAGCCTTAGTAGTCCTATCCGGATGCTAAGAGGGTAGTTGGACAATTAGCTTTGCATCATTCATATTCAATTGCTTTAATGCTTGCAAGGGAGGCAAAAGGTGAAACCCGATGCCCTAACTCCTATCCATTTGATAACAACTTGTTTAGTTTAGCTTAGTTTATAGTACTTGCTTTCATTGTTTCAATTTGAATAGAAACCAATCTCAAAGTCAAAATCAAATCTCTACACACCATCTTGCACATACTCACCATGAACTTTGGTTCACTTGTGAGCCTTTGTTTGTGATTGTACATTTGCATATTCTTCTAGTTTTTCCTTAGGTTTTCCCTAGCTAGGAAAAGATTTACCAATCCTCGTGGGTTCGACATCCTTACTTAATCCCCTATTCTATAACTTGTACCTCTTGCACTTGAGGGTGGCTTCAATGCTAACATAGGGCTCGTGCTGATAACGTATTTAAGAATGAGAGAATTAGAGAGAAATTGATAAGAGAATTGTGTATTCAATCTTGAGAATAGGAGCCCTATATATAGGTATTACAAAGTACATGTTCTAGCATTACAAGGAAAACTATTCCGAATAGGACTAGAAATTCTAGAACATTCTCTCCTATTACAATTATGGAACTATTCCTAGTTTGATAAGGCACACAAACTTGATTTTCTTCAACAGAATAATACATATAGATGAAAATGCATTAAACATTCTATCTTCTTCCCTACCAAAGAAATTATGATATAATGTATTAGCTTAGGAAGCCTATTTTATCGAAGAGTCTTGTAACCGTTAAAATGGTAAAAAAAAAAAAGGTATTAAACCCTCGTTTTGTCCCCTTTAAAGGTGCTTAGTTTTAACTAGATGTGGTGAATTCTCGAAGATAGCTGAATTAATTATAAAAATCTTATTAAAAATCTTAATTTCTTCCAATATTTCATATTAAGTTATTTTATTATTGATAATCATATAAAAATTAAAATGGGAACACACAGTATAGATTCCAACAATTCACAATATTGTTACTGAGGCAGTTCCATCTGTTCAAATTGTAGAAAAACGGATGTTTTGTCAATGGAACAATCCGATCGTTGTATTATTAGACCACCATTCCAAAGAGATGTACAAGTACAATTATATATATGAGACATTTGGAGAAAATCAAAGATTTACATAAGAGTGTTTCTATTGGGACCTCTAAATTTGCTCACTTGACCTCACTCTATTACCAATTATAAAATGACATATATAACCTATTATAAAATGACTATTAAGGACAATAATGATACCAAACAAATATTATATTTATTTTATGTAGACTTTCCAATTCAATAATATTAGATTGCATTCTTTATTATTTTCCTTATCTATTTTCATTTTCCAATTTCACTAGATACTCATTAAAACTTTCATATATATTCAATAAGAATAAAAAATATGAGTAAGATCATGTGACATAAAAATGTATGATATATATGTTAAACGCATAACGGTGAGGAAAAACAAAATAAATCCTATTATGATTTATGACCTAAATCTAAGTCTATCTATTATATTTGCAAAATAAAAAGGAAAAAAAGAGAGAGCTAGCTAGCAATAAAAAAAACTAAAAAAATATTTAAATAATTAATCATGAGGTACAAAAAATAGAGAAAAAAATAAACATTAAAAAAATGATTTCTTCATATATCTTTTTTGCACAGCTTAAATAGAAAAAAAATATTAAAAAAAATAGAATAGTTCATATTATTTTCTTATTGATTAGAAATTAATTCTTGAAACTCAATATCTTGTGTTTGGTTTTATTTTATTTTATTGGAAAAGAGATTTATGCATGTTGTTTGATTAAGAAATGTATATGTAATTAAGATTTATAGAGTACTTAAATAATTGAAAAGACTAAATATTTTATTTTAAAAGATAATAATTTGCAAAAATTATATGAGTGAGGTTATTTGAGGAACTTTAGTGAGGTTTAGTGAGTAAATTGAGTAAATTTAGTATTTGAAAATTTGATAAGAGATGCAAAAAGCATAGAGGTTAAGTGAGTAAATTTTGAGGTTCCAATAGCAAAACTCTTTACATAACTATAATTAATCAAGTTGTATGATTCATCTCAACTAGGTAGGTTATAAATGAAATTTTCATGAAAACCAAGTGTACAACAATGTAACAAGACACATTCAAATGATATAATAATTGATTTTCATTTGATTTCATATCTAAATTTCTAAACCCTATACCCTAATCTCTAACTGGCACACCTAAACTTAGCAACATATCTATTTATCACTAAACTCAACTCGTTTGGTTATCTACTAGCTATATTTTTCATTGGTTATTTCAACATGTTGGGCATCTTCATATAAGAATTCAATACACATTTGGTAATTTAATTAGAGCCCTTAACATAGGTGGTCTTCAACATGATGTTGGTGGACTGAAAGGATATACTACTTATTTAGTTTCTTCCAATATTTCATAAGTAATATATTGTAATAAGATTAAAAAAAAACTTAAAATAGGAAACCAAAATCCTAACCACTTACGTAAAAAAACCCTAGGTGTCTGCCGCTTCTCAAAAGTCTTTCAAGATCAGTCTAGTGGGGAGCCCTATGGGTGTCATTGTCAGACAGGAAGGTACGGGGACTGTTGTCCTTGCGTTGCTTGTCATCCTAGGGAGGCTGAGTTCAGCCTTTGTGGATCAGACCCGATCTGGTGCAGCAGGGTCTTGTGGAGTAGGTGCATCGAGCTGCTGTTGCCAGTGGGATGGGAGTGGTGGCACGATAGGGGTGAAGGGTCGACATTCGGTGGTTGCCGGATCCAACGAGGTCAGAGGCGAGGGTTTTTCGACTGCGCTGTTCTGGGTTGCTGTTGTGCGTCTTCCCAGACCCGATCTGGTGGGTTGGACATCTGGGTTGATAGAGTGCGGGGCAGGGAGTGCCTGCAGAGGAGCAGCAGGTTTAGGGGATTGCAAGCGATCAACTGTGTTGGTCCAACTGAATAGTAGAGAGATGGAGGTGGTGACTGGACATTGGTGGGTGTGCGACAGTGGCAAGGGGAAGTCGGTGGAAGCTGTATTAGGTATGTGCCGGGGTAATGCTGGTCTTAGTGGCAGAGGGTGGAGGGTGGTGGTCAGGCGATTCTGATGGCAGAGGGCTGTTGATGGTAAGTCGGCAATGGCGGGGATGAGGATGGGTGGGCTCGGTTTTAATTTGGTTTTGTTTTGTTAGTAATAAATCATTTCCAAGGTATGTTAGGTATTAGCGGTTGGTTTGGGCGCATTGCAGGTTGTGGCAAAGACAATCTTCTCTTTGGCCGTTTGGAGGGTCGTTCATGTTCTGGAGTTGGGTCAGCAGCGATGGTGAAAAAGTTTGGCTGTGGCATAGACAATCATCCTTGGCCTTCTAGTGGGTTGGCCCTGTCTGGTTTCGGGTCCGAGGCGATGGCGATTTGGAGCAGTAGTGGATTGACGGTGTTGACATTAAGGTGGTGACAGTGTTGGGTTTACTTTAGTCCCAGGTCTGACGACCCAGCAATTCACTTTGGTCGGGTTCGAAGTCACAACGAGTGTAGGCTTGGTCGATCAAGGGTAGGTCCGGTGGACCCTGGGTGGCGAGTTAGTGTTGACAAAGTTGAATGTCAAGGATTCACTGTTCCTGTGCATGTTGTCTTTGCCATATAGTTGTTGTGCAAGTTTTCTCTTAGTCTTGTTTAAGTTTGTAGTTGTCATTTTGTGAAACGCGATGGCACCAAAATTGCTCACCGTATGGCAAAATGGCTTTTTTAGAGTCAGGGCCTTTTGGGTCTTTCAGTCAGTCTTTATAGAGTATTAGAGTTCCAGTGTGAAGTCTAGTAGCTATTTTTATGTTAGAGATGTTGCCCAAAACTCGTTGTAACAAGTTCATTATTAATGAAGTTCTTCTTTGATAAAAAAAAAAAAAAACTTAAAATAGGAGCATATAAAGAAAAATCCGACTATTCTTAATTTCTGCACCCTACAATGCACATAATGTATCTTCCATCTCTTTAAATGGCAGACACTAAAATTTTGTCACACAATACAGTCCACAGAAGTAGAATGATGGAGGCTGTTAATGCTCAAAGTCCGGCGGTAGCCGAACTTTCAATTAACGCGGGTCCGGTGGGCGGACCGCTACTCTGAGGACTTGATGATCTTCGCTAGCTCTCAAATGAAAGACAGGGTCAGAGGGAGACCGCGTTGGGCGGTCTTCACTTCTCCGATGCCTAAGTTAGTCGATGCATATAGACGGCTTAACAATAAATGAGTAGTCAATACGTAATTAATGAGGAGAGAGAAGAGAACTTTTTATAGATGAGAAGAAGGCTGATCTCCTCCTTGTTTTCGATGTGCGGCTGATGTGCTTCGATTCCCAGTGTTAGGAGCTTCTGAGGCCCTCTTGGCATGGCGCGCGGCGGCGCGTTGGCAGTGATCTGGGGGCGATTCGAGGCTCAGGCGGTAGCTCGCCTGGCTGTGTATTTGTAGGTCACTCCTTTGGCGGGAGTCTGTACCTCTGGCGGTACTATGAGCATAGCTCATTATAGCTAATTATGCTTGCAAATGCACATAAGTAGGTACAAGTCCCCCAAGTCCTTAGTCAAGGAGGGCAATCTTGGTTGGGGAGTTGCTCAGCGGTTTGAAGCGTTACCTTCCGCTAGACTTGCAACAGCATAATTAGCGTCAGTGCGTTGTCAGCCATGGATTTACTGAGCAAACGCTTTATACCCTTTCGGGTGGACCCCTGCTAGGCCCCCCAGGGAGTCCCCCGCTCCCCGGCTAAGATGGACCTCTGGATGGTCGGTAAATTGTTTGTTGAGGGGGAGCTGCACGGAGCAGAGGGTGTTGGGTAGCGAGCCCAATCTTTAGTACCCAAGTGATTGGGGTCAACGTGCCTGATCAGGGCCGTCGTAGACTGTTAACAAGTCCCCGTGCCCCGGAGGGACGTAATCTGCCGTAACGCCGCGTGGCGGTCGTCGACAGAATGAGGCGTTGCCTCGGGAGCCGCAGCTGGCGGAAATCCCCCCGCTGGTAGTAAGCAGGAAGCAACGTCGCGGGGACGTGCTTTGCGGTATCTTAGTGAGTGGTGTTGTGCTCAGCAAAATACGCAGTTTGCAAGATGGGAAGGTGTTGAGATATAAAAAAAAGCAGTTGTGATCAACTGTTGAACTAAAAAAAAGGAGGTTGGTTGCTGCATATATATTTGGTTGCCGTAGAAAAGAAAAAAAGAAATACATTTGCAATGAATTACATTCAAAATCCCACATGGATAGGTTTGTATATGTTGTTACAGCCTTGACTATTTCAAACGGAAAATAGGCCATTCAAAATGAAGTAAAAGAGATATGCTGACAGTCAAAGTTTACTAGCTTTGAAAAAGACTTCAAACGTGAAGCAAACTCGGGATTGTTGCTGGTCAAAATACAAGATAAGCTTGTTATCCAAAATTCAAAGTTTGTCATTCAAATTTCAAAGTTACAAGTCCTGCGGAAGGCAAAGTTATCTGAGGAGCAGCTATACTATTATAAAAGGACAATAACATGGAAAGAAATACACACAGAGACACACACGGAGAGAGAGAGTAGAAAAAAATCATCAAGCAAGAAGCTAAAGTTCTGCCAAAATCAAAGCAGATCCGGCAACCATTCAAGCTCCAAAGACGACGCTCAGGTATACTACGCATCCTTGCTGTACCCAGAGAGAAATACATCGTCCGGAATGCTTGCTGTCAACAAAAGATAGGCTGTTCATGAACAACCTTCTTTCTTTTGTTGAGTCTCTCTTAAGTTATCAAGAAATACATGGTCGTTCATGAACGGCCAACTTCATGGTGATTTTCTCCTCCGTTGAGACATATATGGTCGTTCATGAACGGCCGGAGTCTCAACGCACTTAGCTGCTGCAATTCCTAGCACAGGAACATAAAGTCGTTCATGAACGGCAAGTTCCGACGCTAAAAAAGAAGAAAAAGAACAGTCTGCACAAAATGCCATCTTCGCTCCCTGCAAATTCAGCAATCCCCTGCTTCTGCCTTTCTTCTTCCACCACTTTCAAAACCAGAAATACAAACACTAAACTCCTACCAAGCTAAACACCAACCGTAACAAGCAAATCAATAAGAGCCTCACCCTTAATCTTTGGTTCCGATCTTCTCTGCAGCCTGCAAACAGAAGGGAGTTTAGAGGAATTTAAAGTCGTAGGCTCAGAATGACATTCGCTCAAAGATTTTAGACTCACTGTGTCAACTAAACAAGTCGATCTGCCCCTTGAATACAGAGGCAGTGGTGAAGTGAAATTGAGCAGTAGCGAAGCAACCGAGTCTGCACACCAAATAAAAAAAAACATTTGTTAATTAATTGAACTTCTTTCTTTGTCCACGAAAGTAGTAATTTAGTTAACAAACAAGACAAAAGAGGCAAGCTTGATTATAAAGCTGGTATGCGGTGGTGAAGCGGTGCTGTGGTAGCAGGTCCAGTTAATTGGTTAGCAATATTGACGTGGTGATGTGTACAGCAAGCGAATAACAAGATGGGGCTAATCTCATTTTTTTTTACGTATAGAGACAAATGAAGGCATGTTTAATTAATTGGTCTCTTTAAAGCTATGAGTGATCAGTAGGAAGACCACTTGAAGTCAAGACATAAATTGTTTGAATATGCATTAGCTAGAAGACAAATGATGGCAAACTTTAATTATATGCTACTTTGAAACCGTGGATGCAAGCTAGGAGCAAACATAACTTAATTGTTTTTCTTTGTTTCTGGAATCATGCTAACAAAAAGCCAAAAACATGGCTTCATTTATTCAAGCTTGAATTTGCTTTATGTCATAAGCAAAGAAGACAAAGGCTGCCAAATATAAGTTTGATGGGTGAAGCGGTAGTGAATGGTGGTGACGATCAAAGTAGGACATGGTGGCAACGATCAAACACAAATGCAGCAAGGTCAATCTTCGAAGCGGTGATGTACAAAAGGTGATTGCCATCAAAAGAAAAAAGAGTACAAGAATCAATGCTATTGGTATCGAATACAACTCAGGAATACAATGCTTAACCGTGCTTGTCTTTCAATCAAGAAGAAGACAAAAACATGGTTTATGTTGCGGTGGTGCATGGTCAACAAGAAAGTAAAACAACAAGCGATTGCTTGAATGGGCACAGAGGCAGTCGTACCAGATTGAGAAGTCAACCCAGTTTTGCTTTTGCATGCAAATCAAGATCGGCCAAGCTTTGAACCTACAGCAGCAAAAGACATTGGGGATTTTGTCAGTATTCTATCGAAGACCAGTGAGAAGAGATGGGGAAGGTTAGGAGTCTTACCCAGTTCGAGTCTCTGTTGAACACTGTAGAATCAAGATGATCAGTTCCCTATTTGTATGGAGTCGGACATCAAGGCTCCTTCTCCAGGTCGGATTAAAGTAGCTAGTGCCCATCTCCAATTCGATTTCTAGCTCAAGCATATGATCACGCCTGGTTTCTCTCAGCCTTATCAAATCGATTTGGACGAGGACAAGGAGCTGTTGCGTGGCCTGAAGCCGTTCTTTAGGATACACAGATTGGGCTCCTTTTATTGGGCTGGAGTTTCAGACTTGTGGGAGACCCACCGGGTTTAAAATTGGGGGTGGACATAAAAAGGATGGGTGTCATATTGCTGAATTGCGGAAGCCCATTCTCGAACAGTTTATCCTGATGTTTGGGCCCAGCTAAATTTGTTATCAACAACACAAAAGCCCATTCACACGGCCCAGTAAAATATTCAACAGATCGGGGTGCCCAAATTAAATTCCTGCGTCTGCAGAAGAAATATATTCGACGGATTCAAAAAATATATATACATGTGTACATCTGTCGACACAAAAATTCTCCCAACACCAGAAATACAAATTCAAGAACTACAACGGTTTGATCCCTTTATAGGGTATGTAGGCAATCTAGCGACCCACTAGATGCAACCGCAAGTCCAAACAAAATTTCTGACTCCCTGGTTCATCCAACCCGAATCCCTGACCTCATCAGTCAAATTCTGCCAAACACCAGAAAACGTCATAGCATTTCCAAACAAATCCAAAACAAATCGAATCCCTGGTTCATTCACACCAAATTCGTCCAAACACTATTCCTATTCCAAAAAGCCATACCCTCCAATGGGTCATTCACCCATTGGAAATCTTGAACTACGAATGGCTTGATCCCTCTCCCAGGGTACGTAGGCAACCCATTCAGACATCCGGGTGCAGCCATAAAAATAAACAAACACACACATCCCTACAATTGGTTTCTTCATAATAGGAATCAAAGGGTGTTTCCTTGTAATGGGGATTGTAATTAAAAGACACATTCTGTCTTGAATCGGTCGAACCCGAATTAATTAAAACTCTATTCTTTTAATGAATACAAGTGAAATTATGTTGGGTGACATTTACGCTCACCGTGTGCAATTTTTGTTCAACAGAAGGGAGTTTCGCCTAAGGTATGTCGGGTGGCGGAAGCTGCCTCACTTGCAGGGTGATAAGGGAGAAGTTCTGCTAGCGGAGTTTCGCTTAGTGGAGACTTCATCCCTTGGAAGGTGACAAGGGAGAAGTTCCGCTATAGGAGTTTTGCTTAGCGTAGACTTCGTCCCTTGGAAGGTGACAAGGGAGAAGTTCCGCTAGTAGAGTTTTGCTTAGCGGAGACTTCGTCCCTTGGAAAATGACAAGGGAGAAGTTCCGCTAGCAGAGTTGCGCTTAGCGGAGACTTCGTCCATTGGAAGGTGACAAGGGAGAAGTTCCGCTAGCGGAGTTGCGCTTAGCGGAGACTTCGTCCCTTGGAAGGTGACAAGGGAGAAGTTCCGCTAGCGGAGTTGCGCTTAGTGGAGACTTCGTCCCTTGGAAGGTGACAAGGGAGAAGTTCCGCTAGCGCAGTTTCGCTTAGCGGAGACTTCGTCCCTTGGAAGGTGACAAGGGAGAAGTTCCGCTAGCGGAGTTTCGCTTAGCGGAGACTTCGTCCCTTTGGTGATCTTTCCTTCTGCCAGTTATTTCCATTAGAAGCTTCGTCTGAAGGTGGTCGATACGTGGCTGGCTTCTAAAGGGTTAGCTTGTGGAGGCGTGTCTCCTCAGGCTGCCCGTCTTCTCGCCATTAATGCAAGTAATTATGGATTTTGTAACCGAGGCGTCGCCTCGGTTAATCCGGAGAGTAAGTGCAGACGTGGGACACGTGTACGGCTGGTGCATAATGTCGTTTTTTAGCGGACGGCCTAGAATTCTTTGATGTTGACATAAAAAAGGGGGGGGGGGAATTTAGCGAGATTTGACACTTTTGCGAAAACTTCAAACCGGAGTCGTTGTCTTCAAGCTCTGTTCGTCTGCGATTTGTGAAGAAGACTATCACGATTCTGTGGAGTTATCGAACTTGGGGGGACGAAATCTTCACCGGTGAAGACAGGCGCTCTCGATCGGACCAGAGTTTGTGTTGAGGTTGGTATCTCGAATCCCACTCCTGTTTCATTGGATCTGTGTTGTTTACTGCCAGTTTCTGGGTTTTGCTGTTTTTGTTTTGGGGTATGATATGTTCTCCCCTGGTGTGTTCCGAGTGTGTAAAGTGAAGTTTGGGGGTAGGTTTACGGTGTTTGGCAGAGAGTTGGTGTTTAGGGATTTGGTAGATGGTCGAATCTGGGTTGAGTGTGCGTTTTGTTCCTGTTTTGGAATTTTCTGGGTACTTGTTGTTGATGTTCTTTGATGCAACTGACACAGGGATAGGTTAGATTTTGTGTGAATTGACTGATTTGGGTTTTAGGGTTTGGGATGGCTAACGTCGTAGAAATTTCAAGCAGTGAGGACTCCGGGTCTAACGTGTCGTTCAGCGTGGCGGATAGAATTTTTATTGACTCGTTGCGTCCGTCTGCCCCTGCAGGAACCTCACTGCCAGAACCGCTAGAGATCGAGCCGCTACAAACCATACCCGGGGAAGTAGCAATGGGCCGTGCTTCTCGTCCAGAGAGTTCTAGGGCGGGGGAGGCTGTCGCTGCCCGAAATAGGCGTGAGGAGCGGTTGGCGAGTAATAATGCTGCTAGCTGCTCCGCTGACGGGGGAGAGTTGGATGGGGAGGATACTGAGTCAGCGTGGGTCCTCCGTGACGGCACACCTGTCGACGAAGCAGGAGGGCCGATGACCGTTGCTGCCGTCAACCGGTTGAAGTGGATATTTCGGTTGCCAGGTGTAGTGAAGTTGCGCCCTCCGACGTCGGATGAAAAGGCTTCGATCTTGCCAGCGGGGCATGCCACCGTGCACGAGGCGATCTTCCGCCAAGGAGTGTCGTTTCCACTATTGCCAAATCTCCAAATTCTGGTGTGCGAGTTTGGCCTTGCGTTTGGGCAGATTTGTCCCAACATGTGGCGTTTGATGATGGCGCTGAACTCTTTATGGCACTTGTCTGGTTGTGAGGGGCCAACTGTGGCGGAGGTGTTACACTTCTACGAGCTAGTGTACGTGAAGCGCCAAGGTTGCCGAGGGCAGGTGAACTTGAGTCGCCGCTAGGGGGCGCCCAAGCTTGTTGAGAATATGAAGGATTCCATGTCCTATTGGCGGGGTACCTTCTGTGTTGCCACGGCGGGGTGGGAATACCAAGCGGGATCCAATGAGGGGGAACCGACGTTTAGGATTAAGTCGGAGTTTCAGCCTATCCGAGGTTGTGTCGGTCTCTGCTGACCAAAGTTGGTGATTTTTATTGTGAGTCCTTGTAGTTTGTACTAAAGGTTACTTCACGTTTTTTTTTTTTTTTTTGTAGCGGGCCTGTGCTATAACCTGACTCGTGACGAAGAGTGTCGCGTGGCACGTATCAGAGGCTGTTGGCGGAATCACAATCTTCTGGACCTTCGCCTTCTCACTGGTTGGGAGTTGTTGGTTGATCAACAATTGACTCGTGCCGTTGGTAAGTAGTTTCCGCCACAGTATGCCTTAGTTAAGTTTGCCCCAGGCTAAGTCGTTGTTTTTTTTCTAGAAACTCCGCCGGGTAACAAAGTGAGCCGGGACGCCTTTGCTAAAGCCATGGATCGTGCTGAGATCGATGATTTTTTGGCGAGCATGTACTCCTCCGGGCTGGCGGCTCAGCAGACGGTTGTTGATCCGGAAACACTGGCGCTAAGTCAGTCCGAGGTTCCCATGGTGCTACCTATGCCGCACCACTCTCATCTTGGTAGCGACGGCTCGCCCGTCGTTCAGGCGGGGACTGGTACGGCTAGTGGGGCTGTGCTACTGAAAGAGAGGGCGCCTGCCACCCTGCGTGGGGCACACAAGGAGAAAGCGGTGCGGCCGGCGGAGACCGTCACCATTGCGGGGTTGGAGCCGCCGCTGAGGGGATCAAGGCCTGCTCCCACTGGAAGCACACGGGTGCTTCAGCGAAAGCGCCGTCAAAATGACTCTGGCGGGGAAGAGGAGGATGATGTGGAAACCATTGGGGCCAGCCAGCAGAAGAGGGCACGACAGGCTCCGCTTAAGGCTCCCGTGGATGCGGAGAGAGAGGGGCCCGCGAGCGACCTGGACTCTTTCGCCGCGTACACAGAGTTCTTGAATGTTGGTGAGCGGGATTTTCTTTACCACCTCTGCGAGCGGCTTGGGTTCGGCGGCCTGGAGGGGATTGTACGCTCAACCGCCGTTGACCAATCGCCCTTCAGCACGGCCTTTGGGCATCTCTCTGTTGGACTGCACGAGATGTTCTTGGTGGCGTCGAAACAGCCTCGGGTCGAGCGGGAGCTCAGGGAGGAGGTGACGGGTCTTCAGAGGGAGCTGGGGGCGGCCCAGGACAGGCTGGCGGACGTGGAGCCGCGCCTGACCAAGGCTAACTGTGACGCAGCAGATGCCCGTGGCAAGTTGGCCGTCGCCGTTGAGCGAGACCTGGAGCTGAATAATCATGTCTCCAAGCTGGAGCAAGATGTGTCCCTGCTGCAAGATCGGGTGGCTGCCAAGGATAAGGAGGTTGAGATCCTTCAGCGGGAGTCTGCCGCCAGACTGGCTGAGGTGAAGAGTTTGGAGGGTGAAGTCGCTCGCCTGGGAGCTGAGGGAAGTTGTACTGCGGCTGCCGCTGTGGAGGCATTCAAGCAGTCGACGGAATATGAGAAGGCGCTGACTGAGGCGGCGAAGGCTGGTGTCGTTGCCAACGTAGAGATGTTGAGGCAGAAAGGCGCCATTGATTGGGCGAAGACGTCCATGCTTGCCGTGCCGCCAGCTAAGAATACTCCGCCGGCAAAGGGTACGGCCCCCTCTCAGGTTGACTGTGCTTGCTCGGGTAGTGGGGTAAGCAGCGCGCGTCCGGCGGATGGTTCGCAGCTGACCCCTCCTCCCACTCAGTCGGAGGTGTCTCGTGCTGGATTTCTGGCTGCCCATACCCGGGCGGATGGCACTATAGAGACTCCCAGTCCCACCGCTCGAGGGTCTGACCAAACAAGCCGCCTACATCCGCCGCCGCATGCCGAAGGTGAAGACGCTGATGGCAGTCGTGCCAACCTTTGATGTTGATGTTGAGTTCCCCCTTGTTTGTAGCCGCTGAGGCGTAAATTTTTTTTTCTTTTTTTTTGTAATGAATATTTTTTGGGTGGGGAGTCCCAGCCCTACGTATATGAAGTGACATTTGGAAATTTTGTTGTCATGATATGCTTGTACCGTTAGAGTCTTGACTTGAGTTTTCTTTTGTCAATCAATGAAACATTAAAGGAATTAAGATTGGTCCAAATGCACGATGTAGCGAACGTGGTCCGCTGACTATTGCTGGCGTTACCAGTTGCTCTCAGTGCCAGACTTGGTAACAATGGTTTGAATAATTCCTCGTTTCATTGATAGCTGACTGATCAGCGTTTTACAAAAGTGGGGTAGTACCCGTTGGGTAGCTTCTCTTAGCTAAATGTTGAACAAAAATTTAGCTAAGTCGAGATGCTCTTGGGTAGCGGCATGACTATTTGTAGTAATACCGAAGGTGTTCGGTATTCCAAGGGCGGGTCGTTGTGACGCCAGCCTTGTCCATTAAGTAGAAAGTGCCGGGGCTAACGACTTCCATAATTTTGTATGGTCCTTCCCAAGTTAGGCGGAGTTTTGTTGGCGGTGGAATTACTTACTTCATTACCCAGTCCCCCAATTGGAGGTTCCGGGCTTTGACCCTGGTGTTGTAGAAACGCGATATCCGCTGCTTGTTTTGCAGATTGTGCAAATGGGCTTTGTGTCGTCTTTCCTCTAGGAGGTCTTTGTCAAGGTTGATGCCATCGCTATTGGTTTCTGGGTAGTAGCCTTCGACCCTAGCTGTAGGTTGGGTTACCTCGACAGGTAGGACAGCCTCAGTTCCGAACATCATACAAAAAGGAGTTTCGCCAGTGGCAGAAGTTGGGGTCGTCCTGATGGCCCATAGAACTTCCGGAAGCTTCTTCGCCCATAAACCCTTGGCGTTGTCGAGTTTCTTTTTTAGCAGCTTCTTGATTATCTTGTTTGCTGCTTCGACTTGGCCGTTGGTTTGGGGGTGAGCGACAGATGCAAACCTCATTTTGGTGCCAAGGTTGGCGGCGAAAGATATGAGCTCCTTATTGTTGAACTGTGTGCCATTGTCTATAATGATTGTATGTGGGACACCATAGCGGCAGTAGATGTTCTTCCAGAGGAAGTGAATTACCTTGGCTGTAGTTATTGCCGTCAGTGGCTCTGCCTCTATCCACTTGCTGTTGTAGTCGATAGCAACAATGATGTATTTGAACTGGCCTTTGGCGGTTTGGAATTTTCCCATCAAGTCCAGGCCCCACGTTGAGTGAACCCATGGACCGATGATGATTGACAGTGGTTCCGCCAGTGCATGTGGGAGGCCAGCATATTGTTGCCATTTGTGGCAAGATCTCGATATCCGTCGGGCGTCATCACCGAGTGTAGGCCAAAAGTAGCCTTGTCGCATTGTGCGATTGGCCAAGGATCTGGCGCCCGAGTGGTTTCCGCATTCTCCGTAGTGTATCATTGCCAGCACGACCTTTCCCTCTTCTGGGGTTAAACAATGGAGGTTGGGGTGGGTGAATCCCTGTCGGTAAAGCTTGCCATTTTGGATGTTGTACCGGGTTGCCCTCCACTTGAGCTGTTGCGCTTTGACTTTGTCCTCTGGCAATGTCCCGTTGCGCTTGTACTCGATAATCTCGTCCATCCAGCTGGGATTGACCTCAATGTTGAAGATCTCCGCCAGGGTTTTTGTAATACTGGGCCTGTCAAGACACTCAACTCTTGTGTCTGCTGGACTTTGATGTGGCTGAGCGGTTGCCAGTCTTGCCAGTGAATCAGCCTTGGCGTTCTTTTCCCTGGGGATTTGTGTGATGGTGTGAAATTTGAATTTTTTGAGCAGTGTCTTGGCGTACCCTAAGTATGCCGCTAACTGTTGGTCATTCGCCTGGAAGCTGTCGTTGACCTGGTTAACGACTAATTGAGAGTCGCTGAAGATGTTGACACTGTCGCCCCCTGAGTCAATGGCGAGGAGTAGGCCGGCGATGAGTGCTTCATACTCCGCCATGTTGTTTGAAGCTTTGAAGTTGAATTTCAACGCGTATTCCGCGTTCATCCCCCCAAGTCATGTTAAGATGACTCCGGCGCCGCTAGCCTTGGCGCTAGCGGAGCCGTCCACATGCAGGTTCCAGTTTGACTGCTGGGGAGCCGGCTCTTCAGCAATCACCATCTCCGTTCCGGGTTCTCTCTCCCTGCTGGGTTCGAGTTGACACTCGGTGAGTTCAGCAATGAAGTCTGTCACAGCCTGGCCCTTCATGGCGGTTCTTGGTTTGTAATCAATGTCGAACTCACTGAGCTCGATGGCCCACTTGCTGAGGAGCCTGGAGTGCTCAGGATTACCTGTCTCAGCGGTTGACTGGTTAATACATGGATTGTGTGGGCCTGAAAGTACTGGCGGAGGTGTCTGGCGGCCACGATGAGTGCGAGAGCGAGTTGCTCTAAGGGAGGGTATCTTGTTTCTGCTCCGTTCATACCTCTGCCGGCGTAGAACACTGGGAGTTCCTCCTGGCCTTCACGCCGGACAATGGCGCAGCTTACTGCTGATACCGATACCGCTAGGTATATGTACAGTGTTTCTCCTTGCACAGGAATGGAAAGGAGTGGGACTGCCGCCAGGTATTCTTTCAAGCCCTGGAACGCCGCCTGACACTCTGGGTTCCAGTTGATGACTTTCTTGTGAGTAGTTTTGAGGACTTTGAAAAATGGGGCACACTTGTCAGTGAGTCTGGAGATGAATCGAGAAAGGGCGGTTAACTTGCCCTGGAGGCTCTGGACGTGTATCTTCCACTCAGGGTTCTTCATGTCGAGGATGGCTTGTACCTTGTCCGGGTTAGCCTCGATGCCTCGTTCGCTGACGATGTAACCCAGAAACTTGCTGGCGGTGACGCCAAAGAAACATTTTTCTGGGTTGAGGCGCATACCGTAGGCCAAGAGAATGGTTATTATGATTCTGAGGTTTGCCACATGTCCGCTGCTTTTATGCTCTTGACCAACATGTCGTCCACGTAGACCTCGATTATTTTTCCGAGATGTTTTGCGAACATGGCATTCATTAGTCGTTGATAAGTTGCGCCGGCGTTCTTCAGACCGAAAGGCATAACATTGTAGCAGTATAGGCCCTTGTCGGTGGTGAAAGTGGTGCATTCCCTGTCGCCGGGATGCATCTTGATCTGATTATAGCCGGAAAAAGCGTCCATCATGCTAAGGAGCTCATGTCCGGCGGTTGCATCAACCAGTTGATCAATGCGGGGTAGTGGGAAACTATCCTTTGGGCATGCCTTGTTAAGATTTTTGAAGTCGACACACATCCGCCACTTTCCGCTGGGCTTCTTGACCATAACCAGGTTGGAAATCCACTGGGGATAGATGAATTGGCGGATGAACCCAATGCCCTGGAGCTTGGCAACTTCCTCTCCAATTGCACGGTACTTTTCTTCATCAAAGGCCCTCCGCTTCTGTTTGATAGGATAGAAGGACGGTTTGATGCTCAACTTGTGCGTGATGATTTCCGGGGAGATACCTGGCATGTCTGCGTATGACCATGCAAAGACGACAGCATTGTCACGTAGGAATTGAGTGAGTTCCGCAGCTACCTCTGGGTCTAATTGGGCGCCTATGCGGACTATCCGCTCAGGGTGCTCGTCTGAGATGCAGACAACCTTCAATGATGTTTCTGGGTTGACTGGCTCCTTTTTTACATATTTCTTCTCGTCATCCCTAGGGTCCTTGAAGATATTTGGTGGCAGTGCCTGGGTTCCCACCGTCAGGATTTCATGGCGGTGCATTGACCGTGCTATAGTCGCTGAATAACATTCGCGTGCCAACTGCTAACTTCCCCTCACACAGCCCGTGCCGTTGGGTGTGGGGAACTTCATGAGAAGCATGTACCCGGCGATGATGCATTTGAGCTTGTTGAGTGCCGGTCGGCCAATGATGGCGTTATACGAGCTGAGACATTCAACAATTATGAACTCTATATGTATCTCCGCCATACATGGGCTAGTGCCAATGGTCAGCCGCATGTAGTCAGAACCCAGCGGTTGCGTGACGTCACCGGAAAAGCTGAGCAATGGCTCATGATCCTGGAGTAGTTTCCTGTTCCGCTTGAGGTGGTTGTAGCAACCGCTGAATATGACGTTGACAGCGGACCCGCTATCCACCAGGATTCTCCCCACTGACCATCTGTGGAGAATGGCGTCGACCAAGAATGGGTCGTCATGGGGTAGATGCACTCCGCGTTCCTCCTCCTTTGAGAAGGTAATGGGCTCCCAACCAGACTTTGGGAGTTTGGCGGATCTTTCGTAGCGGATGTTGCAGACTTCTTTTGGGTGATTAGCCCGTGCATAGCCCTTCCTTGCCCTGTGAGACATGCTGGTGATCGGAGCCCCGCCGTCAATGGTGTTGATGCGCCCTAAGGGCTCAACGTTGGCGATCACAGGTGGTGGTTGGCGCACCTTGAATTGCTCCATCTTACCGTCACGGTACAAGGTCTCAATGGCCGTTTTGAGAGCATTGCAGCTGTTGGTATTGTGACTGCTGTCCTCGTGGTATTTACACCACCTGCCAGTGTTTCTTGGTTTTCCCGTTTTTGGGTATCTTCCCGGGGGTGGCGGTGGGATCTGATCCTTGCACTGATTGTATATTTCCTCATATGAGGCTGTGAGGACTGTAAACACTGCATACCGCTGAGAGGATTCCGTTTGTTTGTTGTGGTTATCCCTATGGGACGGGCGGTTGCCCTTGTTGTAGTGTTGGTCCTTTTGCCGCTTGTCTTGGTAGTGGCCCTGTTGCCACTCCCTCTTCTTGTCAATTAGCGGCGCGGCAGGGGTCTTGCCAGCGGTCTCCTGATGACTGGAGGAGGGTTGTGTTAAGTTTGTTGGTGTTGCTGGTGGCGGTGGGGTTTCTCCATATGTGATGAATTCTGCTTGGGCATGAATGACCGCTTCACTCATAGCGTGGTCATACACCGCATTTGGATGATTGTAGTTGAGGTGATAGAGGAATGGCCCCTTGAGGAGTCCCTACTTGAAAGCCGCCGATGCCATTGCTTTGTCTAGATCGCGGCACTGAGATGCTGCCGCCCGCCATCTTGTGACAAATGCCTTCAGTGATTCATCTATCCCTTGCCTGACGCTGAACAGCTGACTTGTGTTGTGATGTCCGGCGGACAATAAGATGAACCGAGATAGGAAGGCGTGTGATAGCGCGTGGAATGAGTCGATGGATCCCGACGGACATTCAAAGAACCAGTTCATTGCCTCACCGTCCAATGTTTCGCTGAACAAGTGGCACAGGGTGGCGTCGTCAAATCCCTTGTTGTTGGTGACCTTCTTGAAGGTGTCCATATGGACGAAGGGGTCAGACATGCCGCTGTAATGTGACATCTTTGGGGTTTTTGCGTACGCTGGTCTGATAGCCTGCAGAATTGCAGCGGTGAATGGTCCTGGTCTGGACGCGAAAAGCGGATTTGGAGTTGGCGGTGGGGTGCCCGACTCCGCCCGGATTAATCTCTGCTCTAGTTGTTGCATCCTTTCCAGTATTTGGGTTGTTGCGTTGCCAGCGGGATCTGCCTGGATATTCCGCTGAACCCGTCTGCGCCCTGGGGCAGGCGGATTGCCCTCAGTCCTTGCCCTAGCTTCCGAGCGATTGGTGCGCGGTAGTGACTCAGCCTCCTGCTCCAACATTAGTTGGGGGACGGGCGGTGGTCCCATCCCCGATAGTTCAGGTGGGTTCAGCGGTACTTGCATATGTACGATTGGTCCCGGTACCAACGTGCCAGTGTTGGGCCGGCTACGCCTGGTGCTTCGTGATTGCTCGCTCTGCGCTGGGTTGGCATTTGCATCCAGTGTCCTCTTTAGTTCATCAAAACGTGACATCAGCGTAGCCACTTGTTTTTGGGCCTCGGCCTTCTCTCTGCTATCCTCTTCACGCTCTCTGTTTGCCTTGTGAAGGTCCACCAGTGCTAGCTCGTACAGAGCGGTGAGATCTTGGCCCGGTGGGCGGCTGCTACTTGGATTTGCCTCACCGCCGGGGTTGGCTGGGGTGCTGAATAGTGCGCGGTTAATGCCTACCGCTGGGTTGGTGGGTTGGGGAATGGCGGATTGGTCCGCCTGCTCTTCAGCGTTTCCCCCGCTACCGTTAGTCATGGTAATTGTGGTGGGATGACCTCTTGTTCAAGGATTCCCACAGACGGCGCCAATGTTAATGCTCAAAGTCCGGCGGTAGCTGAACTTTCGTTTAACGAGGGTCCGGTGGGCGGACCGCTACTCTGAAGACTTGATGATCTTCGCTAGCTCTCAAATGAAAGACAGGGCGTCAGAGGGAGACCGCGTTGGGCAGTCTTCACTTCTCCGATGCCTAAGTTAGTCGATGCATATAGACGGCTTAACAATAAATGAGTAGTCAATGCGTAATTAATGAGGAGAGAGGAGAGAACCTTTTATAGATGAGGAGAAGGCTGATCTCCTCCTTGTTTTCGATGTGGGACTAATGTGTTTCGATTCCCAGTGCTAGGAGCTTCTGATGCCCTCTTGGCATGGCGCGCGGCGGCAGTGATCTGGGGGTGATCCGAGGCTCAGGTGGTAGCTCGCCTGGCTGTGTATCCGTAGGTCACTCCTTTGGCGGGAGTCTGTACCTCTGGCGGTACCATGAGCGTAGCTCATTATAGCTAATTATGCTTGCAAATGCACAAGTAGGTACAGAGGCAAAATACAAAATTGGTTAGCTCATCACAGAAAATTGCACACTCTCAGCTCCTCGGCTTGAAATAGAACCTTCACCTACTGAAGAGAGCATTGAAGAGACTCCGACAAGTCCCCTGAGATATTCATATCATATAATGTCAACACTGGAATAAATGCGTCTTCTTTAACAAATGTTAATCCTTCAGTTTCAATCAATATCATCGTGTTATATTAAACTGACATTTCATCATTGACTATTATGAAATGTGGAGCACAACCAGTAGTCAGGCGGTTCATTCAACTATATATGATGAAAATTGTCAAATGAATACGAATCTCTTTATGCTAATGTGAAATGCCGGATAGGGATGACAAAAATCCCCATCGGGTAGGGTACCCATCGGGTATTCGACCCTAACAGGGAGAAATTCGGGTGAAATCGGGTAACGGGAATGGGAATTCAGAATTCTCAGTATTCGAATTCTGAAATCGGGTACGGGGCGGGGATGGTATTTTGATCCCCATCCCCATACCCACCCAATAAGAATTATCTGAAATAATATATATATATATATATATATATATATATATTAATATATTATATATATATATATTTGATATTATTTATTATTTATTAATAAATATTTATGTAAACTTTATCTTTTTGTTAATATTTAAATTCTGTTAATAAATATGTTAAAAAAGAAGAAGATTCTTTTAATAAAAAATCTTTATTAACATGTTAATTTTCCTTGATTGAAATAAGAAAGTTATTTTATTTTGATGTTTGATTTTAACTTCATATTTTACAATTCATAATTATTTGTATGAATTTTTATATAATCAATTAGTAATATTGTTAATGGGGATTGAGGCGGGTATATGGACCTAATCCCCAATGGGGACAGGGAATCCCTAGCATCTTATTACGAGGATTGGGGCGGGTAAGGGGATGAGGAATGAAGTTGGGTATGGGGATGGTAATTTAATCCCCTTACCCTACCCTCCCCATTGCCATCCCTAATGTCGGATAATGCAATTAGCATTGGGCAAAAGAGAAGACAAATAAACGTGGACACAAATTTAGGAGTCACGAAAATGCTGTAAAGAATAGTAGCATTTCGTGGACTGCATAATCCATGATGAACCGTTGGTCATTGTGAATTACAAATTTGCATTTCATGCAATTTTTTAGGACTTTGATTGAGCTTCACAGTGCAAACCAATCTGTTTCTTATCCTACGGTTAGATAAGTGTTGGAGTTTTAAGAAAGGCAAAATAGCCAAATTACTCCCTAACTTTTCTCATGACTGCCGATTTACCCCCTGACATTTCAATTTTGATTATTTACACCCTCATTTTTCTAAATGTTGCCAATTTACACCCTATAGTAAAAATTTAGACTTTCCATCCAATTTCTCTGTTAACTTAGTTAGCACGTGAGGGGTCTTTTTGTCTCTGCAATTGTCACCTAAAAAAAAAAGAGTGTTGCTATTTGTACCGAACAAAAATCTTAGTACACCCCGGCCAACTCTAAATTTTTTTGCCTCTAATGTTCCAATATTACCCTCATATATTAATAAATTAAGGGAAAAAAACAAAATTACTTTGTTAAAAAATAATAAAAAAAATACTGTTATTCGTCTCCCACAACTGTTTTTTTCCCTCATCCTCTCCTCTTCTTCTCTGTCTATCTCTCAATTATCTTCTTCTCAGCATGACCTCTTCCGCTATGTTCCTTTTATCGAGATCAATATAACACAATCCCAACTTGGATCAATCAAGATGACCTTCACATGCTTGTTGTAATTTTAATTTTCATATTCCATACATATAAATATTTTAGTTTGTTCGATGACTCCTCAATCTTATACACAATACAAACCCCTCCAACTGGAAACATGGAAGATCAAATTCTCATATGAATTTTTGAAATATTAATTTATTCTGGCCTTCAAAGAAAAAGAAAACCAGAAACCTAAATGATCAAAGATGGTTTCTCCTTCAGTGATATGATCATCCAATCATTTGATGTGACTAGCAAATATTAATTAAGCGATCAGTTGTAAGCTAACAACCAATCTTGAAATAAAGGGAGTGAAGAAGAAGAAGAGATGGACAAGGACGAAGAGACAAAGGGCAATTTTTTTTTCCTTCTTTTAACGAAGAACAATTTTGTATTTTTTTTTTATTTCTTTAATGATGTGTTGGTTTGTTTTTTTTATTTTTTTATTGTGATAGTTGAAAAGACGCAAAAACCCCTCACGTGCTAACCAAGTTAACGGAAAATTAGATGGAAAGTCTAAAAAATAACGATAGGGTGTAAATTGGCAACAATTAGAAAAGTGAGGGTGTAGATAATCAAAATTGAAATGTCAGGGGGTAAATCGGCAGCCATGGAAAAAGTCAGGGGGTAATTTGGCTATTTTACCTTTAAGAAAAGAACAACATTGACCATGTCCATAGTAAGCACATCCATTTTTAACTTCACAATGTTAAATTAAAATGACGTAAACTACAAATATCGAGAAAAATATGGACCAACTTTAAATCAACAAGCAAAACATAAGGACAAAAAATACAATTGTTTCATGACTTCGTCATATATGTATATATTTTCAAAGTAACATATATTAAATGGTCCAGATATGTTCGGATGGGGGACAATTTGATGTTATGTTGTACCTAACTCGTAATATTTTGTTAGATTTTTAGATATCAGTTTCAACTCACTATGATTTGGAATACATATATGCGTATTCTCTTGAAAAGAACAAATATTCCTTACCTCCTAGTGAGTCCTAGCTGCTAGCAATCAAACATAATTTTCTCAGCTTTTACACAGTTAATGGGATTAAGAATCTAGTTAATGAAAAGATGATTTTGGCTAATAATCGAACCATTTAAGAATGTAGCATAGAGACGATATAAATCTTCAACTTCAAAAATGGCATAATAGTGTGGTAAGTGAGGCTGTATCTTTTAGAAAAACACATCTTGATTGAACTTCTAAACATGGTTAGTTTCTTCCCATATTTCATAATTTTGATAGGTGATGACTTGCAACAACAAAAAAAAACAGAAAAAAAAAAAAGCACATAGCGGAGATTTTATTATGTTGTGCTTTTAAGTGATAGAAAACCGAATGCTTGATAAAACACCAAAATGCATGCCTCATATGGTGGTATGAGGCCACATACATGTATCTTTTTTGTATGATATCAATTGTTGCGTTTCTAGTATGATGTCCTTATTAACCACAGAGGATTGTTGAAGAACATTCTGATGATGGAGATTGGCAAATGCGTATGTTTTCTTTATGGTAATGTAATGACCACCTGATATGCCGGTTAATACAATCAGCCTTTTAAGCAACTAAATACTTCCAATTCATAGTAAGGAAGACAGATTAATGAGATCTCTGCAGCAATCACAAATTTGGGATGCATCAAAATGTCGGTCGAAAACTACATTTAATTTTTCTTCCATGAATTCGAGCAAATTCAGCACTACATCAATAATTACATGAAGCATTAATATTGAGATACTATAGTGTCATCTCACAATCTTAAGCTCCCAGAAGTGTTCAGATGCAGCTTCATATCAGATGCTAGTCTACTTGTGTTTCTTGATTTCCAATGCTTTCTCAACTTATGCTAAGAAGCTTCTGAAGTTGGCCACTCGCAACAGCGGCTTTGAGATCTGAATTGAAAAAGCGCAAGTTATAAATAGAATGAGGAAATTGTGGCGGATAAATAACTGATCGACTATTGAAGCAAAGAAAGAAGGCAAACATGTTGATTACAGCAGATGAGAGCTAACCATCAGAACCACCGATGTGCTTGCCATTCACAAATACTTGTGGGACAGTGGATCGGCCTACCACATCTAGAAGAACACTCTGAATTTGCCCCCCATCATCTACAACACATAGCTCATTCAAAATCCTTTCCAAATGATGGAAAAGCAGCTGAGTAAAACAAGCATATCCATTTCTTACCTCGAAGATCAAGTTCTACAACATAAGGTTGCTCATGTAATTCACTGAATATGCGCTTGGCACGCAAGCAATACCTGGAAGCAAAAACATAAACAGCTCCTCATTCCACAGGACTCAAATTTAAGTTCTTTTCTGAAGTCATGAACAGTACTGTCCACTATGAGATGTATGAAAACAATCCAAGGCATGATTATGTACACAAGTACATATATATACAAAGGCAATTGAATCAACTTTGGATGTATTACGCTTATTATTCATCCCAATGACCTGCCTGTTCGTTCTGTGAGATATATTTTCGACAACAACTGATTCAGGTCCAACAAGACAAGTTCAAGATTGAGGGAGCCTTGTTCTATTGTTCCTTAAACTAGATTTTGCTTAAGGGTGACAAAGGGCCTTTTAATTGGAAGTAAAAACGTACAAAATTGGATATATATAACTCATTATTAACCCTAAATTGAAAACTCCACACATTTCTCTACCAACAACATTAGATTCGGCAACGGTCAACTCATAATTCTCAAATCCCAATTTGATTGGTAATAAACTTCAGCTGAAAACCCTAAATACATCAAATTCAGAACCTAAAATTGAAGAAGCGAGAGAGACGAGAACGTACGGGCAATACGATTTGGAGAAGATGGCAATCTTGTTGGAGTAGATGACGTTCTGCACAAACGCCGATGGTGAACTCGAAGCCTCAACGACGTCGTTTCCCAACAACAGCAGAACCGCCGCCACCGTGACGATCACAAACTCCGACCGCCCCATATCCTCACCGATCGAGCTGTTACGACATTCCATTCCCTTCCCTTTTCTTTTCTTTTTAATATACCAAAAAATCCACGGGCCAGGCCCATTAACAATTCATCCTTTCTTCTCGGCCCACTACTAAAAAGTCCCCCTCCCCAGAATTGAAAAAATGGATTCACACAGATCAAATCTTTTATATTCATTTCAAATTTTTCAAGAAACAACAGAGGATCTACAAATATGAAATTGAATCCAATAGAAGAACAAAAGCGAATCGAAATTCTAATTTCTAAGAGGTGGAGGTGGAGGTGGAATCACTTTTGTAGAGCTTGTTATATTCGTCGAGCTCGTCGTAATACACGTCCCAAACGCATCGGACGCAACCGCTGCCGCAGCAATCGCCGGGCTCCGGCTTCTCAGGCGGAGGCGGCGGCGGCGGGACTTCCTTTTCCGGCTCTCCGTCTTCTTTTTTCCTCGTCGGCGCCTCAATTGGTCGAGTCTCCGTCGTTGAGGCGCCGCCTTGGTCGCCCATGGAGTTGCCGAGGCACAAGGTTGGTGGTCGGTGGCGGTTGATTCTTGTTCTTTTGAGGGGGGTTATTATATTGGAAGGGATTAGCTTGAGAGAAAAAGGAGGAGGTCCTCCTCTCATGGCCGCCGAGACGGTGTGGGCCCCGGGCTGCATGGGTAATTATTGGGTGTGATGTAGCGCACGCAATGACAGATTAATTTGGTGTTTCGTTTGTTTATAAAACGGAAAGGGGGTGGTTTCTTCGTTGACTGTTGCGTTGACTGAATTGACAGGTGGCAGTACATGATGGATTGGTTATTTTTTTCAAAACAATTGTTCACCATTATGTTTTGTGTATTTGTTTTCAATTACTCTTTGTAGAGATTAAAAAAAAAATTGCTCAAATGAAATAGATGCATCATATTGCCGTATGAGAATAGTTGTCTTTCCACCATTCATCAATTACATCAGGTTACGAATTTGATTCACCTCCAATAACTGGACTGTCATGTAGAAGATACTTGCATCAAAACCTTTTAATCCTACTCTATGACTTTTATTAGTCGAGTTTAAAATATAATAAGCCACGTTCGATCTAAACTTCAATATACAGAAGTGTCCGTACGAGCATGCTGAAGCAGGTAGTTTGTAAGGTGTTAATGGTGTTAACTGATCCTCCACAGAGACATTTACATTCAAGTTGGATTTGCAAGTTTTAAATTGCCAATATAAATTTAGATACCTTCTAAAAAAAAAAATTAGTGTTATATATTTTACTAATTAATGCAGTCAATCAAGGCGAATAATAAGATATTGATTTTAATGAGACCCTAAAAAAGTTATGTGAATTAATCAGGAATCCTTTCGGGATTTGGATTGCTGAGCAAGTAAAGAATCCAGATCGAGGAAGGAAACCGGCCAGTAATATCACAATTACACATCGTTTCAGGAACACCAACTATTTCCAAGTTGTATAAGGAATACCAGCCTAACAAGGTCAGTAGCCTATAAATAACCCCAAGGGAAGACCTTCTTTACCATAAATCCTGATTGCTATCAAAGTTTCTCTCTGAGATATCTCAATTCTCAGCCATCTCTCTCTGCGTTTCAAAAACCCTTGGCCAACCATGGCTCGTCTCGCCAACGCTTTTGATCTGTTGGGCGAGGAATCATCAGATGTGAGGAGAATGATTGCCATCGTCGATGCGAAAGCAGACGCTGGTTTTCTAGCAGCAGAGAAGGAGAGGAAAGAGGAGGCCAAGGAAGCCGAGAGAAAGAAGGAGGAGGAGAGGCAGCAAGGAAAGAAGAAGAATATTCGAGATACCCTACTCAACTCGGTTCTCGCCTTCCCCACTCATCGCCCTTCTTCGTCTAGAAGACGCCCAAATTTTCCTCGAGAATATAATAATGAGCAAAACCAAGGCCAAGGAGTTCATGCCCCTGTCGTTAAAAAAAAGTGGGTGCCAAAGTCGGAGTTGGAGTCAAAATCCGAGAATGGTGCTGCCAAAGCCGCTGCTAGTCCTAGCTCCTCGAATAAAATTCAAGGGACTCAGAAAGAAGAAGTAAAGAATCAGGTTCAGAGTCATCAAGGCTATTATCAGCAGAGACGCGGCAGAGGGTTTGGCCACGGTGCTTATCAGAATCGAGGAACAAGGACTGGATCATACTCGGAGCATAGTGACAAGAAGAATGTGCTGGAGTTGGAGAAGGAGAGGGAGACTCAAGGCTGCGATGCTGCTGTGGAAAAGCAACAGACAAAGGAAGCAGTAGATGGAGATAAGCAATCAAAGGAGGAGGGTGTTAATAATGATGGAGATGGTGGTAGCAGCAGCAAGAGTGTTGATGGGAAGAAAAGGCAAAACAAGAATGGAAGCTTGCGAAGAAAACTAAGGAAGCAGAAGGCTGCTGCTGGAGGAGAGAAAAAGGACGGGGAGGACACTAATCAAGAAGGTGATACTAGTAGCGTGCAAAACCAGTCCACTCCTCGTCTGTACACTTTGAAAGAATATGAGGAGATGAAGACGAGGGAGAGTTTGAACGAGAAAAAAGAAGGTGAGAGTTTGGAGGAGAAGAAAGATAATGACATTAACTCTGCCCACCCCAAGAGAGTGACTGTTGATGTCAATAAGGAATTTCGAACACCGCAGGTGGGTGAGAGGCAACGCGGTTTGGAAAATGGAGGGCGGAGATTTAACAATGAAGGGCGGAGATTCACCAATGGAGGGCAGAGATTCAACAACGGAGGGCCCAGGTTTAACAATGAAGGCCGAAGATTTGACAACGGAGGGCAGAGATCTAACAATGAAGGCCGAAGATTTGACAACGGAGGGCAGAGATCTAACAATGGAGGCCGAAGACTTCAATATAGTTTGGACAATGCTGATGAATTTCCTTCCCTCGGAAGAAAATAAAAAAATTGAATGTGTTTGAATTCTACCATTGTATTGCTTTGCTTTGTTAGTTTTCTTGTGCAATTTCTTTCAAAGCCACAAAATTAAATTTCTTATTTACTTGTATGCATCATTTATGTATGAATATATTCACCAGCATAAGTCGGCCAAAAATGTTTAACTCCACTTGTACTTGATTTTTGGTTGCTAATGGGATTGCTTGGTGATATTGCTGGTTAATTAAATTTCTCCTTTTTAGCTTGTATTTGAGAACGTGATAGGAGTCTGGTAAATTTGGTAATCAGCGCCTGACTTGGGGTTTTGATCCCTTTGCCCTTTGGGTTTTAGCGAAAACTTTTCATCAACAAAAATTATCTGCAGTGAGCACATTACTTATCCTATTGTAATTAGTTCTAAAGTGCTTCAGAAGGTGACTAAACACAGTACAAGTAAGAAAACAGAAAAATATGGAAAATGCTGCCTGCAAGAGAGAGGCTAAGCACGTGAAAAGATGGTGTCACTCTAGAATGATGCTAACCAAGTTGGAACTTATCTTGAAATTTTTTTCTATCATGCCACTTATGTGGGAATTATGAGGCATGCATTACGTGCTTTAGCCATGCACACACAACTAGCATGGAAATGTGCAATCATGACAAAATCCAGTTTTCTTAAATATAACAGATGGAAGATCACCTCCAGCACTGTGAATAGTTGGAATCTTTGGCAAACGGTTGCACTCTATATTTTTCATATTGAAATAGATTCATGAAGTATTGGAAGAAACTAATTGTAATCGTGTTGGGTGCACGTGTTTGGGGGAGTGATTATGCACGGGTTTTCTATCTGAGAGGTCATGTGTTCGAGCCTCATCAATAGCGGAGAGGGTGGGGTTAAAAATAAATAAAAATAAACTATAATTGTTTTTAAATTGCCGGAAAGTTATTGTTGAAAGTGATTCGAAGCTTATCATCAATGCCATTAATAAGAAGTGCCTTCTGCCTTGGTGTCTTCATACCCTCGTGAAGGACATTCTCAATATTGCTAGCAACTTTGATGAGGTCTATTTCTCTGATATCCCTCGTGAAGCCAACTATAGAGACGACTCTATTGCTAATATATATTTTAGGGTATAGTTCGGATACTCCTATCACTTGGTCAAACAAGTTGTCGCTGTCTTCGTCTTCCCTCTTTTAATTTAACTGTGGAGACGATTTCATTGCTAATCTATGACATAATTCGGATACTCCTATCACTTGGTCAAACAAGCTATCGTTGTCTGCCCTCTCTGCTTTTAATTTTGAAAAGTTTAGTTCTGGTTGTATTAGAGATTTCAAGTTGTAATTTTCTTTTCCTCCTAAAAAAAAAAAAGAAAGAAAGAAAGAAAGAAATTGAACGTAATTATGTTTGACAAACACATGTCTTATTCTATTACTTAAATTGACTTTTGAATTTTTGAGAAATTTCCTATCCAGCATATTGATGTTGAGCAGTGTGAAATTGTAAAAAGGGTCATTAACTCAAAGCACCAAAATCAGCCAAAATTGTCCCACTTACCCCATCAACAAATTTTTATTCCCACTAACCCGATTTGAGGCAAAATAACAATTTTTTTTTTGAAATGACAAAATAACAATTTTACCTTTAACCAAATTGTTCATTCTCCTATGTCTCTGTTAGGGCACGTTTACTTACTTGGAATATGAGAGAATGATTACGGGGTAAAAAGAATGATTACGGGGTAAAAATATTCATGCGTTTACTAACACATAAAGGAATCATAATAGATGTAGGTCTCCCCTCCTTATCAGGAATCGATTCCTGAATACTCAGGAATTTGATTACGAAGGGGGGAGACGGGTTTAGGAATCAATCCTCTGGAATCAATACCGATTCCTTTATTCTCTCATTCCACTTGTCTCCAATTCATGATTATTTTCCATTCCAATTAAGTAAACGTGCCATTATTTCAGATCTCGGTCTCTCTCCTCTCTCATCCACGACGTACTTGTCAGTAAACCCGACCTGTCTCACATCCAAATACAACCCTAGCTCTTTGTTTAGGCTGGAAGCACGCCCATTCCCTCCGGCGTTGCCAAACCGCCGTGCTTCAAGGCCGGAGAAACTACCTGGAGGATCGTGCTCTTTGCGCTCTCGACCTTCGCATTCCATTTCCTGGTAATTAAATTTGGGGTTAGTTATTAATTGGGGTTTTGCTTCAGCCGAGAATGCAGAAATGGTGTTTTTGGTGCTCCTGATCAAGCTAATGATGATGATAAAGGTTTCATATTTATAGATATGACTCGATTTGCTTTTTCAATTTTGCAGCTGCTTTTTAGGTGTGATTGTTTTGTTGTTTGGGGTTTTGATCGGTGGTTTGGTAGTGCATGCAGAAGACCAGTAGTTATATAAGAGACACCTGCCATATATGTCACTTTTTTATTTTTCTTTTTTGGTACAAGCCATATATATCACTTTGGTATTTAATACTATGCACTTCCCGAGACTATTTTGGCTTCTCATTTTCCATTGAAATCGATTATGGTTTCTAGGATTCTAACCACGGGCATACAATTTGGGAAGCTTCTTATTTGAAACAAGCAGCTTCCTAGTTAATGGCTTCTAGGCATGCCCTTTAATCCCTTTGTTCTTTATTATGTTGATGAAGGTTTGACAAAAAAAGAAAAAAAGAGGTTGATAGAGGAGGCAGTGGCGGACTAGAGGTTTGAGGTAGTTATTTTCATTGCAATGGTGTTTAGAGAAAAAAAAAATTCTATTGGGGGCAATAGGCGTCTAATAGGGGGTAATACATATTTTGAATTGATGTAATCTCATTGTTTTTTTTAATCAAAGTTTTATCTGTCTAATTTAAAAAAGATTAGTTCCCATTCCGGTGACCGAAAGTTCTATTGGGGGGCAATAGCAATAGATAGTCTATTGCCCCTTTATTAGGGGGCAACATATGTCTATTGGGGGCAATAAACCTTTCCGGCGACTTATGAGATTTCCGATGACCACTTTAGGGAACTCCGGCGAGGTTTTCAGAAAAGTCTGGTGGGCACGCGGCCAATGACTGGAATCCTGCAGCCGGTGACTGGATTTCGGCGAAGTCTCTTATGGTTTTTCTTTGTTTAATTTTCTCTGTCTCTCTAAGTAACAAAGGGGTGAGGGTAAAATAGTCTTTAAAAAAAAAAAACTTAATGGAGTATTAGGGAAGACTTCGTTATAGTGTTTTGGATAAAGGGGGAATTAAAAAAACTTAATGAGGTAAGTGGGAAAAAAAATCCCTAGAAATGGAGTAAATAGACAAAAACCCTTGTAAAATATGTTCACTTCATTCTAGACTTTAGAACATCTCCTTAAACACATATGAGGAGTCGATATTTTGAGGCAAGATCAATGGCTTATATAATGCTCTTCACGTTTTAGGGTTGATGAAGGTATAAGCCGTATAATGGAGATACACCAAACTCCATGTTAATCCATAAAAAGAGTTTAGAGTAATTTGTAGTTTTGTACATAAATGAGACATTTCTTTACTACATTATACTGATAAAATTAATGTTTTACCAGTTAGTTAAATTTGTAAATAATATGAATAATTTGCATGTTTTGCCATTATTAATTTCGTACCTTTGACTGTGACTACTGCAACTCAATCTCAACGCTGCAATCTGATCATGAAATTATACAACTTACGTAGTAGATATGGAGGAGAGAATTTGAATTTGTCTCCAAATTGTTATTTTATATTTTGGACGAAGAAAAATATAAAAAAATGTGTGCAATATTATCTTGGCTTGCAGCGTCTGTTTCTTAATGTTGTTTGGACTTTGAGCCCGCCATATTTTCTTCAGCAAAGTAAATGTTTTTTTTTTAAATGTTTTTTATTTTATTTTTTATGTTCAAGTTGCCCATTACAATCAGATTCAGAAGATAAAGTTTTAACAAGATGTTTCTTTCCCAATCGGATAGTGTAAAGTTTCGGTTTCTGTTGCCTTGGCCTGCTTTCTTTTACCAATACTTATCATATGACAGAGCAAAAACTATCGCAGTTTGATTAAAGACTGCTGCTAAATGTAGCAAAGAAAGTCCTAGCTTGTCGTGGTAATTAGCATTTTAGCACTGACGTACACCTTCAGTCAGGAACTTCGTAATCCATCTGTTTATCAGGAATTCCATTGTTCGCTTGACCAAGATTGAAGACAGAACCATGCTTGCTGTTTGAAGTATATATAAGGTTTGGTTTTTACAGCGGTTTCTGTTTTCATGGTATTGAAGACCGAGGGACGGAGGTGGATCTGGTACTTTGATCTGTATAGGAGCTGCATCCACAGATGGGGCTGGAGCTTCACAAATACATAAGGGCATTCCCATGCACACTTACACTCTAAAACTGCTGACACAGGCTGAGACTGTATGGTCGGTTTAGTCTTTGAATCTGCATCCCCACCAATATCCAATCTACAAACTGCAGCTGTAACAGAACCAGTTCCATCGTAAGAAGCTTGTATAAATCGAAATCGATCATTCTCAGTCACAGAGAATTTGGGGATGATCCATTTCGATTTATACAAATCAATTTTCAATTCATTGCTGCCCGATCGTTTAGCAGATCGGAGGAGTCAATGTAACGTAAGTCAAAGTATTTTTTTTTTTTTCCGAATATGATTTAAACTTTAAAGTAAATGGTTAAATTATTTTGTTTTTCCATGTTTGGATATAAATTTACTTTCTTCTTTGCTTGGGGAGAACGAAAAGATCTAACAGAAAAGGTAATTAAATCAGGAATTTATTTTGGGTTTGGCTTGGGGAGCAAGTGCATTAATCAGCATAGATCAAGGACAGCCAAACCAATCGGGAATTATCGATCACTCTCATGAGGAGCCTATAAATACACCCAAAACGAACACCATCCTCCATCCCTTGTGATCACAAGGCATCACAAGCCCTAGCACTCACTCTGTGATCTATCTCAAAAACCCTAGTAAACCCCTCATCAATATGGCTCGCCCAGCTAAGAAGGAGGTGGAGGCTAAGAAGAAGCCGGTTGTGGTGGAGGTGAAAACCCAAGAGAAGCCCTCACCGCAGCCCTCTCCTGCTCCTCAAAAACCCTTATCATCGGCTGCCCTAGCCAATGCCTTTGATCTGTTGGATGAGGACTCTTCAGATCTCGTCAGCATCGTCGATGCGAAAGAAGATGATGCTTTTGTAGCAGCAGAGAGAAAGAGGATCGAGGAGGAGAAGAAGGCAGCGAGGGAATCCAAGATTAAGGTCAGGGTGGAGGAGAAGAAGGACGCGAGAGAGGCTAAGAAGAGGGCTATCCAAGAGAAGAAGGTTTATGAAGCCTCGATTCTCAGGTTCCACAGCGCTCGTCCTAATCTTAGTTTTTCCAGGCCTTCTGCTTTGGCTAGTGATGGTGTGCAGTCCCAATTAGCCAAGAACCTGAGCGGGTTGGAGTTGCAGGCGAAGGAGAGTCAAGGTGCTCCTGTGGAACAGGAGGCTGCTAGTGTTGATGGAAGCAGCAGCAAGAGTTCTGATGGGAGGAGGAGAGCAAATGTGAATGGAAGCTTGCGGCGAAAACAGAAGAAGAAGAAGGTTGAAGGAGAGAAAAAGGAGGGAAAGGATCAACAGGAAAAGCAAGACAGCAACAATGGTGCTCCTGTTGTGAATAGCAACTATCCTCGTTCTTACACTTTAAAAGAATATGAGGAGAAGAAGAAGAGAGAAGAAGATGAGAAGAACAAAAAAGCCGATGCCATCAATAATGGGATGGATCATAGACAACAGAGGTTTGACAATGGTGGGCAGAGGAGGTTTGCCAATGGTGAACCGAGGAGGTTTAACAATGGAGGGCAAAGATTTGATAAACAGCAAGCCCTTGCAGAAGAAGCTGTTGTAAAAGAAGATGCTTCATTTAGCTTGGAGGATGCTGATTTTCCGGTTCTTGCAAAACAGGTCCCTGCAGTAAAAGCCCCTGCCGAAGAAGTTATTGCCGGAAAAGCTGTTGTAGAAAAAGCCCCTACAGGAAAACCTGTTGCAGGTAAAGCTGTGGCAAAAAAATCTGGTGCAAAGAAAGCCTAATATCAATCTGCTCACTTTTTGCCATAGTATTTCTAGTTTTGAATTTTGATAATTCCTACTGGAATTGAGGTAGCCATAGAGGCGATTTTGGATTGTGACGAAAACTTGTTTGGTTTAGTGAAGATTTTATGCAGTACTTCTGCTTTATTAACTTCTATGTGCAATGTGTTTCCTTTAGCCAAGTCAGCCACACTTTTCCTATTTACATATGCCATGCTAAATCATTGGATTCAGAGAGAAGCAATACAATGTCACTGAAATTCATACTTCCTGATTATGTATGTTGGATCACAGGAAAAAAAATCCTGATTATGTTCCTGATTAAATTTGCTTAATGGCTAGATGTTCTGGGCCGAACTACACAAATTAATCGACTTCTTCACTAAATTCACTAAACAAGTTCACCGTGTCAAATATGTACAAGCTGCCCAGCATATGTAGTTCCTCGGAAAGATGGTGCCTATTTTGGACTTTAGCTCCAACTAAGGGTGCACATCATTGGACCCTAAAGCTCGAGTTTTTTAAGTACTGGTAAACCAATAACTTTAGGTGCCCAAGTCAAAATTCTCAGCTCTGACCATTCACACCATAATATAAAGTCAATTATGCACACAGCATCATGTTCATTTTTGCCGGCCATTGAACAAAACCTCTTCTCTTCTCTCTACCTGGGATTAGAGAGAAGCAGAGATGAATATGATGATGATGAATTATCAGGTTGATCACCAAAGGATCAAAACCAATGGAATATGGATGCATGTAGCAGAGAAAGGTATGGGTCCTCTTGTTCTATTGATTCATGGCTTCCCAGAATTCTGGTATGCTTGGCGCCACCAGATCAACTTCTTGGCTGACAACGGTTACCATGTCGTGGCTCCTGATTTGAGAGGCTATGGTGACTCTGACTCTCCCCTCAGCCCCAGCTCCTACACCATGATGCACATAGTTGGAGACCTCATCGGCCTAATTGACCATTTTGGTCAACAAAAGGTGAGAGTAAAAATTCACCGTTTTGTAACTGGTTAGCTCTAGAGCGCTAGCTTTTGTATACTTATGTGCATATTTTTGTGATTTGAGAAGGTGTATGTAGTAGGACATGACTGGGGAGCAGTTGCCGGGTGGTATCTGAGTTTGTTCAGGCCAGATAGAGTTATGGGGTTTGTCGCTCTAACTGTTCCATACTATCCAAGGTCTCCGAACTGTAAAACTGTCCAATCAATCAAAAAAATCTACGGAGATGGATGTCATGTCATTCAATTCCAGGTACCTCATTTCCCTAGAGCCAACTTAGTCAATGATCAGATCAAATTGATGGTGTGACAAATTGAAATGTGACAAAAGATACTTAATCAATTTATCCTTGTTTTCTTGCCTGAGAAGGAACCGGGAAGAGCAGAGAGAGCGTTTGCGAGGTATGACTACACGACAGTGATGAAGAAGTTCTTGCTTATAACCGACAAAATGATAGCCCCTCCGGACATGGAGATCATTGATTTCCTGGAGACAAAGTGGTCATTGCCACCATGGCTAACAGAAGAGGATATCCAAGTGTATGCTGAGAAATTTGAGGAATCTGGCTTCACTGGTGCTTTCAACTACTACCGTGCAATGGACCTGTAAGTATGCAAAGAATAATCATTTTTGTGCTTATTCCTTTAAGCATCGAGGAAGATGTTAAAAACATCGACAAACCTCACATGCGTTAGGTACAACCATCATATGCACAAGGAATATGGTCCCATTTAAACAGATATATATATATATATATATATATATATATATATATATATATATAAGTTAAGGATAAGTATTGCACAGAACTTTAAGGGCAAATGACATTCAGTCCCTAATTTCTTTTCATGGTTAAATGAAAACAGGAAGTCTTTTTCTCTGGGAGAATAATTTTTTCAAACTAGCATATTGAATGATCCCATGTTCTTACATCATTAATCGACCACTCATAATCAACAGATTGTTTTAAAGTTTGTTACCAATAATAGAGCCAGAGAAACTGTGCATGAATTTGGTCTTCTGTTGTGACTTTACCTGCTGAAATGATGAACAGGACTTGGGAGCTTCTTGCACCCTGGCAAGGATCAAAAATCACAGTTCCCGTGAAGTTCATAGTCGGTGACAAAGAATTTGGTTTCCAGTCTGGTGGCGCAAAGGATTTTGTGGAAGGTGATGAGTTCAAGAGCCTTGTCCCGGACGTGGAAGTGGTTATTATAGACGGACACCATTTTATTCAAGAAGAGAACCCTCAAGAAGTCTCCAACCAAATACTTTCCTTCCTGCGTAAACACCCCATGGATCTGTGAATTTGCATCGTTTTGTATCAGCTTTGAGTGTTTAATTTTATGATATTTGTGTTTTCTTTATCTTCCTAAGACATGTAGGAAACTCTCTGTTTATAGTCTGATGTGAATATTTGATATGAGGTACAATTAGCATTTTTCATTTGAAAGCTCTGGAAGGAACATAGCCACCTACTTTCTTAACCGTACGGTGGCTTCAAAGTTGATTTGGGAGACTTTTCTTTTGGTCAAAAGTTGATTTGGGAGAATAATTCAATGTGGTGAAGGTAAGCAAAACTTTATAATAGCCATATCAGGTACTCGGACAATTCGATACAAACTTCTTTTCATTTCTTAAGAAAAAGGTGTAAGATAGAATTGACAACTAATAAAATAGTATATATAGTAATGGCAACAAATTGCTTACCCAATTGTCATAAGCAGAGTGTTAAAGCTGAATAGCAGATGAAGTTTCCCTCTGGAGCCATGGGAATAGTTAACAATGTTGATGAGAAGAGTGTAGAATAAGAAATTGAGAAGACTGAAGATTAAATGAGATAATATCCAAGTCCAGCAACAACAGATATGTCTAATCATCAGGAAATTAGCATTATATATAGGGTATTTGTAATGTCTTTGTATTTTGCAACTAAGCCTGCAATTTCTTATCTCTAGTCTTCTTGGGTCCACTCTCACAAGTGCTAAACAAAATTGTTGGATTTTTCAGGTCAATGATTATTATCTTTCTGCATCATAACTATTTTTGCAGCATTTGACACGTTACGCTCCTCTGTTCCAATTCAAACTTCAAAGTTATCATCTTTTGACTGTTTGACAATCAGGAATACCTAACTCGCCAAATGCCAAATCATTTTCCACAAGTTAAAATATAACAATGGACTATATGTGCCAACACACTCGTACCATCAAGTTTTCTTTCACAAATCTGAGAAAAAGGAATGGTGAACATGAGTGAGGTAAGTCACCAAAGGATCAAAACCAATGGAATATGGATGCACATAGCAGAACAAGGGACAGGGCCTCTTGTGCTTCTTCTCCATGGCTTCCCCGAAATATGGTACTCGTGGCGCCATCAAATTGGTTACTTGGCTAAACATGGCTACCATGTGGTTGCACCAGATATGAGAGGCTACGGTGACACTGACTCACCTCTCAGCCCTAGCTCATACTCTCTTCTTCATCTTGTTGGAGACCTTATTGATCTTCTTGACCATTTTGGTCAACAACAGGTACTGATTTATTTTTCTGCCAGCATATTTGGGTTTTTGTACTATGAGGTTTTGATTATTTGTTTGTGTTATTTGAAAGGCATTTGTGGTGGGACATGACTATGGAGCAATTGTTGCTTGGCATCTGAGTCTGTTCCGGCCTGATAGAGTCAAGGCATTAGTTGCACTATCTGCTCCGTACTTTGAACCATCTTCAAGTATCAGGAGTATTGAATCTTTCAGGCAAGGTTTTGGTGAAGGATGTTATGTTTGTCAGTTTCAGGTGCTACATACTCTCCTGCCAATTATGTTGTCAAAACTGGGAATCAGAATTACATATCTGAACACAATATCACCTGACCAATAGTTCAGATTCATAGTTTGGTAGAACAGCAATGTCATACATTCCTGAAAGTTTAACATATCGGTGTATTAGAAATTGTGTTTTAATGCGTTTTGTATGATTTTATCTTTTACATGGGGGTAGGAACCGGGAAGGGCAGAAAGATCTTTTGCGAGATATGACTATTTGACAGTGATGAAGAAGTTCTTGCTGTATAACAAGACAGATTATCTGGTAGCTCCACCTGGGATGGAGCTTATAGATTATCTGGAGACACCAGCAAAATTGGCACCATGGATAACTGAGGAGGACCTCCAAGTCTATGCTGAAAAGTTTGAGGAATCTGGTTTCACTGGTGCTCTCAATTATTTTCGAACCCTTGAGTCGTACGTTTCCAATGTATATATTTGGGTTTTGAGGGTTTTAATAGATACAACTTTGCTAATCTTTACCCGGCTCGTTGGAAATGAAAACAGGTACTGGGAGCTAATGGGACCATGGCGAGGAAAAAGGATTAGTGTTCCAGCAAAGTTCATTGTAGGTGACAAAGATATTGGTTATGATGCTCTGGGCACCGGAGAATATGTGAAAGGAGATGTTTTCAAGAGTCTGGTACCAAACCTGGAAGTCGTAATCTTAGACGGTCACCATTTTATCCAGCAAGAGAAACCTCAGGAAGTCTCCCACGAAATTCTCTCCTTCATAAGCAAATTTTCTACAGAATAGAGTTTCTTTTAGTCTGAATCAGATTTTTCAGTATCAATACAAAGTATGAGATTCTTAATCTGTTTTAGATTGATGAGCATTCCTGACTTACATGTTTTACCCAGAACACCTTCCAATACTTTTTTCATTCCCACATTTTCAACCTCAAATAATGTTTCTGTAAAAAGAATACACAGGATTCAGAACCAAGAGAAAAAAACCTACTCGTTCCTTTTAGCTAATTTTAGAAATTTCAGTACATTTTCATATACAATAAATGTTATTGAAGCAGCAGGAACATTTTTAAGAAGGTTTGGTGTAATTCCCCTGTAGAAGCCTCGAACACCCTCAAACCTGCATATGCCCCATTAGAGAAAAGAAAGAAGTTAGCAACCTAAAGATAATAAAAAGGAATGGAATAACAGCAACTTAAAGTCTCAAAGAACTTTTTAACTGAAGAGTGATCCCAAATATCTGATTTAACAACTTGGGACTTCAACTAGTGAACGTCATGTTGCAACTATAACAACTATAGGTTTATAGCTCCTTGGTCTCTCTTTGCATTCATTAGTAATTCAATCAGATGTTAGAAAAAGAAATTCCATTTCCTTAACAAGAGGCATATGCTAGAAAGCTGGTTTTCCATGTTGGTTACTCTTTTTCTCTGACAATATCTACGACATATCAAGGCTGAATTTCATTCTTACCGTGCTGTTTCCCTTATTACATGCCAGCTATCCATATATCTTGGAATTCCCTCAGAACTAGGTCGTTGCTGGAAAAACAAGATATCATAAAGTTCAAATCATCAATAAAGTAACAGCAAAACCTATGAAACAAACGGATTGACAAGGGGCTACTGCAGAAGTTATGCTGAAAGGTGTGGCAATCTTCATGAACTGATCGTGATTAATAAAACCTCAGACAAGGAACTATCAACTGAGACCATATAAAAAGACAAATATTAAAATAATTTATAGATATACCTGCAATCGAGATCGTATAACCTGGGGGAAAAAAAATCAACATAACTGCATTAGTGATAAGTAACAAATAAAACGACCACCTACCAAAACTATAAAGGAATGCAAATAATATATGCCCACCTGGAATGGATATGATAGAAGAATGGCAGCGACTTTCGATGATGCCCCTAAGGCTGCATAGTCAAGTGAATTCTGCACAAAAAGCCAGAGTATAAGAAGCTAGTTAATTTGCCAATTGAGTCTCCAACTCTCCATCTAATATGCAGACCCTTAGACTCAATTAGTAGGAACCAAAAGCAATATCCAACAAATGAATGATTTAAATAACAGTAGCTGGCAAAAAAAAAAGTAATAGAAAGAAACTTAATAAATCATAATATTCCAATTCTTCAAGTAATATAAAAAAAAACAGAAGTTCCATATTCATAAAAATAGAAGAAAAGAAATTCAAAGATGGTGGAATTGATAACACAGATTTCCATTTTTTAAGTTTGTAGTACACTTCTTCCAGAATAATCATACATCACATGGCACAATCAGCATGTTTTGAACGGTAAACAGGTATCCTGAGCAGAAGAGACGCACAGTAATCTGATTCCTAATCTTCCCCAATTGACCACATTTACAAGTGCATAAACAGATATACACAAATTTGTACACCACAAGTTGGGATTTATTCAACCGGTGCAGTGAATACTAACCAGTGACTAGACATATTTTACAAACAGCCAAAAAGGACCTCTATATTAAAGTCTTTATGAAATGGCAATAAAAATATATAATTCTAGAGCACACAGATCTAGAGAATTTTAAAGGGCCTATTTCATACAGAACAACAAGTATATCGATAGAGAAATACCAATACAGTATCCGAACTTCCAGAATTACTTGTGCCTTGTTTAGACTTCAAGTCAACAATAACTTTACGGAGTTCTTCATATGCAGTAAATTGAATAGCACCATGGGAGACCTGCTGAAACAATACGAAAACGTTTAAGTTGCAGATTGTAAAGTAAGATTGATGTGTGTACATACTATCAGCAACAATCTTCACATTCAGTAAGTGCACAAGAATCTCCAGAAGCATTTCCTTCCATCTGCTCAGCAGTGTGAATAAAGATGTCTTCTGGATACCCTCAATATTAACCTTTTATTACCAATGCATACAAGTACAACTTCTTCACATGTTTCATTAATTTCTTTTGCATAAATTGACTCGACCATAATTCTTTATAATCTTTACATGACAACACAACCCAATACGCTATTACATAAAGTGATGCTCACAAGGCTGTACACAAAGGCAGTTAGGTATCTGTGGGAAAAGACTAGGGAACCTAAAATCCTATGTAAAAGACTTTCCTATAAATGATTGTGAAAACCCCTTTTTTTTATCAATCAGTTGTTTATATTGAGATGATCTAATATTTCTTCAAAGGAACTTCCAGACCGAGAAATCATAGTCAAAGAAAAAGAAAAGGACACTTTTACTCTTTGCTATATATCCAAAATCTTCAAAAGGAATACAGTCCTTATTTACGAATCTTGATTAATGTACATTTTTGCAAGGAAACAAAAACGAACAGTTATAGAGGAATACAATAAGCTGGTAGACAACAACGTACCAGAAAAAGACTAGGACCAAGACCCTTATACAGTGCAGCAAATCCTTCCTCTCTCATTATGGTTCTCAAGGCATCTGAAATAGAAATAAAGACATTGTGCGGTTTATAAACAAGAAATAGAAACTATGAACATGAGCACAAAGAATAAAATATCTCTAACAGACACAGTTTATTTAGCAGATGTTCTAGAAACCCGCAGCCCATGCTGTGGTGAAATTGAAAAGAAAATTTCTTAATGTTTGGAACCTATTCCATCTTACAAAATAGCTACCTTCAAATTCTAGAAGTCATACATTACTATGGTTTATCTTCAGCACAATCTAACTGCTAAAACAAATAAGAAATCTCTGATATATCAAGCGAGCCAAACAAAGAACCAGACATTGCAGACATCAAGTTAAGGTGAGATGTGAAGCGGACCATAAAAACCAGAATATGGGCGTGTTTGATGGAGAGGAGTCTGAAGCTGCAGTCTTGTTTTTACAAGCCAAATAGGATTTGTGCACAAAGAAACCTGACAAAACCACAAGTTTGCTATCATCTATAGGTACCACGAGGCAATCCTACGTCTACCTTCCCAAATATTAAAAGGAAACAGAAAATGGTGTGCTACTCATCCAAAAACTTGTCAATCTTAGCTCGAAGCAAAATCAAATAGTATCATTTTCAGAAAAAAAAATGTTCCAAAAGCAACAATATTCAGGAAGGTGCTAACCTTCCAATTAAGAGTTTGAAATATTCAAGTTCTTTTTTACTTAATCAGATAGGTAGTTGGAAAAAAACTAAAGAATTTGACAAAACAATTTGATTTCAAAACCTCTCCTGAACACTCTCGACAGCAAATCCCTTGACTTCACATTGCTAGACACCAAGGGTTACAGACTATGGGCACCACTTGACAGATGTAGGATAAATAGGCAACCAGGATTTGATCAAACTTTTCAGAAGAAAAAAACTAAAATTTCCGTCTGACAAAGTTAATTGAAGTATGCATACTCACCAGAGCACCAGCTTCTGCTGCAGAAGCAAGATGAAGACCAGGACTCAGCTTCTCATCCCCGTTTTTAGAATACCTCTGTTTGGCTCTTCCATAGCTACAAAGCGCAGAGCTTTCGGTTCATTCTCAACAGAAAAGTAACAGAACAGTACACATGTATTCTTTTCTAACAAGCATTTATCACGTAAAAAACGGAAATTTGTACTTGATCTTAAGGCATGTACACTAAAACCCTCATAAATTTCTAATATAACTACATAGCATAGACATTTTTTCTAGTGAAAAAAAGTCGAAATGAACTTACTAAACTAAGGTGATCTTTGCTACACTACGATTATATATCAGAAATTGCAGAAGAAAAACAGTACATTGTTACTTACAAGAAGAAATATAAACCCCAGGAACCAGTGGAGCCAATCACAGCAGGAGAGAAGCCTGCATAGAGTCCTCTCAGTCCCTGTAACACAAAGCAACACCGAAGCAGTAAATCATCAAAAACCCTAGGGAATTTAATTTACAGGAGGTGAAAGCTAAGGATCCAACTTTACCTCCAATCGAGCAATGGTGAAGATAGCGTTCGCCGTGTTCTTGTAAGTCGGAAGATTGGAGATTCGGCCGTCGTTGACTTGAAACCTGGTGCGGACGACGTCGAGGGGATGCATAGCTGCAACGGTTGCGAAGCCGGCGACGGCGCCGGCGGTGGCGTTTTCCCACTGCCACTGCGGAGACGCCGACGACGACGACATTTGGATTTCGGAGCGGCGGTGTCAAGGGGATGGTGGTGTGGTGTGGTTAGGTTAGGGCGATCAGCAGAGGTTTTCTTCTGCATTTCAAATCGAAAAAAGGCGAGCTCTTCAACTAGTAAATAGCAGAACAAACACTCTAAACCGTTTTGTTCTGCAGGGTCCAAGTATATTTAGTCCACTAAAACGGCGCCGTATTTGAGTCTAATTTTGCATTTAACTTGATAAGTGAAATTTAACCGCTCAGATTTGGTGGTAACCAAACCCTGATGTGAAACTAGTGGTTAACTAGATTGATGATTTGCCTTTGAGATGCATGGTAATAATCAGTAAATCAAGAGTGGTCATGTTGCCTAAAGTTACTTGCTCACTATGATTAATCAACCAGAGTCCATGGTTGGGGGACTCGAATCTTTAGTCACCCGGTGACCCTGTGAATATTATTAACTGCAACCAAGCCATTCCAACAGTACTATTTTGATGAGACTACAAAAGAAACAGAGACCTAACTTCCAATCCTCTAAGCACTGTCATTTCAAGTTTTTGAACAAACAGGCACAGTACATATTGTATGGTTCAACATTCTGACCTCTTATCAAAATTTTAACTCTACAAAAATCAATTGCTGACGGCCATCGAGTGAGAAGAAAATACTCAAATGTATGAAACAGCTAACAAAACTTTGCTCATACTGTGTTATTCTAGTACAATGAAAGATTAGCAAAACAGTTCAATAAATGCTTTGCATCATCAAGAAACAAATTTTGATCTCCAGAACATCTACTCATCTAGTAGACTATGTCACCAGTGTGATGAACCACCACTTGCTACTCTACATTTTAACAATCCTTGAGGCTAGTGCGTTGCGCTTCTTTATGTCTCTCCAACTCATGAGTCTACACCAAAACATATAAACCAAACGTTAGTGATTGTAGTTGCATTACTGCCTTGCGACAAGTAAAAAGGCTTTAGTAACAAAGAACGATAATGAGTGCTATGAAAGATCATTGCCAAAAAACATTGACCAATACGGTGGGTGCTTATGTGATATACGGGTAAGCACGTAAAATGACGTATGCCCAGCTGCACACACATTTCAGCGTGCTGCTGCAGGACATCACATCCATGCATTTTACAATCATTGCAAATGTTGCAGCTTTGTACCTCACATTGCCATTAGTAATCGGCCACTACCCATCATGCCTATAAACAGGCACGGAACCGGGGGTGGCTGAGGTGTGCTGCAGCCCACCCCATTTTTGAGAGAAATATATGCAGGGTATAGGTTATATAATAGTCTTTCACCAATATCCCCTAAAGACCTTTCCCTCTTTCTCTCTCTCATCTCTAATTCATTTTCTTCTATTCCTCTTCTGTGATTCTTTTCTTAGTTTTTTCTTTCCTTGTGTATTTACTCATTTCCAGTTCATCTAAGATAGACTTCTCTACTAGACAAAAAAAAAAAAGAATTCTCCAATTTTATCATTTTTCAATTAAGAGTTTAGCATTGAATTCTAATATAGGATCTAATTTAGATTTTCATCAAGGAAATGTCATAAAACTGATTAGTGAATTTGTTTTTTCCTCTAAATACATAACTTAGTTTGATTCAGCCCACCTTCATTTACAATCCGGGTTCCGTCCCTGCCTTTAAACAAAACCAGATGTACTGCTTATTCCTCTTATGGCATTCTCGACCTCATACCTACCAACATCAAGCTACAAAGCCTAGATACTAATCAACGATACTAGGGAATTGTCGATAACAAGTAAAATTCAAACTCCATACTGCCTAGCAATATAGTTGTATGGCCTTTACATATGACAATCTACTGCGCTAGTGAAGGTTTTTATCAATGTGAAATTCTACAACAGAAATTGTTAAGCTTCCATTGCTAGGTTAGCATTTCCAACTCTTTTACTCACTGAAAAGTACTTTGAGTAACTTCGATTGAAAGTTTTTGATTCACATTTTATAGCTATTACTGCCAAACTCATCAACTAAACTACACACACTACGATACACAGCCCAGAATCAAATCAAATTCAAATTCACAGTAACAAGAGCACAAATTACCTCACTCCATCGAAACTACAGCACCAACTTCCTTCATCTTCGCCACAATCGACTCCGCCTCCTCCTTCGTCACCCCCTTCTTCAACAGCGTAGGTGCCTTCTCCACCAAGTCCTTAGCCTCCTTCAACCCCAACGCCGTAAACGTCCTCACCTCCTTAATCACTTTAATCTTCGCCGCCGCATCAAAAGAATCAAGCTTCACATCAAACGCCGTCTTCTCCTTCTTCTCCTCCGCCTTCCCCGCCGCCGCGCCGCCGCCCTTGCCGCCGCCCCGGAGCCCGCCGATTCCCATCCCCGGCATCATCATCATCATCGCCGGCATCTCCTTTATCCCCAGTTTCTCTCTCAGGACCTCCGTCAGGTCCGAGACCTCGAGCAGAGTGAGCCCGGAGATCTCGTCCGCGATCGCCGAGACCTTCTCCGGCGGCGCAGGTCTCTTCTCCGGCGCGGCGGTGGTGTAAGAGGCGGCGAAATGGGAGGAAAGATAGGGTCTTGAGTGGAGATTAGGGTTCTGGGGGAGGGTTTTGTGAATTCGAGAAAGATGTGGGGAAATGAATCGTAAATATCTCATTTTCTTGGGGTTGGGATTGTAATTAAGAGAGAGTGTTATCTGGGCATTGTGGTGGTGGGAGGATCATAAGGTTGGTGTGTTCATGGCTTTGAAGGCGAGAGAGAGAGAGAGAGAGACAGAGAGTGGTATGCTGGAAGTGACCTCTGGAGCTTGCAGAGGCATAAACCCTATGGTGGAGGCTTAAGTTGGGCTTGAAGAAGATGAAGAGAAGTGAAATATGATGGTGGGCCGAAATCCATTTCTTGGGCCTGGTACATGAATTGTCGAGATAGTTTTTTTTTTTTTTCCTTTTTTTAGAACTCATGATTTTTTTTTTTTTTTTTTCTAACCATCACCTTTGTTAACGTTTTTCTTATCATCTAAGCTAGCTTTAGCGATCTCTGATTAAGATGATCCACGGCATATTCTTCTGTTATAAATAAGTAACAAGATTCGAACTTTCGAACTCTAATGTTGATGCCGTGGAGGTATTAGTCCTTAGACCAAACACTATAACCCTTCAAGTCCACTTGGTTATCCGAGAACAGTGAAATGTTGAGATCACTTCTTGTTAAGGTCGCTTCGTCTTTTACTGTTGACATCTTTTCATCTTTAGAACAAGAGAAAAGAAAAGAAACAAACGTTAAAATCTCACGTCTAATGAGTGGATTTCTAACAGAATTTGGTATTTATACCAAACACCTTAGAATTCTACAAAATCAAGCATTTACTAAAATTCTTGAAAGTCGACAAACTTTTGATTTTTGAATACCACCAAATTTGGACTGATACTTTAAAGTCCTGATTTTTTTTTAATGAGAGAGGAACATTTTAGAGTCCTGATTGAATATAACAAAATTTTAAATCTTAATTGATTACCCATAACCTTTTGAAATACAAAACAATCCCACAAACTCTTAAATTGAATACACCCCCACCCCCTAAAGCTACCCCTGTTACTTGTCTCACAAGGATTATTCATAATGTTCTAATATGGCATTAGAGAAATCATTACAGTCAGAACACACCAATATTAGGCCAATAGATACATCCATATATTGTGGAGTCCAGAATTGTATCCAGAGAATCACATATAGTGATAATTAAGAGTTGATCTTCCTGCAATTCTGTCTGATCTCTCCCATTGACCCAATAAGTGGTGAAAAGATGGGGTACATCACAATGGACTTGGCATATTGATCAAAGAAAGCCTCATTGTTTTCTGCGTATTTCTGCACCAATTGCATTGCTTCTTCGATCACTTTGTGTCAAAAGCTCTTGGTCAGAGCCTAGCAGGGGCATGTTATACACCAAGTTCTTGAAGTAGTAGTTGTCTTTGCTGGGCTGGTAAAGTCCAAGTAGAACAGCTTCTGGTCTCCACCAGATTCCGGGCATTGGCTTCTCAGTTTTTTGGCATATGAGTCAATAGGAAGCCCCTTTCCTGTTTTGTTGTAATTTGTAAAGTCTCTGCCTGAAAGAGACGCATCGCGCAAGTCCAATAGTGTGGCTTCCTGCACATCAGTTTTGGACACAATATATGAACATTAGTGTGCATATATTATATATAGCAATTATGCGTCGGTTTTCTTAACATTGTCCAATAATGTGGCTTCCTGCACATCAGCTGGTCAGAGGGCTGGTCAGAGGCTTATTTAATCTGGCTACTGGCCACAAATACATTTCAATACTAAAGGAAATGAAAATCAAACAAATGATTATTAAAAGGAAGAACATCTGTCTATGTTACCTGGTTTTTGCCCCCTCAACCCGTATAATAATATCATCCATGTCTCTTGGCGGGTTGCGTAATAGATTTTCATATAAGGGTGTACTTGGGAAGAGTCCTTCACGGAAGGCGATTGCCGCGCATTAAGGGTCACAATTGATGTGCATCATCTCTGCCTTGAATCTCTTGAAGAAACAATCGATCTTCTCTCCTACTTTTTGCTTGGTGTTGAATAAGGTCGCCGGCCATGTCCTTTTTTTGCTTGCGACTGCAGAAATATTGAGAGAAGAAGGTTTGGCTCAACGTTTCGAAATCTGGGATTGATTGGGGCTTGAGGTCTTGGAACCATGTCGACGCGGTCCCTGTGAGGCTTAAAGGGAAAAGTTTGCACAGCAGTTTCTCGTCGGTTGTCTCGATGGACATCTGCTGTTTGTACCCATTAATGTGGTCTACCGGGTCAGTAGTCCCATCATACTTTTGGAAAACGGGGGTGGTGAATCTGCAAGGTTTCGTCGCATTGAGGATGTCATTGGTGAATGGAGACGCACCGACGTCTCTTGCGATTTCGGCCGCGAGTTCTCGAGGGCCCGTGCGCTTGCACTGTTCGATCATCTTCTCCATTTTCTCTCACCATTCTTCATTGCGTGGTCGCTTGTGGCGTCCTGCCCCGATTCTACCATTATAGTTCAGCGTGCCGCTCAATCTCTCAACCAAGGTTTCACCTGCGCCACCAACTATTGTGTTGGTTACCTTGTGGTTGTGGTGGGCATCGCTGATCTCTTCATCCAAAGAGTCGCTGCCGAGCTGGAGGAGCCTTTCGAGCCTTCTCCGTCGATGAGTTTCTCGGTCCTGTTTTTCCCTCCGGAGTTGCTCAAGTTCTTGTCTCAGCATTTGTGCCTCACCAACTGGAGGCAAGTTTAGATCGCCGACCAAGTTTAGGAAAGGCTCATTCAAGGGATGGTCAGAGGGTTGGACTTCGTCGCTCCCAGTCCTTAGCGACAGAAAGGGGATTCCATCAGGCACAGCTCCCGCCATCACTTTTTAGGAAAAAGTGTTTCCCACAGACGGCGCCACTTGTTGGTGTCGAAAAATTCCGTTGAGGAGTTTGACTCACCAATTAATGCGGACTGGAGCGGGAGCTGATTGGGAACAATCGAGAGGCTTCTTTCAAGCGTTGACCTGGAGTTTGACCTTCGGCTCGAGGAAAAAAGGGGGGGCGTAACTACAGAAAACCCTCTGATGCCTAAGTCAGCGCGTTTCTCAATAGAGGAGTAGAGAGAGTCGGAATCAGATATCTTACCTGGTCAGTATGCCCCCTATTTATAGGTGAGGGAGAGGTTGCACCATAAGTGGTGTTTAATATCGATAATTGTACTCATTCTCGCCATAACTCCACAGTATTGAATAACGCCATCACTTCGAGTTACTCAATAACGCCATCACTTCGCGTTACGGAATAACGTCATTACTCCGCGTTATTTAATAACGTCATCACTCCGCGTTATTTAATAACTCCAACCGCGTTTATTAAATAACGCCATCACTCCTCATTATTTAAATAACGCCATCACTCCGCGTTATTTGCCCCCTATTTATAGGTGAGGGAGAGGTTGCACCATAAGTGGTGTTTAATATCGATAATTGTACTCATTCTCGCCATAACTCCACAGTATTGAATAACGCCATCACTTCGAGTTACTCAATAACGCCATCACTTCGCGTTACGGAATAACGTCATTACTCCGCGTTATTTAATAACGTCATCACTCCGCGTTATTTAATAACTCCAACCGCGTTTATTAAATAACGCCATCACTCCTCATTATTTAAATAACGCCATCACTCCGCGTTATTTAATAACGCCAACCGCGTTATTAAATAACGTCATCACTCCTTGTTATTAAATAACGTCATCACTCCGAGTTATTTAATAACGTCATAACGCCAACCGTGTTATTAAATAACACCATCATTCTGCTTTATTTAATAACGCCATTACTCCGCGTTTATTTAATAACGCCATTACTCCGCGTTTATTTAATAACACCATTATGTCACATCATTACGACCGCCTTTAATAGCCTTCTTCATTGTGGTTTTAACAATAACGCCGCATTTATGATCGTCATTACCTGCGTACTTATGGCGAAGGTGAACCGTCACAATGGTAGGCCAAAATCGTTGACTACCCCCACATCATGGTGGTAAGCGTACAAGTTTGTCATGGTGGCAGCAGTGAGCTTAATTACAAAGCTAAAGGATTGAAGCAGTAACTTAACGGAACAAGCATAAATTTGAGCTGATTCAATCCAATTTAATGTAATATCCTACATGATCGAATATATATATATATATATATATATATATATATATATATATATACAGATTCTATCCAGAGAGGAGTTCAGCTTTGAAATTACGGAGTGAACTTCGAGTTTTGGGTCGCATATCCGCATATCGACCGTTTAGTTTTTAGGTACTAGTGTATAGATCATCTCTGCAAATTTTCAGCCAAATTGATGACCGTTAAGGCATTGATAACTGCCTTAAAGCTAATACGTTCAGGTTGGACAGATTCAATTCGTCGATTGGTTTAAGCGAGTTAGATACCTTAACGATCATCAATTTGACTGAAAATTTGCAGAGATGTTCTATGCACTAGTACCTAAAAACTGAACGGTCGAGATACAGATATGCGATCTAAAAGTGACCAAAAACTCGAAGTTCACTTCGTAATTTCAAAGAGGAACTCCACTCTGGATAAAATCTATATATATATATACACGGGCGGGTTCTAGAGAGGACGTCCGCACTTTCACTAAAGTGCTAACAACGCTGCTACAGCAGCTTTCAGGCTGCGGGGCTTGCCAGACGGAGGCCGGAGGTATCCCAGACCTCTTCTAGGCAGCGATCGAGGTCCGAGGAGATCGAGGTTGCAGGTTTCTGGGCAGCGACCTCACTTGCAACTGCAGGTTCTTGGTAGTGCTGCAATGACGTTGTCGGTGACTCCACCCAACTGCAGACCGGTCCGTCTGACTCCTGGCCTCCGTCCGCAAGCCCCATCTCCCAGTCGCCTCCTGAAAGCTGCTACAACAACTTCGTCCGTACTTTAGCGAAAGTGCAGATGTCCTCTCTAGAATCCGCCCGTATATATATATATATATATATATATATATATATTTTCGGGACCAATGTGGATTTAGGTTTATCTGCTCCATATCTAATATGTTCTGACATGTCTACTTTATTGGATGGTGTTGGACACTCAGACAAAAATTATTGTTGTATTGGTAAAGTTACCGATAATGCAACTAGATCAACAATGTTAAGGTTTTGCTTCTTGAACTTGTAGTAGATGGTTTTGAGAGTGTCGTTCGGAGAAGGGATGTAATAGTTAGAGCCACCCAAAAGTGCACCTAGAGAATCTCTTCTTCCTAATGGAACTTCCCAGTTTGGTCCTCCAGCCTATAAAATGCAACAAATTATTGATCAGCTAGCTTGTGAGTTTAGGCTTATGAGTACACCTTATACATCACTAGCTTACTGATATGAAATGTAACTACATAAACCGATTATTTAGCAACCATAGCCAAAATGTCAACACAGGACACTGTGTTGGGGCACTCTTCCTTTAATGCAGATTTGATCTCATCCCTCAAATTGATTTATAGTGAGATGGAATTCTGCTTGGTGATGAATCTGTCAGTACTGTTCAACAAAACTGGTCCATCACAAGTTCACAACCCTGCAACATTAGCGATGTACAAGTGATTCATTCAATGATGTTAATATAGCTTAGCTTATTGTTAGAGAAAATCACTCTCCTACATTGATCCTCTCCATAATCAAAATTGATTGTGTAACTGTAGATTAGTCTTGAATATTTGTATTTATAGCATTGTAACAGTAGAGCATGTCTTAGCTATATATAATTGTCTAACTGTAAACAAATGGATCAAGTGGAAATCATTCTTTACATGGTATCAGAGCCATCGTCCACTTCCTTACCTTCCATGACCGACACCTCGGCTCTTTTTCAAAACCATCGCCCATCGTCGGTTTCCAGTTCGGCACCGCTAGCTCCCCCACCTGCCGTGCCATCTTCCCTATCAGCTCCCTCCTCACAGATTAACTGAAGCGCAGCCAGATCCCCCAATCTGATTCTCACCTTCCGCCGCCGCCAGCCCGCGCCGCCTGCTCCGCTACTACCTCCTTCTTCTTTGCTGCAGTCTTATGCTGCTCCGCCGGAGCTTGCTGCCGCACCACCTGCTGTTTCGACGGACCCTTCACCACCTCCGTCACCTGCTCTTGTTCAGCCCCCACGGACCCGATTGCATAATGGTATTGTGCGGCCCCGCCTCCGCACTGATGGAACCACCAGGTATCCACTTCCACGTGCTCTTCTCGCAGCTCTTGAATCCACTGAGCCAACCTATTTCACTCAAGCTTCCAGACAGCCAGAATGGCGTACAACCATGGTTGATGAGATAAATGCTTTATTAAAGAATAACACTTGGACTTTAGTTCCTGCCTCTCCCTCTCATAATCCAGTTGGCTGCAAGTGGGTTTTCAGGGTGAAACGCAATCCGGATGGCTCTGTTGAACGCTACAAGGCTCGTTTTGTGGCTAAAGGCTTTCACCAACAACACGATATTGACTATAATGAGACGTTTAGTTCTGTGATTAAGCCAGCCACAATTCGTAATGTACTCTGTCTTACAATTTCTCGCAGTTGGCCTCTTCGTCAGTTAGACGTTAAGAATGTCTTCCTCCATGTTTTTCTTAAGGAAGACGTCTACATGACCCAGCCTCCTAGCTTCATTGATCAAGCAAGACCGTCGTTTGTCTGCAAGCTCAACAAAGCTATCTATGGCCTTAAACAAGCCCCTCATGCCTGGTTCCATCGCATGACTTCTTTTCTATTGTCTGTTGGTTTTGTGCAAAGTGTGGCTGATTCTTCATTGTTTATATTTCGGCATGGAATTCACACCATTTACTTTCTGCTTTATGTTGATGACATTGTGGTCACGGGTAGTGATGCATGTCTTGTTCAAAGCTTCATTGCTGCTTAGGACGTGGCTTTGACATCAAAGATTTGGGCCCTCTTCACTTTTTTCTCGGTCTGTAGGTTACTCACCATTCCAAGGGACTTCATGTTCATCAACTAAAGTATGTTCATGACATCCTGGACAAGCATGATCTTTTGCACAGCCAGCATGTGCGCACTCTTATGTGTGCCAAGTCTTCTCTTTCTGCCACAGCCTCTTGACAATCCTTCTGTTTTTCGGGAGTTAGTGGGCTCTTTACAATACCTCACCATTACCCGTCCAGACATTGCTTTTGCGGTTAACTCCTTGTCTTAGTTTATGAGTCAGCCGCGAGTTCCTCATCTTGTTGCTGTGAAGCGTGTTCTCCGCTATGTGAAAGGCACGCTTGATCATGGCTTGTGGTTTGAGCCTCAACATTAGCCGGTGCGTCTCTCTGCCTACTCGGATGCCGATTGGGCTGGTTGAATTCAGTCCCACCGTTCTACATCTGGGTATCTTATCTATCTTGGTTCCACTTTAATATCATGGTGCTCCAAGAAGCAACCCACTGTCACTCGCTCAAGTGCTGAGTCTGAGTACCGCTCCTTAGCTCATGCCAGTGCTGAAACTACTTGGTTAGGTTTCTTGCTGTATGAACTTGGTACCCGACTTCATTTTCCAGTTTTATTACATTGTGACAATCTCAGTGCTACTTATATGGCTTCGAATCCAGTGTTTCATGCCCGCACCAAGCACATTGAGCTTGATTATCATTATGTACGTGAAAAAGTTGCTCTAGGCAGTCATCAAATGTGTTTTATTCCTTCTCTCGATTAGCCGGCTGACCTTCTTACCAAGCCCCTACACAAGTCTCGCCATTCTACTCTTTCTGCCAAACTTGTTCGTCCATTGCCGCCAAGTTTGAGGGGGGATGTTAGAGAAAATCACTCTCCTACATTGATTTTCTCTCCATAATCAAAACTGATTGTGTAACTGTAGATTAGTCTTGAATATTTGTATTTGTAGCATTGTAACAGTAGAGCATGTCTTAGCTATATATAATTGTCTAACTGTAAACAAATGGATCAAGTGGAAATCATTCTTTACACTTATGTGCATTACAGTGATTTCAACATAAGTTTAACTAGGGACCTGTAAAAATCAGTCATGGAAATGCTGCCTGAGCAAAGAAGCAGGCATTCTTCCATCTATTGCAGCAGCCTCAGCATCTACGAACTTTACAATCTCTTGAGCTTGTGGGCAAGTGTTGTCATAAAAGTGTGGGTCGAGACCGCCAAGGTTTTTTTTTGACATAAACAAAGAGCATATGAGAGGAAAAAAGAGCCAGAAAGAAGAGCAGGCTAGGTTACAGTGAGCCATAAATTTAGTGGTATTAGTATTCTCACTTCAAGACAATTAAGAATACTTGAACTTGTGAGTTCTTGGGTGGTTTATGCATGTGTACTTAATTATTTATAGAAGATACTTTGTAAAGAACTATGGAGAGGTGAGGAATAAAAAAGCTTGAGTTGGTAGCTTCCAAAAGACAAGAGAATGTTGGAGTTGGTATGTAGCTTTCAAGCTTTGGGCTAACTAGTTCATCATGATTATGAGTTGAAATCAGAAAATTAGGTATAAGGTATCAACTAAGCTGATCATAGAAGAACTAACATTTTAGTTTACAATCAAAGTATACTTGACATAGGAAAATTTTCATTATAGTTAAATTGTGTCTATTATGTGAAGAAATCTGAGCATCCAACTCATGCCAAAACCAATTGGCTCACATCCAAGAACTTGTATTGTGTTCAGTATAGCTTAGCTTTTTTCAATGTGGGAGTCTATTCTCATTTCTTCAACATCATGAATCTAAAATTGATGACTCAGTGTGTAAAGATACCAAAGAGCAAGTTTTTCTTTTAAAAAATAGACGATACTTTTATTAATGAGAATAACCAAAGACGAGTACATCTCTGGCTGATATAAAAGCTAAACACTGTAAACAAGAACTTCAAAAACATAGAGAAGGTAATAGAACACCCCATGATGATCATCATGTACTGCATGTCAACTTCTAGTGACCCAGAAATCACAGTCTAATCAAGAGTAGTTGACCTTCCTGCAATTCTTTCTGATCTCTCCCCTTGAACCTGTAATTGGTGAAAGATTCCCCATCTTAATCATGGACTTGGCAAATTGCTCAAGGAAAAGCTCGTTGTTCACTGCATATTGCTGAACCAATTGCTTGGCTACTTCACTCTTTGTAACAAGAACTTGGTCAGAGTTAAGCAGGCCCTTATTAGCCAATAAGTTCTTGAAGTAGCTGTTGTCAAACTTTGTTGGGCTCACAAAGTCCAGGAAGAACAGGTTTTGGTCTCCACCAGATCTTGGGCAATTTTTCCTCAAACTGGCAGCATATGACTGGTCAAGAGTGAAGTCAGCAAGCCCTCTTCCTGTTTGGTTGTAAAGTCTCTGTCTAAAAGTGGTGCACCTGGCATTTCCAATTGTGTGACTTCCTATATATCAGATGTCACAAAGATAAAATTTAGGTCAAAAAATTAAATCTTCATTTTTGACAAGCAACAATATTAGGGAAAAAAAAATTATATATATATATATATAATAGTGATATCTATGGGTACTGTGACAATTATTTTCGGGCCTCATTATTGAATAGTGAAATCTTCATTATAATGGAAAATAATTATGGTGTCCGTTAACTATCACCTATTTGGTGATTTTTAACATTTTGGGACATAAATAAATGTTATGTAGGCAATCTTACCAGATAGTGCAACAAGATCAACAATGTTAAGCTTTTGCCTCTTGAACTTGGTGAGAATGGTTTGGAATGTGTTGTTTGGAGCAGGGATTTCATTGTTCGAGCCGCTTAAACTCGCGCCTCTAGAGTCTCTTCTTCCTACTGGGACTTCCCAGTGTGGTCCTCCAGCCTGCAAAATGCAACCACTTCATGGTCAGATTGTGACTTTAGGGCTGTAGGCCATTTAGTTAAGCCAATATAGCTAGTTAGCACTTACTAAAACAGTGGAGTCTCTAGCAGCTAGAGCCACAATGTCAGCACAAGACACAGTGCTGGGACACTCCTTCTCTATCGCAGATTTGATCTCATCAATTACTTCAAACCCTCGGATTGAATTCAGATTCGGGTTAGACCTCTTCTCGGTGATTATGTTCTTGCTACTGTCCAAAAGGATTGATCCATCACAACCCTGCAACATTAACAACAAGTGGTTTTTAAGTCCCACATCTATAATGCTCATGCTAAAATTAGAGCTACGGGATATGATTTAGATAGAGACCTTTACAAAGCAGTCATGGAAGTGCAGCCTAAGCAAAGAAGCCGCCATTCTTGCTTCTCTTGCAACAGCCTTTGCAACAATGGACTGCACAATCTGTTGAGCTTTGGGGCAAGAGTGGTCATAGAACTGTGGGTAGAGATAGCCACCATGATTGTTATTGTTGTAACAGAAACACAGTGGAGCAAAGGCAATGAAAGAAAGAGCTAGAAGGAAGAGCAAAGACTTTGCCATAATGTTCTGTTAATTCTAGTACCTTCACTTCAAGGCTCGTTAGACCACTAGAGAAGAAGACCTGAAAATATTGTGAAGGTGGAAGAAAAGTTGGAAGACTTTGCTTTGATGATTGATATGTAGTGTTGGAGGTATTTATAGAGGAGACTTTGTACACAATGAAGGAAAGTGAGGAACAAAAAAGCTGGAGTTGGTATAGCTTTACTATGGAGTTGGTGTCCAGCTTAACAGCTTTGAAGCTTTGGGCTGACTATCACGTTCATCATGAATAACTCATCATAAAGCAGATGATTAGTTGGGACCAATTGGGAATTAACTCTAAGCTGGTTATAGTGAAGCAAACCTTTGTGGGTTGTAGACCAGGTTTTCTTGACATGGAAACAATTGTAATCTAGTGGACCTTAATTAGGTAAATTATTTAGAAGATCAATCCCACCTAGATCTTGGTTTCTGAAAAAGCCAATTAGAACTAACATGCTAGCAAGCAAGATTAAAGTGAAACATATTGAAACCTCTTTTGTTCCATTCCACTTAGCTTTTGCGTCTTGAAGTACTGTTCATGACATACCCTTTGCTTAAAATTAGTAAATTGTTGGGATTAAAAATCTCGAGTAATAACACAGTGGTCCTTCTCAACTCTTAAGTTGAAGAAGTTTCACCATTCCATATGAGACAAGAACTGGTCAAACCTGGAAATGTTCTTGATCATTTACGGATTATAATAAAATGAGGATAGTAGGAGTAGCTTCACCTGCTCTGTTGATAAAAGCTATAGGAACAACGCGTAGATGACTCAAAGTTTCTGATATAGTAACTTGAGTTTGAAACCTTCATCATTTTTCCTTCCTCCTCTGACCAAAGTTTTATTTTGTTATGTTCAATCACACTGACTTTCAATGGATATCCATTGATCTCATTGACTGTCAATATCAAAGCACTGTATGGCTTTTTCTGTACCCCAATATTCATGGATTGGCATTTGATTCTCTTCCCCCCTTTTTTTTCTTTTTTCTTTTTTCCTGAAAGGGTTTTGAATTTAGACCTCGATCTTCAACAATTATAGAGATAAATATCATCAAACTAATTAGGTTTTTGGTATTTGATTCTCTATACGCTAACCCTGATATAGACATCACTTTGCATTAATCCTCAAACTTTATCAGTGTGGCTTTTTGACTTCAGGATCTATGATAATAGTATATAAAATCGAGGTTCTGTTCGTCTGAAACAAGTGTCTGGGCATATAGAAAAAGTGAGATTTAACTAATCTACAGCATTTTCCTGGGGAATAGTAGGTTAATACGTGGTTATCTAATCATGTTACAAAGAAGTATAGTATAGGCTAGACAGGGTTGGGGAACTGCTCCTTTTGTCTCGTATTCTTCACTAGCCTAAAAAAGAGAGAGCATCATATTAGCATATAGCTCGTTTATTCCTCTAGGAATATTTTTCTTTTTCTTTCTTTAATTATATACCCAGCTTGACCAATCTGCCTTGTTCTGATGATTGATTTCTATTTTCCTTGCTCAACTCAATTTTACACTCTAATTTCGCTTCCCGAGTTCCCGGTATGAAAAAATCATTTAGGAAAAGCTGTATACATGCAATCTCAAGGTTGATAAATTTGAAAAATTGATTGTTAATCATTGAAATGTCTGTCATTTAGTGGCGGAACTCTTTGAGGGCCATAAATGTCCATGCCCCTTTGCAAATTTCTTATACGGTCTTAGAAAAATATATAAGGTGGTTCTAGTTGGACCTCCAAATTTGATATTTAGACCTCTGTTTAAGTAAATTCTTATTTGTGTGTCTAGGCCCAAACCCTAGGTTACTTGACTTAGTGGTAATATAGTTAAATTAGAAGGATCTAGATTCCTATTCAATGTATATGATTACATTTCTATGCATTGTAATCCTCTATATAAAGAGGCCCCTATTATCAATGAGAAGACACATCAATTTATTCTAAATTCCGTTTCCCTAAAACACGTTATCAGCACGAAGCCCTAACCCTGAAACAAATAGCCAAACCTTGATTCAAGAAGCTAAAAACCTTGAATCCGAATACAAAACCTTGAAGCATTTTCTGTCTCCACCTCACTCCTTGAAGTACTCGATCCCAAGAGTCCAGAACCGGCGGCGCCACCCCAAGAACCGGCCGGAAACCTACTGAACCGGCCACCGGAAGCTCCAAACCACCCGCAACAAATATTCCACCGGTTCACCAACTTTCGGACCTCCAATTACTAAATTTTTCCAGAAGTAGCGTCTCAACTCTATAATTCAGGAACCGGAAAAAAATTTCCCAAAACATGCCATTTAATCCCCGAACCGGCCAAAAGTTCAGGCTCCACTTTGAACCGGCAGAAAAGAAGAAAAGAAGAAGAAAGATAAAAGAAAGGAAGGCCCATCCCAGAAGAAGGAAGGAAGGCCAGCCCAGAAGAAGGAAGGAAGGCCAGCCCAGAAGAAGAAAGGAACAAAGCCAGAAGCCCAAATTCAACTCGGCCCACTGACCCACAGCCTTTGCCACTTCAGCAACGCCACGTCAGCAGCAGACCCACTGCCACGTTAGCAACTGAACCCCACTACCACGTCAGCAGCGGACCCCAACCCATGTCAACACCGGTCAACGCCGGTTGACCTTTTCCGGTCAACTTTCAGGCGACTTTTCTGGCCACTTCTGGAGACTTTTCCTGCCACATTCCGGTGACTTTTTCAGACACTTTTTCAGGCCAAATTTTCCGGCAACCTATTTCGAGGTATTTTTTACTAAACGTTCCCCTTTTTTTAGAGTTTTTCTTTTCAATTTCTCATCATTTTTCGGGGACTTGCAAACTCCCTTCTTCTACCCCCTTTTCTTCATCATAGGGGAGACCAAATTAAGCTGATCTGTGAGGGTTCGTGCTCATTCCAAGCTTAGAGGCTTGTTGAGATCTTCAAACTTAGAGTTTGTAAAGAATTTATGATCGACTACTTACGTCATTGTTTCGATCTAATCTAATACCTCTTGGAATTTAATTTCTTGGAAGCGATTATGCAAGTGATTACGCTCAGGAATTTTATATTTTTCGTGGTAGCCTTTTATGCTCCAAAACTAACCCTTTTTCTTGTTCTCTTTCAGGATGAGTAACCTGAACATATTGGACTTTGCTCCATTGGGAACAATTGGCTCTGGATATCACATATGGGTTCGTGATGTCCGCCAGCATCTCAAGACTGATGGAATCCTAGATATGATTCTCGAGCCTAGCCAGGATGTGCTAACTGTTGAGCAAGCTCAAGCTTTGGAAGCAAATAGACCAGCCTTAGAGGCAAATAAGGCGAAAGCCATCATCCTAATGACTCGTCATATCATATGGATGATTCGCTCCAGTACGAGTGTATGAATGAAGAAAACCCCAGAAGGCTGTGAGTCTCACTCGAAGAAAGATTTGGCAACGTCCGTGACTCCATGCTTCTTGACCTAGAAGTGAGATGGCATAGCCTCCGCTTATGTGATTTCAAGTCAGTTCTTGACTACAACTCGGAAGCACTTCGCATTAAATCCTTAATGGAATTCTGTGGAAAAGAAATCACAAATGTGATGTTGATTGAGAAGACTCTCTCTACCTTCCCCGTCTCTGCATTGATGGTTGCTAAGAACTATCGAATCAATGTTACTGCAAGACGGATCACAAGATTTCATGAGCTCATTGGAGCTATAAATGTCGTTGAAAAGCATGACAACATCCTTGTGAAGAACTATAATTCGAGATATGTGGGAACAGTGCATATTTCAGAATCCAATTATAGTCGCGCCCCAAAGAGAGGGCGGCAAGAGTGAAACCCTAATCTTAGGGATACATTTGGACGTTCTGGTCCATATAATCGCTCTACTTGGGAAGGTAACTGCCAAAATAGGCGAACACGGAACCGAAGAAGTCAATGTGGAAAGAGAGAGGGAGGTAACACCTCTGGCCATGTTGGTGGCGCCACCAACACTAAGAGCCATCTAAATGACGCTTTCAAAGTGCCGCAATCAATGGAGTTTGAGCAAAGAGATGTATGTTCTCGATGTGGAGTGTCTGAGCATTGGGCACACATTTTTAGAGCTCATGAAAAAATTATCACCGCCTACAAAGCATATTGTGAAGCAAGAGAAGCTCACTATATGGAATAAGAAGATCAAGAAGATGATCTAGAGTGAAGGGTTGAAGACTACAAATCTGGCTGGGATAAATAGAACTCCAATTATGTTTAAGTCTTTATTTTTCCAAGAGATGTAATAGGCAATTGCTATAAATTTTTGTAGTAGATGCCAATGGTTTAGTCTTTCTTCAAAGTAGGCTCACCCAAAGTAAGTGTGTTGTCTAGGAAGGTTCTGAGATTAGTGGTACTTAAGCGAGCTTTGCTCCACCGACATCTCTCTACTCACCTGGTCACATTTATTTTGAAATTACCGAAAGAAGTTAGACGACTACCATTGTTTTGCATTAGCTAGCATTTTGGATTAGATTTTCTTTGGTCAAAGAGACAATGATGTAACTCCGTTGGTTTATGAATAAAATTTTGAGTTCTTCTCATGATGACTCAATTTTTATTTTGAGCATATTACTTTTGTGACTACGATGGTTGGGTCATCAATATTAATTCAAGGACATGGAATAGCCGAAGTTCCCCCTGCCAAATGGCACCCTCATTACTGTAGCAAAAACTTTCTATGCTCCTAGGGCAAATCGCACCTATGAATTGCCAACGGATTCCATGCGAAAACGCATGTAGAGAACGAAAATGAGTTCATTTGCAATACCTCTAATGATTGCGAACAAAGGCGCATCTTAGAGAAGTTTATGTGTCTCTCTAGTGGACTTTATGTCACTATTCGAGCTATTAAATCCAATAAAGTTATGAGAGAAGATCTCTTGGATTTAGACACATATTGGCTTTGTCATGATAGGATAGGTCATCCTGGTCATGATATGATGATCTATCTACTAAAGACTTTACATAGACATCTTTTCTATCGAGTGAAATGAAGCATGAATCAAAAGTTGATTTCTGGCCTAAGTGTGACCGACGCTGCTGCCTAGGGCACCGCCTCCGTCCACCACCAACCTAGGGCTGGCACAGTCCCTATCCATGATACCATGGATAGCGTCTATCATAGTGATGGCGCCCTAGGTGATGTTGCAATCACCAACTTGCTTCAAATAGCGTTTCAGACGCTCAAGCCAAACCAAAATTCACATTGGTTGCTTTTAAAGTCTCTCGCTTATTTTACAAAGCCCATTCCTTAGGAAAATTAGGACTGAGACCGTCATATGCAAAGGATATGAAAATACTCATTATGTTCTTACATAGAATCTGTAGGGATTCTGTGGACTAGTTCAACCAACTTGCGGACGTTTAAATATCTCATGATATTGGTTGACACGCAAACACGCTGATCATGTGTTGTGTCATTGTCCACCTGTAAATGTTGCTTATGCTACACTTCTAGCACATATCATATGACAACAGGCTCACTCCCCAGATCATCCTCTTCCGTCAATTGGACTTGACAATGCTAGAGAGTTTACATCGAAGACTTTCGATGGTTATTGCATTGGGACTAATGTTGGACATTATATTCTCATGAACACATCCAATTGGTCTCGCGGAAACGACTACGATAGTAGTCCGAACATTGGTAATGCGCACTAATTTCCTTATATCTTCTTGGGGTAATGCAATATCACATGCAGCTATGCTAATTCGTTTACAACCTACCGCCACTCAATGTACCTCTGCGTTACAGCTAGTGATTGGGTACAAGTATCGTACTTACGCAAATTTGAGTGTGCCTTTATGTGCCAATTGCGCTGCCACAACGCTCTATAATGGGTCCTTACAGACGAATGGGCAACTACGTTGGATTTAAGACTCCAACAATCGTCCGCCACTTAATGCCCTTGCAAGACGATCTCATTACCGCTAGATTTGCGGGTTGTCACTTTGATGATATAGTCTTCCCGTCGTTAGGTGGAGATAAGAACACGGATGTTCAGCAGGAACGACAGGAATTGTCGTGGCCTGTCCTCACTATGTCTCATTTCGATCCCTGTTAAAGTGACGAGATCACACAAATCTGCTGCAAACATGCCTGCAAGGAAGTACGTCTCTACGAGAGGACGTAGCGCCACCCTACACGGAGGTAGGCATGGAGCCAACGCCAAATAGAGTGGCACTCTAGCGTTACAGGCCATGGCCCCAGCTAGGATGCGTGGGAGGCCCGTGGGTTCGAAGGACACTTTGGCACATTCCAATCCTTTGATCATCAAGACTCAAAATCAGTCTCATGAGAATCTTCCCGGTTAGGGTTATTGTTGGGGGACGCCTCAACATTAGAACCTATTCCTGAGAATATAGAGCTCTATGAAAATTACACTAGTGTACATGAGACGTGGGATAGAAACTTCATCATAATTGTTGATGTAGTTGCACATGAGTTTGTTGAGTTCTATGATATCGAACCATGCTTCGTTGATGAATGATTGCCAACATAGAGAGATTTGGCCTAAATGGAAAGATGCGATCCAGGTTAAGATGGATTCTCTAATGAAGAGGAAAATTTTCGAGCCAGTGATGCCAATACCTCCTAACATAAAACCTATTGACTAATGGGTCTTCGTTAGAAAGCGTGATGAGAAAAAGAGATGGTAATCTCACCTTATGGCTCAAGGCTTCTCACAAAACACCCTGGAATCGACTACAATGAGACATATTCTCTCGTAATGGATGTCATTGTACTCCACTACCATGTTAGTTTGGTAGTTTACGAATAACTGAACATGCAGCTTACAAATGTGGTCACTACATATCTCTATAGGGATCTAGATAAGGAATATACATGAAGGTTCATGGTGAACTTCATTTACCCAAGTCAAGTGGCTCTAGACCACGAAGCGTGTTTACAAAAAGGTTGAAACTCTAGCTAAAATGACTACTTGATTTGGATAGGATATGCCCACGCATTTCCATAACAAGTTTCGGATTCCATCGCGGTTCATGTTGGACATGATCTTCATTAGAAGCCCTGAAAGAGTTAAGGGAAACCGCTGAACACTTGAAATCCGAGTTTGAGATGAAGGATTTTGGGGGAACACAATTATGCCTCAGTTTGGAACTTGAGCATCGTGTTGATAGATGCTTAGGTATTTTGACAAGGTCAAACCTTCAAACACCCCCATGATCGTCCTTAGTCTTAGTCCAGAAAAGGATCCTCTTCGTCTGAAGGATGATGACGAAGATGTGCTAGAGGCAGAAGTGCCTTACTTGAGTAAAATAGGCGCATTATTGTACTTAGCTCAATGCACAAGACTGGACATCTCATTTGCAGTGAACTTGTTAGATAAGGTATAACTCTACGCCAACGCAACGCCATTTGATTGTTATAAAAGATATCTTTCAGTACTTCAGATGTATGATTGATATGGGCTCGTTCTATCCCTACAGAGAGATGATGGATTCAGACCCATCACACACTAGGAACGCCGCCAACACTGGCCTGCATCCACTATCCCCATCCTAAAACGACATAAGTGTTTTGGAAGGTTTTGCTGATGTTGGGTATCTCTCTGACCCATGCAAAAGTCATTCCCAAACTGGTTAAGTGTTTACAATGGGAAAACACTGTGATATCTTGGAGGTCTACATAACAGACCTTAGTCGTTATATCTTTGAATAATGCAGAGATTCTTGCTCTTCACGAAGTAGTTTGTGAAGGTATATGGATTGGATCCATAATTACGCATGTTCGAACAATTGTGGTTTGAAGTCTACCACAGATGAGCCTACGAGCGTTTAGGATAATGCTGCTTGCTTTGAACAAATGAAGCAAAGGCTACATCAAAAGCGATAACACCAAGGATAATCAGCAACAACAGACTCTCCTCAAGATCAATTTGAACTAGATTCAATTTGAGGATAGTATGGTAGACTTGCTCACTAAGTCATTGCCTAAATTCCACTTTCGAGAAACGTGTTGGTAGCATCGTTTGCGGAAGTTATCTGAACTCCAATGACCGTAGTCATCAGGGGAAGATGCAGACATCAGGGGGAGGTGTCTACATGTATGGTCTCGAAATGTGAAGGGTGTGTTGTGCTCTTTTTCCCCTTCGACCGAGATTATTTTTGTTCCACTGGGTTTTTGTTAGTCAGCAAGGTTTTTAGAGAGGCAACGAGAGAAGCACAGCGTTTGGGCGACACAAGGGGGAGTGTTCAAGTAAATTCTTATTTGTGTGTCTAGGCCTAAACCCTAGGTTACTTGACTTAGTGGTAATATGGTTAAATTAGAAGGATCTAGATTCCTATTCAATGTATGATTACCTTTCCTTTTATGATTCGGATTCTATGCATTGTAATCCTCTATATAAAGAGGCCCCTATTATCAATGAGAAGACACAGCAATTTATTCTCAATACATAGGGGCCTCTTTATATAGAGGATTACAATACATAGAGTTTGAATCATACAAGGAAAGATAATCTCTATATTCTTCTAATTTAACCCTATTACCACTAGGTCAAGTAACCTAGGGTTTGGGCCTAGACACACAAATAGGAATTTACTTGAACACTCCCCCTTGTGTCGCCCAAACGCGATGCTTCTCTCGTTGCCTCGCTAAAAACCTTGCTGACTAACAAAAACCCAGTGGGACAAAATGACAGGACCCGACCCAGGAATTACCCCAATTACCTGGATACGATCCTGCGGGGCCCACGTTAAGCGAAATCCTACCGAAAATTCGGCAGAACCTCCCCTAAATATGGGCTACCCAAAAATTTCACAAACCTGGATATGAATACAACATTAACTTCTACCCAACCTACAATATCAAATTTACAATCCAAGCATATATATTACATCCGGAAAGTTCAAATCCCAACATAACCTCCGTAAGCAATAACATCCATCAAATTCAAATGAAAAGGTTTATTAGAGCGACACTAAAACTAAGCCGATATCATACAAGGTAGGTTAAGTAATAACCTACGGACAAAAACGGAAGCGCTGAATTCCAAAGTCCTTGAGCCTGGACGCAATCTCGGCTAATCTGAAATTTGGGCATTTGAAAATGAAGGGCCCAGGGGAAAACATATAAAATCCATTAGAGTGAGTGGACAAAACCGAAACGAGAATCAAAACAATTTATGGTATGCTTTCCCATTTCTCGTTTTAACAAAACCATCATGCAGCTAAACCGTATGAAGTTCCAACTCAATCCTTTTCCAAGAAACTCATTTGATGACTAGGAAGGACTGCTTCCTAGGCATCTCATGCCATCGGGGAGGGTCTGCCACCCGATGACGCATCGGAAGGGACTGCCAACCGGAGTAGGAGGCGGTGATTTGTTGGGACTGCCAACTAGTCACAAGTAGTAGACGGGACTGCTGACTAACTACTTCAAGTCATCTGGAAGGGACTGCCAACCAGATAACGCGTCGGATGGGACTGCCAACCGAGCTGTAGTCTGGACGGGACTGCCGACCATACTATTACCTAGAAGGGACTGCCAACTAGGTAAGGTACGCATGCGCCAAAACTGGCCTCCTTGTCAACTGTTTCATTTTTAATCCTTTTCTTTCCATAAAATCACATTTCAAAACTTAATACCATGCCGCATGAATTATTTAAATAAAAATAAAGGTCCGCTCACTAGTGAGTCCCGCAGCTAACCCTGCTGCCTGCCTGTGTCCTCCTCGCTCGAGGGCTCAGTACGTCCTGTCACAATAGAATAGGATATAATTAACCATATAATGAAATACTCTCAAAAACAACCCATTCCCCTCGGAATAAGCATCCGTTAATCACAAATTGTTATAAAACCCCCACACTTCAATTCGGAATTAAATTCTATAATTCCTAACAATCTCAATGTCCTCTAACTCATACTACTCAACCGATTTTTAATTCGATTTCTCAATCGTTCAAAGACTTCACTCAATCTAAATCTTCACAAGGGCCGTTCGATAACTTAATCAATTTAATCTCACTTCCTTCATCACAAATTACCACCAATTTATAATATAAATCCTTTCCAAAAATTCCCACATTCATTCTTAATTTTTTCTCCTTTTCAAGTTCACAATTTCAACTCCAACAATCTCAAATTCTCTCTACTTCCTAACAAAAAATTCATAATAGCCCTTTACCAAGAGTTTTCACCCAACACTACAAACATGACAAATCCAACAACCAAGTTCAACAACAAAAATCCAACAAAAACTCAATATCCAACAATCTCAAGTTTAACACAAAACTCAAAGATTAAATTCAATTCTAATCAACCTATCTATTCCAAAATCAACTTCATAACCTACACAACTATCTCTATACCTGCAACAGCCACCAAAAACAAGCAGAAAAGTCGAAATTCAAACCCAAAAATATCAAGAACTCGGCATCACTATTCACGCTACTGTTCACGTCTCCAAACACCCTCAAATCTCCCTCCACCGGCCAACACAAGCTGCAATAGTTAGATATGATCATCAACAACAACCCAGCAACCCAAAACTTCAAAGAAATCCGGTGGAAATCGCCGGAAAAACCAAATCGGAGCCAAACCCCGATTTTTCCCCTTTTTGCAATTCTCTTCAAATCTCTAAAACCGAAGCTACCCAAGGTGAAATACTTACATGGCTAGAATGAGAAGGAAGAGAGGATCACGCCGTGCCCAACGATGAGTCCTGAGGTGGCCAGACGACTACGAATTCGCCAGAGGAAGTGCAACGGCGAAAAAAAAGAAAAGGGGGGGGGGAGACTCGGGTTCGTCCCGTGCTCTCTCTTTCTCTTTTTTTTTTTTTTTTGATTCTTTCCCTTTCTCTCTCTTCCATCTGTTTTTAACCCTTCCTTACTACAAATAGAAGCTCACAAACAAAAAGCCATGCCAAAAATAGAAATTTCTATTTTTGGTCATAACTTTTCCGATATAAATCCAATTTAAACAAACTACGTGTCCACGAACTCGATTTTTCATATTCTACGACAATCTCAAAGAAATTTCCCAATTTACCGGACTAAAGAAAAAGTCACTCCTCGGTCAACCACGGTAAAAAGTAACTAGTAGGTACGGGGCATTACACAAAAATAACCTTAGTCGAAGGGGAAAAAGAGCACAACACATCCTTCACGTTTCAAGACCATACATGTAGACACCTCCCCCTGATGTCTGCATCTTCCCCTGATGACTACGGTCATTGGAGTTCGGATAACTTTCGCAAACGATGCTACCAACACGTTTCTCGAAAGTGGAATTTAGGCAATGACTTAGTGAGCAAGTCTGCCATACTGTCCTCAGATTGAACCTAGTTCTCTTTGATCTTGAGGAGAGTTTATTGTTGCTGATTATCCTTGGTGTTGTCGCTTTTGATGTAGCCTTACTTCATTTGTTCAAAACCAGCAGCATTACCCTAAATGCTCATAGGCTTATCTGTGGTAGACTTCAAACCACAATTGTTCGAACATGCATAATTATGGATCCAATCCATAAACATTCACAAACCAATTCATGAAGAGCAATGATCTCTGCATTGTTCGAAGATATAGCGACTAGGGTCTGTTATGTAAACCTCCAAGATATCATAGTCTTTACCCATGGTGAACACTTAACCAGTTTGGGAATGACCTTTGTATGAGTCAAAGAGATACCCAATATCGGCAAAACCTTCCAAAACACATGTTGTTTTGGGATGGGGATAGTGGACACATGCCAGTGTTGGTGGCGATCCTGGTGTGTGATGGGTCGAATCCATCATCTCTCTATAGGGATAAAACAAGCCCATATCAATCGTACATCTCAAGTACTGAAAGACATTTTACACCAATCCAATGACATCGCGTTGGCGCGAAGCTATATCTAGCTAGCAAGTTCATGGCAAATGAGATGTTCGGTCTTGTGCATTCAAATGAGTACAATAATGCGCCTATTGTACTCAAGTAAGGCACTTCTGCCTCTAGCACATCTTCGCCATCATCTTTCATACTAAGAGGATTCTTTTCAGGATCAAGACTACAGGCGATCATGGGGGTGCTTGAAGGCTTGACCATGTCAAAATGCCTAAGCATCTATCAACTCGATGCTCAAGTTCCAAACTAAGATATAATCGTGTTCTCCCAAAATCCTTCATCTTAAACTCGGATTTCAAGTGTTCAGCGGTTTCCCTTAACTCTTTAAGGGCTTCTAATGAAGATCATGTCCAACATAAACCGCGATAGAATCCAAAACTTATTATTGAAACACACGGACATATCCCTTCCCAATCAAGTAGTCATTTTAGTGAGCGTTTCAACCTCTTTGTAAACGCGCTCCGTGGTCTAGAGCCACTTAACTTAGGTAAATGAAGTTCACCATGAACCTTCATGTATATTCTGCATCTAGATCCCTATAGAGATCCGTAGTGACCACATTTGTAAGCTGCATGTTTAGTTATTCGGAAACTACCAAACTAACAGGGTAGTGGAGTGCAATGACATCCATTACGAGAGAATATGTCTCATCGTAGTCGATTCCAGGGCGTTTTGTGAGAAATCTTGTGCCATAAGGCGAGATTACCATCTCTTTTTCTCATCACGCTTTCTAACGAAGACCCGTTAGTCAACTTGTTTTATGTTAGGAGGTGTTGGCATCACTGGCTCAAAAACCTTCCTCTTCGTTAGAGAATCCAACTTAACCTGGATCGCATCTTTCCATTTAGGCCAAATCTCTCTACGTTGGCATTCATTCATCAACGGATCGTGGTTCGATGTCATCGGACTCTACAACCTCTTGCACAACTACATCAATTATGATGGTGTTTCTATCCCACGTCTCATGTACACTAGTGTAATTTTCTTAGAGCTCTATATTCTCAGGAATAGGTTCTGACGTTGAGGCATCCCACAACGATAACCAAAACCCGGAAGATTCTCATGAGTCGGATTTTGAGTCTTGATGATCAAAGGATTGGAATGTGCCAAAGTATCCTCCGAACTCACGGGCCTCCCACGCATCCTAGCTGGGGCCATGACCTATAACGCCAGAGTGCCACTCTATTTTGCATTGGTGTCATACCTACCTCCGTGTAGGGTGGCGCTACGTCCTCTCGTAGGGACGTACTTCCTTGCAGGCATATTTGCAGCAGATGTGTAATCTTGTCACTTGAGTAGGGATCAAGATGAGACATAGTAGGGACAGGCCATGACAATTCCTATCATTCCTGCTGAACATTCATGTTCTTATCTCCCCCTAACGACGGGAAGATTGTCTTATCAAAGTGACATCCGCAAATCTAGCGGTAAGGAGATCGCCAAGTAAGGGCATTAAGTGGAGGACGATTGTTGGATTCTCAAATCCAACTGAGTTACCCATTCGTCTATAAGGACCCATTATAGAGCGCTGTGGTGGAGCAATTGGCACATAAAGGCACACTCAAATATGCGTAAGTACCATACTTGTACCCAGTCACTAGCTGTAACGCAGTGGTACATTAAGTGGCGGTGGGTCGTAAACGAATTAGCATAGCTACATGCGATATTGCATCACCCTAAACAGATGTAAGGAGATTGGAGCGCGTTACCAATGTCCGGACTACCTTCGTAGTCATTTCCGCAAGACCATTTAGGTGTGTTCATGGGAATATGATGTCCAACATCAATCCCAATGCAATAACCATCGAAAGTCTTCAATGTAAACTCTCTAGCAATGTCAAATCCAATTGACTGAATATGATGATCCGGGGAGTTAGCCAGTTGTTATATGATATGTGCTAGGAGTAAAGTATAAGCAGCATTTACAAGTGGACAATGGCACAACACGTGACCAGCGTGTTAGCCAATATCATGAGATATTTAAAGGTCTGCACGTAGGTTAAACTAGTCCACAGAATCCCCATGGATTCTATGTAAGAACATAATGAGTATTTTCATATCCTTTGCATAGGACGGTCTCAGTCTTAATTTCCCTAAGGAACGGGCTTTGTAAAACAAGCGAGAGGCTTTAAAAGCAACCAATGAGAATTTTGGTTAGGCTTAAGCGTTTGAAATGCTATTTGAAGCAAGTTGATGACTGCAGCATCAACTGGGGCGCCATCCATGGCTTCATGGATAGGGACTGTGCCAGCCCTAGGCTGGTGGTGGATGGAGGCGGTGCCCTAGGTAGCAGCGTCGGTCACACTTAGTTCAGGAATCAACTTTTGATTCATGCTTCATTTCGCTCGAGAGAAAAGATGTCCATGTGAAGTCTTTAGTAAACGGATCATCATATCATGACCAGGATGACCTATCCTGTCGTGACAAATCCAATATGTGTCTAAATCCAAGAGATCTTCTCTCATAACTTCATTGGATTTAATAGCTCGAATAATGACATAGAGTCAACTAGAGAGACACATAAACTTCTCTAAGATGTGTCTTTATTCGCAATCATCAGAGGCATTGCAAAGGAACTCATTTTCGTTCTCTACATGCGTTTTCGCATGGAATCCATTGGCTATTCATAGGTGTTATTTGCCCTAGGAGCGTAGGGAGTTTTTGCGACAGTAATTAAGGTGCCTTTTGGCAAAGGGGAACTTGGGCTATTCCATGTCCTTGAATTAATACTGATGACCCAGCCATCGTAGTCACAAAGTAATATGCTTAGAATCAAAATTGAGTCATAAAGAACTCGAAATTTTATTCATAAGCCAACAAAGTTACATCATTGTCTCTTTGACCAGAGAAAATCTAATCCAAAATGCTAGCTAATGCAAAACAATAGTAGTCGTCTAACTTCTTTCAGTAATTCCAAAATGAATGTGACCAGGTGAGTAAAGAGATATCGGTGGAGCAAGGCTCGTTTAAGTACCACTAATCTCATAACCTTCTTAGACAACACACTTATTTTTTGTGAGCCTACTTTGAAGAAAAACTAAACCATTGGCATTTACAACAAAAATATATGGCAATTGCCTATTACATCTCTTGAAAAAAATAAAAACTTAAACAGAATTGGCGATCTATTGATCCTAGCCAGATTTGTAGTCTTCAACCCTTCACTCTGAATCATCTTCTTGATCTTCTTGTTCCACATAGTGAGCTTCTCTTGCTTCACAATATGCTTTGTAGGCGGTGACAATTTCTTCACGAGCTCTACAAATGTGTGCCCAATGATCGGATACTCCATATCGAGAACATACATCTCTCTGCTCAGACACCATTGATTGAGGCACTTTGAAAGCGTCATTTAGATGGCTCTTAGTGTTGGTGGAGCCACCAACATGGCCAGAGGCGTTGCCTCCCTCTCTCTTTCCACGTTGACCTCTTCGGTTCCGTGTTAGCCTATTTTGGCGGTTACCTTCCCAAATAGAGCGATTATATGAACTAGGACGTCCAAAAGTATCCCTAAGATTAGGATTTCGCTCTTGGCGCCTTCTCTTAGGGGCGCGATTGTAATTGGATTCTGGAATATGCTCTATTTCCACGGATCTCGAATTATAATTCTTCATAAGGATGTTGTCATGCTTTTCAGCTACATTCATATCTCCAATGAGCTCATGAAACCTTGTGATCCGTCTTGTAGTAACATCGATTTGATATAGAGAGTCTTCTCAATCAACATCACATTTGTGATCTCTTTACCACAGAATTCTATTAAGGTTAAGGATTTAATGCGAAGTGCTTCCGAGTTGTAGTCAAGAACTAACTTGAAATCACAGAAGCAGAGGCTATGGCTATGTTTGGTATGGCTGTGCTTTTCAGAAAAGCTGGCTTCTGCTTATTTCTGAGAAAAAGCAGCTCAAAAGCAAAGCAGCTGAGTGTTTGGTAAACTGGCTTTTTTAAGTGCTGTCAATGGCAAAAAAAATGTCAAAGTGTTTGGTAAACTCAAACTGACTTGTGCTTTTTGTTTGTGGAATGACCAAATTGGACATGAGAGATTATTTTACCTTAATTGTTTGGTAATACAATATTGATCAAATGCTTTTGTTATTATTTTTAATCTTTATTATGTCCTTATTCATTTTTGTCAACTTTCAAATTTTATAAATTATGGTGAGCATATGATAAATAATGGATCATTTTAAAAATAAATTATACAAATATATTAGTAACATTAATAACAATTGGTTTCTGGTTTGCATCAAGTAACCACAAAAAATATCATAAGATATTCAAATGTTCATATCATGACGTGCACTCATCAAACTTTGAGTAATGTTATTTATTATTATTTCCATTTCTTGTGCACCATGACCATGATATTCTTCTTCTACATCATCATCCATCTCTATCCCACGACTTGACCCATCACCTTCTCTTTCTTCACCGTGAACAAAATGAGTATCACGATGTGCATGTCTCCGTATATAATTATGAAGTGTCATGGTTAGAATGACGCATATTTCAGTTATGGGAGAAGCTTCTTGGTTTCAGTAGCCCAAGCTTTAGTACCTATGGAAGAAGAATAAATGCAAACGTATCATGAAACTAGTAAACTATGAGAATATGGAATATGTTGACACTTGTTTGCTGTGACAAACTGAATGCAGAAGATTGAACAAAAAGCCCCCGGTTAACACATTACCAAACATTCTAAAATGCTACTAGATAGTCCACTGCATAATTAAATGGACCGCAGCCTATCTGAATCTCTTTATATAGGAAAATAAGTTTAAGCCAGCTAACAGCCAAAACTGACATAACCTCATAGTAGAAAATTGCAACACCCACACAATTTACATACTAACAAGTTTTGATGAGTGAAAAGTTAGCAATCACGCACTCCAAATACAAAGCTATAACCAAAGAAGTAGATGTTATGTAAATATCTTGCAGTCTTGCATAAAAATAGCCATATATCCATAAGTCATAGCTCAATTCTTACTGTGCAGAAAATAAAGGCCATATGACAGCACAAACAAGCAATGTCATCAAGTAACTCAACCTACACAAACCTCCAAACCTTCAGAAGGAACCAAATAAATCAACATAGAATGGAAGTACACTGTGCCATCCTTCTCAATGGACTGGATATAACCAAGAAATGTATTGTTCACACATGGTGACTATCGCCTATCCCAACAATCAGCTATAAGGCTACAAAATGAAATGACCATTTAGATCTCTGTAGCATGTGGAATTGCAGCTTCTTTTGAAAATAAAAAATTTCCTTGGGGCTCGTCTTTATATGTTTTCAGACCACCAACACTCTAAAACTAACACAGAATAATCAGAACGTAAATTAAAAAAAACCAGACCCCTTAGTTAAAGAAATTGCAGAGCAGTGGGAAAGTAAAATTTCACATAATAATCCAATGCATCAGACTATCAATAGTTAAAGAAAGAGCAGTGGGAAATTAAGTATAACTAGACTCATATAATAATCAATCAATAAGAACAAATTTAAAATACCCTAAAAGACATATATTGTCATGAGATGTCGTGTACAAAGTTTCAAAACATAGACACCAAATAGTTATTCAATTTTATAGCACATGACAATGAGGAAAAGTGTATATACTTACCCTGGAAAGAAAACATATTGCCTTGTCAAATTGTCCACATTTCCACTTCACTGTTGCAAAACTAATTGTGGAATAATTGCAACTACCTCCAAGTATATTGAACATGCCCAAAAGACCTGAAATAGTTTTACTTCAGCATTAGAAGTACAACATGTTGCAGTGCTACTCGTGGTGACTTTTGAGAATGAGATTAGATTCCAAGCTAAAGTGGCTGCATTCCTACTTGTGGTGACTTTTGACACTAGTATAAGTTAAACACAACTTCCATATTGTTATTAATGAAACATTATTCTGTGTATATTATATCAGTATGGCCTTAAAAGTAAAGTGGAATGCTTTTCATTAATCTGTGCACCTACATGTGTAACTCAACTTCTTCAAAAATGACTTAGTAACTGCAAGGTGCACCTACATGTGTCAATTTCTCTAATATTGTCAAAAAGACCTATTTTTAGCTAACAATACCTCACCTGTTAACTTAACTTCTTATATGAAGTAGCACTACAGTTGGCATCAGAACTTTCCAGATTTCAGATTTTAAACAGCAACCGACAATCAACTCATATAAACAACTACAACTTGAAACATCTATTCCACATTATCTGTACGACAACTTGATAGTTGTTTGTCTCAAATCCAATCCTAACTTCTGAATCTACAATGAATATTCAATACCCTAGGGCCAGCCGCTTAATTATTCCAACACTCATCCAAAAACACCAAAACTTAACTACTCATTCTTCTGACATTCCTTTTAATTTCCTTCTCTAAATCAACAGAAGCATCAAAGATAACATCTTCCTTCCTCATTACTTGAACTTAAACTAGATCAACAAACATGAGCAAAAGTACCTCCATCACCTCAAATGGTCAATTTCCCAAATATATTTACCAACAAAAAATGACAAACTATTGCAATCCACAACTTCTATTTACCAACAAAACCCAAAAAAAATACTGCAATTTCAAGTCAATGCCATTTGATAAATAAAATTTTCAGGCTTTAACAGAAATTGCAATCCCATAGAGTCATACCAGCAGTGTTTTCATCTTCGAGATCGATTTCTTGACGAAGCTTGGCCTCTTCATTTCGAAGCTCAGTAGGAATTGGTTTTCCCTCTGCAAAAATAAACAAAAGGTCCCAGAACAATTAGAAATTGACTGACCCCCCGAAAACAAAAGCTTGAGCTGAAAAACGAAGAACCCTCTATATACTTGTAGAGCTTGTCTTATCTTGCGCTTCTTCTTGTACTGCGTGCATTCTAGGGTTTCTTTACTCTTCCTGAACAAGTACTCCTTCTCTAACCTCGTATTTCTCATCCTCAACATATTCGGCTCTCTGAACCAAGCAAAAGGGTCTACAGGGTTTGGAGGGTGTCTCTGGAGAACACGGAAGAGAAGGGTTTGATGGTGTAATTGCTGAGAGGAAGAGAGGGCATATCTCGGTATTTCAAAATTTTCATTAAACTACAGTACTCCCGCTACAGTAACAAAAGCCCTTGCCTGTTTTAAAAAGCAAGGGGTTGCTGGCTTCAACTTTTCGACCAAAAGAAGCACTGGCTTCTGGCAGAAGTGGGGCAAAAGTTGGTTTACCAAACGCACACAGGTCAGGTGCTTATAAGCAGGGGAGCAAAAAAGCCCCCCCAAACGCACCCTATGTCATCTCACTTCTAGGTCAGGAAGCAGGGAGTCACGGATGTTGTCAAATCTTTCTTTGAGTGAGACCCACATCCTTCTGGGGTCTTTTTCATTCATACACTCATATTGGAGCGAATCATCCATATAATGAGTCATTAGGATGAAGGCTTTCGCCTTATTAAGACTGCTCTATTTGCTACCAAAGTTTGAGCTTGCTCAACAGTTAGCACGTCCTGGCTAGGCTCGAGAATCTTATCCAGGATTCCATCAGCCTTGAGATGCTGGCAGACATCACGAACCTACCTGTGATATCCAGAACTAGTTGTTTCCAATGGAGCAAAGTCTAATTTGTTCAGGTTAGTCATCCTGAAAGAGAACAAGAAATTAGGGTTAGTTTTGGAGCTTAAAAGGCTACCATGAAAACATATAAAATTTTTGAGCATAGTCGCTCCCAAGAAATTATGAATTTCCAAGCGTAATTGCTTCCAAGAAATTAGGATTTCTGAGCGTAGTCATTCCAAGAAATCCAATTCCAAGAGGTATTGGATGAGATCAAAATAATGATGTAACGTCCCGAACCTGAATCCACCGGTTTACTAGTCATTTGGACGGTAAACGACAACTACTTTCACTTTTACTTTCGTTTCCGTACTTTTAGTGGCCCTAAAAGTTGACTTTTTGTTCGGGTCAAAATTTGAGAAAATGTTCTTCATGAAAGTTGTAGGGGACGTTAAACCGAGCGCGTGGATATGTGGTACGTAAAAATCGGAGCTCGTATGCGAAAGTTATAAGCGAAATACTAAAGTTACTGTTCATGGTAAGTAGTATAAATTTGAAAAAGTTACTGTTGGGGTTAAATTTTTCTCACTCTCTCTCCGCGCGATTTTCTCTCTCTTCTTCCCCGGTTCTCTCCTTCCGCTGCAGCTCCGGCTAGCCTCCGTTTCCGGCCACCTGGGGATGAACCGCGACCACCCCTAGCTTCGTCTCCTCCTTTCGGACTCGCTAGTGGTGGTGGGTCACCGTAAATCGACCGGAAAATGCAGTTTCAAAGCCGAGAAGCTTACGGTTACTGTAGCAGTTTGGGAGTTTTGTCGATTTCCGGCGATTCCGGCCGTCTCCGGCCACCAAACCGGCGTCGAAGGTTCGGTTTTTGACATAGATCATTTCCCCTAAGGTCTTTCATTTCAATTTGCAGTGTAGAGGTCGAATTAACGATTTGCAATTTCTAGGGTTCTTGGAGTTTTCTGGAAATTTTTTTCACCGGCCAAATTGGAGCTCTTCCAGGTAAAATTGGAACTTGTTGTAGTTGAGAAAGAGGTTGGGTTTGTTGAGTAGATGGTGCTGCCAAATTTTGGTGGCCATTGGTGGTGGTTGCCGCCGGCGCGTGGGCCCCACGCGCCGCCACTGTTGGTGGCGCGTGGAGGCATATATGGCAGTGTTTTAATTTCAGTTTTTAGCCCATTAAATTGTATATTGTTGTAGAGCTTGTATGTGAAGTTTGGTGAAGTTTGGTGAATTTTGGAGGAGTTTGGAATTGTTTGTGAATTTCCGAAGTTTGGAGTTTTGTGATGGAATTGTGGGAAATCCGGCCGTCGGATTTCCCTCGTTTTCATTGTGGAATATGTAAATGGAGGAAGTAGTGTTGTGGAAGAGTTTTAGGTGGAAATTGAGAAGTAATGGAGATAGGGATTTTCGGGTTTCGTTTAGGTTCGTATTTATTTTATCGGATTGCCGTTTACGGAAATATAATTGTGTATAGGGCAATGTTGCGAGCTACGGCTAGATGAAGGAACTCGTTTGCGTGGTCGCCCAATAGTACTGTGAGTGGACTTTTGTTTGTTTTTAAATAAGTGATGCATGCATTTATTTAATAAAGTACGTTCTATTTAATTAACTATCACTTTCCGAGCATATGAATTGATTTTGGAATTTAATTATGATTTATCTCGGTATGACTTTCGGAATATATGATTATTATTTGAAAATATGATTTACGTGATTTTTCCGACGACTTACTTTACCGAGATGATTTTTGGATTACATATTATATTTAGTAGTCAATTTTGAGATATTCTGGAATATTATTGGAAATGAGATTTTTCCGAAGGAATTTGTGCTCGTACTAATTTCCGGGTTTGGTTCTGAATTTGAGAGTATTTGGCGTGCGGGGTCACGTCATTGGAATATACTTATTTGTTTTCTCGTGAGATATTGGGAAAGCCTTTCGGATTTTATGGATTTTGAATGTTTTCCTCACCATACTCGGGTCATTCGATTAGGTCTCCTCCTCACTTACTTTGCGTTTGTGAGTGGCAGTTGAGGTAGCTTATTCTCCTCCTCACTTACTTTGTGTTTGTGAGTGGCAGTCGAGGTGATTTATTCTCCTCCTCACGTGGGTGGCAGTCGAGGTTATTAGTTCTCCTCCTCACACAATCTATGTGTGAGTGGTAGTCGAGGGTAGGTTGAGCCTAAGGGGCTCCTTTACCCGTATGGTGACATCCTTTCCCCATATCCTACTATTTGTTACTTGACTAGCGGGGCTAGTCCGATTCTTTTAGCCAGCGGGGACTGGTATGTTTTCACGAGACTCCGAGTTTTAAAGACTTACGTTTTATAAATGTTGCATGCATCGGGAATTTTTTTTTAAAGAAATAAATGTGGGAAAGTATGAAATCTTTTTCTTTTTTATTTGTTTATTTTTGTCCACTCACGCTAACGTTTTTCGTTTACTTTCCCCTGGGCCCTTCGGTTTCTAATGCCCAGTTTGCAGGCGTTATTAGTTGGGGTCGGGCGTATGTGGTTCGAGGCATAGTTGACGAATAGGTTCCGCACTTCTTTGTTTGGCTCTGATCTATTGTGGGTTACTGTTTTGGGTAGTCCACTTTAGGGGGTGACTCGACCAGTTCTCGGTAGAGTTATCACTAAGGTGGGCCCCGCAGGGCCACTCCGGATTTCGGGGTGAAATCCGGGGCGGGTCCTGTCAAATGATGTGTGTGGTCGATTGTTTTCTTCTCAACAAACTCTAAGTTTGGAGGACTCTACAAGCTCCAAGCTTGGAGTGAGCACGAACCCCCACAGTTCGGCTTTTGGTCTCCCCTATGAAAAAGAAAAGGGGGTAGAAGAAGAAAGTTTGCAAGTCTCCGAAAAAGAAGAGAAATTGAATTAAAAAACTCTAAAAATGTTTAGTAAAAAATACCTCGAAATAGGTCTCCGGAAAATTTGACAGGAAAAAGTAGCCAGCGGCGGCCGGAATAGTAGCCAGAAAGTTGACCGGAAACGGTCAACGGGCGTTGATTGGTGCTAATGTGGCGCTGGGTCCGTGCTAACGTGGCAGTAGTTCGGTTGCTGACGTGGCAGTGCCTCTACTAACTGGCTTGCTGACGTGGCTGCGGCTTGGGCTTGGGCTTTTGGGCTGTGGCTTGGGCCTATCATTCCTCTCCTTTTTTTTTCTTTCTTTTCCTTCTGCCGGTTTTTCTGCCGTACGTTGAGTCGGCCGGTTCAGCAGGTTTTACACAGGTTTTTGTAATTTTTCTTCCAGTTCCACGATCTTGGGGTGGAAGGACTGCTGCTGGAAAATTTTGGTAGCAATTGGAGGTTTGGAAGTGGGTGAACCGGTGGGATATTTGCTGCGGGTGGTTTGGAGATTCCGGTGGCCAATTCGGTAAGTTTCCAGCCGGTTCTGGTGGTTCTACCGCCGGTTCTGGAATCCTTGGGTGGAGGTCTTCAAGGTGCGCGGTGGGGGAAAGGTTTTCAAGGTTTTGTATTCGAATTTAGGGTTTTTACTTCTTGAATCAGGGTTTTGTTTCAGGGTTAGGACGTCGTGCTGATAACATGTTTTAGAGAATCAGAATTTGTGAGAAAATCGTTGTGTATTCTCATTGATAATAGGGGTCTCTTTATATAGAGGATTACAATGCATAGAGTCTGAATCATACAATGAAAGATAATCTCTAGATTCTTCTAATTAAACTCTATTACTAGGGCTGCCACTTGGTTTGGTAATTACCAAACCGACCGAATACCAACTGATGTTTTAAGTTTGGTAAACTGACTTTTTGATAACCAAGACCGATAAAATCGAAATCAAAAATTTCCTAAAAAGTTGGTTTGGTTTTGGTAAATACCGAATCTACCGATTATCTAAATATTAACTTTATATACTAAGATTTTCAATACACATACATGTATATTAAGAAACAAACATAAAAAATTTCATAATAGTATGAACATTACTACATATACTACATTAATAGTACATGTATTTTAAGTAACCTAGTTTTATTGAAAATGACTCAAACTTGATGTCATATATACAAAATAAAGCTATTATTAGGAGATGAGTACAAAGTTTACGATTATAAAATTAAAGAATCTAGTTTTGTTCGTTTTAATTTTAATTACAAAGAATTAGTTGTTCTAAAGTTGGTAATACCAAAAACCGAAATACCAAATTTGGTAGTTATGATTAAAAATCGAAAATTTTAGTTGGTAATTGGTAGCTCAATTTTGAAACCGAAAACTTTGGTTTTGAAATTGGTAATACCTATAACCGATTCGAACCGACCGAGTGACAGCCATACCTATTACCACTAGGTCAAGTAACCTAGAGTTTGGACCAAACACAAATTAGGGTCTTACTTGAATAGTAAGTAAATAAATAAATACTCTTCTTACCTCCTCCAACCAAATATAACATTCAATTAATTTTTTTTTCCCAATATTTTCTTATATTACCTATATAATTTTATAATTTACTTAAAACAATTAAGTAAAAATAATAATTTCTATACATGGCCCATCATTTATTACAAAGGTAAATTCAAAACAATCTGATTTGGAATTTTCTTAAATTAAATTAATTGAATATTATGATATAGTTATTGCTCGATCTTCCAACCCAAAACCCTTGAAATCCTTCTTTTAGCAAATTCAAAGGGGTTTCAACAACATATCAAGATCGAGAACTAACCATCTGATTAATTTTGGTGGATGAGACATACTCATACGAGAGCAATATCATATGATTTTGATTTATTTTTCTTCTCGTGGTTGAAGATATAGATAAAAAGTAGTAAACAGATTGTTGTATCTTATGTTTAAGGGCGTTTTGGTAAAAATAAGGAGGTCTACTTAGTTTTTCAAGTATTCTAAAAAGCAAATTAGAGGTGTACTAAATATTAGAGGTCCAAATAGCAAATTTGAGGTCTAACTAGAACCACCCAAATGTATAAACAATTAAACAAAATCATTAATTTTATAATGGCCCCTCCTAATGTAATACAAGAGTAAATTTAGTAATGAGAATAGGTTCATCCCAATATAAAATTTTTAAAAATCAATTGTCATTTAATAATTTATATGATAATTAAGAGCGAAATTTGCCAGCAGTCTTCAATTTTTGAGTTAATTAATTTCCTTTATTTTCTTCTATATAATGATTATGTTTGCATCCCTTCCTTTATAATCTATTATCTTAGACTTCAATTCTTTCTTCAATAAATATCAAACAAACAAACTATGAATTAGGATCTAAATTTGTATATTTGCTTGGCCCCCAAGAACAAGTTCCTAGTTCCTTTCTGTTGTCATTGATGATTGTAAATTCGAAATATTGATTATTCTGTCAATAAAACCGACTTTTCCTCTAATATTGTGGTTAAGGCTTGGAGCTACCTATTTACCACATTGTTGGAAAAGAATCAAGAGAATCAAAAGATTGATGGTGGAGTTTGATGCGGGTTGGGATTATTATCATGTGGTCTCGAATGCTACGTGTTCGTGATTTGACTACTATGGTGCACCATATAATCTATATTATTATTAAGAGAAAATAATTTATCAGTCAAAACAGAAAAATCTTATCAAAATATCTTTGAAATATTAAAAAACATTTGAACTGAAACATTTGAGAAAGACAAAATAGTCAATTCACAAATAAAAGAAAAACAAAAAAAAGTAACAAAAAAAAATCAAAAATTAAAAACAAAATATGTGCAGCAATTTTCTCTATATTCTGTGGAGTAACTTCCCATAAAATTATCCACACTCATAGAGTGTGTTTGGAGTCTAGTATATATTAACCAATTACCATTAAAGTACGGCAGTACTGACCAATTAATAAATCTAATTTGCATATGGTGCACCATATGCACATATATTAAGTAATTACCATCAAAATATGGCCGCATTGACCAATTAATCAATCTAATATTCCGATTTTCCCTTTTTTGTCAAGATACAAGTGTGTAATTTTTGTTCTTTTTCTTCTTCTAACAAAAAAAAAAGCGTAATTTTAGCTTTTTCCTATTATTTTTAGATAATTAATTTGAGATTGACACCTACAAAAACACATTATTACTCTACAGTATTGTGTATAATCAGGGACTAATGTGCGGACTCCAGAGTCATGCAAAAAAATTTTTTATTAATTAATAAATAAATTACAAAACCAATCTAATACGGAAGAATATATTAACAAGATTGGAATGTATTTAAATCTTCATCATTGGTCATAAAAATTTACCTTCCTTTGATTATGGATTAAAAAAATTCTCATCATTCATTTTGTATATAAACCCTAACAACAATGTACATAATAAACTTGAATCAAAGGAAATTGATCACTAAAAATGGGCTTAAGCTTTTTCATCCAATGCACTTGCTTAGTGTTGTTGCTTGTATCCCTTACCCTAGTTCATGCTCAGAGAAAGGTTTTTGACGTGACAAATTATGGTGCTCGTGCAGATGGAAAAATAGATAACAGCAAGGTAATATTAACGACAATCTTACTTTTAATCCAAGAGATAAAGATGATGAGGTAATTCGATTGTTTATGGGATTTTTTTTTTCTTGTTTAATTTCTAGGCCTTCATTAATGCATGGAATGGAGCTTGTCAGAACATTGGAGGAGGTATGGTGCTGTTCCCAAAAGGCACATTTGTGGTGGCTCCGGTTGTTCTTCCAGGTCGATGCAAGGGACCAATGGAGTTGGAAATTCAAGGTACCCTACAGGCTTCTAAGGAGGTCAAAGATTTCATTGGTATTGACCATTGGATCACCATACAATACGTTGACGGCTTGAACATTAGTGGTGGTGGAACCCTAGATGGCCTCGGAGCCGATGGTTGGGGATATAATGACTGCCTAAAAAACCCAGGCCGTTGCAAGCAACTCCCTGCTGTAAGTGCTTCTTACACTGCTGGCTTCAATGTTTCCTTATTCTTTTTGCATATTGGGGGCTCGATTGTTCCTATATTAGTTGGATTTGAATGAAATCATAGTTTTAATTTTTATCAAATACATATAAATGCTTTAATACAAACACTCTTTCGGTTTTTGTTGAGTTTAATTGGGAAATGCGTTGAGATTTTCGGTGACGGTGCTGTAGAGCTCTTATTCTTTTTTGACAATTTAAGAGATAACTTTCCGATCACATCGGTATCTCAACTGTTTAGTTTTTAGGTCTATTTGAGAAGATTACTTATGCACATTTTCAACTAAATTGATAATTGTTAAGTCATTCATAATTGTAATTTACAATTATATATAAACATGAATGGTTTAGTATTTGGTTCGTTCATTGATTTAATTTAGTTCGATAACTTAACGGTCATCAATTTGGATGAAAATTTGCATAAGTGATATATTCATAGAGTCCTAAGAATCGAACTTATCAAAATGCTGATAAGTGATCAAAAAGTAAGTCCCACAAATGATCCCTTAGAATAAGAAAACTTGAGCAAATATTGAGGCGCATATATTTGGAGGTCACATGCCTGCCCCTGCTCTGCCTACACTCAGGGGCGGGCCTTGGTTCAACTAGCTGCTTATGAGATCCATTTGCGCAAATGTCTTGGTATACATTAATAAGGTACCTCGATCATTACTTCAAATTATGGATCATAAAAACGCTGATATCAGCAGTACTTGTTGACAATGTCATTGCTATATGTTTGTTTACTTATGTGATTTTAACATTTATGATGTTTTTAATGATTGTTTGTTCATCTTGTTTAGACACTGCGGTTGGATTTTGTCACCAAAGGTTACATAACCAACATAACATCGATCAACAGCAAAAACACCCACATCAATCTTTTTGCATGCAAGGAAGTACTTATTCGCAACATTAAGATATCAGCTCCCGGAGAGAGTCCCAACACCGATGGAATCCACATTGGCAACTCACAGAACATCTATATCGTAGACTCGCAGATATCCACCGGTGACGATTGTGTCTCCGTCCTCCCCGGATCACAATACATCAATGTCACCGGTGTCCAGTGCGGTCCAGGCCATGGAATTAGCATTGGAAGTCTCGGCAGAGGTGCTGGTGACGCCGTTAATGACATGTATGTAACAAACAGCAGATTTGTGAGTACTCAAAATGGTGTGAGAATCAAAACATGGGCTGTGGATTCTAAACCTGGAACTGTATCACGTATTGCCTTTGGGTACATTGAAATGGATAATGTGGAAAATCCCATCATTATTGATCAAGAATATTGCCCTGGTGGTGGTTGTAATGCACAGGTTCGTAACTATACATGTTGTTCGACTCCTTCGATGTGTAGAGTCATTACAAAGTGAATATGCGTTAAATCGCAAAATCAGTTTTACTTGACTGTTAAAACTTTGATTACAACTTTTGGATAAACTCTTTCATTGTGTGCAGGCATCCTCCCAAGTTCAGATTAGTGATATAAAGTTTAATGACATTAGAGGCACTTCCGCTACAAAGGAAGCAATTATTCTCAAATGCAGCCCAAGTAAACCTTGCCAAAATATCGAGCTGAAGGACATTGACCTAACCTTCCGAGGACGTGGAGGGCCGGCGGTTTCATTGTGCAAGAATGTAGAAGGCAAAGCTTACGGCCTACAAAAGCCCACATCCAAATTAGATACACCGCGAGTAGCTGCTTACAATGATATAGAGTATGATAACTTAGAAGGCAGAGCTTATGGTCTACAGAACCCCTCCTGGAATCTAAACACGGTGCAGGAATCCCCTGACCGCGAAATAGAGGATCCTTGGATAGCTTCACCTTTTTAGCAACACTGCAGATACGAACCACTACCATGTTCTCTGCAATAGAATAGTATCGAACCATGCCGTTTCTCAGTGTAAATTACATCAAATAATTTGATTATGGAGGAATAATTTGAGTTATATGTCATATGATGTTATGAAATCTCGTATACAACTCGATCTGATTTACAAACTGGCAACGTTACATTGATTTCAGTTGGTAACTTGATATTACAACATACCTTAAATAATCATGCTATGAGATTTCGTTTCGGAAAGACAAACAGATTCTAAAACTTGAAAACCCTCGCATGTCATACTAGTACAAGTTGGCTGAAATTCACTGTCACAGGTACATAACGTTCAAATTGCACCATATTTTCTTTCAGTTGCTGGCCTCTGCGTTCCTTGATAAGAAGCAGGAGGGTGTTCCCAAGAAGCTTCACTGGCAAAGGAACTATTAAGATCTTCTGCTCGGCTGTAGCTTTGCCCTGCTCCACTCACCTATATTTGTATCCCAAAACACCATTAGAAAATCTAGATATGATGTGCCAAACCCTATTGCAGATTGCTACAAAATTGGGTCCTGACTGGAGCTCAGTTCCCCTTGCCTGGCAAGGTTAATTTGTCTTGGAGCCTCGTCGAAAGAATTTCCATCTTGCAATTACAAGAAATATGATATAGAATTTATATGCTGATCTCTTAGGTACAACTACAGGTAAGGATGCCCAACATGTCTATGATGAGCCAACTTAAGCTCATTAATCTCGCATCCATAAGCAATTAGGTAATATACAAGCCATAAGGCAATAATCACTAGTACTTGCTATGTAAATAATGTTGGTAATGTATACTCACAGTTTCTAAGCAAGCAGATACAATTGTCATGCCAGGCAATGCATCAATACCACGCTGCACATGATCAAATAGAGAGATATTATAGAGCCATTGAAAAAGTGAGAGTATTTTAAAAAGCTGAAAAAAACTTTGAAGGTAACAGAAAACTGCCTACCTTTCCCATAACTTGAGTTTTGTAAATAAACCCTCCACAACAAAACAGAGTTGAAGACACAATGAATCTGATCCAATGATTCATTCAAACATTAAGCTTCAGATAAAAGGTACAATGATATAACATTTGCATTAATCGGGTACTTCATTTATAATATTGAATGGAGTCAAATCAATGCTATCAGTATCAGGTACCACACATCCAGGACATGTACATTGACACGTATATATTCAGTGTAGGAACTGCCTTACATGCAGGACAACACTCCAAATATAGCCCATCCTTTTGTCCTGTCGCCATCTTGATCCTGCCTATATTCTGCAAAATTGAAAGAAACAAGCTATGGTTTTAATTGAAAATGGAGCTAAATTGAAGTAGAGCAGTCTTTCAGTTAATATTATTTCAAACCATACTCCAACAGATAAAGACCATGTTTCCACCTTCCCTTATTGACCATTTAGTACCCTAATGATTCCTGAAAGAGTAGATGTCATTATAGGGACTCATTCCTAGTCTGTCAATATCACATTTCACCAGCAAGATGCAGTAAGAAGAATTGCTTTAACATGACATACTACATTACATCTCCAAAACTTATTCTACTAAGATTGGTTGAAACAAAAAGGCAGACCCAGATAAGTACTGCCCAGGCAGAGCCATGGAGCTTAAAAGGCCCTGAGGATGGAATCACGAATTCAAAAGATAACAGTATCTGCATTAATGTAACATGGTATTATCCATTTTAGGGTTTAGGGTGCCCCTTCATGATTTGAAACAGAGGGAAGATCCTCAGTGACAGCAATATAAGCTTACCACACATTTTGGCAAGAATAAACTGGACAGGCTCATAACCCTCTATTGGGATAGTCACATTAACTTCATATGGAGTATCGCGAGTTCTTTTACCTGAAAATTGAGATTAGATATTTAGAACATTTATCGTAAAGGATATCAGTACGTACTGCAGTAAAGAATAACCCTACATCTCCAATCAATATTCAACATTGTGGGTGACAAAGTTGTAGGAGGGCTCCCTGTTACTCCTGACCCTGATAACCTAACCTCCAGGCCATTTTCTGGTAAGACCTGCAATTGTTACATCAAACGAAGGCGATGAACTTAGACCAATTTATTCAATACTGAAAGGCCTCTCATGCATCAAAGTGTAAGTTAAGTACCTTGACAATAGGTTTTTGCACCAAAGTGGACTGGGAAGCAATTGCAGTCATATAAAGGGTTACATGTATTTGTTGAGTCCCGAAGCTGCAAAATGCAAACTTCATTGGTTATCTGATGGACAGTATATTTTCGGTTGGGGCAGAATAAATGAAGCAAAACAACTCATGGTAAATTGCATGCCTAAATTCATGGTGAGGCTTTTCAAAGCCCAATTGAGTCATGCCATCATAAACCTGCAAGTTCAAGAAAACTGATTCTTCAGTAAACAATTTAGGCTTACATGCAAGCTAATTTGCATCAGTAAGAACCAAAAAGATTCTTACAAGTTCCCATGACCGGGGGTGGAAACCAACAGTGAATCCCTTAAATACTCGTGGACCTGGTTTCTCGCATGGAATCGCAAGTTCAAGGAAGACTCTGAAACATGTAGAAATAGCATTAGAATTGTGGAAATATGATTCTCTCATAATAAGTTAATGTTGGAAATATTTAACTTATAACCCTCTCCGTGTGTAAGACGCATCATAAACCCAGTAATTATTGAATTAAATGCAAGAGTTTCTAGTGGTACTAAACAAAGGCCTAAACAAAAGACTTGATGGGCAACCTAGCTCTGATAATTTAATCCCAAAATGATTAAACTAAAATGAAATTGGACAACAATGTGTATTAGACTGTATACAACACACAATAAGCCATCCTTAAAATTCTATAGAAAAGGACAAAAGAATATCTTGGTTGTTAAGACACACGGGTGTTTTCACCCTGGAAAGCTCCTATGCTGATAGCATGCAACATGTATTGAATAACTTGGTGCTATATTTCACTTTGCATTAACCATACTATGTTCCAGTAACTTTACGGCTTTCTGCACTCAAAGCTCTCATGATTCAATTTAAGAGGGACTTCATATTCCACCCTCTCTGTCTTCAGAAAGTAACTCCAAAGATCAGACCGTAGACGGAATGGCAGAGAGCTTTGTTTATTTTTCTTTCGCTGATTTGAGAAATTGTAATGCAACACAAAGTAGAATTTCAAGGTTCTATTTAAAGACCTGCAAGTAGACTCATATGTGATGTTGCAGATGCACCCAAGTCCACCTGAAAAAGTAATAACCAGTCTGACTTACTGCAATACAGAATTGATGGTACTCATAGATGCAATTTAAGGAGCAGCAAAATTGTAGGAGAGAGCTTTTGGAGAAAGGGCGTGGCAGTGAAACCTAAACTCCTGTTAATGGTTTAATGTATAAAAAACAGAGGTTTGTAAAATTTATGAGGAGTTTCCTCTTCCCTATTGCCAGCTTCCTGTGCCTCTCTAGTCTTCTTTCTTAATGAAACTTTGAAGAAACTGTCCCCCGTTCTGTTGAAAGTGTCTGAAACTATTTCCAGTCACATCTTATATGTTATTCCTAAACACTCAGATTCTGTCCTCATTCTGCTGAAATAGTAAGAAACTCTTCCTGTCATGTCTTATATAGTTATATTTCATTCCTGAACACTTAGCTTCTTTCCCCTCTCCCAATTCACCTAAACTTCTAGTTCTCTCCACCTTTCTTGTAAGCATCCATTTGAACACAAGGGCTCCAATTTGTTAATGGTATCCGTAGACTTCTCTAGTATTATCTATTGAGCTTTTAACCAAAAACAGAGTTCAACCATTGGCAAGAGTACATTTCTCCATGTATTTGAAAGGCCCATATCAATTCCTAGTGTAAATAACAAGGGACTATATCAATTCCTAGTATATAGAACAACCGCACATTAACTTTGAAATGAAAGATTCACAAACCTGTGCATTGTCCATTTAAACAATTTCCACATATAACGTTTACCTGAGTTTATAGAAGGAAGAAGAAATAAAAAAAGATAATGAGAGAAGTACAATAGCCGGGATTGCTAAACAAATAATCCCCTTTCAAATGTTCACCTCTTAGGAAATAAAATCAGGGTGTTGAAGGGGGAATAGTTTTTCCAGCATAAACCAACCTGAGCTGTTCGCCCCATTTTATCATAACTTCGTTCACAATTCACCAGGTCACCATTGTAAAACCCCTACACATCAAGTAACTGATATAGCTATGACAATACAATTTCCTATTCACTTGAAAGTCTACATACATAGACATGTTGAAGAGTTTGAAACCAGAAAACTCACTTGAACAAAGTCTACATGCCCTGAACCAGAAACAAAGTGGTTGAACTTGTCAAATCGACCAAAATCAACATACCCCTGGATCACAAGGAGCATTCAGTACACAAATAAAAACATCCAAATGTCCACTTACCAACTCAAAAAAGAATCATTTTTGGTGCATGTGGCAACTTTATACCAAATGCAGACGCAGCTTTAAAGCTTATTAAAACTATGATTAACTGGACAATTACATGAAGCATTTCGCAACGTCTCATATTCATGTGTACTAAGTAATACAATCACTGAAACAACGAAATAAAATTGAAAGAAAATTAAAAAAAAAAAAAGTACTTGAGAACATGTAATGGACTACCGTTTGTGATCTGCTCTCCACATCTTTGCAAAATCGAACAACCAAGTCGGCATCCTGCATCGAAACCAACTACAATTCACACCTTTTTGCTTCTGGATTACATTAATAAGTACATTCAAACTTGCAGAGGAAAATTAATACACTAAATATAATGAAAAACACTGAAATTACCTTCCCCTCATACTCAAAATGATGTCCAATCCAGCTACTCTGATCATCAACTTAAGAGAAAAACAACTTGAAGCAAAATCAAATCCCAAACTTTGAAGCATTACTAACTATTAAGCTAAACCAATCGTTTCCGAAAGGATACAAAATCGACGAGGCGGCTAGAGTTATCGAAGGCATAGCAATTGGATCTCGGCGCCAAAACCGAGGCGGCCGGAAGAGCGTTTAACACGAGAACTGAAAAGAGAAGAATCGGAAGGCTCTGTGAGTGAAGGAACGGCGAGGCCGCCGTGGATTATCGGAAATATGAGCGAATGAGAACGAACCTGTAGCTAGTGCGGAGAGAATGCGATGTGAGGAACACGAAGAAGGCGGGGTGAAACGACGTCGCAGGGTCAGCATTGTAGTGACTCAGTGACCGGCGACGAGGTGAAGAAGGCCCCAGAAAGACCCGGTTCATATTAGAATAAGAGACGTGAATATTCTAATAATATTATTAGTTTAGTTTAATTAAGGGGGTGTTCATTTAAGAGTATACAAGATTTTTTTGTATTTTAAAAGTCTATAGATATTCAATTGAGATTTTAAACAATCCTTTTAAATCTTGATGTATTTAATTAAGATTTAAAATTATCTATTCAAATTTGCAGATATTCAAAAGTATACGGATTTTTGAAGATTTCATTAAATGCTAGATTTTAGAAGATTTTATAGTGCTTTTTATACATATCAAAACTAAAAAATAATCCAACCACTCCCCAAGAGATTTAATGGATTCTTTCTCACTCAAAAAATGAAGAAGATCTTCACAAAAAAAAAAAAAAACTCTCAATAGGTAACACTAATCCATTTTGTTTTAGACCTATCTTCCCACTATCATCCTCTGCCTCTGCTTTTTTTTTTTTTTTTTTTATCAATATAGCTCTAGAATCTTTAATCATTCTAGCTAATTAAGCTCATTTTCAATGGTATTGTTAAGATGATACATACACACACGTGTTTTTTTTTTTAATTAAACCCGAAGCCGGATGACGATATATAATATTCATCTAAAGCCAAAATAAGCTGTTACATACACACATGTTTCTTTTGTAAATTTGATATGAAATAAATTATGTCATTAATTTACTATTTTATTTTTTGTGTAACATTTTGGTTGATAGTTTTATCTTATTATTCATATATCATTAATTCATTATACACAACATAAAGAATGGTAGATTGCCATATATATATATATATATATATATATATATATATATATATATATATATATATTTGTCACTGATATAGCATTATAGTTGGATCCATACATCCATTGCTTTTAAAGAAGAAGAAGAAGAAAAAAATTAACCTATCAAAAACATCATAAGGACTTGTAAAATCTAAACAAATACCAATAAATCAATCAATTAGAATCAATCAGAGTCCATATAAAATTTAAACAATCCGCGGATTAAGTAAATTCATGAATTATAAAAACTCAAACAAAATTTTTTTAAATCTAAATTGAATACACCCCCCTCTGAGTATGATAGATTGATAGTTAGACACTTAGACCTATGTCGTTAAGGAGGAAGTCTTGCGTGGGGCATGCGTAAAGGACACGTGGTAGGGCTGCCCAATTAGGTTTTTAGCATGGGGTATTTTGGGTATTTCACTTTAAAAGTCATGTGGTGCGACTGCAGTATGTAAGAATTTTTCATCGTTAAGACATCAGTCCATAATTCTATTTGTTGAAAAATACATACTTTTTCTCAAGTGAAAAAAATTATAAAAAATAAAAACCTCCGAATTCAAGATGATAAATACTATTTGATAGTATCAACACGGTTGATTTAGTTGGCACGAGTGTATTTGTAGTTGAGCATCAAACCAAGTTTGATCTTCGCTGCCGGCTATTCTTCAAGATTGAGCTATAGATGTCTGCCCAATAAGATAGTGTCTCTCTTCAAACTTTTTGTAATACGAAAATAATAATAATAAAACTATTTCATAGTGTAGAGTCCAATTTTCACTAAATTCTAATTTTCTAATTATTTTTTTTAATTTTTAATACGAAATTAATTATTTGGTTTTGATATTTTTTGTTTGAGAATCCAATTCAAATTGCAAATACGTTAGTTATGAGAAATCCCATAATCTTCTATAGCATGATCAATAAAACAATTTTATTGTTAAATATTATCCACTGGTATGTTTAAAATTTTAGTCCGTTAATAGTTTATTTACATAAGCATCATAAAGGTGTAGCTGGAGGGACAGACTCGGTTCTCTATATATTAGAATTGTCACAGAGTGCTTTATTAGGCTATTAGATAGTATCTGTACCTTTTATTATATTATGCTAAACCCCAATCCCTAAACATGTGCGATGACTTGGGTCAAGGGTCATTCAGGGACGATCATATATGGAAATATGGAATAGTCTAAACAGACTCTTTTAACAATTATTGGTATAAGAAGAAACTGAAGTAATGCAACTTCGTTGAAAACATAAATGTGCTAAAATGGCTTAGTGGGACTTTTAATTATATAGACTCAACCCTCCGCAGTTGAGTAAGTTTAATTAATAAGACACTGAAGAACGCAAAATTATTTCAAGGTTCTTGAAACTAGCTTCGATTAGTCTTCCTGATCAAAAACTCCCAACCACTCCAAGCTAAACTTTAGCAGGCCTGCCTTCAAATTCCTAATCCTTTTCCAAGAAGGAAACGCGCTTCACGAGTTTCTGGAAGAAAAAAGAATCCATAGAGCAAACCAATGAAAAGGATGATGAGACTAGCAATGGGGACGTATGTTCTGCCTCTTCCGTACAATTTCGATGTAGATACCTGATGTTTGACAAGGGAGAAAATGTAGGAGGCTCCTTTAGTTCTCTGTGAAACCATTCTTATCATCAGAAACTATACCTCAAAAACAAACAGATTCTACTGATTCTAGGAAACAAATAAATCAAACACATGTGCTTCACCTTTTTCTCTAAGCGTTTAACCTTTCTCTTAAGGCTTCTCGCTTTTTTACTGTTAATCACACTCTCTTTGGGTTCAAAATCCCTAAAACATACAACCAGAAATCACTTAAACCAGTCTACAGAACATAGCAAATCCCAACATGTAGAAATTGAAACTATAGAGAACAACTAACCGTGAGTTTGAGTCAACCTTGCCGGGGCTGTTTATTGTCTCATTTGTCTCCCCCTGAAAACCCAAATTCAGTCATTAGAAAATACCGACAAAGCCAATCGATTCTTTGGATTGAAAAGCTCTACGAACATAAAACTTCTCAAAGGCACAAGTATTGAACCTTTATCTTAGTCGCACTCTCTCCTCCGAGTTCAAAATCTCTGAGACAACAAAAATCAGAAATCATATCAAGCTGCGTAAAAAACAGAATAATCCCAACACCTAAAACGTGAGATTTTAGGGAAGCACAAGAAACAACTTACAGCTTCGAGCACTTAACCTTGCAAGGGCTGCATTTTACCGTGCTCGTCTCGTTTTGGATGTCAACCTGTGCAACCTCAGACTTAGAAATAAAAACAGCCACAGGCAACTGATTGTTTGATAAAAAGGCACTACAGAATCGAAATAGAAAGATCATTGATACGCATGTACGTATTTCTACCTTCTCATTTGTCAAACTCTCTTCTTTTGGTTCAAAAAGTCTGAGATGTGGAGCAATGATCATAAAACAATCGGAAATCATAATAAAGTTGCAAAGAAGATGATAATCGATCTCCAACATACAAAAACTGAAATTCATATGATAGGGAATAAACTTACAGAATGTCACAGTCAACCTCCTGAGAGCTGTCCTTTATCCTGTTTCTCTCTTGTTGGATGCCCTGTGAAGTCCAACTTTATATGCACACATGCTATAACTGAGACTTAAAAGAGTAAACAGACATATACATGGAGAACTGATTCTTCGGAACCAGGGGCACTACAAAAACAAAATGATTTCATATAGACAGACAAATAATTCTACCTTTGTCGTAGTTAACATGGCTTCTTTGGGTTCATAATCTCTGAGGCATTGCACAGACAGAAGCAGATTAAAGTGCGTAAGACATACATCATAATCCCAACATATAGAACAGCAATTATACAGGAAAAGGCACTACAGAAATAGAAAGATGTCATTGACCAAAAAAAAAGAAACTACTTATGGACGGTAGCCAAATATAATCCAGAATTGACCATAACCTTTAGAGCTCACAAACTGGAGAGTAGAATGTATAGTCTCAATATGGCTCTTCCACCCTTCTTTATGGATGATTTTGAACGTGGTGATAAAAAGAGGTTGATACCTATTAGCCCCATAGCTCATAGTCTGGACTAAACAAAAATCCAAGTAACCCAAAGGAGCCCAACACTCTGTTATGCTAGAATAATACCTATATTTTGCACTTTGAATAATCTTCAAGCCTTCCAACTCGTAAGGTGTTGTTAGAGAGTAAATCAGAGTACCATCCTCCTCTGAACCAGACTTCTTAATAGAGAATGATATAAACTTTCCCTGATTAACACCAAAGGCATATATAGTGTCCCCTACAACAGCGGCCTTCCCACGGAAAGGAAAACGTTGTATCCGTTGTTTTTGATTGAAATTGACTTGATGCCATGTTCCCAATTCTGCATTGAAAACTACTGGTACGAAATGTGCTGGTTTGAACTTCATGGAAGGGTACCATAATGAAAGCAAAATACAGCTGCCCCAAACAGCATAACCAGTCAACTCCCTGCGAGCTAGTGAAGATTGTGGGATGAATGCAAAATGAGGTACAGGAGTTAAAGGATCCCAAGAGTTGGTGGTGGGATCATATAGCTCAAAGGGCATGGGCACACACGGTTTGTGGGCTAACAAAGTTGCCAGATGATAAAGCCTGCCATGCGCTGCAATAATATTTGGAAATGTCGCGAATATATAAGGCCGATTGAATTTAACTAAGTCTCCAGATGCCTTTGGATCGAAAATATATGCTACTTTTGCCCCAGCTTCTGCTGCTCTGTATCGTTCACCTGCAAGTATGTATAACTTGGAGGCAATTCTCTCACAGAACACTAAAGGAACCCATGATATTTCTGTTTCATCAAACAACTTCCTTGAAGGGGGTTCAGGCTTATCTTCTGTAGATTTAGTGATAACTTTTCCATCTTTGCGAATTTGTATTTCATGTAATAACCCACCTACGCCGTTAGTGTCAGAATAATGCAGCGTCAAATATACAGATCTAATCTGGTCATCCATGGATATTGTAAAACAGTACCTAGCCAGAAAGGAAAAGAAAAAAAATCAAGTACACATAAAAGCCATACAATCGCATTTCAAAAACAAAACAAAAAAAACATGAACGCAAACCCTAGGAGAGATTTATTACTTTCGCATCAAAATTACCTTCTTTTTTTTTGAGAAGGCATCAAAATTACACAGAAAAATAAATAAAAAAGTCACTGACCTTGATTGGGTCACCACCGATAGCTGCCGATGAAAATTAGCTCCGAGAGATGCGGAGATGAGATTAGATTTTTATAATCGAAGCGGATTCGGAGGCTTATATATAGTTCGGGTCAACAACTCATTTTTGATTGGATCAACTCAGTTTTGGGATCATTTCATTTTCGTTTCCAAAAGGATACAAAATCGATGAGGCGGCTAGAGTTATTGAAGACGTAGCAATTGGATCTCGGCGCCAAAACCGAGACGGTCGGAAGAGCGTTTAACACGAGAACTAAAAAGAGAAGAATCGGAAGGCTCTGTGAGTGAAGGAACGGCGAGGCCGCCATGGATTATCGGAAACATGAGGGAACGAGAAGGAACCTGTAGCTAGTGCGGACAAAATGCGATGTGAGGAAGACGAAGAAGGCGAGGTGAAACGACGTCGCAGGGTCAGCATTGTAGTGACTCGGTGACCCGCGACGAGGTGAAGAAGGCGCTTCAGATTTTCTTGGGGTGCAGTACCCACGCCCGTCACATATTAGAACAGTAATATATCTATACTATTATTACGAGAAAGAGAGTTTGTCAGCCAAAACAGAATAATTTTACCAAAATATCCATCAAATATCTAAAAACATTTGAACTGAAATATTTGAGAAAGACAAAATGGTCAATTTATAAATAAAAGAAAAACAAAAGAAATTTAACAAAAAAAAATCAAAAATAAAAAACAAAATATGTGCAGCAATTTTCTCCACATTCTGTGGAATAACTGCCCACGTAATTATCGTTTGGAGTCTAGTTATTAGTTTAATTGAGTGTGATTACAGTATTAGAACGTTAGACCTATGTCGTTAACACATCAGTCCACAATTCTATTTACTTTTTCTCTGGTGAAGAAAAAAAATTAAAAAATAAAAATCTCCAAATTCAAGATGATAAATACTATTTGATAGTACCAACATGATTGGTTCAGTTGGTATGGGCGTGTTTGTAGTTGAGCACCAATCCAAATTTGATCTCCTCTGCCAGCCGTTCTTCAGGATTGAGGTTGTATGTCTGCCCTAACGCGGAGGTGTAGGAAAGTCTTCCTCTCTTCAAAAATAAAAAATACTAAAACGCGGAGGTGTAGAATCTAGACAACCTTCAATTTTCACTAAATTTTAATTTTCTAATTTTTTTTGTCAAATTTTCAATACAAGTAAAATAAGTCCCTTCTCTTTCGGAGTTAGGGTGGGAGTGAATTGGGTTTGTCGCGGTATGACTTTGAGTGCCACCGCTCTATTTTAACATAGATTTTCCGATCAGTCACGGTGCATGTGGGGATTTCTTTACGTTTAGCAGAGGATGTGGTTAGTGATTGAGACAGTTTTGTTGAGAATGGAGGAGGTTGTTGGGGATTTCTCCCGTCGTCTTGCCATTCAGGAGGATGAAGAATTGGAAGTGATAACGTTGGATGATCCAAAGTCTTTGATTGCTGAGAGATTCTGGCTCATGGGGAAAGTTCTTACCAATAAGAAGATAAACGTGGATTCTTTCAGGCGTATTATCAGGAAGATTTGGTTGACAAAGGAGGATTTTTCCATACTGGAGTGGGAGAGTTCGGAGAGGTTTGTGTTTTCATTCTAGTGGGAGGGAGATCAACTCCGAGTTCTATAAGGAAGTCCTTGGTCTTTCAATAATTCACTGCTGGCGTTGGTACCTACAAATGGCTTGATTGATCCGGGAATAGTTGATCTTGTAGGATATATAATACGACTAGTCAAAGTCAACAGACTCAACAACCCTCTCATCTAACAAGTGTGCAATTGTGATTAGTAATCAAGAAAGGTCGATTATAGAAGTTGGTTAAGTCTAACTGAAAGTGGTTAAGCATAGCTTAAGCCTTAAACTAAATCTGTTACTGCTGGTATTATATAAAGCAAGTATGTTAGCCATTGTGTAATTCATTCAAGCACGTTTTCCTTAATGAAAAAAGTCATTATCTTCTTCCTTTAGCTTTCTCTAGTCTTCTGCTTCATTTCTCTCTCCTTCTTCAGAATACAAAACCTCCAGATCTTAACTTTCAGCATGGTATCAAGAGCCATGGATGTTCCTTTCTGAGTCTCTGATCTTCTTCTTCTTCGATCTCTTCAATTTTTATTCCAAGATTCAAGCTTTCTTCTTCTTCAAGATTCAAGCTTTCTTCTTTCTACAACAATGGTGGCTACTACGATTTCTCTTCTTGCTAATCTGTCTAGTATCATTTCTGTGAGGCTCGATGATAGCAATTACCCTACATGGCACTTCCAGACGTACTCTCTGCTTCGGGTCATGGCTTGTTCAAATTTGTGGATGGCACTCACCCTTGTCCTTCTCAATACTCTATTTCTGATGATGGCCAACTCTCTCAGACTTCCTCTGAAGAATATGAAGACTGGCTTGAGCAAGATTGCAGTCTCATTTCCCTCATCACTGCTACGCTTTGTTCTGAAGCTCTCTCCCATGTGGTTGGTTGCTCTACTGCCCTCGAGGTATGGTTTACTCTCAAGTATCGATATGCTACTGTCTCTAGGTCTAATGTTGTGCAATTGAAGTCCAACCTGCAATCAATTGAAAACGGTTCTTATAGCGTTGATAAGTACCTGCTTAGAGTGAAAACTGCAAGGGATCAATTGTCTGCCATTGGTGTCAAAATTGCTGATGAAGATGTTATGATTCTAATCTTGAAAGGATTACCCTCTGAGTTTAGTACTGTGAGAATGATGATTAAGGCTAAGCATGCTCCTATCTCTATGACTGAGCTTAGATCTCTTTTACTTGCTGCTGAATCTGAAATTGAGTGTGAAACCAAGATGCAATCTCTCTCTTTGACATCTATGAGTGCTATGGTTGCCCAGAACTCATCTTTTGCTGAGTCTAAGGGACTTTTGCCAACTCCTGTTGGTCACAATGGATTTGCTGCTTTTCACAATGGTCCAAGAAATGGTTCACACAGACGTTTTGGCACCAACTATGGAGGTCGCAATGGTTACAACAACAGAAATGGCAACTCTGGTGGTTTTAGGCCTAATTGGAATAACAACAATGTTGGTTCTAGTTTTCACAAAGGGTCACAGACTAGCTACAACACTGGTGGTTTTGGCAACAAGCAATTTGGCTTCAAGCCAATGCAGGGCTACAACAATGGTTACAATGGCTTCCGGCCTAGAATAGTTTGCCAAATCTGTCGAAAACAAGGACATTCTGCTCAAACTTTTTGGCATCTTGGCAAGATCAATGGCTCTGACACCTCTTCTTCTATTCTTGAGTGTCAACTATGTGGTTTGACTAGCCACTTTGCAGCAGATTGTAATCAGAGATAGTCCTTTGCTTCACTTCAAGGCCAACAGACAACCATCCATGACTGCATCCATTCAGCACACTTCTGCATCTCCTAACCATGAAGTCTGGATAACCGATTCTGGAGCTTCCTCTCACATGACTTAAGATATTCACACCCTCAACAATGTGACATCTTATACTGATGGAGATCAAGTCCAGATTAGCAATGGTTCAAGTTTAACCATCAAACACATTGGCAATGGTTCCATTTTCCTCAATAAAAATGTTGTTCTAGCTTTGAAGAAAATTCTCCATGTTCCCAAACTTGCAGCTCACTTGCTATCTGTGTATCAATTATGTAAAGACAATAATTGCAGGATGATTTTTGATGAGTTTTCTTTCTTTATACAGGACAAGGTGACAGGCAGGGTGCTGTTTCAAGGTCTCAATGACAATGGCTTATATCCCATTCCAGTCACCCTTTCTAGATCTCTTTTCACTCCTTCCTCAGCTTCACCTACAACTTATCTTGGCTACAAGATCTCACATTCCCTTTAGCACAGGAGATTAGGCCATCCTTCCAACAAGATTACTTCTTCTATGTTAGATAAATCAAATATTAGCTCTGTACCTGATATCTCTTCAGCTTTGTGTGAATCATGCTTAGCTGGAAAATTTACAAAACTACCTTTCCCTCACTCTAGCACTAGATCTACTGTTCCCTTTCATACTATTCATTCTGATGTATGGGGTCCATCCCCACATATTTCAATAGAAGGGTTCAAATACTATCTTACCTTCATTGATGATTGTACCAGATTTTGCTGGATCTTCCCTTTACCTTTACATAATAAAATAGAAGTTTCTTCTTTGTTCACTGCTTTTCATTCCTTTGTGTCAAATCAGTTCTCTGCATCTATTAAGATTCTGCAAACAGATGGTGGTGGTGAATACATAGGTCATAAGTTTCAATCTGATCTTGTCAAAAATGGCATTGTCCACCAAAAGTCATGTCCTTACACACCTCAACAAAATGGCCTTGTAGAAAGGAAAAATAGGCATATAATTGAAACTGCTCTCACCCTACTTCATCAATCTCTGCTGCCTCCAAAATTCTGGTTTCATGCATGTGCTGCTTCAGTGTTTCTTATCAACAGAATGCCATCACTCAATTTGAACATGTCTTCTCCATTTGAACTTCTTCATTCAAAACCTCCCTGTCTTGATTCTCTTAGAGTCTTTGGATGTGCTTGTTTTCCACTCATAAAGCCTTATAACTCTAACAAGTTTCAAGTCAAAACTGTTAAGTGTATATTTTTGGGGTATGCACCAGGGTACAAGGGCTTTATCTGCTTCAATGTGTCCACTTCTAAGTTTATCATTTCTAGACATGTTATTTTTCATGAACATTCTTTTCCCTATCCTTCTCTTAGCAGTACATCTTCATCATCTCATCCTTCTAGCCCTATACCCTCAAGTCCTATTCCCTCAATTCCATTTTTACTCAAACATCCTTTGAGATCCCAATCAATCAGTAGTACATCTGTCACACCCCGGACTCGAGCGTCGATGAATTTTAAGCACCTGACCCCGAATCTGAGGTGTGAGTGTTACAAAGCAGAATGTAAATAAGCTCTTCCTTCTAGGTTCTTCCTTCTAGGATCGTCCAACCCACTTCGGCTCGTCAAAACCTAAGTACTTCTCTGCAAAAGGCATTAAAGATGGGTGGGTGAGCAAAACCACGCGCTCAGTGAGTAGATCATGTAATATGCCAGTAAAGCCATGTCATTTTACACACGCTAGAAAGTAGTATATCGTATACACATCAATGCATAACAATTCATCACATCGCATCATCCCTTCTTATTGATTATCCTTCAATTTAGTGACCACCACGGGCACCCTAATGGCCTTCTCTAGCCCTATACCACCGTGTGACACATCCTTACTTTGACATAATCAATCAAGAAGTTCTCATGTTCCATGACTAGTCAAACAATGGATCCAGCACATTAGAGGTGGCAAACGGGCCGGCCCGGCCCATTTTAAGCGGGCATAGTCGTGCTTCGTGCTGTGCTTGGGCCGACCCATTTATTATCGTGCCGGACTCGTGCCGGCCCATTTACTTAAACATTAAGCCCGGCCCGAGCCCATATCATGCCGGGTCAATAACGAGCCGTGCTCGTGCCTACCCACTATAAAGCACGATTTTAAAATCTTAATTTGAACAAATAAAAATTAATTTTATTTAACTATTTAGAAAATTAAAATAAATTAAGTTATACAACGTTTTTCTTAATCTTAGCTTTTTAAGATTAGATTTCTAGTAATTTTTTATATTCCACTATAAGAAAGAAAGAAAAAAAAAATCAAAAAATATTTTTTTAGTATATTATTGTGAGATTAATCTTTATTAATATAATGAAGATTTAGTATCTATTATTCTTTCCTTCATTCTATAGTTGTATTATTATGAGATTAGTCTTTATTAATAAACATATATTTAATATTTAGAAAAAATGCTTATGTCAAAACGAGGATATAATGTTTTGTTTCATTATTTTGACAATATAAAAGAAAGATTGGTGGAATTGTCATGAGATTTTAAATAAAAATGTCTCATATTCAAATCTCATCATTGTAGTTTTTTAATATTTTTAAAAACAAAATGAAATTTTGTGTTTGTAACGGGCCGGCCCACAATATGTCGTGCTCGGGCCATGCCGGGCCCATTACGGGCTAGGGCAGGGCCGGGCCAATATTCTTAGGCCCAGCCCGACCCGTTATTCTAACGTGCTCGGGTCGTGCCGGGCCACTAACGGGCTTGGACAGTGCCGGGCCTCTTTTAAGCGTGCCGGGCCCGTGCCGTGCTCGTGCTTAGTGGCCCGTTTGCCACCTCTAGCACATAATATATATAAACTCCGCATATTTCGCAAATAGACATGCTTCACTTGAAAATAGAGAGAAATTTCATAAATAGGTAAAATCATGCTTTTCCACCATTTTTGTAGAAAATAAGAATATTTGAAACATATTACACAAACCCACTCACCTCGATAATACGAATCGCCTCGTAGAATAACAATCGTTAACCGAGCCTCCTAAAACTTGCCTTCTAGGAATCACCATTGGATCTAACTCAAACCTCTATGGATAGGAAGAGGACAACAAGACGAATCCGTAGCCTTTCGCGGATCTTGAATCAGAGTTACGGATCAAAAGTTATGATCCGCCAAAGTTTTAGAGAGAGAAAATGAGGAGAGAGAAGTAAGAGAGACAAGCTCTCTCCGAAGAAATGGGTACGGAAGAAGAAATGGCTGAATCCTATATATAGGGAAAGAACACCAATAGGAATATGCCACTTGTCCAAACCAAAATCATCCATCATCATGCTTATGTCATTTGTCAGGCATATAACAAACATAGTGCCACCACTTGACATGTGTCAAACTGATCTTGCACATGCAAGACACGTTTGGCTGCTGCTACTTGGTCTCCAAGTCAGCCTATCGACCAATAGTGAGTCGCCACATCACCACCTAATTTGCTTTACATCCAAACTTCAAAAATTCCTTAAAAATAGCTCGGGAACCCGAAAAATTCACCGAAAAATGCTGCGAACTTGTGGCGACCTCTACTTTCTACTTCTAAACTAAAAAATAAAATTTGACCAACTTCAAAATTCAGGATCTCACAACATCATCTCAACAACACCTAGCCTCACTTGTCCTCCAACATGCCTCTGGAACAAAAAGTTCAACTCATCAGCAGCCTTCTCCTATTCCTGCATTCAACACGGTTTCCTCATCACCTCCATCTGCACAATTGCCTCCGGACACATCAATTGTTGCTCAATCAGCTCCTGCTGCCTTACTGGATATTCCTAGCTCATCTGCAGGCTTTAATCTTCAGCCAGGGGAGACCTATATTCCCATCTCATATATTCAGATCATTCTGGATCCTCCCTCTGCTGCAACTGATGTACTAGTTTCTAATTTTCAACCTCAGTCTACTACCACTTCTGTGTTCTCTAATGTTCATAACATGACTACTAGGACCAAGAATGGGATTTTTAAAAAGAAGGCTTTTACTGCTACCATCTCTGCTGATCCTGATGATACTGAACCTAGCTCATACAAGAAGGCACTACAAATTCCAGTTTGGAAAAATGCTATGCAGGAGGAGTTTGACGCCCTAGCCAAGCAAGGAACATGGATTTTGGTGCCACCTCAACCTGACAAAAACTTGGTCAGTTGCAAGTGGATTTTTAAGGTCAAAAGACACTCTGATGGCTCTATTGCAAGACAAAAGGCAAGGTTGGTGGCTAGGGGCTTTAGCCAAGAAGAGGGCATTGATTATGAGAGACATTTAGTCCTGTTGTTAGACATACCACTGTGCGACTAGTTTTGGCCATGGCAGCTCAGTTCAATTGGAAACTTCATCAACTTGATGTGAAAAATGCATTTTTGCATGACATATTGAAGGAGGAAGTTTACATGTCTCAACCTCCTGGCTTCGAGGATCCACAATTCCCAAGTCATGTCTGCAAACTTCAAAAGTCATTATATGGTCTCAAACAAGCCCCAATGGCCTGGAATGAGAGATTTACATCTTTTCTACCAAAGATTGGATTTAAATCATCCATTGTTGATCCTTCACTATTCATACAAGACCTTGGCACCACTCAGGTTTATCTTCTTCTATATGTTGATAACATTATTCTCACTGGTACTAGTCCTTCAGCTGTTCAAAATGTCAAAGATGCACTCCAGGAAGAGTTTGACATGAAGGATTTAGGATTGCTACACTATTTTTTGGGATTACAGATCACATATCTTCCTCATGGTCTCTTCATTTCCCAAACAAAGTATGCAACTGATATTCTGCACAAGGCAGGTATGGCTGACTGCAATGCCAGCATCACTCCATGCTTACCTTACTCCAAGCTGCTAAAAGATGAAGGTGCTCCTTTCACTGATGTCAAAACGTACAGAAGTATTGTTGGATGCTTACAATACTTGACTTTCACAAGACCTGATATTGCATATAGTGTCAATTCAGTTTGCCAGTTTATGCAATCTCCCACAGGTGCCCATTTTCTTGCGGTGAAGAGGATTTTAAGATACATCAAGGGCACTTTGGATTATGGTATCACCTTCAGGGCAGCTCCTCTTGAACTCAAGGCATACACCGACTCAGATTGGGCTGGTGACCCTAATGACAGAAGAAGCACAACTGGATTTGTTATCTTCCTTGGCAGTTGTCCAGTTTCCTGGTGTTCCAGAAAGCAAACCTCAGTGTCTAGGTCTTCTACTGAGGCTGAGTACAAGGCCATGGCTGACACTGCTTCTGAGGTACTATGGTTGAGACACTTACTCAATGATCATCATCTTCAACTCCCTTCAACTCCTACCATTCATTGTGACAATGTGTCAGCACTTGCCCTTGCCTCTAATCCCATTCACAACTCCAAGGTTAAACATGTTGAAGTTGACATCCATTTCACTTGGGAGAAGGTGTCTAGAGGAGAGCTGGCCCTGCAGTTTGTTCCCTCCAAGCAACGGCTAGCTGATATTCTCACTAAAGGTCTTGACTCTCCTCAGTTCAAATATTTGTGTGGCAACCTGATGCTTGGTCCCCAACATCAGGTTGAGGGGGGATGTAGGATATATAATACGACTAGTCAAAGTCAACAAAGTCAACAGACTCAGCAGCCCTCTCATCTGACAAGTGTGCAATTGTGATTGGTAATCAAGAAAGGTCGATTATAGAAGTTGGTTAAGTCTAAGTGTCTAATTGAAAGTGGTTAAGCATAGCTTAGGCCTTAAACTAAATCTGTTACTGCTGGTATTATATAAAGCAAGTATGTTAGCCATTGTGTAATTCATTCAAGCACGTTTTCCTTAATGAAAAAAGTCGTTATCTTCTTCCTCTAGCTTTCTCTAGTCTTCTGCTTCATTTCTCTCTCCTTCTTCAGAATACAAAACCTCCAGATCTTAACTTTCAGCAGATCTTTCTAGTCAGGAATTTTGGATTAGGGCAAAGGGTTTGCCACCTGCGTTATTAACTGACAATATGGGAAGAAAAATTGGTGGCAATATAGGGAGTTTTGTGTTTACGGACCCAAATGTTACTGGAGATGGCAGTGGGAGTTTCCTACGCTTGAGGGTGAGGCTTCGACTCTCGGAACCCTTAAGGAAGGGGATCAGATTGCAGTTGGATCCTACTGATACACAGTTAGCAAGATTACCTTTGAGTATGAACACTTGCCTCACTTTTGTCTCTTCTGTGGTTTGCTTGATCATGTGGGGACTAATTGCCAGGCTAGAATAGATGGGAGGGTAACTGAGGAAAAATATGGTAGGTGGAGGACGTTGTCAAAAGATGTCTACTCAATTGATCTTTATGGCCAGCTACAAGGGCGATCTTTTGGTACATGAAGCATTTCGCAACGTCTCATATTCATGTGTACTTAGTAAATACAATCACTAAAACAATGAAATAAAATTGAAAGAAAATAAAAAAAAGTACTTCGAGTGTAATGGACTACCGTTTGTGATCTGGTCTCCACATCTTTGCAAAATCAAACCACCGAGTCGGCATCCTGCATCGAAACGAACTACGTACAATTCACACCTCTTTGCTTCTAGATTACATTAATAATTACATTCAAACTTCCAGAGGAAAATTATTACACTACATATTCCCCTCATGCTCAAAATGATGTCCAATCTAGCTACTCTGATCATCAACTTAAGAGAAAAACAACTTGAAACAAAATCAAATCCCAAACTTAGAAGCATTACTAACTATTAAGCTAAACCAATCATTTCTGAAAGGATACAAAATTGACGAGGCGGCTAGAGTTATCGAAGACGTAGCAATTGGATCTCGGCGCCAAAACCGAGGCAGTCGGAAGAGCGTTTAACACAAGAACTGAAAAGAGAAGAATCGGAAGGCTCTGTGAGTGAAGGAACGGCGAGGTCGTCGTGGATTATCGGAAATATGAGGGAATGAGAACAAACCTGTAGCTAGTGCAGACAGAATGCGATGCGAGTAAGATGAAGGAGGCGAGGTGAAACAACGTCGCAGGGTCAACATTTTAGTGACTCAGTTGACGAGGTGAAGAAGGCTCTTCAGATTTTCTGGGGCTGTGACCCGGTTCATATTAGTATAATATATTATTAGTTTAGTTTAATTAAGTGTGATAGTTAGACCTATGTCGTTAAAGCATCAGTCCACAATTCTATTTGTTGTTGAAAAGTACATACGTTTTCTCCGGTGAAAAAATAAAAATAAAAATAAAAACCTCCAAATTCAATCAAGATGATAAATACTATTTGATAGTACCAACATGGTTGGTTTAGTTGGTATGGGCGTGTTTGTAGTTGAGCACCAATCTAAGTTTGATATCCGCTGCCAACTGTTTTTCAGGATTGAGGTTTTATATCTGCGCTAACGCGGAGGTGTAGGAAAATCTTCCTCTCTTCAAACTTTTTGTAATAAAAAAATAATAATAAAACACTATTTGATAGTGAAGAATCTAGACCACCTTCAATTTTCTCTAAATTTTAATTTTTTAATTTTTTTTTTTAAATTTTCAATACGAAATTAATTTTTCGGTTTTGATATTTTTTGTTTGAGAATCCAATTTAAATTGCAAATACGTTAGTTATGAGAAATCCCATAATCTTCTATAGCATGATCATAAAACAATTTAACAATAAAAATTATCCACTGGTATGTACAAAATTTTAGTCCGTTAATTAATAGTTTATTTACACATGCATCATAAAGGTGTAGCTGACACTCCCCCCAGTCTCAGTTTTCTATATAGTGGAATTGTCACAGCAAGCATTATTGGGCTATTATATCGCTAAACCCCAACCCCTAAACGGGAGACTTGGGTCAAGGGACATTCAGGACGATCATATTCTTGTCCTCCATATGATATGAGTCTTAATAGACTCTTAACTGTAGAAACTGAAGTAAATGTGCAAGAATGGCTTAAAAGTGGGACTTTTAAGGTATATATATATATATAGACTCCACAACTGAGTAAGTTTAATTCATGAGACACTGAAGAACGCAAAATAATTTCAAGGTTCTTGAAACTAGCTTTGATTAGTCTTCCCGATAAAAAAACTCTCAAGCAACACAACCTAAACTTTAGCAGGCCTGCCTTCAAATTCCTGTCCCTTTCCCAAGAAAGAATAGGGCTTCCCGGTTTTCTGGAAGAGAAAATAATCCATAGAGCAAACCAATGAAAAGGATGATGAGACAGACAATGGGGACGTATGCTCTTCTTCCGTACGATTTAACTGTAGACACTTGACGCTTGACAAGAGAGACAATGTAGGAGTCTCTTTTAGTTCTCTGTCAAAACCATTCTTATCATCAGAAACTATACCTCAAAAACAAACAGATTCTACTGATTCCAGGAAACAAATAAATCAAACACGTGCTTCACCTTTTTCTCTGAGCGTTTAACCTTTCTTTTAAGGCTTCTCGCTTTTTTCCTGTCAATCACACAAACTCTGGGTTCAAAATCCCTCAAAACATACAATCAGAAATCACTTAAACCAGCCTACAAAACATAGCAAATCCCAACTTGTAGAAATTGAAACTATAGAGAATAACTGACCGTGAGCTTGAGTCAACCTTGCCGGAGCTGTTTTTTATCTCATTTGTCTCCCCCTGAAAACCCAAATTGAGTAATTAGAAAATACCGACAAAGCCAATCTATTCTTTGGATTGAAAAGCACAATCAACATAAAACAACTTAAAGGCACAAGTATTGAACCTTTATCTTAGTTGCACTCTCTCCTCCGAGTTCAAAATCTCTGAGACAACAAACAATCAGAAATTATATCAAGCTGCGTAAAAGATATAGATTAATCCCAGCACGTAAAAAGTGAGATTATAGGGAAGCACAAGAAACAACTTACAGCTTCAAGCACTCGACCTTGCAAGGGCTGCATTTTACCGTGCTCGTCTCGTTTTGGATGTCAACCTGTGAAACCTCAGACTTAGAAATAAAAACAGCCACAGGCAACCGATTGTATGATAAAAAGGCACTACAAAAATAGAAAGTTGTCATTGATACGCATGTACGTATTTCTACCTTCTCATTTGTCGAACTCTCTTCTTTTGGTTCAAAAAGTCTGAGATGTGGAGCAATGATCATAAAACAATCAGACATCACATAAAGTTGCAAAGAATATACAAAAACTTAAATTGATATGATAGGGAATAAACAACTTACTGAATGTCAGAGTCAACCTCCTGAGAGCTGTCCTTTATCCTGTTTCTCTCTTTTCTGATGTCCTGTGAAGTCCAATTTTATATGATCACATACTATAACTCAGACTTAAAGAGTAAACAGACATACATGGAGAACTGATTCTTCGGAACCAGGGGCACTACAAAAACAAAATGATTTCATATAGACAGAGACAAATAATTCTACCTTTGTCGTAGTTAACATGGCTTCTTTGGGTTCATAATCTCTGAGGCATTACACAGACAGAAGCATATTAAAGTGCGTAAGACATACATCATAATCCCAACATACAAAACTGCAATTATACGGCAAAAAAAAAAAACTACTTACGGACAGTAGCCAAATGTAATCCAGAATTGACCATAACCTTTAGTACTCACAAACTGGAGAGTAGAATGTATGGTCTCAATACGGCTATTCTTCCCTTCTTTATGGATGATTTTGAACGTGGTGATAAAAAGAGGTTGATACCTATTAGTCCAGTAGTCCATAGTCTGGACTAAACAAAACTCCAAGTCACCCAAAGGAGCCCAACACTCTGTTATGCTAGAATAATACCTATATTTTGCACTTTGAATAATCTTCAAGCCTTCCAACTCGTAAGGTGTTGTTAGAGAGTAAATAAGAGTACCATCCTCCTCTGAACCAGACTTCTTAATAGAGAATGATATAAACTTTCCCTTATCAGCACCAAAGGCATATATAGTGTCCCCTACAACAGCGGCCTTCCCAAAGAAAGGAAAACGTTGTATCCATTGTTCTTGATCGAATTTTACTTCATGCCATGTTCCCAATTCTGCATTGAAAACTACTGGTACGAAATGTTTTTGTTTGAAGTTCATGGAAGGGTACCATAATGAAAGCAAAATACAGCTGGCCCAAACAGCATAACCAGTTAACTCCCTGCTGCAAGCTAGTGAAGATTGTGGGAGGAATGCAAAATTAGGTGCAGGAGTTAAAGGATCCCAAGAGTTGGTGGTGGGATCATATAGCTCAAAGGGCATGGGCATCCACGGTTTTTCGGCTAACAAAGATGCCAGATGATAAAGCCTGCCATGCGCTGCCATAATCTTTGGATCTGACGCGTATATATAAGGCGGATCGAATTTAACCAAGTCTCCAGGTGCCTTTGCATCAAAAATATATCCTACTTTTGCCCCAGCTTCTGTTACTCTGACGTGTTGACCTGCATATATGTATAACATGGAGGCCATTCTCTCACAGCGAATGAAAGGAACCCGTGGGAGTTCTGTTTCATCAAACAACTTCCTTGAAGGGGGTTCAGGCTTATCTTCTGTAGATTTAGTGATAACTTTTCCATCTTTGCGAATTTTTATTTCATGTAATAACCCACCTACGCCTTTAGTGTAATGATAATGCAGCGTCAAATATACAGATCTAATCTGGTCATCCATGGATATTGTAAAACAGTACCTTGCCAGAAAAGAAAATCAAATAAACATAAAAGCCATACAATCCCATTTCAACAAAAAAAAAAAAAGCCATACAATCTAGTTCATCAGATACAGGCCGGAACTTTACAATAGTATTTACTGAAACTTACTTCACGACCAAAATGAATTAATACAGTTTTATCTCCTATGGTTCGCAAATTGACGTACTAATTCTTCAACCCAGACAAATCAGTATATAAATCTTGAGGTACTCAACGCAATAACTAACAACATGGACTCAAACCCTAGGAGAGATTTATTACTTTCGCATCAAAATTACCTTCTTCTTTTTTGAGAAGGCATCAAAATTACATAGAAAAATAAATAAAAAAGTCACTGACCGTGATTAGGTCACCACCGATAGGGTAGATTTTGGAGTGGAGGCCCTGTAGCTGCCGATGAAAATTTGCTCTGAGAGATACGGAGACGCGGAGATGAGATTAGGTTTTTTATAATCGAAGCGGATTCGGAGGGCTTATATATAGTTCGGGTCAACAACTCATTTTTGATTGGATCAACTCAGTTTTGGGATAATTTCATTTTCGTTTCCGAAAGGATACAAACTCGACGAGGCGGCTAGAGTTATCGAAGACGTAGTCACGTAGCAATTGGATCTCGGCGCCAAAACCGAGGCGGCCGGAAGAGCGTTTAACACGAGAACTGAAAAGAGAAGAATCGGAAGGCTCTGTGAGGGAATGAACGGCGAGGCCGCCATGGATTATCGGAAATATGAGGGAACGAGAAGGAACCTGTAGCTAGTGCGGATAGAATGCGATGTGAGGAAGACGAAGAAGGCGAGGTGAAACGACGTCGCAGGGTCAGCATTGTAGTGACTCAGTGACCGGCGACGAGGTGAAGAAGACGCTTCAGATTTTCTGGGGCTGTGACCCGCTTCATATTAGAATAAGAGACCCACGCCCGTCACATATTAAGATTATTAGTTTAGTTAGTTAGACCTATGTCGTTAACACATCGGCCCACAATTCTATTTGTTGAAAAGTTCATACTTTTTCTCCGGTGAAAAAAAAAATAAAAACCTCCAAATTCAAGGTGATAAATACTATTTGATAGTACAAACATGGTTGGTTCAGTTGGTATAGATGTGTTTGTAGTTGAGTATCAATTCAAGTTTGATATCCGCTGCCAGCTGTCCTTTAGGATTAAGGTTGTATGTCTGCCCTAATGCGGAGGTGTAGGAAAGTCTTCCTCTCTTCAAACTTTTTGTATTGACATAAAAAATAAAAATAAAAAACACTATTTGATAGTGTAGAATCTAGACCCACCTTCAATTTTCATTAAATTTTATTTTTTAAAAAAAAAAATTTCAATACGAAATTAATTTTTTTGATATTTTTTATTTGAGAATCCAATTTAAATTGCAAATACTTTAGCTATGAGAAATCCTATAATCTTCTATAGCATGATCAATAAAACAATTTTATTGAGAGATCATTCTTCTACCAAAGAGGGTTTTTCTCTCTCACCTAAACCCTAAGGCCTCCCGGTTGCAAATCTCTTCTAGTCCGGCGGCGCCCGGACGTCGGGCTGGCCTTCGGGCCTCCGATTGTCATGGGATTTGCTGCCGGACGGGCGAACTACTGCCCATGGGACACCTTTGAGATTCTCTCTGGTGTTATGTCAGTTTGATTTGGCTGGGATGGTAGAGCTGGTGGGGGTCGTGCTGTCTGGGCCGGCATTCGTCCCCTTTGATGGTGTTCTTGGATTGCCGGCATCATGGAACTCGATCGATGGCGGTGTGGTTTTTGCAAGGCTGGGATCAGGGATGTTTTGTTCAGTTCGATGCAGGTCGGTGGCGTGGCTAGGAGCGAGTGGTTCGCTCGCTGCCATGGGGACGTGGATCTTGACGACGTTTGTCGTCGGAATGGATCGGACGGAACTCTGCCGGCAGGGGCCGTACGACGGATTGATGGAGAAGACGGCGGACTGGGCCCAAATCAGGCTGCTGGGCCTGGAGATCTCCTTGGTATGCCCTATTGGGCTTAATTGTTTGGGTTGAGGTTCTACCTTAGTCCATCAACTTCTATTTGGGCTAGGGTTTAGGCTTTTGGCCCAAATCTATGTTTTTAGCTTTTGTCTAATTACCATATGTTCCCTTGTATTAGGAACCTAACGAGTGTTTTGTTTCGGCTTGTCTATTTGCTATGTTTTTTCCATAGTTTATAGGCTCGCTGTTTTGCGAGCGATAAGTTCTAATATAGTAGGTCTATCCTATGTACCACTGTGGCTCCTCCACGAAATCTTGTCTGGCCATTGTTATGTGTCAGCGGATGGGTATGTAATGGCATTCTTGGTATGCGCTATTATCAATGGAATTACCATTACTTCAAAAATAAAACAAGGGCTAATTACTGTTTAGTACCCTATGGTTTGGGTCGAACATCAATTCAGTCCCTCAACTTTCAATTTCATCAAAAACACCCCCACACTATCATTTTCTCGTCCAATAGGTCCATCCGTTATGATTCCGTTAATTTATGCCGTTAGTTGCTGACGTGGCGATCCAACTCAGCACAGGTGGGCCCCACATGGAAGTGAAATTCCTAAAATGACCCTGGCCAATCTGAAATGAAAAAATCCAAAATAAATCAACACTTTGCTTTTGGGGAGACTCGAACCCATGCAAGTGGGGGTGAGAGTGAAAGCCCCAACCACCGGACCACATGCATGGTTCTAATATATTCCCACAAAATTAATATATATTTCTATACCCAACCGGATATGGATTAAATCCAAAATAAATCAACACTTTGCGTTTGGGGAGACTCGAACCCATGCAAGTGGGTGTGAAAGTGAAAGCCCCAACCACCAGACCACATGCATAGTTCTAATATATTCCCACAAAATTAATATATATTTCGATACCCAACCAGATATGGATTAAATCCAAAATAAATCAACATTTTGTGTTTGAGGAGACTCGAACCCACGCAAGTGGGTGTGAAAGTGCAAGCCCCAACCACTGGACCACATGCATATTGTTGACATGCTCCAACAAAAATTAATATATATATCTCTATTTTGGATTTAATCCATATCCGGTTGGGTATAGAAATATATATTAATTTTGTGGAAATATATTAGAACCATGCATGTGGTCCGGTGGTTGAAGCTTGCACTTTCACACCCACTTGCGTGGGTTCGAGTCTCCTCAAACGCAAAATGTTGATTTATTTTGGATTTAATCCATATCCGGTTGGGTATAGAAATATATATTAATTTTGTGGGAATATATTAGAACCATGCATGTGGTTTGGTAGTTGGGGCTTTCACTTTCACACCCACTTGCGTGGGTTCGAGTCTCCCCAAACGCAAAGTGTTGATTTATTTTGGATTTAATCCATATCCGGTTGGGTATAGAAATATATATTAATTTTGTGGGAAGATATTAGAACCATGCATGTGGTCCGGTGGTTGGGGCTTTCACTTTCACCCCCACTTGCATGGGTTCGAGTCTCCCCAAAAGCAAAGTGTTGATTTATCTTGAATTTTTTCATTTCAGATTGGCTAGGGTCATTTTAGGAATTTCACTTCCATGTGGGGGCCCACCTGTGCTGAGTTGGATCGCCACGTCAACAACTAACGGCATAAATTAACGGAATCATAACGGATGGAGCTATTGGACGAGAAAATGATAGTGTGGGGGTGTTTTTGATAAAATTGAAAGTCGAGGGACTGAATTGATGTTCAACCCAAACCATAGGGTACTAAACAGTAATTAGCCCATAAAACAATTTTATTGTTAAATATTATCCACTGGTATGTATAAAATTTTAGTCCGGTAATAGTTTATTTACACATGCATCATAAATGTGTAGCTGAACCTCCCTCCAGACTCAGTTTTCTATACATTAGAATTGTCACCAAAAAAAGAAAAAGAAAAAAAAATTGTCACAGCAAGCATTATTAGGCTATTATAAATGTACTTTCTATTATATGCAACCCCTAAACAGGTGAGAATATATATGTGCGATGACATGGGTCAAGAGTCATTCTGGACGATCATATTCTTGTCTTCCATATGATATTAGTCTTAACAGACTCTTAACAATTACTGGTACAATAAGAAACTGAAGTAATGCAACTTTGTTGAAAACATAAATGTGCTAGAATGGCTTAAAATTGGGACTTTTAATGTAAATATATATAGACTCTCCACAGTAGAGTTTAATTCATAATTAAGACACTGAAGAATGCAAAATTAATAATTTCAAGGTTCTTGAAATAATTAAGCTTAGATTAGTCTTCCTGATCAAAAACTCCCAAGCACTACTCCAAACTAAACTTTAGCAGGTCTGCTTCATATTCCTATCCATTTCCCAAGGAATAGCGCATCACCAGTATCTGGAAGAGAGAAGAATCCATAGAGCAAACCACTGAAAAGGATGATGAGACAAGTAATGGGGACAAATGCTCTTCCTCTTGCGTACAATTTAACTGTAGAGACTTGATGTTTGACAAGAGAGACAATGTAGGAGTCTCTTTTAGTTCTCTGTGAAACCAATCTTATCATCATTCATCAGAAACTATATACCTCAAAATTAAACAAACAGATTCTACTGATTGCAGGAAACAAATAAATCAAACACATGTGCGATTCACCTTTTTCTCTGACCGTTTAACCTTTCTCTTAAGGCTTCTCGCCTTTTTCCTGTTAATCACACTCTCTTTGGGTTCAAAATCCCTGAAAACATACAATCAGAAATCATTTAAATCAGTATACAGAACATAGCAAATTCCAACATGTAGAAATTGAAACTATAGAGAACAACTAACCGTAAGTTTGAGTCAACCTTGCCGGGGCTGTTTATTATCTCATTTGTCTCCCCCTGAAAACCCAAATTCAGTAATTAGAAAATACCCAGTCATTAGAAAATACCGACAAAGCCAATCGATTCTGTGGATTGGAAAGCACTATGAACATAAAACTTCTCAAAGGCACAAGTATTGAACCTTTATCTTAGTCGCACTCTCTCCTCCGAGTTCAAAATCTCTGAGACAACAAAAATCAGAAATCATATCAAGCTGCGTAAAAGACAGAATAATCCCAACACCTAAAACGTGAGATTTTAGGAAAGCAAAAGAAACAACTTACAGCTTAGTGACCTTGCAAGGGCTGCATTTTACCGTGCTCGTCTCGTTTTGGATGTCAACCTGTGAAACCTCAGACTTAGAAATAAAAACAGCCACAGGCAACTGATTGTTTGATAAAAAGGCACTACAGAATCGAAATAGAAAGATCATTGATACGCATGTACGTATTTCTACCTTCTCATTTGTCAAACTCTCTTCTTTTGGTTCAAAAAGTCTGAGATGTGGAGCATTAATGATCATAAAACAATCAGAAATCATAATAAAGTTGCAAAGAAGATGATAATCGATCCCCAACATACAAAAACTGAAATTCATATGATAGGGAATAAACTTACAGAATGTCACAGTCAACCTCCTGAGAGCTGTCCTTTATCCTGTTTCTCTCTTGTTGGATGCCCTGTGAAGTCCAACTTTATATGCACACATGCTATAACTGAGACTTAAAAGAGTAAACAGACATATACATGGAGAACTGATTCTTCGGAACCAGGGGCACTACAAAAACAAAATTATTTCATATAGACAGACAAATAATTCTACCTTTGTCGTAGTTAACATGGCTTCTTTGGGTTCATAATCTCTGAGGCATTGCACAGACAGAAGCAGATTAAAGTGCGTAAAACATACATCATAATCCCAACATATAGAACTGCAATTATACAGGGAAAAATATAAAAATAAACCTACTTACGGACAGTAGCCAAATCTAATCCAGAATTGACCACAACCTTTAGAGCTCACAAACTGGAGGGTAGAATGTATGGTCTCAATATGGCTCTTCCGCCCTTCTTTATGGATGATTTTGAACGTGGTGATAAAAAGAGGTTGATACCTATTAGCCCCATAGCTCATAGTCTGGACTAAACAGAACTCCAAGTCACCCAAAGGAGCCCAACACTCTGTTATGCTAGAATAATACCTATATTTTGCACTTTGAGTAATCTTCAAGCCTTCCAACTCGTAAGGTGTTGTTAGAGAGTAAATAAGAGTACCACCCTCCTCTGAACCAGACTTCTTAATAGAGAATGATATAAACTTTCCCTTTTTATCACCAAAGGCATATATAGTGTCCCCTACAACAGCAGCCTTCCCAAAGAAAGGAAAACGTTGTATCCATTGTTCTTGATCGAATTTGACTTCATGCCATGTTTCCAATTCTGCATTGAAAACTACTGGTACGAAATGTGCTGGTTTGAACTTCATGGAAGGGTACCATAATGAAAGCAAAATACAGTTGCCCCAAACAGCATAACCAATCAACTCCCTGCGAGCTAGTGAAGATTGTGGGATGAATGCAAAATTAGGTACAGGAGTTAAAGGATCCCAAGAGTTGGTGGTGGGATCATATAGCTCAAAGGGCATGGGCACACACGGTTTGTGGGCTAACAAAGTTGCCAGATGATAAAGCCTGCCATGCGCTGCAATAATATTTGGAAATGTCGCGAATATATAAGGCCGATTGAATTTAACTAAGTCTCCAGATGCCTTTGGATCAAAAATATATGCTACTTTTGCCCCAGCTTCTGCTGCTCTGTATCGTTCACCTGCAAGTATGTATAACTTGGAGGCAATTCTCTCACAGAACACTAAAGGAACCCATGATATTTCTGTTTCATCAAACAACTTCCTTGCAGGGGGTTCAGGCTTATCTTCTGTGGATTTAGTGATAACTTTTCCATCTTTGCTGATTTGTATTTTATGTAATAACCCTCCTACGCCGTTAGTGTCAGAATAATGCAGCACCAAATATACAGATTTAATCAGGTCATCCATGGATCTTCAAAACAGTACCTAGCCAGGAAAAAAAAAATTTCAAGTAAACGTCAAAGCCATACAATCTAGTTCATCAGATACAGGAAATTTACAATAATAATGAATTAATACAGTTTATCTCCTATGCTTCGCAAATTAATATGCTAATTCTTTGACCCAGACAAATCAGTATACATATCTTGAGGTACTCAATGCAATAACTGACAACATGAACAGAAACCCTAGGAGAGATTTATTACTTTCGCATCGAAGTTACATGGAAAAATAAATTAAAAAGTCACTGACCTTGATTCGGTCACCACAGCTAGTCTGATTTGATACGCAAGTGAAAAACAACTTGAAACAGAATCAAAACCCAAACTTGAAGCTGTACTAACTATTAAGTATTATTATTGAGCAAGCTAAACCAATCGTTTCTGAAAGGATACAAAATCGACCAGACGGCTAGAGTTATCGAGGACGTAGCAATTGGCTATCGGCGTCAAATTCAAGGCGGTCGGAAGCACGTTTAACAAGAACTGAAAAGAGAAGAATCGAAAGCTCTGAAATAGAGCTTATATTATTTAGGGCTCTTGACCATTTATCCAATTTGGACCCAACAAATGCCCACTTATCTAATTTAAATGTAAAAAGATAAATTTATCCTTTAAATAATTAAAAAGTCATTGAAGACCTCGTCGGATTCCCGTCACCGGAACCTGGTGACCGGGTGCCGGAATCCTATCACCGGTCATCGGAGATTTTTATTACCCCCCAATAAATTTTTATTGGGGGGTAATAAAATATTTATTGGGTATTATTGGGGGCAATAAAGTTTATTGGAGGGCAATAAAATAGGATGCCGGACTCCTGTCATTGGTCCAGAGGTTGCCGGAAGTTCGCAAAGAGGTCTCCAGAGACGTTTATTAACCCCCAATAAAAATTTATTGGGGGGCAATAAAAAGTTTATTATTGGAAGGCAATGTCAATAAAACAGAACACCGGTCTCCGAATTCCGGCCGCCTGAGATAGGATTCCTATGCTCGGCAACTGAAGTCCCTTAAAGTCTCTCTCTCTCTCTAAGTGACAAAGGGAGAACGAGCAAAATTGTCCCAAAAATAAATAAATAAATAACTTAATTGGGTATTAGGGCAAAAAATATGTAATTTGTTGGGTAAGTAGGCAATCTTATAAGATGTTTGGGTAAATGGGATTAGTGTAGCTAAAATTTAGGTAAATAGACATTTTTCCTATTATTTGAGTGCCATTAGATAATTTCAATAAGTTAGCTCTCGACTTGCTTCTTAAAAAAAAAAAAAGTGTCATTAGATAATTTCACAAAAAAAAATGTGATTAGAGTATTATAAGTATGTCGTTGAGATATCTGTAACATGCAATTCTATTTGTTGAACAAAATTTGGTCCAAAAAAAAAAAAATTATGAGGAGAGCAAATACTTGATTAAACCACGCCTACTCCTTGCCCTCGGGCTTGAGGGAGGGACTAGCTCCCTATATCGTCAATCTCCAAGTAGGCCTCATCATATGGCCCTTGGGCCCTAAGCCCGCCCGGCCCGGCCCTTCCATTAGGGCGGGCCGGCCCGACCCTTTCTCAAATAGGGTAGGGTAAGGGTCATGCAAATGAAACCCGGCCCTACCCTATGGCCCGGCCCGATTGAGCCCGAAATGGCCAAGCCCGGCCCGGCCCTAAAAGCCCAGCCCGGCCCGGCCCGGCCTTAAAAATTATATTTTATTTTTATTATTTTTCTATATTACATATTTACATAAAAAGAAATAAGAAATATGTTATTTTAGAGAATGGGTATTAGATTGAACATTTGAACCCAATTAATTTATGTAAATCTAATTTTTATATCATACACTCCAAAGAGAATGGACACTAATTTTTTATAAATCTATATTTATATATCATACACTCCAAAGAACAACCTCTATCAATTCAAAGAAAATGAGAAAATCAACCGTTTGATGTGATTATTACAATAAATTATGCGTGTGGTTAAAAATTTAGTTAATTTCACCATAGTTTCGAACCCGATCGGATTGGTCAACCATATTCACTTGTATGTTTTCTTGGTTGACCGATGGCGTGACAACCTCAAAACGTGCTAATTTTTTTACATCACATTTTTAAATATTTCATCAATGGATGTGTGTAGATATAAGATAAAAATTTCAAATTTAATTACAAATATGTTGGTTTATACCAATTTGCCTCCTAAAGTTGTATAACTTATAGATTGCATTTAAATGATTGAGGTTACCCTCCATAAGCAAAATGGGGGACGAAATGGAACTTTTTAAAATAAACCGCTGGATGTTGTTTTCATATGAATATATGTTAGTGGTAGAAATTTCAGCAATTTCCACCTTCGGTTGGACCTCGATCTACCCGGTCAACTTAATACCCTAAATAGAACATAAAACAAATATGCTCTTAACCGGTCCTTGGCAATTCACTTTTTTCGATCTTTCAGCTCCCACACTCTCATGGGTAGGGGGTCTACTTACGGATGTCAAAATTCCGCAACGTTTGTCCGCGCATGGTGCCGCTCCCCTTAGGGAAGTTTGCTTGTGCAAAGCATTGACCGCTACGTTGGACGCCTTATTCACGGCAGATCGGCCTAATTTCTTTACACAATACCTATCAATGTTGTATAAACATATGAGAATTTTCATATTGGTCGATTTTCATTTCAAAATTTTTGGATCGCACATAATCCTTATATGCCTTGTAATGTAGTATAACTAGTTTATTAGGCTTGTTACCCTCCATGAGCAAAATGGGGGACGAAATGGAATTTTTTTAAATGAACCGCTGGATGTTGTTTTCATATGAATATATGTTAGTGGTAGAAATTTCAGCAATTTCCGCCTTCGGTTGGACCTCGATCTACCCGGTCAACTTAATACTCTAAATAGAACATAAAACAAATATGCTCTTAACCGGTCCTTGGCAATTCACTTTTTTCGATCTTTCAGCTCCCACACTCTCATGGGTAGAGGGTCTACTTACGGATGTCAAAATTCCGCAACGTTTGTCCGCGCATGGTGCCGCTCCCCTTAGGGAAGTTTGCTTGTGCAAAGCGTTGACCGCTACGTTGGACGCCTTATTCATGGCAGATCGGCCTAATTTTTTTACACAATACTTATCAATGTTGTATAAACATATGAGAATTTTCAGATTGGTCGATTTTCATTTCAAAATTTTTGGATTGCACATAATCCTTATATGCCTTATAATGTAGTATAACTAGTTTATTAGGCTTGTTACCCTCCATGAGCAAAATAGGGGACGAAATGGAATTTTTTTAAATGAACCGCTGGATGTTGTTTCATATGAATATATGTTAGTGGTAGAAATTTCAGGAATTTCCGCCTTCGGTTGGACCTCGATCTACCCGGTCAACTCAATACCCTAAATAGAACATAAAACAAATATGCTCTTAACCGGTCCTTGGCAATTCACTTTTTTCGATCTTTCAGTTCCCACACTCTCATGGGTAGAGGGTCTACTTATGGATGTCAAAATTCCGCAACGTTTGTCCGCGCATGGTGCCGCTCCCCTTAGGGAAGTTTGCTTGTGCAAAGCGTTGACCGCTACGTTGGACGCCTTATTCACGGCAGATCGGCCTAATTTTTTTACACAATACCTATCAATGTTGTATAAACATATGAGAATTTTCAGATTGGTCGATTTTCATTTCAAAATTTTTGGATCGCACATAATCCTTATATGCCTTGTAATGTAGTATAACTAGTGTATTAGGCTTGTTACCCTCCATGAGCATTGTCAGATTGATCAATTTCCATTTCGAAATTTTTGGCACGCCTAAATAAGCCATAATTTTTTTTTAGTTTTTCTATTTTTTAATTACGTTTCTCTTTTTTCTATAATATGCAATTTATCTCTTTCTTTGTAATTGATTTCATAAGTTTTGTTTTCTTTAATTTCTATTTTCTTTGTTACACAACAATTAATATTGGGAGATTTATATAGATAGTTAATTGAATATAACCACCTTAAGTAATATTAATAAATGTTATAAGTTACAAGTATTATATGAATATAAAATATGTTCAATAAAAAACAATGAGTCTTTTATCACCAATATATACCATTAAGCCATATTTTGAGAAGAAAAAAATAAATTTTTTTTTTGTTAAACAAAATAAGGCCCTTTTTGGCCCTATTTGGCCCTATTTGAGGGCCGGCCCGACCCGGCCCTTTCGGCCCTAACGGATCGGGCTTTTCGGGCGGGTAAGGGTTAGCATATTTAAGCCCCGGCCCGACCCTACCAGGCCCTAAATTTTGTTGACTTTGACTAGGCCCGGCCCGGCCCGACCCTAAGCCCTAAAATTTAGGGTAGGGCCGGCCCTAACCCAGCCCATGATGACCCCTATCTCCAAGTAACTAATACCGTCTAATTAAATTTTTTTTTTTAAAAAAAAGGCTTGAGTAAACCACCAGTCTCACTTCAGTCACTACCACACTGTCACGCATCTCTTTTAGATCATTGTTTCCCATCTCCACCACTTGGAGGGGTCTCGGACTTATGAAGGGGGTCAGCCAGCTTGTTTTGGTTTGGCAGTTAAATAGTGTATTTGGTTACTAGCTTCCTTCATCCACGCACGTGTATTCGTACATGACAGGATCGATGTCTTAAATGTTTTATCTCGTTGGGAGAGCCATAGGAGTAACGGTCACATTAGAGCATCATCATTGAAATAATCAGCTTCTTGAATCTTTACCCTAGAGTGGAAAAAAACAAATGAAGGGCATGGACGGTAACGTTTCTTAAAATAATTTTATGAAAATGATTTAAAAAAGAATACGAGATTGTTCCCACTATGAGAAGTGCATTCAGTAGGTTAGTGCGAAAAAAAAATATTCTCCATATTTTTTAAATTGAGAATAGGTAAAAGTAAAAACATCAAAATATTGTTTTCAGCTTCTTCGAGTAAAAACTGAAACTATTTTCTATTTTTGTTCTTAACGTTTTTGATAAATAGTTCGTCGAACGGATTCTCATCATGTTTTCATTTTCTAAAATGAAAATATAGGCATAAAAATGTTACTGAATGCTACCTCAGTGATTAGGAAAATGTTGGTCAATTTGACATACTTGAAACTGAAATGACTACAAGGGAATTAGGGATATGCTTATTGAAATCGCTAGGTGAAAAAAAAAAAATCTACTACTGTAGTTCTAAACAAAGCATTTCTTAAAATATAATACATTTATTAAAATATCACATGTCAATATGGAGCTACTGCATGTAACAAACTATACCCATAAACCATGGTCAAGTATACATTAATTTCAATAATATTCTAAACCCTAAAACAAAAGGAAAAATGTTGAGATTGGACTAATAACGACGTCATAGTCATAGAGACACAAATGTTCTCAATCATGAGAGAGAAACTTTCAACTAGAGAGAAAAGATTGTATTTTACAAGTACACATCATCTATCTCTTCTTCAGATAAAAAAAAAAATCATCTATCTCTTCTTAATTATAAATTGTTTGTTGAATTCCAACAACATCAAAAAAATACCACAAAGATAAAAATGTTCACTATTTTCTTTTGATATAATATAGTACAATATGATGCAAACTTCAGTTTAGTATATCAGACTATTTAGGAGGTTATGCAACGTGTTGTGGAGCATATGGATGAATGTACAAGACTATTTAGTAGTGTCGGATTTTTCTGCAGCATTTGAGCTTCATCTCATGATTACATTACGTTTGTGTAGTCTAGGATCTTTAGATTACTCATTCATGGCTCTCTTCTGTCGCTGTCCGGAGTCCGAGTGAGTCATATGTTTCCTACTTGACTATTAATGGACTGACACCCCACGCGTTCAAAAAAAAGAAAAGTAATGCTATTTCATATTTATTTGGTTTTCTTTAAATAGGGTGAAGGGTACACTCTTTTTATGCAAGAGCTGCTGGACCATATAGATGAACAAGACCTACCAACAGTGTATCTCTTAGTGACATATTCATCATACTCATCATATATCCCATTGTTAATAGTGCGAACATACAAAAACTCAATGAAGTCCAAATACTTATCACCTCTATATTGTACTCCTTGGTAATTTCTATGGTAAATCTTTTTCTATCCCTTCATGACCTCACTATCACCCACCACATCTCTCGTCAAGTCTGAATTCCATGGCATTTTAATAGCATTTTCATTATGGGTGCGGCTATTGCTACCCTACCAAATGCTCAGTTCACCATACGTTTTACTTTTGACACTTAAAATTCCGATTCTGCCCTTAAAAGTTAGAAAAACTGCTTTTTCTTTCTTTCTTTTAACCTAAAAATATAAAAAGAATAATAATTAAAGAGATAAATTCAAAAATAAATAAAAACAAACCATCATCGATATATTGCACGCATACCTCCATCCTTGTCAAATGATCATATGCTTTCCTCGATCTATTCCTTCTTTATTAATATATATATATATATATATGCAAGACTATACGTTAGAAGCTATAGATCCTAAAGACAAAAAAAAACAAAACAAAACAAAAAAAGGCAGAACCATCCAACTGCATTGTATGACCACTTCATTGAAGATTGAAGCAATTCTCAACTATCTTAGTCCTTTTCTTTCTCTATTTCTTGTACACACTGGTTGGACACTTAATTGAGATGTACAAGAGATTAAGTCAAGGCTCTCTCAGTATCAGGTGGAAAGAAATTCAAATTTGATTTGAGAGATATAGAGTATTCATGCAGTTGTGGTTGTATAGATCTTTATTTTATTTTATCGTTTCTCAAAGTATTTTAATTTTGGGGTTAGTATTGGAATATTTGGTTTAAATTTTTTTGGTAGGGTGAACTAAGCATTTAGTAGGGTGGCAATAGCCGCAGCCTTTCATTATATGGTAGTAGAATAATTGTTTGGAGTTGAAAAAAATACGTTTTCAATCCCAACATTTTTGCGGCGTCAAAGAATATTTGAACACCCTTTCAAAAAAAAAAAAGAATATTTTAACACAAGTCTTTAGATAAGGTTGTGCAATGAGACTCTTACATAACTTTGGGTTTTTTTTCTTTAAACATACTCAACCTAGCTCTGCTAGGGTTTGGGGTGGCGACGTCTCCTTTGAGATGGGTCTTCCTTGTATCTACTCCACTTCAATGGAGTCATTCACGGGCTTTGGTCCATCTCTTGCCATTCTTCCTGCCTTCTGCTATGGAGTGGTTTGCCGGGATTTTGGCCAATTGAGGGTCAGAGACTCGGGGACGAAGGTTATGAGTTCTGGCCTTGAAGGAGTGCAAGGCCAATCATGGTCTTCGACGGTCGCTCACGGTGGTGTTTTGGCTGATGGTGACAATGGCTGGTCTTCACGTTCGATTGTTGGGGGTTTATGGGTTCATGGTGATTATGGCCTCTGGTCTTGTTTGTGCAGGTTGATTCATACTCTCTCTTCGACTTCTCCAAGTCGATAGTGGGCTGGGGATTAGGGATTGAGTCGGCGGTGGTGGTGGACTGGCCATCAGGGATCACGATGGCGGATCTACAGAAGGTTCCGGATCTGGATCTGGGATTCAGGTGGTTTTGGCACACGGGTCTGGATCTGGGATCCGGGTGGAGATTGGGCTTGGTATATGGCCCACTATTTTTGGTGGGCTGCATATAAGTTACTAGATTGGTTTGGGACTCTTGTTTACTGGTATTGGATTCGAGACCCAAGTTTATGGTACCTGTTCGTGAAAGATCGTCTCCCAACATGGCCATGTTCTGCACCCTTGGCCGGCTTCGATCTTTAGGTGGGAGAGTGCCTTCATTCCGGTGCCAAGTTGATTTTTGTCAAATTGTGTGTTGGAGTTCGATGGGTAGTCAAACCACCGACTACTCAATTCACTACACGGCTGCAATCCGTAGTGTAAAATCAGCGCTGCGTTTCGACGCTGCTGCTCTTGCATTTTTAATTCTTTGTATTTCAGATGCAATTTTTGCATTTTTTCCTTTCGCATTGTTTATTTTCTTTTTTATGCCTATTGGCATGGTATTGTTGTAATCTTTCAATTTCAATAAAGGGCTTACCTCATTTTACTAAAAAAAATGAGACTCTTACATAGATCCGTAAAACTAAAGGAAAAAAAAGTGACATGATTAGAATAAATACCGATTATAAATAATTGCATTTAAACTACATTAAAGCAACTTACCTCATATTCCTCTGCATAGCCGGATCATCCAAAAAATCGAAAATGCATTGACAATCATGTGTTATAAACTAGAGGAAAAATATAAAGATAGAAGAGAGAAACAGAGTATGGAGGAGGTAGAAGTGTGTATTTCATTCTCATTATGCCCCTTTATATAGGAGTATTGTTTACATCATAAAGACATAACTAATGAGTATTTACAGTGGACAACCACATTTATATAATATTTATAACACTCCCCCTTTGATGTCCACCACTAAATGATATGGTGTTGGACGCGCTTAATGTTGTCTCATCAAAAACCTTGCCAGGTAACAAAAACCCAGTGGGACAAAAAAAACCCTGGTCGAAGGAGAAAAAGAGTGCAACGCGCATATGTCCTAGGTAGCATAATTTTGAATGCTCCCCCTGATGAGAATCTCCCCCTGATTTTTGCAAGCTTCAATCATGTATGCAATAAAATACATGCACCATGTATATTGGATATGATGTGTCGATCATATAGATTAGACCATGTGTGCTTTGCATAAAGGGGACTCATCATGAATTGCAATTCCTGCAAAAGTTAGGGCATTACCAATAAAACTATGATATTCTTAATGAATCTTACCTGAGTAGAACCAATTTCATATGCTCAAAATATAGATAAAGATATTAGTTAAAGAATAACAATATAAAGGAACAACAACTGACACATTTACCTTTATCTGAGCATTGAAATTTAAGTATGACATACTTAGCTATAAATATCAATTTGTGTAATTGATAATTTCATATAGGCTCAATATGAGCTCTAGATAAATTCATAACTTCGCGAAAGTTAGAATATGTTGCAACATTATGAGTATGATTCGAATTCGATTTTCTTAGTCTTGTCATAGTACTCATTGAGGCAATAAGTCACTTTGACCATAATTGAATGAGTATGAATGAGTATGTATGAGCTTTAGACTTTTGATTCCATGAGTGAGCTTTAAGCTCATTCATTAATGGACTTGCCTTTGGCAATATGAATCGGTCAAGGATTTGATTAAGCAATATGCTTATAATGACACATAGGATTTGGGAATTTGCTTTTAGCAATTTTCCTTTAAGATCTTCATATTAGCCAAGACAACATGTCATAAGTCTCTCGTCAATATAACACTGTACTTATAGAAAAGTTGTCGCTTGGAGAAGAATGATAAGCCCATGTCTCTATAAAGAGAATTATGTCATAGTGATTTCAATTCACTTTAGTACACCCTTTGTAATTTTTTAGGGTAGATAAAGTCCAAGTATATCATCACGTTTACAATATTTAAATTCATTGGAATTGCCTTTTTCCAGTTTGGCCAATAGTATAATTTGTCAACACAATGAAACGTGGTAGTATGCAACCCTTGATGATATTTAGTTGCAACTACAGATGAGATATCATCAATGATCATCAATTAGAGATCTATCATACATTCAAAATATATGCATGCATTAGCTATAATAAGCTAATTCATATCCGGTACCCATGCCTCTTTTAGGGCATTTGTTGTCTCTCAAGGACAAATTAATTAAAGAATGTGGATCTTTGTATAACCTCATAACGAGTGTTATAGGACTTGTATAATCTTTCCTTATAGGGAGCTTGAAACATTGGACTTGGTGGCTATATTTCACATAATGCACGCCGTTACAATAGTGTTTCCTCCTCCTAACGGCAGGAAGACCATCTAGTTTGACCATTCGCAAAATATGCGTGCAAAAAATTTGGATTGGAAATCCATTGGTGGGTGGCGAGCCCAAACCAATTTTTAGGTCAAGAAGATAATGAATTAAGATTTTTTCTCAAAATTAAAATGAGATATGGTAGATAAAATCTCACACCAATTCACATTTTTTATGAACGATATTTCTCCCCCTAATGGCGGGAGGATTGTCTCATTATAGTGACAACTCGCAACTATGCGATAAATTATAATGCCCTTATTAGGAAGGTATGCAAATGTTGTTGTATTATACAACAATGTAAAGTATATATGTAGATGAGTCTACATGACATAGTAGATAAAATAAAGACACATTGGTCACGCCAAAATAATTTTTATTTGGCTCAATGAAATTTTAGTTCATGATACAGTATACAGTAGTATACTTATAGTTGATTAATACAACTTAATTTACGTGAAAAAATATATGCAATGATATTCCACATAGGTAACATAATACGAGCTCAGTTGGAGCCGGCCATCAATCAAGATCTGCAGCTCTTGAGATGATTGTTACCTTAGCTTTTTTAAGCATCAATTGTGAAAAACTATCAACAATTGCAATGGATCATGTCCATAGTTGCATTATATGCATGCAAGACAACTATGTTTGTCATTATATTTATCATGAACATTCATGGTTCAAATTGAATTTATTAATGAACACGTGGTTCATTTATTGTTTGACACTGAAAACAAATGTCAAAATTATATACTCAATTTGAGTCTAGGACATTAGTCCATATGGGTATAAGCATATACTCCAATAAATAATAGATTTAGGGACCATAGCCCTCATACTCAAAACATTTGATTTGAGTCTTCACAATTAGAAGCATGTTCTAAAAGTGGAGTGAACAGAGGTTCACATGTACTCATAAAGAGAAGGGACAAAGGTCCTGACATAATTGGAGATCAAGAAACAAGATGTTTCGATTTATTTGATTGTATAACAATCAGTGGAGGAATTTTAAGTCCACATGTAATTGGATCAAGAAACATGTAGTTTCGATCTCATTATAAAGTGACAATTTTATATTAAATTATCAGATAAGATAATAAGAGGAAATTAAATTGAAGTTGTCACACTCATGAAAATACATACCTCAATTTTGTTGAAAATATAATTAATATTGTTGATATCAATTGGTGAGTAACAGAATATTCCAAAATAGAGATAGATTCATTTAGAGTCAATAATTGAAACATGCATTAATATAACATTATAACAAAATAATCAATAAAACTGTTGTAGTCTAATTGGTTAGGATATTTGGATCGCATCCAAAAAGACCTGGGTTCAAGTCCCAGCGATGCAAAATAATTTTGTTATTTTTTCACAAACGACATAATCATATGAAGTAGATATGACAAAAATAATCATAAGACATTAAAATAAATAACTATGATAAGTATCAAATAATGATAATAAAATGAGCTATTTACAACAATAATTACTGGAGAATAGTAAGAAAATGAGTTATTAATAACAATAAGTACCAGATCATGGTAATTGAAAACATTATCATGATAATTGTAGCTCTTGCAACAAATACTCATGACAAATTCAGTTATGAAATCATTGTAATAAAGTTAATTTAAATGTAATAAATGTGATTAAACAGATAAAGATAATGAAACATAATTACGTTTAATCGGTGCCAAAACATAGGCTTAAAATGACTAAACAAAATAAACAGAGACAAAAAAAACGCCTAAACATAGGCTTAAAATTTATCAATGTCAAGAAAAACCGCCGTTGATCATGTAATCAATATGTTTTCCATTGTCCACAAAAAAATCAGAGACTTTGAACTTATTATCTTCACTGACAGATTCTCCACATAATTTTAGTTGGGAGGTAATCATATGTTTAGCGGAATTGAAAATCAGTGACAGATTTAAAGTTCTGAAGGCACAAAATGCGTCCATTCATATCGTGCTCTAGATAGAACAATGATTTTCTAGTGAGCAAATCGGTCAGCCAATGCTTGCCAAATCCCAAGTGGATCATTCACTGTAAGCTAATCATTTTTTATGATCTTATCAAGATGATAACGCAAGAAAATCATAGGCTTGGCGGATCTTGCATATATGACTTATTGTCAACTTTTGATGGCATTTCCAAGGTTTTTAGCCACTAGGTGAATTTCAGCATCAAATAGTTCTTGCCATAAATTTTAAGAGGATCAAAATCCAATTTTGTTAGATGTGTCATCTTTCTACAAAGAGAAAAGATGAGATATATTAGGATCCATAATTATTAGAACAGTATGGTCTATGAAAAATTCATATACGAAACAAAGGTTTCGAAGAGTTCATAAATATGAACAATGGATCCCATAGGAAACACACGAGAAAAACATTCGTGTGATGTCTATAGAACCATAGGTTCTAAGACTACTCGGTCAGAGGACTCGAGTCTTGAGCAATGGAACATGTAGTTATCATTGTCGCATATGAAATATAAATGTTCAACAATTATATCATATAAAAGATACATACAAATATATGTAAATGATCGCATAAAGAAAATTGATATTCATCTAGGAGAGAAAGGAGAAAAAATCATAGATCATTAGCCTTGGTCATAAGCAACTATGTTGCACCATAAGGCTTGCGGATCATCATGGAGTTCAAAGAAGAAGAAGAAAAAAAATAAGAGCAAATTCGTGCTGATAACGTGTTATAAACTAGAGGAAAAATATAGAGATAGAAGAGAGAAACAGAGTATGGAGGAGGTAGAAGTGTGTATTTCATTCTCATTATACCCCTTTATATAGGAGTATTGTTTACATCATAAAGACATAACTAATGAGTATTTACAGTGGACAACCACATTTATATAATATTTATAATAGTTTACGATAATTAGGGATCATTGACTTTAGCTGTGTAAAAAATGCTCTGAAATCAGCTATCCCAAGTGCTTTCCAATCTTCATCTCCCAGGGGCTTACGTAGAATGCTAAAGTTTAGAAGCTTCAGCTTTGCATCAGCTTTGTCCCATGTGATCACATAATTGGATAGATTACCTAATCACTGTGGGCAATGCCTTCAGTGTGAGCATGACTGAATGCCTTTAGAATAAAATCATGTTCACCCATGAACAGTTATAGAAAATAAATAAAGGACTAAATTCTGCTTACTACCCTGTACTTTCAAGGGTTCATCAGTTCAGTCCCTGCACTTATAATTTAATCAGAAAAGTCTTTACACTCTCCAATTTCATCAAATTGATCCAATCTGTCACCACTTCGTCAATTTTAGGAGAAAATTTCCAAACTACCCATATGCATTCACAACGCTAATGCATCAACGGACTGCCTAGCGATGGGTAGTTTGAGAATTTTCTCTGTGAGAAGGTCCCACGTCAGTATTTTAACAGCTAAAATTGACGGAATAGTGACGGATTGGATTAATTTGATGAAATTGGAGAGTGCAAGGACTTTTCTGATTAAATTAAAAATGCAGGGACTGAACTGATGAACCCTTAAAAGTACAAGGTAGTAAGCAGAATTTAATCCATAAATAAAACTCAGAAGAAATTGTACCTAGCATTTTTCATATGCGCGTCCCCCGCATGTAATCTCATGGTAACCTGCTATAGCAAGTTTCAACAATGCGATTTCAAAATTTTGAAATCAAACCTTGAAACCGTTCCAAGCTGAGAAGCTGCGAATGATTTACAGGCCAATAGTGGCTTTACATAATGAATAAATTGCAATCTCTTGATCTAAGGGCTTCATGTGGACTCAGGATTCAATCTTGGTTGCTTGGCGGCTGAGACGTTGGAGGCAGATTGTAGAGACCGAGGGGCTGAAAGAGCCCCAGGAGTAAAGCATAGAGTAGCCCATCGGAAAAATATGAGGAAGAAATATATGGAAGTTATAGAACTTTCTACCAACTCGGAAGCAACGGCCTAAACCCTATGCCAAGCCTTTCAACAGCAGGTCGTATTGGATGTATACTCCTTGGAACACCAGGTAGTCGTTTTAAGAATTGTCTGGTACTAGTCGAAGCAATAACATCTTTGATGTAACGTCAGCTGGTACTTGAATTTGATCTCTTTCTCTTGCGAAATGCATTGGAACATTTATTCCAGCATTAGTTACGCTAGAAAGTAGAGTTTGCCAGAGATTTAGCTATGAAGCCTATCCCAGGCATGAGATTTCGCTATAAAGCCTAGTGTATGGTTAGGAATAGGCAGGTAGATATGTTAATGTGGAGTGAAAGCTAGATCAGCAGGGAGCAGATGTTAATTTGAGTGTTAATCATGACTTGCGACCTCCTAAACGCAATTTCACATGTGGTTTACGATCTCTTATAAATATTCGGTTTGTATTACTTGTGATTTATGATTGTTGGTAATTAATTGAATTAATGTGTTAATAGTGATCTTTAATTTCCGATGAATATTATGAATCTGAGTAATTGTTATGATTTTTGGGTTTATTGTATGATCGTGGATGTATTAATTATTGATCGAGTAGTATTATATTGTGATTGTAATAATTGTTTTGGTGCGATGTGATGATCGTTTGTTGAGATTGTTGTTCGTGAATTCATTGAATGACTTATGTTGTTGGAGACACTAGAAGAGAGAGGATGGACTAGTGCTCTAGATTAGTGGCACCAGAAGAGAGGGGATGAACTGGTGACTGAGATTGTTATAAGGTCAAATGTGTGTGGTCTCTTGCATGACCGGTTGGTTGAGAGGTCGAGTTTAATGGTAGCTGTTGTTGTCATTGTGTGCCTGTACGTGGATGATCTTATAATAACCGGCAGCAACTCAAACGAGGTAGCTAAATTCAGGGAGGCCTTGATTTCTCAGTTGAGGTATTGCCAACCGAGAAAGGAATTTTTATTTTACAGTTGAAATATGCAAGAGAACATCTCAGAGGTTCAAGATGGAGCTTTGCAACCCAACTCTCACTCTTCTTCGATCAAGAAAGAACAAAGTTGGTTCTGGGCTCTGTCTTCCCGTTGGGCCATTGTGGGCTTTGCAACCTTAAACCTTCCTAACTCTCAACCTATGAAGTCACCAACTCTCACCATTATTCTCACCATAATTCTAAGTTAACTTTAATTCTAACAGACTTAATTTTGTGCAAGTTAAATAAAGAAAAAGCATATGACTGGGTGATAATATTTCCAAGTACTTTTGATAAAGTATTTCATAATGAATATGGGCTCATTAGACAAAATTTTGTGATTGAAAATGGACTGAGGCTTTGGGAATGATCAATGAATTGTCCGATTTCAAGAAAACCTTCTTACTACTATGCCTTTGGGAACGATCAATGAATTATCGTATATTTTTCCACATGGATGAAAAGAGTTTGAATTAGCAATTGGTTGGTGCATACCTAACGATCCGACATGATGCAGTAGTAGTAAGAAGGGTTTTGGAGTTTGGGTTTTAGGGTTTGGGGTTTGGGGCTTAGGGATTAACATTCTCTTGACGAAAATGGAGGAGGTGGACCATTGTCAGTTGGGGTTGACGTCCTTGGATTTATGTAGACATCGTACCTTGATAAGAGCATATTTATGCGATGTTAATAGCGTTAATCTCCATACTTTCTTTGTTAGTTTAGTGTATTTTCTGGTTATTTACTTTGTTTATTTGTTTTATAGATATCTTGGAGTAAAGAAGAAGAAAAGAAGTAAAAGAGGGATTGAAAAGAAAAATCGGGAAATCTGCCTGTGCAGAGCAGTTAACTTCGACAGAGCACTGAGACCAGCTCAGAACGATCCAGAGAATGATCTTTATATTGATGGATAGCCTCGGATATCTAGTTTCCGAATCTTTTTACGGCTCATCAATATCATTTTTCTAGAAGAAGTTATGGCCGATTTAGTACAAGAAGGTTAGGCTGCGCGTGAATCTGAGGTTGGACAGGAATTTATGTTTCGAGGCCCAAATCACACCAAGAAGCCCGAGGACGAGTTTGTGCTTCATATTCCGACTCATGATGGACAAATGGCACGATGTGAATGGTTAGAATAAGTCATCAAGTTCAAGAGCCAAGAGGAAAACTCCACCTAAGCACGTGAACCCTAAATTCTTTTAGGTTTTGGATTTCCTAATCTCTAAGCATATAAAAGGAGATCAATCTGCAGCAGCTCGCTCGCTCCTTCTTCTTCCTCCCTTTTTCATTATTTTGTGTTTTTGATTCCAATTATGTGTAACTAAATTTCCAATAGTTAGGGGGCAGTTGAAGCCCCTAGACATGATCCATAACATGCTTTGATATTCAATTTGTTTTCCAATTAATAAAGTTGAGGTTTTGTTTACCGATTTCTCATTGATGAATTCTATGTTTGTGTGCTTTGGAGGCCTACTTAGTATGCATGCTAGGGTTCTAATACTTTGATTGTTTGATGCCTGGATCAATAGTTGGATTCCTCAAATTGTCTAGAGAAGTAATTGGTAGTTTTCACTAGCAAGTAAACAAAACCCTAGGTTTAGCAAGTCTCTAAGTTATTTGCGACGCCTAGTGATTGCTCAAACTCTTTTCAAACTTAATGATCTCTGCATGTTTAATCTAATAAGCGTACCTTTAGGTTGCATTTCTTGGGAATAGTCTAGGTGTAGAGCATTTCCTGCCTAGAGTACAAAGTAAGAAAGAGTAATAGGTTGTGTTCAAGCGTACCGAGCCAATCTGAGTGTCTTCAACTAAGTTAATTGGTAGTAAATTGGACAAAATGTATTGTGTGTGATTGTTGGGGGTGGATACTTCCTTCCTAGCTAGTTTCATCATCTTGATATCAACCAATCTCAAATCTGTCTCAGTTTCGTTTCTCTATCTGTCCTCTGTTTTTACGTATTTTATTCTCATAGTAAAAGAACTCCAAAAATTCCCAAATTTTGTGTGCTAGACGCCTTGTGTGTCTAGTACGTCTCTGTAAATTTTCATATTTTTCTGGGTTGTTTTGGTTAGGTTTTTAGTTTGTTTTTCGACTGCTGTTCAGTAGGAACTGCAGTCACGTTTTGTGACTTTTGTTGAAGCTTTTAGTTTAACTTAATTCTCTGCGGGAGACCCTTATTTCCCTATATTACAATTGACATATTTGCAGGAGAATAAGGAAAATCAATAGCTTATAAATTTAGCTATCATACCTCCAATATGTTTACTTGAAAATGGCACGTCAAAATGGTATCATGTCCTTTACCAAGGCCACAGTAGCCAATTGATCTCCACAATAGCCATGTCCTCTGTACGTATCAATTACCTCTCGGCATTGCGATTGCAAGGTCTTGTATGTAGACGACACACAATATGGGAGATGAAAATGGGAGATGTATTGCCCAAGGGCATGTACAGGGCTCCTAGAGAGAGATATGGATCGGGGAGACTCTCAAAATACCTGATAAAGGAATTCACTCTTACGATACTTATGCAAAATATCCCTCCACACACATTACTCAACTAGACTAGCCTACTTGTATTAGACCGTTACAATAACCTTAAACCTTCCTAACTCTCAACCTACGAAGTCACCAACTCTCACCATTATTCTCACCATAATTCTAAGTTAACTTTAATTCCAACAGACTTAATTTTGTGCAAGTTAAATAAAGAAAAAGCAGATGACAGGTTGATAATATTTCCAAGTACTTTTGATAAAGTATTTCATAATGAATATGGGCTCATTAGACAAAATTTTGTGATTGAAAATGGACTGAGGCTTTGGGAATGATCAATGAATTGTCCGATTTCAAGAAAACCTGCTTACTACTATGGCTTTGGGAATGATCAATGAATTACTGTATATTTTTCCACATGGATGAAAAGAGTTTGAATTAGCAATTGGTTGGTGCATACTTAACGATCCGACATGATGCAGTAGTAGTAAGAAGGATTTTGGAGTTTGGGTTTTAGGGTTTAGGGTTTGGGGTTTGGGGTTTGGGGCTTAGGGATTGACATTCTCTTGACTAAAATGGAGGAGGTGGACCATTGTAGGTTGGGGTTGATGTCCTTGGCATTTATGTAGACATCGTACCTCCAATATGTTTACACTTTGGAGTTTAGAGATCATGTCTACAGTCTACGGTTTGAGATTTGGGGTTTAGGGTTTGGGGTTTGGGGCTTAGGGATTGACATTCTCTTGACGAAAATGGAGGAGGTGGACCATTGTCAGTTGGAGTTGACGTTCTTTATTGCGGTTCCACCTAGCATGTGTCAGGTAGGTCATTATTACGCTTTTATCCTTCAATAGATCATCTGATTTTTGCTTCTTAAGATTTGTGTGAAAATGGCACGTCAAAATGGTATCATGTCCTCTACCAAGGCCACAGTAGCCAATTGATCTCCAACTGCTACAGCTAGAATTACGTAATGTATGGGGGTAAGTACATCTGTTCCCCCTGTAGCCACCAGAATTGCTGTTGAATATTGCATTGTTGTTGCTAAGCTAACCATTTTGCCTGCTAGCATAGAAACCAACCATAGATGAACTTGAATCGGTCACAGTAAATGGGTTGAACTGAGAAATGTCATCATCAAATTCACATACTGAAACCCACAATCAAATCAGACTATTTCTCATCAAAGAACGTAAATTTACAACTGAACCATCGCAAAAAACCCAGCTTAGAATGGTTTTAAGGTTTGTTTTCAAAATTTTGAAATCGCATTGTTGAAACTTGCTATAGCAGGTCACCATGCGATTACATGCGGTGGACGCGCATTTGCACCTGCAAATGCGTGTCTGTCCATTTTAGTCGTGTAAAATAGACGGCCCAGATGCAATTACGGATTTTTAAGGTACTGATACCTTAAGGCAGTCAAGGGGAACCCCTTTCTAAATTCTAATAAGATGTGAGCATGAATGAACACTTTTAGAATTTTCCTACAAAATCACAATTTCGATAAGTTGTAAGGATATCTTAGGATAAGTTTGCTAAGACCAACGGGAGAAAAAGGTCATTGCTTTTCTTCATCTGTCTTTTGATCACCGGAGGTAGGATGAAGAAAACTTCTTCATCTGTCTTTTCTTCATTCATCTCCCAGAGTACCCTCCATCTTTAACAAAACCATGCACCCAGCAAAAACAATCTCATGATTTCCAGTATTCTTCATCAATGGCACTCTTCATGACTGGAAAAAAGAAAAATTGTTTAGGTTTACCTATTCCCTCTACTCAATTGGTGATACTGGTATTGTTTTAAAATTGTATGATCTTGTTCAACAAGGATAGAGACTTTGAATTCTAATCTCTTGAAATGAAGAAGATTTTTCAGAATATATATATATATATATATATATATATATATATATATATATAAGAATTTAATGGAGCTCATGGATAATCATGATTATGGGTATGAACTAGAACTAGCAGAAGTCTTTTGGCTGCTGCAGTGGTTGGATCTGGGTGCCTATCCCATCATCACGAGTCCCTACTCTTCCTTTTCTTCTCTAACAACCATAATCTCATCTTTCCTCTCATTGCTATTTGTTCACATATATATTCAGTTTGCTGGGTATATGAACATCAAATTGGAGAAGATGAACAAATCTTAGGAAATATTTTGGAAATTAACACAGCTGTAATCTCATCTAGACAACAGGGAATATCTAAATGTACTCTCATTGCAATTTGTTATATGCACATGGCCGTAATCTCATCTTTCCTCTCACAGCGATTTGAGGAAGAATTGGTGGATCGAATCTTAGGTATGGCTTGGAGAAGATCATCAAATTGGTGGAATGTAACGTTGATTGGAGAGGTTGGGATTTGTTTTCTTGATTTTGGGAACAAATCGTATGAGCATCAGTTTATTTAATTTGGATGGGTATTTTGGGAATATTTGCTGGGTTTAATAAACATTTTAAATATAAATGAATAGCTGGGTATACTTAGAAATTTGCTGGGTACATTTAGAAAGACACTTATGAAAATGAACATGAAATTAGAAAATAAACTCCAAATTTGTCTAGAAAAAAAAAAAACAAGACATAAAATAGATGATCAGTAGTTTCAATGGTAGTATGACAGAATATAAGAGTATCTTCTATCAATAATATGAGAAGTCCAACACAAAGTCTTTAGTTTTTAAATTATTTCCAATCAGTTGCAAACTGAAATCTTAATCTTAATATAGTCTTGAGCTAGTTTATTTGTATTTTTAGCATTATCATCAATTAATAAAATCAAAGGAAGATGATAAGCCCAATTATACAGCTAGAAATTTATACAAAAGTCATCTCCAACAATCCATCTCATACCATCCAATAAAAGTTGCCGTGAATCTAAAATTCATTTCCAAGCCACAGAAGAAGAATGAGTCTTTTTAGCATGACAATAAATTGTTTTTCGGAGATACTTAACTGTAACAACTTTACCCCACTAGTTTTGAGATTCAATTAATACTTTCCAACCCAGTTTAACACTCAAGAGTGTCCTTATTAAAAACACAACTTGATCAAATTCCAAGAGCTCCTTTATTTTTGGAAAGGCAAAGATGAGACCAAACAATAAGAGGAGTATGCATATTATTGCCCCATAGTAATTTATGATTGATGGGAGTGAGAGATGGTTCAACCAAAATAGAATGAAAGAAGAAAAATAGATGTTACCCCCATAAAAAAAAAAAAAAAGGGCAGCTCGGCCATTTCCCCCAAAAAGCTTGATGACCACAAGAGATGTTTATAATTCACCAAAATAGAACAAAGAAATTTCATTACAGCAAATAAAGCCCCTTCAAAAATGTCAAGAATTTCGAAGAAAGGAGGCAAAAGGAAAAGGAATACGAAGAATCCAAAAGCAAAAGCCACACAAAAACGGTCCCAAAATGGCATTTCTTTCGCATTGTTCCTCTTAAAAAGCAAAAGAGCCATTCGTCCCCAAAAGTCTCAAAAATACACACACACAGCACCAATAGGAGAAGAAGAAGAAGACCATACTCGAGCTCTGTGCTAGCTGCTTTTGATTCTCTGAAACCAAATCCAAGAGCCATTGACCTCAATCCTAATCAAAGCTTCAACCTTTTGGAACCAACACACCCAAACGCTTCGCCTTCGCTACAGGTGTCTGCAATCACACCCAGCCAAATGTACCAAAACCATCACAAGCCCCAATTCGAAACCCTAAAATGCGTCCTCCTCCTCCTCTGCTCCCATTAGAGCACCGCTACTCGGGAAACCCTAATGGCGAAGCAGCAGCACTCGGCGGGGTGGGTGGCGTCCCAGAAGCGGTGGCTGTTGGCTTTCCTGGTCATGCTCTCCGTCTCGACCTTGATCGCCTTCTTCATCAGAGCGGCGTTCGACTCCTGCGATCGGAACCTCGACGTCGTCGGAAAGAGGGTGCCTTTGGGCTCGCCGATTGGCACCAGTCCTAGCCCGTTGCGCTTCATGAAGTCCAAACTCGTTCTCCTAGTCTCGCACGAGCTCTCTCTCTCTGGTAAATTCAATGCGTTCTTTTCGTTTTTAAGTTACTGCTTTGGATTCAAGTTGGTAACTTTGGATGGATGTAATTATGCAAATACCACAGTGAATAGTAATGAATGGTTTTCGGACTGGTTATTTCCAGGTGGGCCTTTGCTGTTGATGGAGCTAGCTTTTTTGTTAAGAAGTGTTGGTACAGAAGTTTGTTGGGTGACCATTCAGAGGCCGGTGCATACTGACGAAGTGACTTACAGCTTGGAGAATAAGATGTTGGACCGGGGAGTGCAGGTAGCGAAATCGACGTTTTTGTTTTCAGTGATTCTTTTGGATGTTTTCTTTTGCGGTCTGTTGTCTCTTGAATTTTAGTGATATGGAAGCAGTATTGTTCTACATTGTATGTATATTTGGCCACTTGATTAGGGAGATTATGAGATGTAAAGCAGTGTTCCTAGTTTATATAAATTATGACCATTATGGAATTATGGCTTTTTCTGCTACATGGTATTTCCCGTTTCTGATACAGTTCCTTTGGTTTCTGTGTAACTTATCTGCAAGATTCTAAGTCTGCTTTTATATGTCTGCTAGGTCTTGTCGGAAAAGGGCCAAGAAGCTACAAATATAGCTCTCAAGGCTGATTTAATTGTCTTGAACACGGCGGTTGCTGGGAAATGGATGGAATTGGATGCCACTCTCAAGGAAAATGTTCCCCATCTTCTCCCAAAGGTGTTGTGGTGGATCCATGAAATGCGTGGTCATTACTTTAAGTTGGATTATGTCAAGCACCTCCCCGCTGTTGCAGGTTCTATGATTGATTCACACGTAACAGCAGAATATTGGAAGAATAGAACTCGAGAACGTTTGGGGTATGCTTCAAATTTTGCCATTGAACTGTCTGTGCTTAGTAACTCTAAATGCATTTTATAATTGCTCTGTACACATCTTTTCAAGTAGAGTTTGATTGTACTTTTTATCCAATACATTAGCATGAAAGAAAGACTACAACATTATGAAGAACTAGAGCTGAAACTCTGAACTAGTGCTCCATAGGCCAAATAACACTCTTATTTCGTTACTTTGGAATTTTTTGTTTCCAATCTCTTCTTGGAATCAAATTGTGGTTTCTTACTTGCATTCATTTGCTCCCTACAGGATCAAAATGCCTGAGACCTTTGTTGTTCACCTTGGGAACAGCAAAGAGCTTATGGAAGTTGCTGAAGACACTGTAGCCAAAAGGGTTTTGCGTGAGCATGTTAGGGAGTCTCTTGGAGTACGAAGTGAAGATCTACTATTTGCCATCATAAACAGTATGTGCTCTGAACTGATTTGATCATGTCTCTTCTTTAAATGGTTGAGTCTTGTCCAATGACCAGTTACAATTGGCCAGTGCAGTAACTTCACTATTGCTTATTGGGTTATACTGCAACACTGTGAATTAGCCTGTTCTACTTACTTTTTTCGTCTTTATTCTGGCATTTCTAGTATGCATCTAAAACTCGTGGTCATTTCCATTAGGAAAAGAAAAGTCTTTGGTTAGTTTATCCATAGGTCTTTTGAATAGATTACAATTGATGATTACAGGTGTTTCACGTGGAAAAGGCCAAGATCTATTTCTGCGTTCATTCTATGAAAGCTTGCGATTGGTCCAAGAGAAGAAGCTGCAACTGCCAAAGATGCATGCAGTTGTTGTGGGAAGTGACATGACTTCTCACACCAAGTTTGAGTCTGAATTACGTAACTTTGTAAAGATGAAGAAAATTCAAGATCGTGTTCATTTCGTAAACAAAACGCTGACTGTAGCTCCATATCTAGCTGCCATTGATGTCCTTGTGCAAAATTCTCAGGTATGGCATATTATTCGTTTATTAATGAGTTCATATTTTGTTTTCAAGAACTGCATCTGCATGTACATGTAGAATGTTAAACTAGTTTGTTATATAAAGCAGTTCCCAGTTAGCATAACAGATAAAGCACGAGATGCATAAAAGGCATCAAAATTATTGCCTTTCTGACCCTAATGTTGGAATTACATAGATCTTAATTATATTATCTTTCTTCATCTTGTAACCTGTTTCGTAACCCTTCCATATAGGCACGGGGAGAATGCTTTGGTAGGATAACTATTGAAGCCATGGCATTTCAGCTTCCTGTACTGGTAATGAATCTTTCTTTTGATATATGCCTAGTGATCTTGCAAGTACTCTTTTGTATTGCTGCTGCTAATCTTGTTTTGAAATGAAAAATTTGCCAGGGAACAGCTGCAGGTGGAACCACAGAGATTGTAGTGAATGGAACAACAGGGCTCTTGCATCCTGTTGGGAAAGAAGGGGTTACCCCTCTTGCGAAAAACATTGTCAAACTTGCTACTCATGTTGAGAGGAGACTTACGATGGGAAAGAGAGGCTATGAAAGGGTCAAAGAAAGGTTTTTAGAACATCACATGGCAAACAGAATTGCTGGGGTTCTGAAGGTAGTGTTGCAGAAATCAAAGAGCCACTCAGATGCCTAATACTTAAGAGGCACTTTAGTGTCAACTAGAATGCCACATAATTCAAACTATTTGGGGCGAAATATACATCTGTAACATGCTCTCTTCTCCTAGGGATTTCAGTGCTTATCAAAAAGAAGATGAATTACACTAGATTATTAGGACAATTTTCCTGCTGTTGATTTTTATGTACATGTTAAATCATCGCTAATAGCTTTTGTTGTCAAGGTTAACATTATGGATTTTGATATATCAAGGTAAACATCTTATTGAAATGATTGGCTCCAATTTTGTTGTTAATTTTCTCTATTAATTGTTTTTTTTTTTTTTCCAGCAAACGATCTAAACCATGGGATTAAATCTCATTGAACACCACCATTCTTAGCAGTCACTATAGCGGTAACTAAATAAGAATCACTACTTTTTGGTAAGAGAAAGATTACAAATAACGTTGTGATTGCGGCAAAACGATTTAGAAACGACGAATGCAGACTGAAGAGCAAGCATTTCAGCTGGTAAACCCATAAACCTCAAGGGAACTTGGGTTGTGGAGAACCGTTTACTGGTTTTGGCTGCTGCTTGGTGTTGGGTTTTGTGAACCAAGTCGTATACAGAAACTGCTTATTAGGCCCTACATGGTTGCATATTTGTCTAAGCTTCTGCCTCTCCTTCATCCACCTCAACACTATCTTCATATGCCTCTTGCTCGTCAGTCCTCTTAAACCAACTTCCTAATAAAAATGATTCAGACATTCAATCAAACAGTTGGTAGGCACTACTCAGATCAGATAGAAGAGTAGAGACAGCTCCGGATTTCAAAAACTAAAAGAGCTTACAACAGCAACAAGACCTGTAAATGGGAATCAAATTACCTTAACGTGATCCCAGGTTTCAGAAATGGTGAGAGGACCGTGCTCCTTCACGATATCAAAGATGGTCCTAGTGATGGTCTGTGTCTGCTCTGGTGGAGTTTTGAGCTCTATCGGTTTCATCATCGGTTTCGGTTTTCTCCCAATAAACCTTATTGCTGTTCCAAACATGTTGACGACGTCTCTTGTTTACCTGAACTATTCTCAGTTTGCTATACAGATGCTGACCGCCTGAAGAGGGAAGTGAGAAAGAGAGAGAGAGAAAATATGTAAGTATTGTAAAGGGCTAAAGCAGAGATTTTATTTTCTAGTAGAGAAATTCATCCCAAATCTTTGAATTGTTGTATGGTACCAAGTAAACCAAAGGATTTCACAAATAAAAAGCACACATCAAAAGCTGCCAAACCATAAAATTCTCATATTCCAATGATTACAAGAAGCATAATAAACCAGATATATCTAGCCTGAAGAAGAGAATGTTTTACTGATAGCTTCTGCCAAAGAAACAAAAAACACACATCCTATACAGTACAATTCTAAGCAAAAGCCTTGAACACAGGCTGTTTCCGTTTCTTCCTTTCTCCAAATTACTTCTCAACCTAACATTAGTTATCTCTTTAGCTGTCAGAACTAGGGGATCTAACACCAGTTATCAAGAGGCACATCCGGAACATATTGGTCATCTACTTGTTCAAAGTTCCCAGCATGGATGTAGTTTCCTCATCACTTTCAAGTAACTTCATGGCCTCTACCAACTTTTGTTTGACAATTCTTGTTCCAGAATCACACAATGAGCCTATACTGAAAACATTATTCCCTTCATGCATCAACTCACTCAGGCGCAGTGATTGGGCAGACTTTGCCCTTTTACATGAGAGCTCACATAAACCACCACTCATCGCATTCTGTTTTTTCGCCCCTCGAGTCCATCTCTTCACTATGTATTGGGCTGGTATGCTCATGAAGTTTTTAAGACCCAATACTTTCAGGGCATGACGACACAACACTCCCATGGATTCAAATAACTTACATGAACAACAAATCATGGAAGTAGTGGAGTTGTACTCAATAATGTAGACTCTTTGATGACCTTCTTCAATTGCTTCATATACATACTGGTTGCCGTCATTACCAACTTCCATCATCCTCACCCCAAAGGTACTTAAAAGCTCATTTTCAAAGAATGAATACATTTTAATAGTGTACTCTGCAGCTGCATGCTTAAAGATACCCGTGTTCACTTTAAGACGAGGCATACCATTTTTACAACGAAAATCCTCTTCCGCCTCTGCTGATCGTAACACTTTTGTTTTTTTCTCGTAATGCTGTGCCAAACCAATGAGATCCATTGTTTTTGTAGAAATTTGATGGAAAGTAGTATTAATGTTCTCACCCCTCTGGTCACATCCGATATTGGCTGTGAAAGTGTCTGAGCTAAAAGCAGGACACCATTTCTCTCGAAGTAAATATAACTTTTTCAGCCACAAATTATTCTCAAGGTTGAACTTTTTAACCATATCATCCCACGTAGCTTCAAATTCTGCTTCGGTGACACAATCATGAACACATTTGTTAAAGCATTCCTTGAACTCAGGATTAGCAAGGTGGCTAGCAAGATATTGTGAAGCATTCTTAGAGATGTTCCATGTGCATAGTCGATGACGTGTCCCTGGAAGTATAATTTCAATTGCTTTTTCCATGGCATTATCCTCATCTGTAAAAATGGTTTTAGGCCGTTTATTTCCCATAGACTCCAGAAAAGTTTCAAACAACCAAATAAATGAATCGGTTCTCTCGTCAGATAAAAAAGCACAACCAAATAGGACATTCTTCCAGTGATGATCAACTCCCACAAATGGAGCACAAATTAGATTGTATTTCTTGGTTCGGAATGTGGTGTCAAAGAGTACAACATCTCCAAAGCAATCATAGTCCAGCTTTGATCTACTATCCCTCCAGAAGAAATTTGTGACACGGTTATATTGATCCACTTGCACACTGTAAAAGAAATTTGAATCCTCCATTTGCTGATGCTTCAAATAATCAAGTAAACTTTGTCCATCTGCTCCTTCAATCATTTCTTCCTTCATCCTGTGCAAACAATTATGGCCAGCATTATCAGTACTGCCCATTTCTTTTTCCAAGTGTGATTGTGATTTTGTTGGTCTTACACTCGCATCAACCTTAGAAGAACCAATGATAGCTGCACGAACAGTTGGTATATGTCGACTTGATCTCAGAAATTGTCTCTCTTCAGGCTTAGCAAACTCGTGATTATGAACCGGATTGAACTGAGCAATCTTCCATTTACCATTATCAACAGTGAAGCGAACCATCGCCTTACAACCGGTTCTTGTGTCCAATCTTCTCACTTTTTTCACTTCCCCCATCTCCTCATCTAGTGGAAACCCCTCTTTCGAACAAAAATAGTCTCGCTGGCGGACATTACTTTGGGCATCTCTTCGCACAGTCCCTTTACGGATACTAAAACCTTTCTCGAAGGCATATGTGTTGTATAGCTCATAAGCTTCAGTTTCATTAGATACCTCCATCCCCACTCTTAGCTCATCACTTTCTCCAACCTTGTCACCATTTTCTAATACATTCCTCTGCCAACCACTATCCATTTACCTAATCGACAGCCTAATCATAAACAACAGATTTTCTATTACTGTTTTGACAAAACAGAAAACAGGGCAAGCAAAGTTCACACATTCAAGTCTAAACCAACAACAATCACGAGAACAGTGCAACATTCGGAAATGTAATGAAAATCTATCTTCGTGAACAATCATATTACTCACAATGTTCACCAAAAACTATCTCTGAAATTTTCACCAGAATTTCATAAAGAAAATAACACCCAGTTTCATAAACGAGATACCCAACAATTCGAAAGTCACTCTCCTGTCCAAAAATCCAAGAAATCCAAACCCAACAAATAAAGTGAGGCAGAAGTGCTACCTGTTTTGCCAAGAACGAGACTTTCTGAGTCTGAGGTCACAATCGCCGTTCAAAGTTGACTTCTTTCTGCAACTGGATTATGGGTTTTGTGGGAGGAGTCGAGTGACAGAGAGATTAAGAAGGCTTTGGAGTTTGGTATTTCCAAGAGTTTCTGTAAACTGTAAACCAAGTTAATGGTCGGTGTAAAACGACCTAAACGCACCGTTTTGTTTACTTCTTTTCGCTGCGCATTGATCTTGTCATTTTATCAAAATTCTAGTAGGAGCTTGGTTTTACGGTCTTACCTCTACTGCCAATAAAAATCACACCCTTTCCTTCACATATATATAATCTACTTTTGTCAACTTTCTACAGAAAGTTTTTTGGTTTTTGGGGTGTAATTTTACAGATTAGAATTAATGGTTAGGAAAAACCATTCATCGTTGACAAGGCAGGGCAAAGCTCTCTCTCCTAGTCCTCAGTTATTCACTGACTTCAGAACACTTCAGCTGCATGAAGGAACCAAGTTTATACATAAAACACAACTCTCTTCCAGAAAGCAATAGCTTATGAACTGAAATTAAAACGGGAAACGTAGAACCTTCGGCCGAATTTTGACATGATCCTTAATTTCATGCCAAATCCATTAATGGTATAATCTATACAACTTGCTGCATTACAAAGCACTACCAAAAAGTAAAATTCAAAAGTATTGACAAGAAGCATGGTAACTGTATAGTGTATACATCTAAAAATATGTTCAATCTAGCAGTTTCCCTTCATCCCTCGCAACCGTTCCACACTTCAGTCATCCAGAACCGCAGCACAGACAGATGAGTCATCTGCTCTTCTCAAATTTCTAACCATGTTGGTAGTTTCTGCATCACCTTCGAGTAACTGCATCGTCTCTGCTAACTTCTGTTTGACAATCCTAGTTCCAGAATCACACAACGAGCCTAAACTGAAAACATTAGTTCCTTCGTGCATCAATGCACTTAGGCGCGACGATTGGGCAGACTTTGCCTTTTTGTATGGTGACTTGGAGAAATCAGTACTCACCACAATCCCCTTCTTCGCCCCTTTGGTCCATCTCTTCACTATGTACTGGGCTGGTATGCTTGTGAAGTTTTTCAAATCCAATACTTTTAGAGCATGACGACACAACACTCCCATGGATTCAAATAACTTACAAGAACAGGAAACCCTAGCAGTAAAACAATCATATCGAAATCGAATTCTATAGACTCTTCCATAACCTTCTTCAGTAGCTTCATAAATACACTCATTCCCATCAGTACCGACTTCTGTCATCCTCACCCCAAAGATACCCATGAGCTCATTTTCAAGAAATGAATACATTCTAACAGTATACTCAGTAGCTGCTTGCTTAAAGACACCACTATTTATTGTGAGACAAGGCGTGGCATTTCTACAATGAAAATCCTCTTCCAACTCTTTGAATCGCATCTCTTTTGTTTTTTCCTCGTAATGGTGTGCAAAACTGATCAGATCCCCATTTGTTCTAGATATTTGATGGAAAATATTGTTCATGCTCTCACCCCTCTGGCCGGATGCAATATTTGCAGAGAAAGTATCTAAGCTAAAAGCAGGGCACCATTTCTCTTTAAGTGAATATATCATCTTCAGCCACGAGTTACTTTCAAGGCTGAATGCTTTAATCATGTTACCCCATGCAGCTTGAAACTCATCTTCAGTAAAACAATCATGAAAGCATATGTTGACTTGCTTCTTGAACTCAGGATTAGCATAATGACTAGCAAGCTGTAGCGTAGCATTCTTAGAGATGTTCCAACTGCACAATCGGTGGCGTGTCTCTGGAAGCACACTTGCAAGTGCATTTGCGATTGCTGTATCCTCATCTGTGAAAATGGTTTTAGGTTGTTTATGTCCCATTGACTCCAGAAATGTTTTAAACAACCAAATACATGAGTCGACGCTCTTATCCAATAAAAAAGCACAACCAAATAAGACATTCTTCCAATGATGATTAACTCCGACAAATGGAGCACAAATAAGATTGTATTTGTTGGTCTGAAATGTGGTGTCAAAGCAGACCACATCTCCAAAGCAATCATAGTCCAACTTTGATCCACCATCTCTCCAAAAGAAATCTGTTATCCGACTAAATTGATCGACTTTAACACTATAGAAAAAGTTCGGATCCTCAATCTGTTTATGCTTAAAATAGTTAACCAAATTTTGTACATCCCTGGCTTCCATCATTTCTCCCTTCTTGCTTTGCAAAAGACTATGATAATCTTTATGAGTGAACCCAACACTGTCAGCACTGCCACATTCCTTTTCCAAGATTGGGTCTGCTTTCACTGGTGTGCTACTCTCATCAACCCTATAACCAACGATAGCTGCACCAACACTCGGTATATTTCTACCCGATCTCAGAAATTTTCTTTCTTCAGGACTCGCAAACTCATGATTATGATGCGGATTAGTGTAAGAGATCTTCCACACACCATTTTCCACATTGAACCGAAATGCAGCCTTGCACCCCGTCCTCGTCTCCAACCTCCTCACCTTTTTCACCTCACACAAGTCCTCATCTCGCAGAAACCCTTCTTTCGAACACAAAAACTCTCTCTGCCTGGGATTATTCTGCGCATCTTTTCGAAGGTGCCCTTTACGAATACTAAACCCTTTCTTATATGCATAGTTGTTGCACAGCTCATAAGCTTCAGCTTCACTAGACACCTCCATCCCTAGTTTTAGCTCCTCACAATCTCCAAACTGATATCCCTCATCACCATTTTCTAACATCTTCATCTGAAAACCACTTTCCATTACAGCCTACTCATAAACCCCAAATTTTTCTAATACCTGTATACAACATAGTAGTAAAACCCAGAAATGTGAGACACGTATTTGGTACCTATTCTAAGTATTGGAAAATATAATCAAAAGTTGTTCTCAATTTCTCTGAAATTATATCCAATACGTCAAATTTCATAAACAAAATTACACATCAACCTCCGAAAGTTTCAAAACAGAAATGCATAACAACCAATACATACTGCAGACAGAGGAAACTACCTGGTTCGCCGAGAAACAATACCCAAGACGGAGACTTGATACGACGCCGTTTATGCTGCTATGAGAGAGAAAAGAGTCCTCTCGGTTTTATACTGCAATGGCTCTGTGTCACTACGCAGAGAAGAGTCTTAAACATTAAAAGAGACGGTGCGTTTTGCTCCTCTTTGCTTAGTTGCTTTACTTGTGCAAAACGCACCGTTTCTTCTTTCTCTTTTCTTTCGTCAAATACGTACATATGCACTGACTCCTGGGGTTTATGAAAGTTTGAATCTTTCAATGCAAAACCTCTCTCGCAAATTCTCAACGCTCCCAATTCCCAAGCTTTCACCTTCACACCCACAACCCACCACACCCTTCACCCCATACTCTGAGATTCAGCATTGCCGGAAAATCTTAGAGCACAAAATCATTACTATTCTAGACGCGTGCAACACCCTCAACCATGTCAAGCAGGTTCACGCTCACGTCATCGGAAATGGGCTCAGCCAATACAGCTACGTCATCACCAAGCTCGTCCGCACGCTCACCAAGCTCGGAGTCCCAATGCCCACCACCTACCCGGAACTCGTCTTCCGGCAGGTGCTGCACCCGAACCCGTTTCTCTGGGCGGCTATGATTAGAGGGTGTGCAATTGAAGGAACTCTTTCGGAAGCGGTGAAGTATTACACTTTGATGAGGAGGGAGGGCACCGGCCCGGTTTCGTTTACGTTCTCGGCGCTGTTCAAGGCCTGTGGGAGTGGTCTGGATGTGAATTTGGGCCGGCAGATACATGCGCAGACGGTTTTGATCGGTGGGTTTGTGGCGGATTTGTACGTGGGGAACACTCTGATTGATATGTATTTGAAGTGTGGGTTTTTGGATTGCGGGCGCAAGGTGTTTGATGAAATGCCTGAGAGGGATGTGGTTTCGTGGACCGAGTTGATTGTGGCGTATGCCAAGAGTGGGGATATGGAGTCGGCGAGGGACTTGTTTCAGGATTTGAGTTTGAAAGATATGGTGGTGTGGACGGCTATGGTTACTGGTTATGCCCAGAATTCGATGCCGAAAGAGGCCTTGGATTGCTTTGAGAGAATGCGAGGTGCTGGTGTAGGGCTTGATGAGGTTACATTGCTCGGGGTCATTTCGGCTTGTGCACAATTGGGTGCTTCCAGGTATGCTAATTGGGTTCGAGACATTGCTGAGGAATCTGGTTTTGGGGCAACTCAGAATGTGCTTGTGGGATCTGCATTGATAGATATGTTCTCCAAGTGTGGGAGCTTGGATGATGCATACAATATTTTTCAGGGGATGAAGCAAAGGAATGTGTTTTCTTATAGCTCAATGATTTGGGGATTTGCAGTGCATGGAAATGCCAATGCAGCGATAGGATTGTTTCATGAGATGCTGACCACTGATGTAAGGCCGAACTGGGTTACTTTTATAGGTGTGCTAACTGCCTGCAGCCACGCGGGGATGGTTGATCAAGGTCGGCAGCTATTTGCAACGATGGAGAAGTATTACAATGTCACTCCATCGGCTGGTCATTACACTTGTATGGTAGACTTGCTTGGTCGAGCTGGGCGCTTGGAAGAAGCTCTCGAGCTAGCTGAGACAATGCCGATAGTCGCACATGGAGGTGTGTGGGGAGCACTACTTGGTGCGTGCCGTATCCATAAGAACCCCGACATTGCTCAAATTGCTGCCAGCCATCTATTTGAGCTTGAACCTAATAATATTGGAAACTATGTGATGCTCTCCAACATATATGCATCAGCAGGAAGGTGGGATGATGTTTCAAGTGTTAGGAAGCTGATGAGAGAAAAGGGTCTGAAAAAAAACCCTGCATATAGCTGGGTTGAAACAAAGAACGGACACGAAAAGTTTTGTGCAGGTGAAACGAGTCACCCCAAATACAACAAGATTAAGAAGGCGTTGGAGGATCTTCTAAACAGATTGCAGGATCGTGGCTATAGGCCAAACCTAAATTCGGTGGATTATGATGTGGGGGATGAAGAAAAGATGCGTATATTGATGGCTCATAGCGAAAAACTGGCTTTGGCATACGCATTGCTCTACGCAGATTCTGGTTCCACCATTAAGATCGCCAAGAACATAAGGATTTGTGAAGACTGTCATGCCTTCATGTGTGGTGCATCACGGGTTACAGGAAGGCATATTATTGTCAGAGATAACATGAGATTCCACCACTTCGAAAATGGGACTTGTAATTGCGGCAACTTTTGGTGATTCAAGTACTGTTGGGAGTCTATTTAACCAAGATTATGGAGCAAGATTTGATAAGCGGAAAGCTGGCTCGGAAACGCAATTCTAGCTGCCTCAATATCTCATAGCTAAGGCTGGTAACCATATATAAGTCTACAAAACCCTTCAAAATATTTTCATAGAGCTTTTTCTTGGTGCCTTGAGCCTTTGATTGAAGCCTCAAGCAAGGTTAATAGTCTCTGTTTCGCACATCTTTTGTATGAGGTGACTAATTATAGGTGTTTAATGGGCTGGATCCTTTTCCTCAGTAGCGGTGGGTGAACAAGAACATTAGACGCCAAAGTTCAGAGAGGCTCAATGTGCACAAATCAACATAAACGATTACAGTGAGCATTTTTCTATTTCTTGCTTTCCAAATCCTTCCCTTACAACCTTGTGGACCTTATACACAACACTGCTTATTATACCAGTAGTACTATAGGTGCTTATCAACTTATTCAGCTATCAACAAGCATTTACATTAGATGCATATATAGATAGTCCATCGATCAGTCGATTTAATGGTGGCCGGGAAGCTTCTCTTTGATCTTGTCCATCATGCCCTTCTTCTCATGGGCTCTGGTATCAAACGGTGGCGTATTAGTTGTGCCGCTATGGTCACTGTTGCCTCCTGGCAGCTTCTTCTTGATCTTCTCCTTCAAACCCTTGTTCTCCCTCCTCCCGCCGTACCCATCATCCTCAGACTACACATGCACATACCATAAGTTCATAACCAATCTAACATCGATCACCTAATTAATTCAAACACAAAAGTCAATTGATTAGCATGCAAAGAGTGATCGAGACTCACAGAGCTTGAGCTGTCAGAGAGGTGAAGCGGGACGCCGTGACCGCCCGCCGTTGTTGCAGCGAAGGCAGTGGGCTCAGTGGCCGTGCCATGAGTTCCGTACGTACCTTGTTTGATCTAGTGTCATGAGTGCCGTACCCGCCGGTTGCTTCAGTTACACCGTGGTGAACCGGGTCTTCAGTCCCGCGGATCGGGTTTCCGAACTCGTCAGTGGTCTTGTCTCTGCTGTACTGACTGGTAATGCGCCATGTTGATCAGTTTCCCAAAGACGCAGACAGTCGGGGTGCAAATGATCGAAACTGTATGTATTTGATGATTTGATTATTAGAGCAAGTGTTTTTGGAAGATGGATTGGAATGGGACTTGATTCGTTTATATAGGGAACCTCTGCCTGGACACGTACGTACGACTGAGGACGTGGAACTGCCCGGAGGCGACGATGTACGACTGAGTCGATACGGATAAGATAAGAGAAGTTTTTGTCTCCTAGCCAGCAGGGGAAACTAAGCTCGTGGTGCACCTCATTGCGTCGACCATTAAGATTATTAGGATTTGTGAAGATTAATGCCATGGCTTCATGGTGGTGCATCACATGCTAGCTGAAACAATGCCAATAGTCGCCCATGGGGGTGTGTGGGGAGCACTACTTGGTGCGTGCCGTATCCATAAGAAACCCGACATAGCTCAAATTGCTGCCGCCCATCTATTTGAGCTTGAACCTAATAATATTGGAAACTATGTGATGCTCCCTAACGTATATGCATCAGCAGGAAGGTGGGGTGATGTTTGAAGTTTTAGGAAGCTGATGAGAGAAAAGGGTCTGAAAAAGAACCCTGCATATAGCTGGGGTTGAAACAAAGAATGGGGGCATCGAAAAGTTTTGTGCAGGTGAAACCAGTCACCCCGAATACAATGAGATTAAGAAGGCCTTGGACGATCTTCTAAACAGATTGCAGAATATGCAGGGTTATCAGCCAAACCTGAATTCGGTGGATTATGATGTCGGGGATGAAGAGAAGATGCATATATTGCTTGCTCATAGCGAGAAGCTGGCCTTGTCATACGCATTGCTTGGCGCAGATTCTGGTTCCACCATTAAGATCATCAAGAACATAAAATATGTGATCGAAGACGTACTGTCATGCCTTCATGTGTGGTACGTGCATCAAAGGTTACAGGAAGGCATATTATTGCGAGAGATAACATGAGATTCCACCACTTCGAAAATGGGACATGTAGTTGCGGGAATTTAACCAAGATTATCGAGCAAGATTTGACAAGGGGAAAGCTGAAAATTTGGTTAATAGAGCTTTTTTCAAAATAATTTCAGAGCTTTTTTGGGTTCCTTGAGCTAGCCTTTGATTGAAGCCTCGAGCAGGGTTATATATACACTTATACATTCTCTGTTTCGCACAGTATTTTGTATGAGGTGATCAATTATAGGTGTTAATGGGCTAGATTTTTCCTCAGTCCCGCTGCTGGGTGAATAAGAACATTATATGGCAAAGTGCAAAGGCTCAATGAGCATATATTGACAAACTTTCTAAATCCTTCCCTTACAACCTTGTGGACCTTATACACAGCACTGCTTATTATACCTAGTAGAAATACTATAGGTGCTTATCAGCTTATTCAGCTATCTACAAGCATTTACATATGCATATATAGATAGTCGATCAAAGATCGATTAATTAGTGGTGGCCGGGAAGCTTCTCTTTGATCTTGTCCATCATTCCCTTCTCCTGGTGCTGTCCACCGTAAGGTGTAGTAGTCGCACCGTAACGGTCCTCGGACCTGTGTGTGCCACCTGGCAGCTTCTCCTTTATCTTCTCCTTCAAGCCCTTCTTCTTCCTCCTCCCGCCGTACCCATCATCCTCAGACTACACGCACATAACACATACCATAAGTTCATAACCAATTAAACATCACCTAATTAATTCAAACATAAAAGTGAATTGATTAGCATGCAAAGAGTGATCGAGACTGACAGAGCTTGAGCTGTCAGAGCGGTGAAGCGGGACGCTGTGAACGCCGGCCGTTGTTGCATCGAAGCCAGTGGGACCAGTGGCGGTGCCATGAGTTCCGTAGCCTGTACCAGTTGTGCTATGAGTCCCGTACCCCGTTCCGGTGGTGTCATGAGTTCCGTACCCTGTTCTAGTGTCATGAGTGCCGTACCCGGTGGCTGCTTCAGTTACACCATGGTGAACAGGGTCATCAGTCCGGCGGATCGGGTTTCCGAACTCGTCGGTGGTCTTGTCTCTGCCGTACTCGCTCTGGTAATGCGCCATGTTGATCAGTTTCCCAAAGACGCAGACAGTCGGTGTGCAAATGATCGAAACTGTACGTATTTGATGATGTGATTATTAGAGCAATTGTTTTTGGAAGATGGATTGGAATTTGGGACTTGGTTCGTTTATATAGGGAACCTCTGCATGGACACGTACGTACGACTGAGGGCGTGGAACTGCCTGGGGGAGACGAGTGTACGTCAGAGACGTCGGTACGGATAAGATCCTAGAAATCCTTGTCTCCTAGCTACGAGATGAAACTAAGCTAGCTCGTGGTGCGAGCACCTCATTGCGTCGACCATTAAGATTAGAATTTGTGAAGATTGCCATGGCTTAATGTGTGGTGCATGAGTGCATCACATGTTAGGGTGATTGTTGCCACTGTTGTGAGAGATAACCTATATATGAGGTTCGACCACTTCTGTGATGGGACATGTTTCTCTGGCCATATTAATGAACCAGTAGATCTGAAGATGTTGGAGGTCTAAAACAGGTCGACCACGATTTAAAGTCGACCAAGATTTGATATGTCGAACGCTGGCGCTAATGATCTGGATATTGAACCAGGAGATCTGAAGATGGTTGGAAGTCAAACAGATTGACAACGATTAATGTCGACCAACATTTGATATGGCGACGTAGTGGTGGTTTCGACACTCATACATTTGATCAGAACCCAGTTTTAAATTTCTTACTTGGCCTTCCTATGCTATAATATTAGCTAATCAAAGACTCATAAAACGAATCAAGTTAACCATCACAAGCCCGCAAGACACCTCGGTCAATTGTGCTAGAAGTTGCCAAATAATGGTTGTTACAAGCGGAATACTAAGAAGCTTTATAAATGATTGTGGTGTGGTTGAATAAATGACTTCTTGGTTAGGATATCAATAATCGTGATATTTCTAAAAGTATTAGAGTTCAAAAATATATTCCGTTCATATAATCAAAGCATTAAAGAAAATGGAGAACTTAATAATTAGTTTTGGTAAATTTTTGATATGCGGTACATAATGCATTCTCGCTCACTTTGTATTAGTAAACACAAAAGAAGTCCGGCGGTGTACGCACACGACTAGGCTCGGTGCTCCGGCGTCGGCACGGGCTTTGCCTTGCTGATGTTTGTGAGGCTGCTGGACGGGTGATGTTGACCTATGCTCCAGAGGTTTCTGGACTGCTTTACTAGGGTTCGATAGTGATCGGTGTTGATCTGGTATTCAGTGCATCTCTGTGGCTTGGGCGATCAGTGGTTGTCAACACCGTCTTTCAGGAACGACGAGGGCGGCACGGGATGGTTGTGGCAGTGTGGGCGTCATCTCGGGAGGTCAGTTTGGCGTACTGGGATGCAAAAGATCTTGGTTTGATTCCGGATTCAGATTGGGCTGCTTCAAGGTCTCATCACTGGTTTTCTCTAGGTGATGGCGAAGCAGTGGCCATGGTGTACCTGGAAGCGGGGCGGGGGTGGCACACTTGCAGCGAGCGGTGGTGGTGGATCGCATGCGGTGTGCGTGTGGCATGTTTGCACAGGGATGTGAGGATTGGATTTGGGCCGAGAAGGTGTTTTGGGTCTAGGACTGCTTTCCTTGGGCCTTGTGGGCTGCTATGATTTTAGCTAGTTATAGTTTGTTTATTTCTAATAATTCCCTTTTTTTTAGGTAGCTATACTTGTCAGTTCCTTAATGAGCGCTAACGGGTGTTTGTTAGGTGGTGTTTTAGCCTGCAAATTATGATGTTTCTTGATAATGGAAGCATCTGGCGCCCCGCAATTGAGCGCATTGGCAAATGAAGTTTTCATACAAAATTATCTCTTTCTACGGTAATGTTGTAGTATGTTAGGCTCCTTGAAGTGAGCTTCAATGTCTTAAACGAATGGTGCATGATTCCGGTTTCTGATAATTTGTAAGTGTCATTATAGCCTGCGATTATCAATGAATTTGAAATTTTTATTTACACAAAAAAAAAAAAAAAAAAAAAAACACAAAAGAAGTCATGTAACTTAAAATCTAATAATAATAATAATAATAGTCTCAAAAATTAATATGAGCAAAGCAACCAAAAGATCAATAAAACCATATGTAGACAAAAAAAGATGATCCTTGTGATGGGGCAAGCTAGAAAAAACGCTCCCAAAAAATCGGTACTACACCAAAACCTAGCCCTAGGTTTCGCGCAGTAGTGCGACAGTGCCTCATGGTTTCTAACTTGTAGCAGGGCGCTTCGATGTCACTCTTCCAGGCGTGGGAGGACGAGACTTTGGTCTCGAGCGAGGTGGTGGTGATTTGGTTGGAGATGAGTACGGCTCAGATTTTTTGGGGCTGAGATTGAGGTAGGCGTGTCTGCTGTGTAGCTGTGTCGAGGCTTGTAGATGAGGTGATTTTTTTCAAAGCGGGTCGGCGTTTTCTAGTTGCGGAGGAGGCGTGCGACTCTGTTTTTGACTTGGCAACGCTTGTGTTGTAGCAATGGTGGCGGTTGTGCAACTTGGTGCTTAGGCTGGTAGCTAGAGGTGGCAAACGGGCCACTAAGCACGAGCCCGGTACTCTTAAAAGCGGCCCGGCACGGCCCAAACCCGTTAGTGGCCCGACACGACCCGAGCACGTTAGAATAACGGGTCGGGCTAGGCCTAAGAATATTGGCCCATTGGCCCGGCCCGGCCCTAGCTCGTAATGGGCCCGAGCACGACATATTGTGGACCGGCCCGTTACAACACACAAAATTTCATTTTGTTTTTAAAAATATTAAAAAACTACAATGATGAGATTTGAATATGAGACATTTTTATTTAAAATCTCATGACAATTTCACCAATGCTTTCTTTTATATTGTCAAAATAATGAAACAAAACATTATATCCTTGTTTTGACATAAGTATTTTTTCTAAATATTAAATATATGTTTATTAATAAAGATTAATCTCATAATAATACAACTATAGAATGAAGGAAAGAATAATAGATACTAAATCTTCATTATATTAATAAAGATTAATCTCACAATAATATACTAAAATCAATATATTTTGAGTTTTTTTCTTTCTTTCTTTCTTATAGTGGAATATAAAAAATTATTAGAAATCTAATCTTAAAAAGCTAAGATTAAGAAAAACGTTGTAGAACTTAATTTATTTTAATTTTCTAAATAGTTAAATAAAATTAATTTTTATTTGTTCAAATTAAGATTTTAAAATCGTGCTTTATAGTGGGTAGGCACGAGCACGGCCCGTTATTGACCCGGCACGAGCACGGCCCGGCACGATATGGGCTCCGTCCATGGGCCGGGCCGGGCTTAATGTTTAAGTAAATGGGCCGGCACGAGCCCGGCACGATAATAAATGGGCCGGCCCAAGCACGGCACGAAGCACGACTAGGCCTGCTAAAAATGGGTCGGGCCGGCCCGTTTGCCACCTTTACTGGCAGCCATGGTTTCTTGGATAAGGAAGCCGCTGGATTGATTCGGCGGTAATATGCGCCGGCGACCTCGTGGGAGGCTTGGTTCTTGCTGGTTCAGGTTACAGGGATGAGGGTGTGGGTTGGGCCTTTAGGCTTCAACCCACTTTCTCTTTCTTTCTATGGCTTGGGCTGATTTTGGGCCAGGCCTTTTGGGTGGTCTGTCATAGGATACCAAGTCCTATATGTTCTAAATGAGTAAAGATGTACACCATGAGGGTCTTAGACATCTTTGCTGGTCAAGTTTGGTTTTTTGTAGCATTTTTATTTGGATTTTTGGATTTTTGTCAATGAATAATTGAACATAGTGATGTACGTATATTGAGTGGGGCCCTCGTTGGCAGGAATCTGATCTGGAGCCAGACACCATGTAGGGTCTTGCTATTGTTGGATCCCTCTAGATTGACCTCGTATGGACATGAATGTTAATCATTGCTCCACTTGATCTACTTCGTGAGAACCAAAATTACATTGCGATAAAGGATCTGGAAAAGAACCCTAGCCTGCATATAGCTGGGTTGAAATGGGGGATGAAGAAAAGATGCGCGTATATTGATGGCTCATAGCGAGAAACTGGCTTTGTCATACGCATTGCTTAACGCAGATTCTGGTTCCACCATTAAGATGATCAAGAACATAAGGATTTGTGAAGTTCATGCCTTCATGTGATCGACAGGAAGGCATATTATTGTGAAAGATAACATGAGATTCCACCACTTCGAAAATGGGACATATAATTGCGCGCGGCAACTTTTGGTGATTGAAGCAGGAGTCTAAAGACTGTTGAATCTATTTAACCAAGATTATGAAGAGCAAGATTTGATAGTGGGAAACTGGCAATTTAGAATTTGTGATATTGTTGCTAGGAAACGGAAATCTATTTGCCTCAGAGGTTCATAGCCTGAGGCAGGTAACGATATATACATTAGTCTGCAAAACCCTTTCAAATTAAAATATTTTCATACAGCTGTTTTTGGTTTCCTTATTAATTAAGCGTTCGATTGAAGCATCAAGCAGTATGTTTTTCGTTTGCCACCTTTTCTTTTGTATGAAGTGAATAATTATAAGTGTTGATGGGCTTGATCCTTTTCCTCGGTAGCAGTGTGAATAAGAAGTTAAGAACATTAGATGGCAAAGTACAAAGGCTCAACGAGCAGAGATCAACATAAACGATTGCAATGACTGTTTCTCTATATTTATCTTGCTTTCCAAATCCTTCCTTACAACCACGCGGACCCCTTTTTTTTTTTTTTTGGGTTAAAAAAGAAGCTGGGAAGAGCAAAATGCTCTCCCACAGTCCCACCCCAAATTTATTTAAATAAAGATAATATACGCTCTAATAGGGCGACATAAGAGCCAAACCCTGAAGAACAAAACGAATGACATTAATTTACACAATGCAACCAGCACAAAGAGAAAGAAGGAGAAAGAACAAATCGATATACCATGCGGCTTATTATACCAGTAGAAGTACTCTAGGTGCTTATCAGCATATTCAGCTATCAACAAGCTTTTACATATATGATATATATAGATAATCTATCAATGATCAATTTAGTGGTGGCCGGGAAGCTTCTCTTTAATCTTGTCCATCAATCCCTTCTTCTCATGGGCTCTGGTGTCAAAAGGTGGCGTATTAGTAGTGCCGCTATGGTCACTGTTGCCACCTGGCAGCTTCTCAATCTTCTCCTTCAAGCCCTTATTCTCATGGTGCTCTCCGGCCACGCCGTAACCCGGTGTAGTAGTGGTGTCAGTAGTACTGTAGGGATCATCCTTGTGACCACCTGGTAGCTTCTCTTTGATCTTGTCCACCACTCCCTTATTCTCATGGTGCTCTCCGGCCACGCCGTAACCCGGTGTAGTAGTGGTATGAGTTGTACTGTGGGGATCGTCCTTATGACCTCCTGGGAGCTTCTCTTTGAGTTTGTCCATCACTCCCTTATCCTGGTGCTGTCCACCATAAGGTGTGGTAATCGGAGTCGTATCGTAGGGGTCGTCGGACCGGTGTGTGCCACCTGGCATCTTCTCCTTCAAACCCTTCCTCTCCCTTCTCCCTCCGTACCCATCATCCTCAGACTACACATACACATACCATAAGTTCATAACCATTCAAACATATCACCTAACTAATTCAAAAAAAAAATTGAATTGATTAGCATGCAATGAGTACGTGATCGAGACTCACAGAGCTTGAGATGTCAGACCGGTGATTCGGGAACCCGTGACCACCGGCCGTTGTTGCAGCGAAGCCAGTGGGCCCAGTGGCCATGCCATGAGTTCCGTAGCCTGTTTTAGTGTCATGAATGCCGGTTGCTTCAGTTAAACCATGGTTAACCGGGTCCTCACTCCGGCGGATCTCGTCGGTGGTCTTGTCTCTACCGTACTCGCTCTGGTAATGCTCCATGTTGATCAGTTTCCCAAAGACGCACACAGTTGGTGTGCAAATGATAGCTCAAGCTTTTGGAAGATGGATTGGAAGTTGGGACTTGATTCGTTTATATAGGTGGGAAATTATAACATGATTCTAGACTATGGTACACGCGGTATGACTGAGAGCGTGAAACTGCCAGGACACGACGAGTGTATGTCGTAGTTGATAAAGTAATCTGGGGTTCACATCCAAAACCAATTGACAATGGATGGAGTGGCCCAAACCCTTATAAACCGATGTATATATTCTTAACATCAGTTGGTACGCATGAGATAAGATAAGAGAAGTCCTTGTCTCCTAGCTAGGAGAGGAAAACTAAGCTCGTGGTGCACCTCGCGTCGACCATTAAAATTATGATTTGTGAAGATTTCCATGGCTTCATGTTGTGGTACATCACATGCTAGGGTGATTGTTGCGACTGTTGTGAGAGATCGATGACATATATATGAGGTTCCACCACTTCTGTAATGGGACATGTTTCTTTGGCCATATTAATGAACCAGTAGATCTGAAGTCTGAAGATGCTGGCGGGAGGTCTAAAACAGGTCGACCACGATTTAATGTCGACCAAGATTTGATATGTCGAACGCTGACGCTAATGAAGTTGGAGGATCCTCTGGATATTGTTTCTCAAACTTAAACCTAGCTAGGTATACCTTAGGCTTTCATAAAGGGAGGCAACTAACCCGGCCACAATTACAAACGATGTAGGGCTGGTTTCGACACTCAGAGAACTCCTCCATCGATCCCCCACTATCAAAAGAATAAGAGAAGTAGTGTATTTGATAAGAACTTTAATAGGTGATGGGGATGCTTTATTCCTCTCCTATCATCGATCTTTTAGCCAAAAAATATATATTTAATAGGTGAATTACGAGCGCCGAGATTTAATTTTCTTACTTGACCTTCCTATGCTAATATTAGTTTATCAAAGACTCATAAAACGAATCAAGTTAATCATCACAAGCCCGCAAGACACCTTGGCCAGTTGTCCTAGAAGTTGCCGATCGAATAATGGTTGTTACGAGCAGAATACTAAGAAGCTTTAATTGTGATACAGGATTCGTGCATGTGTGCCCAAGAAATGATTCTGGTGGTTGGCTAAATGACTTGATATCGATATATAATCGTGATACTCCTAAAGGCATCAGAGTTCTAAAATACATTCTCTCTATGTAATGAAATCACTACAAGAAATTGAAGAGTTTAATAATTAGTTTCGTTGAAATTCACAATAAATATGGGAACGGATTCTATGCACCGACAGTACACTTGCACTGACGAATATTTTAAAACTATGAAGCAATCTCAACCATTTATATGTGGGGTCGGTCATCTATGTAATCTAAGCTGCCCATACATGCAAACTTTTTATTAACAGACGTTAATAAAAAACAATTAAACAAGTAAAGAAGGTAAAAAAATTTAAAGGGGTAAACCGGGGTAAATTCTGAAATGAAATCGACCGAGGGAGGGATGAGAACGGTTGTGAATCGGGTCGACGGCGATATCGTGTAAGTATTGACTCGGCGTGAGCCGCCACGTGGAAAAGTACAAAAGTCGGATCATGGAAGACCTCGTCGGGATTGAGGTTCGGCCACCTGGCGACTTGACTGGTTAGTAAGCCTAAAGTGACGGTGTTTCATTATATGAGTGATCATGCGGTGGTGATTACCAATCTGCAAAGCTTTTAACTTTTCTGATGGAGCTTCAAGTTGAAGGAAGTCGATAAAGATCGAAGAGTAAGCAAATCTGAGATTTTGGTTTCTGGGTTTCGGTGGTTCAGATTAATAACTAGTTACAATATAAACATAAAAAGGAAGAGAAGAAAGCATTCTCACCAACTGTAGTTAGTACTACAAAGATTATGATTGCTAGACTTAGACCTGTATTGACTAAATGTATTTCTAATAATCAAGGAGCTTTTTCTCCTGGCAAGTCTATTCATGATAACATTCTTATAGCACATGAGTTATTTTCTTCTTTTAACAAGAAAAGAGGTAAGATGGGATCTATGGCAATCAAACTTGATTTAGAAAAGGCTTATGACTTTCTTAACTGGGATTATTTAGTCGCCTGTTTAAAAGCTTTTGGGTTTTGCAATAATTGGATTAGTCTTATTACAAACTGCTTACGTACTGTTTCTTTTTCCATTCTCCTAATGGTTGTCCTCAGGGATCTTTTAGGCATAATAGAGGAATTAGACAAGGAGACCCTCTTTCACCTTATTTATTTATTCTTGCTTTGGAACCCTTCATTAGGAAACTCAATGATCTTACTACTAAGTCTAGAACTCATGTTGGCATTTTTACTTCTACTCATGGTTTCAAAATTTCTAATCTTGTGTTTGCGGATGATTGTCTTATTTTTGCCAAAGCTTCTCATTCTGCTGCCAAAAATATTTACATACTTTAACTCTATTTTCTGAAGCAGCAGGATAACAAATAAATTATCACAAGTCCACAATATACTTTGCTAATAACATTTCTGCATCTATTAAAAGAGATATTGCTTGCTGTCTCGGAATCCAACATAAATCTTCTATTGGTCGATACCTTGGAGTTCATAATATAGTTTGTTAGAAAGATCCTCTTAACTTTGACGACCTTCCAGTTAAAATTCAGAAAAAAGTTAGTAGGTTGGAAAGCTCATACTCTCTCCAGAGGAGATAAGTTGACCTTGCTTAAATCTAATCTTTCTGGAATGCCTAATCATATTCTTTCTTGTTTTAAATGTCCTCGTAGTCTTTCTGATAGAATTAATAAAGAGTTCAGGTAGTTCTTCTGGGGTAAGTCACAAGGTCATGTTGATTGGAATCAAGTTTGTCTTCCCAAATCTAAAGGTGGTTTAGGGGTACGTTTACCTAGTCATTTTAATAAAGCTGCTTTAGCCAAATTAGGCTGGAAAATCTTAACTCAACCTCATAATTGGTGGGTTCAGTTAGTTACTAGAAAGTATTTGAAGCATAATCACTTTTTAACTGTTCAGAAAAAGGCCTCGAACTTTAGCTTGGAAAGGTATTCTAGACGCTAGAGACTTAATTTCCCAGGGCATTAGATGGATTGTGGGAGATGGTCAGAGTATTTTATTTTGGTCTTTCAATTGGGTGTTTCCTTTTCCTTTATATCTCATCTTGCCAGAAGATCAACGAGCTCATCTTAACTGGAATCTTACTGTAGCACAGTTCATTACTCATAACACTTGGGATATTACTGCACTTCAGAATTTATTACCTCAGGATATTGTTCAAAAAATTTTAGCGATTCGTATTCCTATTCATCCTACACCTAATAGTTTTGTTTGGGGACCTTCATCTTCAGGGGACTTCTCAATCAAATCTGCCTCTTGGATCCAATCCCAAACTGTTCAGTGTCATTCCAGAACTTCAGTTTTAACCAAAATGTGGAAGTTAAACATTTCTTCTAAAGTTAAAATTTTTGCTTGGACCTTACTTCGAAATGCTTTAAAGACTAGAGATAAGATTTCTTGTTATAATCATAATTAATATTTTCGATGTAGTCATATTTTTAGAGAAGGTAATGTTGTAGCTGACAAGATGGCAAACTTGGGAATCTCAAATGCAACTTTTACTTGGTATGATAATCCTCCTAGTGAGCTCCACAGGTTTCTACAAGCTGATTATTTGGGTTTTCCAAATTATCATTTTTCATAGTGGAAGGGTTGCCTTATTTTATGGATGGAAATAATAGGAAAGATACGAAGTGCCTCTTTCTTTTGTCTTTTAGTATTGTTTGTTTTGAAAGCGGTCTTGGCCTAGTCCCCCGCTTCTCAATGATTTTTGTTTCTTATGTACTTTGCATTTTTGTATTTTTCTCTTTCGGCAAGGTTTGGTCTAGCCCCCCTTGCTATGTATCTTTTTTTACTTGATTTTTAATAAATTCGGGTAAGGGTGCTGAGTTAGCTCTTACACCACTTTCTAAAAAAAAAAAAAAAAAATTAATATTTCCCCGCAGTGTCCATTTTGTCTAAACACAATAGAATCCATTGATCATCTTTTTAAGCATTGTCCTTTTGCTGTTCAAGTTTGGTCTTTAGCTCCATCTCCTAATCCTTTATCTTGAAGTAATTCATTTTTGTCTTGGATTGAGCAGACGAGTACGAATTCTTCTTCTGTTGAGGCGCTGGCTTCAATTCTCTACACTGCTTGGGCTATTTGGAATTGCAGGAATAACTTAATCTTTAAGCATCGTCAAGTTTCTCCTTCTTCTTGTGTTTTTCAAGCTTCTCTGCTAAGCTCTAGCTATCTTAAAGATAATCCTAGAACATCTCATCCAAAGGTTACAAAATTCTTTTATATCAAATGGCAGCCTCCTAATGTGAATCAAGTTAAGTTGAACTTTGATGGTTCTGTCAGAAATGGGACAGCCTCTATTGGTTTTGTAATTAGCAATGAGGATGGTAATCCTCTATTTGCAGCTAATAGAAAACTTGGGTATACTTCTGTACTTGTGGCGGAGACAACAGCTTTACGAGACGGTTTACACACTGCTGTTTTGCATCAGTATCCCAATTTAGTTGTGGAAGGGGATTCCAAGCTCTTATTGGATTGTGTTCAAGGCAGATGCCAGATACCTTGGTGAATCAGGACTCTAATTAATGACATTAAGGAGCTCACTCTTCAATTTCAGTCGATCATTTTTCGCCATATTTGTCGAGAGGCCAATTTTATTGCAGATCACTTAGCTTCAGCAACTCATAATTCTGCTACTCCTTCTGTATAGTTCTTTTGTTTGCCCCTTTCGGTGTCCCAGAGTTCCAGTTGAATCAGTTGGGAGGGGGTGTTTCTAGAGGCTTTGTCTTTTAGTTGTTGTACTTTATCTGTCATAAAAAAAAAAACTGTAGTTAGTATAGTGGTAGAGGTCCACATGATGTGGGTTCGAACCACGACGACGTTTGAGTTTTTTTCCCCTTTTGTGTTTATCTTTTCCTTTTTCAATAAACTACAGTACTTAAAAAATCTTCAAAATGTTTTAGGGAAACAAGAAATTGAGAGAAAATCGCTGTGTATTCTCATTGATAATAGGGGCCTCTTTATATAGAGGATTTCATAAAAGGAAAGATAATCATACATTGAATAGGAATATCTAGATCCTTCTAATTAAACTCTATTATCACTAGGTCAAGTAACCTAGAGTCTGGGCCAGACACACAAATAAAGATTTACTTGAACACTCCCCCTTGTGTTGCCCAAACGCAGTGCTTCTCTCGTTGCCTCGTTGAAAACCTTGCCGAGTAACAAAAACCCAGTGGGACAAAAATAACCTCGGTCGAAGGGGAAAAAGAGCACAACACACCCTTCACATTTCGAGACCATACATATAGACACCTCCCCTGATGTCTGCATCTCCCCTTGATGACTACGGTCATTGGAGTTCGGATAACTTCCCCAAACGATGCTACCAACATGTTTCTCGAAAGTGGAATTTAGGCAATGACTTAGTGAGCAAGTCTGCCATACTGTCCTCAGATTGAACCTAGTTCACTTTGATTTTGAGGAGAGTCTGTTGTTGCTGATTATGCTTGGTGTTGTCGCTTTTGATGTAGCCTTGCTTCATTTGTTCAAAATGAAAAAGCATTATCCTAAATGCTCGTAGGCTCATCTGTGGTAGACTTCAAACCATAATTGTTCGGACATGCGTAATTATGGATCCAATCCATAAACATTCACGAACCATTTCGTGAAGAGAAATAATCTCTGCATGCTTTGAAGATATAGCGACTAAGGTCTGTTCTGTAGAACTCCAAGATATCACGGTCTTTTTCCATGGTGAACACTTAACCAGTTTGGGAATGACCTTTGTATGGGTCAGAGAGATACCCAATATCAGCAAAACCTTCCAAAACACATGTAATTTTGGGACGGGGATAGTGGACGCAGGCCAATGTTGGCGGCGATCCTGGTGTGTGATGGGTCCGAATCCATCATCTCTATGTAGGGATAGAACAAGCCCATATCAATCGTACATCTCAAGTACCGAAAGATATCTTTTACACTAATCCAATGGCGTCGCGTTGGTGCAAAGCTATATCTAGCTAACAAGTTCACTGTAAATGAGATGTCTGGTCCTGTGCATTGAACTAAGTACAATAATGTGCCTATTGTACTCAATTAAGGCACTCCTGCCTCTAGCACATCTTCGTCATCATCCTTTGAACGAAGAGGATCCTTTTTAGGATCAAGTCTACGGACGATCATGGGGGTGCTTGGAGGCTTGACCTTGTCAAAATGCCTAAGCATCTATCAACACGATGCTCAAGTTTCAAACCGAGACATAATCGTGTTCTCCCAAAATCCTTCATCTCAAACTCGGATTTCAAGTGTTCAGTGGTTTCCCTTAACTCTTTAAGGGCTTCCAATGAAGATCATGTCCAACATGAACCACGAAAAAATCTGAAACTTGTTATGGAAACGAGTGGGCATATCCCTTCCCAATCAAGTAGTCATTTTAGTGAGCGTTTCAACCTCTTTGTAAACGCGCTCCGTGGTCCTTTAGAGCCACTTGACTTGGATAAATGAAGTTCACCATAACGTTCATGTATATTCCGTATCTTGATCCCCATAGAGATACGTAGTGACCACATTTGTAAGCTGCATAGTCAGTTATTCAGAAACTACCAAACTGACAGGGTAGTGGAGTGCAATGACATCCATTACGAGAGAATATGTCTCATCGTAGTCAATTCCAGGGCATTTTGTGAGAAGCCTTGCTCCATAAGGTGAGATTGCCATCTCTTTTTCTCATCACGCTTTCTAACGAAGACCCATTAGTCAATAGGTTTTATGTTAGGATATGTTAGCACTACTGGCTCAAAACCTTCCTCTTCATTAGAGAATCCAACTTAACCTGGATCATATCTTTCCATTTAGGCCAGATTTCTCTACGTTAGCATTCATTCATCAATGGAGCGTGGTTCGATATCGTCAGACTCAACAAACTCATGCCCAACAAAATGCGCAACTACATCATCAATTATGATAGAGTTTCTATCCCACATTTCATGTACACTAGTGTAATTTTCATAGAGCTCTATATTCTCAGGAATAGATTCTAACGCTGAGGCATCCCCCAATGATAACCCTATCCCCGAAGATTCTCATGAGACGGATTTTGAGTCTTGATGATCAGAGGATTGGAATGAGTCTTGATGATCAAAGGATTGGAATGTGCCAAAGTATCCTTCGAACCCACGGGCCTCCCACGCATCCTAGCTGGGGCCATGGATTGTAACGCCAAAGTGTCACTCTCTATGGCGTTGGCACCATGCCTACCTCTGTGTAGGTTAGCGCTACGTCCCCTCATAGGGACGTCCTTCCTTGCAGACATGTTTGCAGCATATTTGTGTAATCTCGTCACTTTAACAGGGATCGATATGAGACATAGTGGGGACAGACCACGACAATTCATGTCATTCCTACTGAATATCCGTGTTCTTATCTCCCCCTAACGACGGGAAGACTGTCTCATCACAGTGACAAACCGTAAATCTAGCGGTAATGAGATCGCCTGGCAAGGGCATTAAGTGGCGGACGATTGTTGGAGTCTTAAATCCAACGTAGTTGCCCATTTGTCTGTAAGGACCTGTTATAGAGCGATGTGGCGACACAATTGGCACACTCAAATATGCATAAGTATGATACTTGTACCCAGTCACTAGCTGTAAAGCAGAGGTAGATTGAGTGGCGGTAGGTCGTAGACGAATGAGCATAGCTGCATGTGATATTGCATCACCCCAAGCGGATGTAAGGAGATTGGTGCGCATTACCAATGTCTGGACTACCATTGTAGTCGTTTCCGCGAGACCATTTGGGTGTGTTCATGGGAATATGATGTCCAACATCAGTCCCAATGCAATAACCATCAAAAGTCTTCGATGTAAACTTTCTAGCAATGTCAAATCCATTGACTGAATAGGATGATCCGGGGAGTGAGCCCGTTGTTGTATGATATGTGCTAGGAGTGTAGCATAAGTAGCATTTACAAGTGGATAATGGCACAACACATGACCAGCGCGTTTGCGTGTCAACCAACATCTTGAGATATTTAAACGTCTGCAAGTTGGTTGAACTAGTCCACAGAATCCCTACGGATTCTATGTAAGAACATAATGAGTATTTTTATATCCTTTGCATAGGACGGTCTCAGTCCTAATTTCTCTAAGGAACGGGCTTTGTAAAACGAGCGAGAGGCTTTAAAAGCAACCAATAAGGATTTTGGTTGGGCCTGAGTGTCTGAAAAGCTATTTGAAGTAAGTTGGTGATTGCAGCATCACCTGGGGCGCCATCACTATGATGGACGCTATCCATGGTGTCATGGATAGGGACTGTGCCAGCCCTAGGCTGATGGTGATGGAGGCGATACCCTAGCAGCAGCGTCGGTTATACTTAGTCTAGAAATCAACTTTTGATTCATGCTTCATTTCGCTCGAGAGATAGAATGTCCATGTGAAGTCTTTAGTAGACGGATCATCATATCGTGACCAGGATGACCTATCTTGTAGTGGCAAAGCCAATATGTGTCTAAATCCAAGAGACTTTCTCTCATAACTTTATTGGATTTAATAGCTCGAATAGTGACATAGAGTCCACTAGAGAGACACATAAACTTCTCTAAGATGCGCCTTTGTTAGCAGTCATTAGAGGTGTTGCAAAGGAACACATTTACGTTCTCTACATGCGTTTTCGCATAGAATCCGTTGGCTATTGATAGGTGCGATTTGCCCTATGAGTTTAGAGAGTTTCTATGACAGTAATCAAGGTGCCATTTGGCAAGGGGAACTTGGGCTATTCCCTGTCCTTGAATTAATACTGATGGCCCAGCCATCGTAGTCACAAAGAAGTATGCTCAGAATCAAAATGGAGTCATAGTGAAAAGAACTCGAAATTTTTATTCATAAGCCAATGGAGTTACATCATTGTCTCTTTGACCAAAGAAAATCTAATCCAAAATGCTAGCTAATGCAAAACAATGGTAGTCGTCTAACTTCTTTCGGTAATTCCAAAATAAATGTGACCAGGTGAGTAAAGAGATGTCGGTGGAGCAAGGCTCGCTTAAGTACCACTAATCTCAAAACCTTTCTAGACATCACACTTACTTTGGGTGAGCCTACTTTGAAGAAAGACTAAACCATTGGCATTTACTACAAAGTATATGGCAATTGCCTATTACATCTCTTGGAAAAATAAAGACTTAAACAGAATTGGCGATCTATTGATCCCATCCAGATTTGTAGTCTTCACCCCTTCACTCTAGATCATCTTCTTGATCTTCTTGTTCCACATAGTGAGCTTCTCTTGCTTCACAATATGCTTTGTAGGCGGTGACAAGTTCTTCACGAGCTCTACAAATGTGTGCCAAATGATCAGACACTCCACATCGAGAACATACATCTCTTTGCTCAAGCTCCATTGATTGAGGCACTTTGAAAGCGTCATTTAGATGGATCTTAATGTTGGTGGCCCCACCAACATGGCCAGAGGCGTTGCCTCCCTCTCTCTTTCCATGTTGACCTCTTCGATTCCGTGTTCACCTATTTTGGCGGTTACCTTCCCAAGTAGAGCGATTATATGGACCAGAACGTCCAAAAGTATCCCTAAGATTAGGGTTTCGCTTTTGTTGCCCTCTCTTTGGGGCGCGACTTTAATTGGATTCCGGAATATGCTATATTCCCACGGATCTCGAATTCTAGTTCTTCACAAGGATGTTGTCATGCTTTTCAGCGACATTCATAGCTCCAATGAGCTCATGAAACCTTGTGATCCGTCTTGCAGTAACATCGATTCGATAGTTCTTAGCAACCATCAATGCAGAGACGGGAAAGGTAGAGAGAGTCTTCTCAATCAACATCGCATTTGTGATCTCTTTACCACAGAATTTCATTAAGGATTTAATGTGAAGTGCTTCAGAGTTGTAGTCAAGAACTGACTTGAAATCACAGAAGCGGAGGCTATGCCATCTCACTTCTAGGTCAGGAAGCAGGGAGTCACGGATGTTGCCAAATCTTTCTTCGAGTGAGACCCACAGCCTTCTGGGGTCTTCTTCATTCATACACTCGTACTGGAGCGAATCATCCATATGACGAGTCATTAGGATGATAGTTTTCGCCTTATTTGCCTCTAAGGCTGCTCTATTTGCTTCCCAAGCTTGAGCTTGCTCAATAGTTAGCACATACTGGCTAGGCTCGAGAATCGTATCCAGGATTCTATCGGCCTTGAGATGCTGGTGGACATCACGAACCCACCTGTGATATCCAGAGCCAGTTGTTCCCAATGGAGCAAAGTCCAATTTATTCAGGTTTACTCATCCTGAAAGAGAACAAGAAATTAGGGTTAGTTTCAGAGCTAAAAAGGCTACCACGAAAACATATAAAATTCCTGGGCGTAATCGCTTCCAAGAAATTAGGAAATATTTCTGAGCGTAATTGCTTCCAAGAAATTAAATTCCAAGAGGTATTGGATTAGATCGAAACAATGACGTAAGTCGTCGATCATAAATTCTCTACAAACTCTAAGTTTGGAGATCTCAACAATCTCTAAGCTTGGAGTGAGCACGAACCCCCACAGTTCGGCTTAATTTGGTTTCCCCTATGATGAAGAAAGGGGGGTAGAAGAAGGGAGGTTGCAAGTCCCCGAGAAAAAGAAGCGAAAAAGAATAAAAAAACTTTAAAAGTGGGAACTTTTAGTAAACCATACCTCTTAGGATTGTAGAGCGCATTCGATCCTCGTTGTAGGATTGCAGACGAGCTTCAGTCCTAGGCGAATCAAACTTGTTGAAATTCGGAGCAGATTCGCTTCTGTATCAAAACGACTCCAATGGGGCTGAAATTTGGAGATCAGATAGAAGAGACAGAGGTGAACAACTTTGATGAAGGAAGAAATTTGATCTGAAGTTCTGAACTAGACGTTTCAGGGATTGCAAACTGACTGATATGCACAGGAACGAGAGAAGAAACTAGGAGGAGAAGGATGCAATGGGCATGCAGCGGTGCTGTAGGGGCAGCGGACGTGCGGCGGTGAGTCTCAACTGTGGTGAGGCGGCTAGCGTGCTTGCGGTAGCGATGAATATTTTTTGGTTTTTGGTTTTTGGTTTTTGTGGTTAGGGCTCATGTTGATAACGTGTTTTAGGGAAACGAGAAATTGAGAGAAAATCGTTGTGTATTCTCATTGATAATAGGGGTCTCTTTATATAGAGGATTACAATGCATAGAATCCGAATCATAAAAGGAAAGGTAATCATACATTGAATAGGAATATCTAGATCCTTCTAATTAAACCCTATTACCACTAGGTCAAGTAACCTAGAGTTTGGGCCAAACACACAAATAATGATTTACTTGAACACAAAATACATTTTTTTTTTGAATCAAAGGTGTCAGGCATTTATTGAAAGAAAAGAAGTCTACAAAGTACAAAGCTCAGTTGCAATCACAGCTTGTAAGAAATCTGGAACTGAAAAATAAAACGCATTCTGCCTAAGAGAGTGACCATAGGTAGCCAACACATGCGCAACCCCATTTCCTTGCCGATCGACATGTAACACCTGCACCACATTATGGGACTTCAAAAGTATCCCTACATCATCATAGATTCTGCCCAATAGCGACAAGTTAGCTAAAGCACACCTCGGGAGCTGATGCTGAACCTCCAATGCATCGGTTTCCAGTATAGCTGGACCAAAACCGTGCTCCCCTGCAAACTCTACTGCAGCTTTGCATGCCAAAATTTCAGCGTGTTCCGGAGAAAGTAAACCACTCACAGGCCAAGCCCCTCCTCCTAACATCACTCCAGTCTCGTTTCTGATTTCGAAACCCAATCCACCTTTCCTAGTAACATGATGAAATGCACCATCCACATTGATCTTAACAAAACCTACTGGGGTGCCCTCCACACTGCTCTGTGTACAGATTTGGATCGGGGAGGTTTATGATTATGAAATCTGAACTCCTTCAACCGAGAAACAATCCCCAAGCTAACATCCCAAGCCTTGAGCCTCTTAAGATTCCAAACTCTATCGTTTCTTTCCTTCCAAACACCCCAAAGAGAAAACAGAAGTTCTCCGAACTGAGGTAATGACAAGTCTTTAGCACACTGACTTAACCAACTAATAACATCCCCAGTCATATTGCTAGGGGTATAACATACCTGATGAAGCAATGTGTTCTTCTGTAGTACCAACCTAGTATAGGGACAATCCCTACATAAATGGAGAGTCGTTTCAGTAAGATCCTCACATAAAACACATACATGTGAGTCCATTACCACTCGCTTCTAGGCCAAGCTTCCTAAAGATGGAAGTATAACCAGACACGCCCTCCAGACATGGATCTTGGCTTTGTTTGGAATTGCCACCTTCCACAGTTTTTTCCAAAAACCCGAGTCAACTGGGAGTTGCAATGGCGGATAGCAGGACAACTTCAAAAAAGCAAACCTATAGGCTGTCTTCCCAGAGAAGTTTCCATCTTTGAAAGTCTCCAACATAGGCGGTCATTCACTACTCTCCTACTCAAGGGAATAGCTGCAATCGCAGCTGCTTCGTCAGCCGTGAAGACCCCCCTGTATTAAGGGTATATTCCACCTGCCATGTTCAAACATTAAGTCATTCACTGTCTGGATGTCACTATCAATCAACCCTGTGGGTAGAGGTCTTCCAGCAGGCAATGCCACCACCCAATTTTCTGCAAAGATGCCAATGTTCTCTCCAGTACCTACTTTCCAATAACAGCTCTCTTTAAGCAATTCCCGAGTAGAGAAAATACTTCTCCACGAATACGAAGGCGAAGAATGATGTGCGGCTTCCCAAAAAGAAGTATCCGGGAAATATCTTGCCTTATAGATTCGAGCCACCAGCGAACTAGGAAAATTCAATATCCTCCATGCTTGTTTAGCTAGCAGGGCAGAATTAAAATTGGTCAGACTGCGAAAGCCTAATTCCCCATCTTCTCTCGGATTGCAAAGAGCATTCCAATTCTTCCATTGTATCTTCCTTTTGTCTAATGTACTTCCCCACCAAAACTTTGCACATTGCTACTCCAAGTCTTCACAAAAGCTTTTGGTGAGTTGAAAAACACTCATCGCATAGCTAGGCAATGCTTGAGCCACCACCCTAATTAAAATATCTTTTCCCGCTCCGCTTAGGAATTTACCTTGCCAAGAAAACAATTTTTTAGACAATCTCTCCTTGATATACTGAAAAGTGGTCGTTTTCTTTCGGCCTACAAAAGTCGGAAGGCCTAAATATTTAGCGAGTGACTCCACCACCTCTACACCTAAAACTCCATAAATGTCATCCTATAGATCAACCGGCACGTTTTTGCTAAATACGACGGAACTCTTAGCAAAATTAACCACCTGACCAGAAGCTCTCCGATAAATATCTAAAACCTCCTGAATAATCCCACAAGACTCTAGAGAGGCCTGTGCATAAAGCATATTGTCGTCTGCAAACAGTAAATGATTTACTGAAGGTGCGTTCGCACACACCGCAATGCCAAGAAGAACACCCATAGTCAATCTCTGATGTAGTAACGTTGAGAAGCCCTCAGCTCCAATGAGAATGAGATAGGGTGACAATGGGTCACCTTGTCGAAGTCCCCTACTGGGAGTAACATGCCCCTGGGGTCTCCCCCTAATAAAAAAAGAATACCTCACCGTACTCACACATTGCATCACCATAGAAATCAAACTGCTTGCAAATCCAAACCATAGCGTCACCTGCTCCAGAAATATCCATTCTATCCTGCCGTAGGCCTTGCTCAAATCCAATTTCAACGCTATGTATCCATCATCCCCATCTCGTTTATTATGCACAAAGTGCGCTATCTCATTGGCCACTAAAATATTATCAGTTATCAGCCTACTAGGGACAAAAGCACTTTGGAAGGGGGAGATCACCTCCGGAAGAATTGTCTTCAACCTATTAGCAATAACCTTTGAACAAATTTTGTAAATCACATTACAAAGTGCAATGGGTCTCAAATCTGACATATGTTCTGGATTGCTCACCTTTGGAATGAGACAAATATGAGTGAAGTTAACTTCCTTCAACAACTGGCCTGTTTGCAAAAAAAACTATTAACCGCTGCAAAAATATCATCTCCAACATGCTCCCAGTAGTGTTGGAAGAAAAAGGGAGTCATTCCATCAGGCCCTGGGGATTTAGTCGGATACATCTGAAAAAGAGCAGAACGAACTTCCTCCTTGGTATATGACGCACAAAGTTGAGTATTCATCTCTTGAGTAACATGCTGGGCAATAGCTTCCAGAGTTCAATTCAAAGCCTCCCCATCAATTTCAGAGGCTTGAAACATCTTAGAAAAATAAGTAGTGACCACATGTTCAATGCCCGCATCCTTATCCTGCCACTGCCCATTCTCATCAAAGAGACCTTGCAAACAATTCTTACACTTTCTATTCTCAGTTTTTCAATGAAAATACCCAGTATTTCGATCCCCTTCCTTAAGCCATATGACTTTAGCACGTTGCTTCCAAAACAACTCCTCCTGAAACAATAAACTTTGAAGCTTATCTGTCAACTCTTTCTTCTCAAATTGTACTTCCACCGAAGGGGAGACACTCAGTAACTCTTCCAACCGAGCACGAATGCCCAACATCTATAGTTGTCTGCCCTTAAAAACCTCCTTTTGCCATTTGTTCAGTCGAAATCTAGTGTGCGTAATTTTCTTCGTTGCACAAAACATAGGGGTGCCTGAGACATCAGTACCCCAGGCCTCCTTCACAATATCATCACAATCAGAATGCTGCAACCAAAACGCTTCAAACTTGAAGCGGTTAGCTCTAGGTCTTGCAGTCAGAGGCAAAGAGCTTCCTCTTAACAAAACCGGAACATGATCAGAATCAGAAGGTGCCAGATGCAACACTCTAGCATGGTTAAAAATATCAACCCAAGAAGGGGTACAAACAGCCCGATCCAGACGTAACAAGGTCTCAGAATTCCACCATGTCGCCATTGAACCCTGAAACCCTAAGTCCAACAATTCACAGTACCCTAAAGCCTCCCTAAAACCACACATTTGCCTCTCCGACCGCAAAGGGCCAGCGATCTTCTCCCCACTATTTAGAATTTCATTAAAATCGCCAATCACCACCCAAGGCAGAGAATCAAGATCTGAGAGATCACGTAATAATTGCCATGATTTATCCAGTTCTCTCGTACGAGCATACCGTAAAACCTCGTCAGACGCCATGATGGAGCACCAGCCTCCCCCACGACCACTACATCTATATTGATGCGCAGATTTAGTTCCAGTTCGAACCTGTACATCATTGTTCCAAAACAAACCCAAGCCTCCTGCTTGGCCAACACTCAAAACCTCCTCTGCATGAACAAAACCTAACGATCGTCGTAGGCTTTCAAAATCTTCCATTCTGCTGATCTTCGTTTCGCATAAGAAAATGATATGTGGACGGTTCTGAATACACAAGTCCTTCAGAGCCCTCGTCGTTGCATCATTGCAGATTCCTCTGCAATTCAAACTAAGTACGTCCAAATTCATGAACGCTCGAATTGGCTTTCTTGCCCAAGAAAGTAACCCTAGCTTAGACGGCTAGGTGTCCTATTTGTATTCCTTAATAAGAATAGAAAATAATACAACTTAGTTCTATGAGCACGGCAAAAATATTTTTACTTTGTAATTTGATCCATCTTCAAAATACATAAATAAACAAAAAACACTAACTAGTTGTTTTTTTTTCCTGATTTTTATTTACTTTTTTGTTTGTTTTTATTTTCCTTTTTTTAATAAACTACAATATTTCAATAAGACTTCAAAATATATAAATAAACAAACTATACTAATTACAGAAAGATGAAGTAAAAATATTTCATAGACATTTCATTTAACTTTGAATATATTTTCCTCTCTAGGTTCTGGCCACTTCCAGCTCATCTCTATAGTTGTTTTTTCTTTAATAAAGTACATACTTAAATAAAATGTTGTTGCTTTAAATTATTAAAAAAATATAACTGCATTACTTGTTCGACCTCTCTTAAAAAAAAAAAAAAAATCTTTAGAGACCTACATTACTTAAATAAAATTTTAATTACGGGCATTTTAGTTTGATAGAATATGGTTGACAATGTGGATCGAAACATAAACGAATACTAAAGATAATAAATTTTTTAGCGTAGCCATTTCATACCATATTGATCACATCCAACGGTCAAATTAGTGAATTTCTTTTTCGTCCATGTTGTTTGTCTTGGAAGATATACGTTTGTATATAACCAATGAAAAAGTTTGACCACACCAGTAGGCATGTAGAGATTTCGTTTATATTGAAACATCGATAATGACATAAAAGAGATTTGGCATTGTTTATACATTCAGCGCATAGTAATATGTACCGTGTGAAATAATTAGGGGCTGTGACCACTTACCCAATTTTGGGCAAAAAATTGCCCACTTACTCCACCAAGAGTTTTTTAACCTCGTTTACCCAATCCAACAGTATTTGACAGTATTGCCCTCATTTTAATTTATAAATTACACTCATATTTCTCTCTCTCTCTCTCTCTCTCTCTCTCTCTCTCTCTCTCTCTCTCTCTCTCTCTCTCTCTCACAGACTCTCTCTCTCTCCCCTCCCCTCTGCGATTTATTCTCTCTCTCTCCTTCCCCCCTCACCGAATTCTTCTCTCACCGGAGACTGACTCCGGCAACGCCGTCATTCCGCCATCCCTGCCGCGCCAAATAAAAGCGCCGCCTCCTCCAAGCAATTTGATCCCCAGCTTGGATCTGTGAAACCCAGTCCAGATCGGATCAGTCCGATCCGATGCGATCCAGGCCGCCACAGATACGACGTCGCCCGGCAACCCTCGAACCTGCACCTCCAAGCCATTCCACCGATGAGTACAGCGAGGCAGCAAACCAAACCCAACTACCAACTCGATCTTCCCCTTCCAGCCAGCCACCGTGATCTCCTCGACCGGAACAACCATGTCAATCGAGGAACCCGGCCTCGCACCAGACCCACACGTAGTCCACAAGGCCCGTCCGCCAATCCGACACCGATCCCAACCCGATTTGCCCACGCCCCGACAACTCCTCCACCGGCCTCACACTCCGGTGGGTGCCCAGAGCAATTTCTGGGTGCCCATATCACTAGGGGGCAATAAAGCCTTAATCAGCTTCTTGCAATTTCAGACATTGTGATTATCTATTTGGGTCAATTGGATATGTAAACTTGACTTGTATTGATCGGAATTATGTTTATTGGAGGGGAGTAATATAATTATTGGGGGGCAGTAGACACATTATTGGCCCCCAGTAGACTTTGATACGAGGGACATGGATCACTATAGTGTGGTGTTTTGATAAGTTACATGTTGTTTTCTGTGTATTAAAGTCAAATTATCTGTGAATCCTACAAAAAGGTGCATTTTTGGTGGTCTATTGGGAGGCAGTAGAAACATTAGACTTTGTATTGGGGGGCAATAATATGATTACTGGGGAGCAGTAATATGATTATAAATTGATCAATTGTTCCTGTAGTGTATTCATTTTGGTTTTGGGAGTTCATACAATTCACTGGACGTCAATAATATGATTTTTGGGAGGCAATAATATGATTACTGGGGGGCAGTAATATGATTACTGGGGGGCAATAATAGCCGGATTCCAGAATCCGGTCACCGTCCGCCGGAGTCCGGTCACTGGTCGCCGGAATCAGGTCACCGTTCGCCGGAGTCCGGTCACCGGTGGCCGGAGACCGCGCCGGCCACTGGTCACCGTAGCACAGCAAGGTGGAAGGTGACTTCTCTCTCTAAGTGAGAAAGAAGGAGAGGGCAAAAAAGTCTCAAAAAAAAAGAAAAAAGAATTAATTGGGTAAAGGGGAAATAATCCCTTAGAGTGTTTTGGGTAAATGGGGTTAAAAAACAGTTGGTGGAGCAAGTGGGCAATTTTTAGCCTAAAATCGGGTAAATGATCATTTTCCCAAATAATTAGCCATGTTTGTTATCATTTAGGCCTTGACTAAGATGGTCAACTGTTAGTTATATATAAAAGAAAAAAAAACTTTAATTTTTCTAAACAAATATTAATAATGAATCATTGAAATTGTTACAGTAATTCAAAAGATGGTCGTGTGAAAAAAATTGGCAAGGTTCGTGGTCATTATGTCATTAGTCAACCAAGAGATTATATACGTTACTTCGGTTTGACTAAGTGGATTGAAATCAAAACTATAGCGAAATTGGCTAAATTTTTTTAAACATGCATAAAATAGTACAATATTCTCATCCAACGGTCAGTTTCCCCAATTTCTCGTGTCTTAATGAAGTTGCTATTTGAAAAATCTAATTGATAAATATATGGTTGTAAATTAATCTAAGTAGAAACGAGAATGAAATTGGATTATTTTTGGATAATTTCAATATATCAATTTTTAATTTCATTTTTTTAGAATGAAATTGAAAATTGATAAATTTAAGGAAAATTTATTACTACAAAAAATTAAAGAAATTAAAGTGGAGTACATGGGTAAGGTAATGCAAATGCATTACTACCATGGTAATGTCAAATGCATTAGTACAAATTACTACCCGGAAGAATTTAAGGAATTAAAGTAGAATTATTAGAAATTGAGTCTATGGTATCAGAAACAGTTTAGAGACTTCGGGAATATTTATGAATTTTTCTTGATCTGAAGATCTTCAATTTATGAACTCAATAATAAAGTACACAACGTGGGGAGTTTGTAAGAATTTTTTTAAAAAAAAAAATTCTGACATCTGAGCTATTTATTACGATTTTCTTTAGTTTCATAAGGGCCTTTTCCCGTATACCCAAAAAGCCTCTATATATTTCCCAACTGCCCAACACTTTTGTATTACACTATTACTTTTAGGAAAAGACTAATAGGGATAGGTCTTTTCATGATATGTCTGTTACATCCTATGTTGACCCTTGGTTTTAACAATACTAGTCGACCAAAAAAGAACTTTGCTCTAAACGACAAAATTAAAAACAAGACTAGCCTTCAACATGCCTAAGTTTTTCACCTAACAGTCTCTTGCCTAACGGTTACTTTAACAGGCGGAATCACTGCTGCTTGTCCTAATTTTAGGTTTAAAACTGATTTTTTTTTGCTGAAAAGTATAATTAGAACTTTTGGATTTCTCCAGGACGCAAACATGCAAACATACTGACAAATATGAGTACTGAAACATAATGACTATTATAAGGTTTTGATGAAGTGGGGGAGTAACCTGAATTTATTTATTCAAAATGCATATATGTTAAACATTCAGAGCCTCATTCTCAGGTAAACAGCAAAAGGCTGTTTAGCTATCCATGGGAATGAGAATAGATACTTACTTGAAATGAAAGCACACTTCTAGACAGGAAGGGAAACACACTGCTACTATGGCTTTCTTACTCTTTGAGAGAAGACTCTTCTGCTCAATTTTCTGATTCCTTACAAATGAACTTAAAGCTCCTTATATAGGGAGCGGAACTCAAACTTGAATTCAAAACATAAAAATGTACAGAACAACTCCGTGACCTTCTGCTTTCCTGAGTGCTCCTGATGATGGAGGTCGTTCGGGGAAAAGCAAAAGCTTTATTAGGTGAGAGGTGAAGTGTTTTTTACTTGCCTTTTGAAAAGCAAAAGTAGTCTTTTAAGTCAAAAGGTGCTACAGTTGCATCTTTGGTGCTCTTCTTCTTTCACTTGTGGCTTCACCCGTGACTTTACATATTCTCATCTATTTCTGAGTTGTGGCCAAAGACAAAGGAGTTGTTTTCTGCCTGGGCCATCCTAACAGTTGTTGCATTATCTTCGACATCTGTGTCCACGTACATCTTGTAATGGTTATCTCTTTCAAGCTTTTCTATCCATTGTAAGCACGCCAGTGTCGAGTCTATCTCTTTTCTGGTGAGAGATAGGAACAGGTCACTGCTGACTACGTCCGGATGGTCGTAAGCAGTGATAATAGTTTTTTCTCCTGCTGCCAGGAAGGTATTGCTGATATCTTCAGAGATGATCTTTTTGATGTATTCTAGGGCCATGGCCTTCATCCATGGGATGCTTGAGTTTGGCTGGCCATTGAACCCAACACATGCTGGTTGAAGATATTTTCATTGAATAATTCTCACATAATGATATGGAGAAATATACTCAACCTCTCCGTTTGCCTTTTGACTCCATTCTAGAGGAGTGGATCTGAACTTCAGACGAAGCACGCAGTCATTTTTTCTAATGTTCTTGACTATATTGACAATGATGGGAGACAAACCTTTTAGATCATCATTTGTTTTAGTCCACAGATTATGGACAAAACCATTTTCAACAAGCCAAAGCTTGTGTTCTTGAGGATGTTCACTCTGAACATTGACTAAGTATCTTCCAACATATGGTCCTGCAATGATAAAGAGAGTTGGAGGAATTCGATCTTTAGAATTATGACTTCCTATCAGAGTATGAAATTCATGCCAGTCTGATTCATTAAGTGCCATGATAGGGACCCTAGCACTTTCTGGGCTTTCAAGGAAGTGAATTTTTTCTTTTCTTACAGCACTCTGCTGTGTATGAAGTTCTTCAAACTGTGGTCTACCATTTTCATAGAGTTCCTCAGCAAGTGCAAAGAGTGCTGGAAACATCAAACGACTGTTTCTTTCCTGAAAAGCAAACAGGAGATTATCCAGAATTGCTTTCTGGTGGTAGGCTAGTCTCCTGCCAGTTCTGAACACAGGAGTATCGAATGTTTGAAGTTCATAATTAAAAACATTTATTACTCCAGTTGGAGTAGGTTTGCTTTTTGGCAAAGCAACAGCCTTCAACGGTCTTGATGAGCCTTTACCGTCTGTCGTTTGAGACGGGCTAGCCAATCCTTTACTCTGGGATTGATAAGTTGTGGCTAGTCCTTTAGGACTTAGCAGAAACCTTTTGAGGATTTTTTCTTTGGTTTCCATGGGATCCTCTTCAGGTTCATGTTCTTTCCCAGTTCTTCTGCTTCTGGGATTACGACCTTCGTCGTCATCTTTTCGGCTGAACATTGCAAATTCTCTAGTTAAGGCGTCTGGAAGATAGTTCTTGTTTCCTGCAATTAATTCAACAACATAATCATATTGGTTAAGAAATAATTGCCAGTTAGCTAATCTTCCTCTGTCAGCAGCTTTATCAAGTTTAAAATTTTTAAAATTCTTTACTCTAGCACAATCTGTGCGGACAGTAAAGGGTTTTCCAAGAAAAGCTGGAGAATTTAAAATTGTTTTCTTTATAGCCAAAATTTCTTTTTCCCCTGTGGGATAATTCAGTTCTGCAGGGTTGAACTTGCCACTACAAAATTTACAGATCTTTTCAATGTTGGTTTCAGGAGTTTTTGCCAGAACAACATCGGACTAGTAATTATCACTCGCATCTGTTTGGAGGATAATTTCATCATTTTCCTCTGGTTGCTGTAGAGGAGGGAGGTTTTTGCAGAGATTTTTTATCTGCTTCACAGTTTTTTCATCATCTTCTGTGAAGTTCCATTTTCTTTTGGAACTTGTTTTAGGAGATAACATCGCTGTTAACCCTGATATTTTGGGAATAAAATCTCTCCCATAATTTATGACACCAATGAATCTCTCTAGACTCTTAGCATCAGGAATTCTATCTGGGAATTTCCAGATTTTCTCAAGGATATGAGGTTGGAGTTTTATTACTCCATTCTTGATATTTATTCCTAAAAAATCAACTTCATCGAGGATAAAGAAGATTTTCTTTTCTCCTAGGATAATTCCATGCTGAACTATCAGCTTTACAACCTCGTGGAGGTGTTTCATATGTTCTTCTCTGTTTTTGGAGAAGACTAGGATGTCATCTATGTAGACGACGCAGAACTCCGCTACAGGTTTGAAGATGTTGTCCATCTTTCTCTGGAAGATTGAGGGAGCTTGCTTTAGACCAAAAGGCATTACCAGCCATTCGTAATGTCCTTGTGGTGTTCCAAATGCAGTGAGAGGTATACTCTCAGGATGCATCTTAACTTGCCAGAAACCCGACTTTGCATCGAATTTCGAAAAGACTTTAGCTCCTCTGAGCTGGTTGATCAGTACTCGTACTTGAGCAATCTGATAGCCATCTTTGACAGTCTTTTTATTGATATCTCGGTAGTCAATCACCATTCTAGCTTTTCCTCTTAGAGTTTCTGCATGATTTCTCACGTAGAATGCTGGAGCATGATGAGGGCTAGTGGAAGGTTGAATTAATCTCTTGTTCAGGAGATCTTCAATATTTTTTCTGAATTCCTTTTGATCTTCTTCTTTGTAGCGAGGAATGGCTTTGACATGACAGATAGCATTCATGTCATGCAATCTTAATTCACAGACCACTGGGTCTTTTTCCCAAAACTTCTGAGGATCTACATCGATATTCTGTTCGAGTAGTTTCTTGATTTTTTCAAGAGTGGGAATTTTCTGAGACTCAAGCTTGTTCTGAAAGTGCTTGAGGTTATGCTCATGGATGAAACTAGTTTCTTCATCTTCACTAGTTTCTTCTTCTTCTTCAGAAGATTCTTCAACAAGTAATTCTTCTTGTTGCTTGATTTGGAGTATAGGCTCAAATTTGAGTTTGTAGGGGGTAAGATCACCACTATTCTGTTGCGATCTCTGATACTGAGTAGTAAAACTAGGACCTACTACACTTTTTGCTTGTGTAAGTCGGTCTGCCCAGAACACCCGTTCTTTTTTTCTGAAGCCTATTGCTTCTTCATCCTGAATGAATCTCTGTTGGAGAATAAAATCGTTTCCCAACAGGAAATCTGATCCTTGGCCTTCAAATTGCCAGACATTATGGATGATAAATGTTCCTCCACCAATGGTGATATGAACATTTTTTGCTACTTTATTCATGGTAAGGTGACTTCCATCAAATGTGACACCAGTAGCGGTTCTTTTCTTATCTTCTTTCCAGAGTTCTTCTGGAATTGCAAATCTCTTTGCAACAGTAAATCCTGATCCGTTATCTACAAAGGCATGTAGATGATATTTTTTGTGATCAGGGAATTTTAGTCCAATCTCTATGTAGTTGCTGTATCTACTAGTAGAGACGACTTTCGATTGTTGAAGCTCATTTTCTTGAGCTTGTTCCTTTTGGATGAATAGTTTACATTCTTCTGGAACAATTTCTGGTGGTTCAACCAGTTCAAAATTTTCGTTTTCATCGATTTTTTCTTCATCGATGATTTCTTCCTTTATTTTTGAGGAAGATGGTTCCATAATTTCTTGGAACAAGACTTCTACCTTTTTCTCTTTTTGTTCAGAGAAGTATTCTTCATACTCTTGTTCTACCAATTGGCTGACAAGGCCATTCTTGGTTTTCCTTCTTGCTTCAGCTATGAAGCATTCTTTGTGATAAGTCTTTTTTGACTCCTCACAAAACATAGGGAGACCATTCTTTTCATGACACAGGCAGTAGTCACAAACGAATGTACCAGGGCTCACCTGATAAGAAGACATTAATGATTATGTCTTACTTTCTTCCCAGTTTTTGATTCTTAGAACATTCATCTGTCTTGATTCGAAGTACTCTACTTCAGAATCTGACTCAGATTCAAATGAATCTTCTTCTTCAGACCAGGCAGATTAAACTGACCTGTCGTCTTCTTCATCATCAGAATAGGCTATTTCGTAGCCTTTCATATTTGATGTTTCTACTATCTGCTCATATTCCTCAAAGAGAGCTTTAGTAGATCTTTTACCCTTTTCCGGGCATTCATTGGCATAGTGCCCTTCAGCTTTACATAACCAACATCTGCAAGCTTTCTTGCTTGGTTGTTTATGCTGATGAGTATTCTTCTTTTCCTTGAAGAATTTCTTTTTAGGATCTTCATCCTGATGTTTCTTGTAATTGGAACTTTTCTTGAATTTCCAATCTTTTTTTTGATTACTCCTTTTGAATTTTTTAGAGTAATATTTTTCTTTCTTTTTCCTGTGGAATTTGGATTCATGACATCCCCAGTTGGTCGGCATATCCAGTATTCCATAACAGAAATTTTCAACTCGTTTGAGTTGTTTTTTTGCCATCTTAGCTCTAAGATTGGCTTTACACTGCTCTTTCAGTAATTGCCGAATTCTGTCGGCAATTCCTCCAACTGAAAATCTTTCAATTGGTTTTTCAGCTATGCTTTCTCTCACAGCTGTTCTCCATGGTTCAGGGAGTTTTCTGTGCAACAGGTTGACTAGATCATTATTTTCTAGTTCACCAATTGTACAGTAATATTCTTGAAATTCATTCAAGTATTCTTCAAAATATCTCATGTCACAGATTTTGAGAGCATAGATATTTGATTTGGCCTTTTCTTTAGCCTTTTCACTCAGATTTGAAAGATCTCCACAGAACTGATCGTACAGGGGTACTGCAAAATCATAAGGAGATTTTGAATTTTTTATTTCTTCAAGCCAGTCTTTCCCTCTGGCAGTCTCTTTGAAAGAGAAGTAATACTTCTTTGCTACTCCGGTAAGAGTAGTTTCATAGTACACCTGAAGATCTGGTGCTTCAAATTTTCCAAGGGTTAGAGCCGAAGCCATCATCAGGCTATCAACCCATTGGTCAAGAGTTTTTCTCTTGTCTAGAGCTTTGTCTAGATTCAGCCAAATTCCATGCATGGGTGGAAATTGGTATTCTGGGTATATTGTCCTCTGGGACAAATCTTTGAAAATTTCTTTCTCCATTCTTGCCCGTAGGGGCCTTCTGAAAAGGAAGTTTTCCTTTTCCTTTTTCTCTTGTGATGACTGTTTTGGAATTGGAGCCTTCTCCTTCTTCTATTTCAATATCCTGATAGGGAAGGAGTTTTCTTTCCTTTCCTGGTTTGAATCTTTTCATTTCTTCGATTAGTTTTTCTAATCGTTCAGGATTTTCGCAGCTTTCTGCTTCATCATTGAGATCATAGAGCTTTTGTACTCTAAGCATATTGACTAGTCTGTTTAGATCAGCTTCTAAATCTTCTTCTGTGATGGACTCTGAGGGTTCTTCAGAGGGTCTTGTACCACTAACACTAGCTTCTCTAGTGCTATAACTTCTTCTGAGAAGATTGTTGTTTATCCTGATATTCTCAGGACAGACGTCACTTTTTCTGTGATCGTCGAATTTTAGACTGATATCTCCAGTCTTTCTGCTTTCATATATTGCCGCTTTGGCATTTTCTGTTGGTTTTTTCGGACCAGATAATTTCCATTCTATAGGAAAAGTTACTTCATTCCAAGTAACCTTGTGAATTTGTTGTGAATGGTTCTTCTGACTGGTGAGGAATCCAGTAGTGAGACCGGGAATGTTTGGTATTCGTGTCTTTGGCTCTACTGTGGTGCTCATTAGTTTATAGTATATTCTGTATACTATCGCCAGTTCTTGCATATCATTTTTCATTGATATGCCATCTGTCTTGACTCTCAGTCGGAGACAGTGGGCTGCATCCTTCAAGCTGGTTGAGAAATTTGGGAAGCAGTTGAAATAAGCTACTTGATTGCATAAAGATGCTTCAAGTGTTCCCAGCAGACTAGCTTGAAAATCTGTTAGTCTATTGTCTTGTAGGACACATAGAACTGAACAGTTTATGCCTTCTCGGGCAAGAAGTTTTATGCCAACTTGGACTGCTCCAATGTGCAAAAATTGATAATTTTTTGCTCTTGCTCTGGCAACTTCAGCAGGAGTGATTATCAAGAGATCGGTTTCTCCTGTTGTGGAAGGGGTTGTAAATTCTAATAATTTAAAATGATGGCTGTCCATCAGGTCAAAAGTTCCCCTTTTGTAGATTTGTTTTAAATCTAGCTTTGGAATTGAGGCGTTTTTTACCTCATGCTCGATTTCGTTGTATTCGAATTCTTCAGCATTTAGGAGTTGTACTCCTTTCTTTTTCCCAAAGATGCTCATCATATTGACATCTCGAGTTTCTTTCGGATTTTCATACCGAATACTAGTTGAACTAGTTGATGGATCCAGAAAAATCATATTTGGAACATGATTCTTATCTGGTTTTTCTAATGGTTTGAATCCATTAGCTTTCTTTTTTACTGTAGGCACTTTCTTGTCCTTCATTATATTTTTCATAGAATCCAGCGTTTTTTGCTGTTCATTGATTTTTCTACTAACACTTGTTAGCTTTTCTTCTTCCGTTTTTGGAAGTTCCTTGATATAATCCAATTTGTTTTCCAATTTTTCTAATTGGTGGATTATAGCAGGTATTTTTTCTAGATGATTTTGACATCTAGCTAATTCTTGCTGCAGGTTCTGATATTTTTCATCAGAAGATTTTAATAGAGAATTCAGTCTCTCTATTATCAAATCAGACATTGTCCCCATTGGGGATTCCCCTGTTGAGCTCTTTACCAGCTCTGATACCAGTGATGTGCGGATCTAACCAATGCTCAAATAATCAAGAGGTTTTTGTTCCTCTTCAAGTACATACAAGAGATTGTCAATTTCTTCTTCTATTTTATAGATCCTGGTTTGGAGTCTATAAATTATATCCCAGTAGTTGAGAGTTTCTCTGTTAAGACTATCTCTATAGTCTTTCAATTTTTTCAACTTCTCTCTTTCTTTTTTCAATTCTCTGCTAGTATTTTTACAAATAGCATTTAACTCAAGTCTGTCAACGATCGAAATTATGAATAGTAATTTGTACTGTTTACCTTTGAAATGGAGGATGCCTGTTAACACTACATTTTTAAACAAACAAAACTCTGATGGGCCCACCACGTTTCAACAAAACTTTTAAAATAGACATCAGACGAAAGGAAACAACTAAGGGTACTAAAGGTAAGGATTTTGACAAGACGAGTAGGTAGGAATAAAAGGGAGAAAGAGTTGTGTAAAGAGGAATAAAAATAATACACTGGGGTGTATGAGAAGTATTTCCTTGGATTAGGGGTGTATGAGTATTAACCCTTTTCATAATTATGAAAAATTATTTAAGGAAAGAGCAATTAACGTGGTAAAAGCTGAGCCGTTGATCAAAATTTGATTCTACGATATAAAGATGCAATTCAGATTGAAGAGCTCAGAAGCATCGGGCCTCTCGACCCACGAAGCTATAACGGTGACCCGACCATATCTTTGCCTTTAGGCGACATCGCGGTGGCGCACCAGTCTCATCCAACTTGCATCTCTATCTTCGATGTCCCTGGTGTATTGGTTAGTCCGTTCGTCGAATGTGTGGGGAGAATCGAAGGCTGAAATCTTCGGCAGCTCAGGCTGTTCTTCTTCGATTTCCGGCGACGCCGGTTACCATTAGCGGTGCATGAGGTATGAAACGTGATCTACTCCTCGAATTCTACGTATGTGTTTAATTATTTTTCAATTTTAATTGGGTTTTGATTTTTGAACGAATTTGTGTTTTGGGTGTCGTCAGGCTTCGTCGACCCACTATCCAGGGTGGCTACTCTAATGCTTCTTAGTTCATTTTCAACTTTGATTCATGCCCAAAAAGCGTAATTGTCTCCTCGTGATTCGATATCCTCACCCTGCTCGAGTTGAAACAAGCAAGAAGGTTGTGTTGATGGTTTTCTTTCATCTTCATTTGTGTCATGGAAATTGTGGTGTTGATCTTAGAATCTTGCTGATCTTCGTAACTTTCATTTTAACTGTTCATTTTGTTTTGTTCTCTGCATTGACTAACATCTGACCTAGATAACATGGAAGACGATTCTATGCACCGACAGTGAATACGTGAGACAAAGCTAATATACACATCTTTATTTCGTGATTTTTCAAAAAATCTAAAATTATAAATGACAAATTCTACCTCATATATATATATATATATGTATGTATGTATATTAGTCGCATAGTGTATTGTGAAAAAAAAAAAAAAGATTAGTCTTGTGAGATGTCAATTAAGACGATTATCTGCAAACTAAAATAACTATACAGACTAATCGACACGAAAATTTTCTACTTAAAAGCTTGTCCTGAACATGAGATGCATTTTTTTATTATATTATATATATATATATATTTTTTTTTTTTTTATGACCATGAGATGTCAGGTTTAAGATTGTGCTGTTGGGGTTGGAGTATTAGGCGGGATTGACAAAAAAAAAAAAACAGGCGGGATATTCAAATTATTACGACGTTTTATTTTTTTCATATACGAACGTGGAGCACATTAGACATGAAAAAGAATATGCAACGACATCGTTTTGATGGTATATAAAAAATAAAAACAAATTTAGAAGGGAAAATATCACAAATGGTCACTGAGTTATGACTCATTCGACACTTAACTCACTGTATTTTCAACAATATCACTTAACTCACTCACTTTTATATTCGTCTTTCACTTAACTCACTGCCGTTAATTCTACCGTTAGAAGCTATTAAAATTGAGGGTATATTTGTCTAAACACTAAAAAAATGTATTTCTAAAAAAAAAGAAATACATTTTAAAAAAAAAAAAAGTTAGAAATACATTTTTTTAAGCATTTTGACAAATATACCCTCAATTTTAATGGCTTTTAACTGTAGAATTAACGACAGTGAGTTAAGTGAAAGACGGATGTAAAAGTCAGTGACTTAAGTGATATTGTTGAAAATACAGTGAGTTAAGTGTCGAATAAGTCATAACTCAGTGACTATTTGTGATTTTTTGCCAATTTAGAAATAGAATTCGAGAACTCCAAAAGTCCAGAGTCACCTTTTGTGAATAGTATCTGAGTTGCTAACCTCAACCGGTGGACTTGTTCTCACAGTCTAAGACTGCGTTTGCGGGGGGTGGGTTTAAGCTCTAAGCAAAGCACATCGATCTGTTTGGTAAACTAAGAAAGGACCTGCTTTGCTTCGGCTTTTTCAGAGCAAAAGCAGAAGCTCGACAAAACCAATTAAATAAAGGGAACGAAATTCACCAAAAACAACCAAACTGAGGAAGCCTAAGCAAGTGAAACTCTGGCCAATAGGAGAAGAAGTCTAGCAGCGTAGCAAGTGAAGTCTAAATTTGTTATACAGGTTCTTTGCATATTACCTGGAGGCTTGACATAACAATTGGGGGACTTTGAGATTTCAAACCGCTGAGCTTCTCTCTATTTTGCATCAATATCAGAAAGTTACGTACTTTCTTTTGGTAAGAACATTAGTTTTAGTTAAATTTCTGTTCTTAAATCTTTTCAAGGTTGTTGTGGAATACACTTTTCATTATTACTTAGATTTGGTAACTCCATTAGGATGAATAGAACTGGAAAAGATCAAAGTTCAAATACTGCACACCATGTGCTTGATGATATGCCTCAGAGACAACAACCAAGCTGAACCAGTGGGCTATTCTATTATTTTCTAAAAGCCTCTACTTTTTTTTTTAATCTCAGTTTTCGACAGCTTAAACTAGACTCTTCAATGATCATTTTGAACTTGGTTTCATGAAAAACGGAATTAAAATGAGATAATTATGCTAGTTTGAAGTTCGTATAGTGTTTCCGGATTTCTGCAGAAATCAGCATTTATTGTTACTTTGTATTCTTGTTTGACCATTCTTTAGAACTGCGAATGACATGAAATTTTGTGAAATAATAGCTTTACATGTCTGCGTCAAATATGGAGAGTTGTGCTTGAAATCACTGAAAGAATAGTTGTTGGTGAATTTTTCTTTCTTCTTACTAGTTTTTTTTTTGAAAAATTTGGGCGTACTCTTGCAGCAACCCTGTCACAAAACAATTGATTTAAAAAAATTTCACACTTTTGTCAGTCCTTAAACTTTAGTACGTTAAATTAGACATTTAAAGCATGCTTTGAAACTTAATCTTTAGTCCAAGAAGCTTGTCCTGATTGAAAAGTAACAGCAAACTGTTTAACTTTCAATCTACATATTCTGTGCAAATCTATTTGAAAGGCTCATTTGGTCTTGGGAAGTTAAACTTAGAAATCTGTTTGAAAGGATCATTTGGTCTAGTACAAACATCTAGAACAGCCATCTAATGAGTCACTCTCAGTAATCTTTTTTGAGCCATGTAAACAATATAACCATGTTACTTTAAACTCCTATTGTGTTCGGCTCTGTATCCTTTTATTTTCTATTTCTGTGTTGTTATTCAGTCGTTCATGCCATCCTTTCTGTTGGACTGATCTGTCTTGTTGCTTGTCAATTGCTCGGAAATTGTCCTCAAAGTGTACTGATGTGATTCTCAGATTGTAGACCATTTAATTGTCAATTATTGTGATATTCTTCAACACCAGGTTATAACTATCTGGTCTTTTGTAGATATTCAATATAATTGCTAAGGAAAAGTATGGACATAGATATGTGGTTCTGTTGAATAGTTTGTTGTTATTTAATTAGACACTAACACATGCTTTGCGTACCAGGTTTTTTGATGGAGAGTGGATTGCGATATTCTGAACATAAGTACTACGATTCTCTCATGGATTTGAACAGTGAGGAAGGATCTAGCAATGGAAGTTCAGATGCAGATATGGAAGACACCGATTTTACAAAAGAGGAAGATCGATATGCAGGATTTCACATTATTCAGAGGGAAGCCATATCAGGATTTGACATTAGATGATTTGAAGGAAGTTGAGTTTAATACGATTGAGGAGGTCAACAGATTCTACAATTACTACGGTGAAGGGTATATGATACAATTACTACAATTTTTGCTGGGTATGATATAAGTGAAAATGAAGATTCTAACCCAAACTGTACCAGAGTTCCTAATTTCTTTCAACATTTCAGGCCCTTCCCCAACGATGAGGGCTACGATGGTGCATCACACAGTGATGACAATTAATATTTTGACTCCAGGTTTGTATAATTTCCAGTTCAGTTTTAATAAAGTAAATGTATGATAATTATTGATGCAATTATCAAAAAAAATTTAAATTTTTATAGTTGCTATGTTATGACTTTTGTATCAGCTCTGTTTAACCTTGTTCACTAGAGTGGTAGTTTCATTTCAGGTGGTGTCTGGGGTAGCTAAGGATATTTTTGTGTTTTGGTTTGCACTGTATCTATTGTCTTTGTCTGTTTTGCTATAATCCGTTTCTTTTGATGGTTGAGTTAATTTTTTTAGTCTTATTGATTTCTGAATTTAAAATAGAACTCCGTAATTGCTTTGCCTTAGTAAATTGATAGATGTTTCTTTACACTTATTATTTGTGTTTACAGTTTAAATTTGAAGCATGAGACAGCTGCATTTTTCTTTCTTTTGAAAACTGAAGGCCTTTCTTGTTTTTCTTTCTTGAGTTTATATGTGATAGCTGAAATTTACTTTCCTTAAATGTGTTTTACAGATTTGAATTTGTTGAGTCTGCTTAATCTTTGTAGATTAGTCTTCAGCAAATATTGGTTGTTTTAGTTTGTTCTGCTTCGTTTTTGCCTTGATAGCTTTTTTGCGCTATTGCTGATTATCAATAATTGATTGTAGTTTTACATAGTTGTAGTTCGGGCGTATTGCAATCCAGGTTTTCTAGTCTCAGTAGTTTTTTTTTTCCTATTGTAGTTAGTCTATAGATTGTAAACTTTGTGTAGCTTTAGCAATTGGCAAATTCCATCAATTACCTGCATCAATGGTGTTTTCTTTTTGATATTACTTTGAGTTTTTAAAAGGCAATGACGTTTGGTTATTCTAAATGAGTATGAAAATAAGTTTTTCTAGGCTCAAGTAGCTTTCTTCATTGAAAAAACTGTTAGTTATTCTATTTGTGATTCCTTGAGTTTATATGTGATATCTGAAATTGTGCTTTTCCTTGATTTAGTACTGTTTCCATCATTGTTTCTGAAATTAGTCTTGTGAATGTGAGGTTTCCTATCAATATCAACGCTTTATGAGATTTGGATTTGGGCGGATTGTTTCATTCCTTTTTCTTTTTTTTTCCATCTAAGTTTCACATATGTTTATTTGTAGCTCATAAGAGCAAGCATTTTCTCAGTGAACCTGCTTCATTTCTCCAGGCATCTATTCTTGAGAGTTTAAGGTTTCTGCTAAATCACATCCATTTTGCAAATGGCAACTTCAAATCAGCACTAGAGGATAAAAGAAAGGTACTTTTCTTTTTAAGCCAGAGCGATTGAAAGAATTATTTTGGTGCTGTTGGATTCAGTGCTACATGCACTTGAAGACTTCATGTTTTCAGCTTGGACCCCAAAAATAAGTATATTTACTTGCAAAATAGTTTTGAAATTCATAGATTATAACATTAAATTGTGTATGAGGTTGGTAATAAGAAACTTTGATGTTTGTTTCTGATCGATAGCAAATTCATGTTGAAAATGTGTGGTTTACATTCATTCAAGTATTCAACGAAAATTTAATTTTATCAACTATTTCATTGTGTTGCTGTCATTGAAAAGGAAAAATTATGTCATTGTGTTCTTGAAATTTTTCTAGATGTAGTATAAGCCTGTTATTCCTCGTGTTTAAAATTAGCTTTTGATGCTCCTATTGCTTCACTTTATTGCTGCAGCTGAGGCTAGCTACTTTCAATTGTTTTCAGAATGCTTCCATTCTATCTACATTTAGTTGTATCAATTTTCTGAATTCATGTTTCATCCATATTATCTCTTCATTGGTGCTTGAAATAACTGGCCATATAAATATGAAAATATGGTTTTCTGTTAAAGTACATTTTTCTCTTGTTGTGGTACTCAGGGATATTTTGAGCAAGTGTGGTGTGAACTTTTGAGATGAGGGAAGCATTGAATCTTCACCAATTTCAGCAGCAACTACTCTAATCAACACATCAAGTATACAAAAATCACAAAAGAGAAAAGTTGCAAGCGTCAAAGGACTACTCTAATCAACCCATGCAATCATCAAAGGACTGCCAATGTACCTCAGCTAGTATAAAACTTGCTCAGAATTTATGTTTCTGCCAAATGTGTTTTATTATGACTCGGGCACTTGAAAGTGTCTTGCCAAGGCAACTCCAGCATTAACAGAGAGTCTTACCAAACTAGTAAACACAAAATTACAAAGTATTTCCAAGGGAAATAGTTATAGTTTAGGCTTCATTACCTTGGGACCAAATCATGCAAAATACGATTAATCTACATGAGAGGATGGCCATGAAAAACTGAACAGGGAAAAAAAAGAGCTTTGTTGATTTTTTCTGTTGTGAGATAATGACCCAGCACCAGCAAAAGTAAAAAATCAGAAGCATTGAAATAGATAGAAAGAGACATGCTCACCAAAAAATTCAGAAGATTGAGGTCCACAATCTCTCCGCCCTTAAGGAATGCAAACATGTACAAACATAACTTCTTTTGGTTAAGCTGAATTGGCGACCAAATCCACTTACTTAATCACCTTCGCAAGGCTCTCGTGGATACAATTCAAATTCTAATTACAAACAGAATTGAACTTGGGCTGCAGGAACCAGAATGAAATTGCATTAGCCGGCTACAATCGATCAATGGTTCCGACGATTCAAATTAAGGCTGCCACTCGATATCTTCTTCAAATTTTAACAGGCACGTGACTAGTACGCTGCCAGTACCCATTTACTGACAGTCTCCCGATCCATTTCCCCATCAACAAATTCAATTTCATGGCTCTGGTAATAGCTAGCTAGCTAGCTAAATATCGGTAGATTGAAAACCGTGTACACCTCAAATAAAGAAATTAAGATATATCGATATTACATAATACAACAAACGGACACAGTGCGAACCCACATACACGACGAACATGCATGGTGAGCTTTATTATACAAACCACACTAGCTGCTATACACTACCCGGCATAAATACGCTTATGCACCCTAACTGTGCGTATCAGCGTCAAATTACAAACGAGCATTGATCCACAGCCGTTAATTACAAACTAATCAGTTTATCGAGTGGTGCTGTGTCCACCGGGAAGCTTCTCCTTGATCTTGTCCATCATTCCCTTCTTCTCATGGTGCTCCCCTGTTGCAGTACCGTAAGCCGGTGCAGCAGTCGTGGTGGTGTGAGTAGTACCGTAGGGATCATCCTTGCGACCACCTGGTAGCTTCTCTTTGATCTTGTCAACCACTCCCTTATTCTCACGGTGCTCTCCGGCCACGCCGGAACCCGGTGTAGTAGTGCTATGAGTAGTACTGTAGGGATCATCCTTGTGACCGCCTGGTAGCTTCTCTTTGATCTGGTCCACCACTCCCTTATTCTCACGGTGCTCTCCGGCCCTGCCGTAACCCATGCCGTAACCCGGTGTAGTAGTGCTCTGAGTAGTACTGTAGGGATCATCCTTGTGACCGCCTGGTAGCTTCTCTTTGATCTGGTCCACCACTCCCTTATTCTCACGGTGCTCTCCGGCCACGCCGTAACCCGGTGTAGTAGTGCTATGTGTAGTACTGTAGGGATCATTCTTGTGACCGCCTGGTAGCTTCTCTTTGATCTGGTCCACCACTCCCTTATTCTCACGGTGCTCTCCGGCCACGCCGTAACCCGGTGTAGTAGTGCTATGTGTAGTACTGTAGGGATCATTCTTGTGACCGCCTGGTAGCTTCTCTTTGATCTGGTCCACCACTCCCTTATTCTCACGGTGCTCTCCGGCCACGCCGTAACCCGGTGTAGTAGTGGTATGAGTAGTACTGTAGGGATCGTCCTTGTGACCACCTGGGATCTTCTCTTTGATTTTGTCCATCACTCCCCTATCCTGGTGCTGACCACCAGAAGGTGTGGTAGTCGGGGTTGTACCGTAGGGGTCATCGGACCGGCGTGTGCCACCTGGCAGCTTCTCCTTGATCTTCTCCTTCAAACCCTTCTTCCTCCTTCCACCATAACCATCATCCTCAGACTACGTGATAAAACATAGAAACCAGCATTAGCTAATTAATTAATTTAAACACAAACACAAAAATCAATTAAGAATGATGAAGTAGATTGAGAGGCTTACGGAGCTGGAGCTGGAGCTGCCAGAACGCGGAAGAGTAGTGACGCCGTGACCACCAGGAGCATCCCCAACGAAACCAGTGGGTGCAGTACCGGTGCCGTGAGTTCCGTAGCCGGTTCCGGTGACGTGAGTGGTGTCATGAATGCCGTGCCCGGTGGTTGCTCCGGTCACGCCGTGGTGAATCGGGTTGCCATACTCGTCAGTGCGGGTAACGGGGTTGCCGTACTCGTCTGTGGGAGACTCTGTGGGGTATTCGCTCTGGTAATGCGCCATTTGAGAATCAAAGAAACACAAACTGTTTGCAAATTGGGATTGATATTGATTTCTAAGTAAAGAGAACTTGTTGTGGATGAGATGAGTTGAACATAGGGACCTGGGATTTCATTTATAGGCATCGGGGCTCCCTCCAATGCATGGACACGTGCCTAGCCCCGTATACGTGGGTGTCTAAGGAGATGACAAGTGTTATGTTGGCGTCGGTAAACAGATAAGATAAGAAAGGTCGTTGTCTGCAAGTGGAGGGCTCGTGACCCCTTCACCGCGTCTGGCAGGCCATGGAGGTCTTAAAGTGGGAGTTGAATCGTCAGAGGTGGACACGTGGTTGTATAAGAGTTGCTGATGAGTATCAACCCTGATCTGGTATGACACTGCGATGGTTTGATTGTTGGATAGGATGTGTACGGAGGTTTTTATCATATTTTGCTGTTAGGTAATATGGGTGGAGCTAGCTGTTGTTCTCCATGAAGATATTTTTGGAAAGTTTTTCGTAGTCATGTTATTCTAAACCGACATCAGAATAGTTTATGTTAAAGTGTGTTTCAAATTCGTTTCAAATTACTTTACTGATTTTGAGCAAAATATCTAGGCCAGGTGATGATCTTTTACTTGGTTTTTCAAATTCATCCTCGAACAAGTTTCACTCGGAATAATCTTTCCCAAAGTTATATCCCAAAGTTCTATCAGATTAGCTCAACTTGTTTGTTTTTCTTTTGGATAATAGCTCAACTTGTTAATTTGTGAATTAATAGCTCAACTTGTTAATTTGTGAAGCTCATATGCTATACCGTCAGGGTTTGGAAGCAGAAGTTAAAATTGGGTGGACTACATTATGCTGTTAAAAGAAGTTCTTCTTAAAAGTTCTGCAGAGTCTATCTTGTTTTAATTAAATATGTCCGCTACATAACACTTATTAAAACAAGTCTAATATTCATTTAAACATTCTCAACAAGATCATGTATAAAAAATTATTAAAAATATCATCTAGAATTATAAATAACTGAACTCTTATCAAAAAAAATCTTGACACAAGTGTATTTGATTAACAAGGAAGAAAAGTTGTTCTAGTAGGGGAAACATAATGACTTTTCCTAACAAAATACATTTCTTTACTTGAATCATATTAACTAACTTGTCCTTATCTTCTGTTGTGGATATCTTCTGTTGTGGATATGATAACGTCTTATTGTGTTGATAAGTCTAAGCTAGCCAGCATAATTATCTCTTAGTTGTTGATAATTGTTTGTAATCTGAGAGTTCTTATTTCACTACGACTTGTATACAGAAGCATAGTTGTAAGTTATATTATACACTATTATTCAATACAAAGAAATTATTCAGTTCCAATAATTCTTCATGGTATTAAAGCCTGCCAACTTCTAAACGAAGCTTTTTTTTTTTTCCTCTCCTTTCACCACCATGTCTTCTAAATGTTGCTCACTTCCTCAGACTCACCAAAACCAACTACCTACTTCCGACAAATGCGTCCCTTCCTATATGGTCATAACTTCTTCAAATGCGTTGATGGTTCCTGCATTGTTCCTTCTCCCACTTTTCCTGCTGTTGGAAATGCTCCCCTCAAGTGGTTTCAAGAGGATCAACTTATCGTCAGTTATCTCACGACTACTCTATCTGAACCAATTCTCTTTGTGACAGTTGGTCATGACACCTCCAAGGCTATATGGGATTGCTTGCAACAACACTTTGCCCAACAAAATGTGACTAATGCTTCTAATCTTCGCTTCCAACTCCTTGACATACAAAAGGGTTCCAAAACCATATCTGGAGATAGCCAATAATAGAAAATTGAAACAATTCAAAATGCTGATCTGAACTTGGAATATCACTCATTATAAATTTATTTTCTTTTGAACATTTCTTGGCTTAGGATTTTGAGGTTTATCCATCATTAAAAACAAAACCTAGAAAAAAAAACATCAAAACAAGCTAAGTGAGGTTGAGTTTGAACATCTGAACATGTATATATGAGTTTATGATCGATCATCTGACTATCTGAGCATCTTTTCTTGGCTTAAATCTTGGTTAATGGTTATTGATGTGAAAGACAAAACTTGATGGGTATATATATTACTGACCCTTTGTAATAACCTAAAGAAGAAATCGATGGGTTGGTAGCAGATAACAAATGAAAAAGAAAATTAAAGATGGAAAGAGAAAACAGGTTTTAGCATCCATACAAAGGAAAATATATATCTTAAAATATAATACAACGAGGAAACTGGCAAAGCAAGAGGCAATTGGTCGGGAGCAGCAGAGGCAAAGCAACGCAGCAACTAGCAAAAGCCAATGCTATATGTAATTAAACAAAATGAAAATGCAATTTTTATTAAACAAAATGAAAATGCAATTTTTTTTGTTTTTTTTTTTTATAAAATGGTAGCATATATACCAATAGTATACCCCGGTTCATAGATCAAGAATAGTAGAGAAAACTACTTCAATAATACATTTATGCTCAGAGTAGTCTATGCCACATAAAAATACCTCACCTTGCAAGCAATCTATTCTACCTAACCTTAAACGCCGAGCACGCATTTGTGGTACACTAAAGCTAAGCACTTCCACAAGACTCATAGAGACATTCTTACTAGCATAGACAATCAAAACTACGATCACCTACTAAGCAACTATAGGTTCCTTCCGCTTAGATGGGTTAGGACCATTGACAACCTCAACAAAAGTAAATTCTGGCAAACCATTCACCAACTTTTCCTCTTTTCTTGGAGATCGACTTGCTCTTCTTTTATGGGGACTTTTTCATAGGAGAAGCTTGAACAACCTTGAGCTCCTTGGCTTTGTTTTTTGTACATTTCGGCCTGCCTCTCTTCTTGTATACCTTCTTGGCAGGCTTCACATTGCACAAACCCATGATCATAACATCCAGGTTAGTTCTTCCAACTGCCAAGCTCAATCTCATCTTCTTTGAAGAAATCTCATCCTCATCCACACGCTTACGACGCATTCCACAACTAGGAGAATTCATTGCATGATTTGGTGCATGTTATGTCAAACTGTCTGCTCCAACTGTCCCCCTACTCGAGCCATCAGACTTTGACTCAATACCACCATCCAGCTCCGTCGCATTTGAGTCTGTCTGCATCCCACAGCTACCCTCTCCACTATCAACAGAAGGACTCCGACGTCGTATTTCTTTCCTCACCTTGGGTTTAGTAGTCGGCATAAATCTCTCTAACCTAACTAGGGGGTATTCTGTGCCTTAAAAACCAACATTGGCCCAGCCGACTGTATCACATCTACCTGTTCATGGCACGCTTTATATTCCAACGTGCTAAAAGAGTATCAGTTTGCAGCTCTACTAGCAAAGGAGTTCCAGAACACGATAAACCAACATGAGTGACAAGTCCACAATCTTTGCACAGGCCATACAAATTCTAGAAGAAGAATTCTAAATCCACCACAATACCATCATCTACCATGAAGGTACATCGATAGATGATAAGCTGCAGCAGGTCCAACTCAACCAGAATCCAAATTCTTCCTGCATCAAACTCTGTGGTGTCATTTTGAACAAATCGACCCATGGCACTGCCAACCCTCCTAAGACAGCGATCCGTGTGAAAATCCGGCGGTAGTCCACACACCTTGATCCAGAAAGCTAGTGTAGCAAGCGGCACATCTTTGATTGCTCCAACTCCGTCATATGGTGCCAAAACCACCGGAGCTCTATCAAAACCCCATAGACCACCCCGGAGAATCCGGTTACAATTAGTTGGGTCCGACAAGGTAAAGAGAAAACAATCATCATGCTCCTGGACGGTGTATCGACCATTCAGCCGCCATGCTCGCTGAAACATTCCCATGAAAGATCTTTTGTTGAAAGCTCTGGCTGTCAAAAGTTTCCCCACAAGGTAAGTCTGTGATCGATGTAATCCTTCACCATGAGAAGGCTGCAAGTCCACCGGCCGGTGCTCAGCCGCCAGTCCCAAGGATGTAGTCAGGCGCACTGCCATCTTGTCGACGTCCTCCATGCAACCAAAAATAGGGTTTTGTGAACTAGAGTTTTCCTCTCTCTCGCGTATGTGCGGCTAGGTTAGCACAATAGATTTTTAATGAAAATGCAATTGGTCAGGGTGTTATGATAATATATGTATATTAATTAATTTTTTTTTTTAATAAAAAAGTTGGGGTGAGCTGCATCACACCTTAGCCCACCCTTAATTTTGTACATACGTACCGTCTTCATGTCTTAATGAGTTAATAAATTTTAGTGTGCAATTATTTTTGAGGATCAAACATGAATTTTTTTTTGAAGTTTTAAAGCTCTTCCCTAGCTCCTCCATACAAAAAGTATCATCAAAGTTCGAACATCCCTAACCAAAGCAAAGCCTTCAAACGCATTTCCTCGCCTAATACCATGGCAACCGTATATTAAAACCGTGAACCGATTACAGCACCACAAAATAAGGAGAATCAAAATACTCAAACGACATCATAAAGAAAGCAAATAAAGGAAAACGAAAGAAGGAAAAGCAAAGAAAAAACAGCAAGATACACTATGATAACTGTTTACAGGCCAATAAAGCCCAAAACACCAAAGAGCCCATGGTGCAGGTTTGGCGTCCAAACACAAGATCGTAGCAGAGGAATAGAGAAAAAAACCCAACACAAAAAACTATCAAAGCTCGCGAGCGGCCGCAGGATTTGACACTCTACCTAGCTCCACCGCCAAGTTTCATACCTCCCAAACCTCCTTCACCTTCATCAATTTCAACTCAACCGAGGAAAACAAGAAGAAGAGATGATATCGGCAGTTTCCTGGGTGCCCAAAGGAGTTTCAAAGCCAGTCCCCGCAGTCGCTGAGCCGCCCACCCAAGAAGAAATCGATGAGTTAATAAAATCTGGTATCTTAGACAAAAGGTGAACCTCTTCAATTCCTTGTTGTCTTTCTCTTTCTATCGTTTTTGGTTCCTCTGTTTTTTTTTTTTTTTTTTTTTTTTTTTTTCTGTTTTGATAGCTGCTCAGTCTATGCTCTCAACTTTTTTGATTGTTTTTGGTTAATTCTTGGCCAAAGATGTCCACTTTGGTTGAAACAAATTGTTGGGTGTCTTTACTTTCCCTAAAAGATGGAGTCTTTATATAACAAATAGGAAAAGATTGAATTTTTCAGTCAGTGTAGGTGCAATGTGTGTGTCTAATGGTCAAGAAGCTGCGTCTTTTATATGGGTCTGCGAGAGTAATGGTGGGTGTTGTTTTTGCAGTGGAGATGGTGGTGGAAACGATGAGGATGATGAGGGAGAAATGGAGGTTGAAACCACCAGTGAGGGTGGTGAAGTCTCGCAGGCATTAGAGGTAGCGAAAGCACTCGGCAGAGCTTCCAAAGTGACTAAATCAGGGAGCAATTATGATGACATTACCGAAGGATTGAAGGAACTTGACATGGATAATTATGACGAGGAGGATAATGATGGTATTTCAATTTGATCTTCGTTTTGTTTATTTTCGTTTTATGGAATGCTTAAACTGGAGGTGTTTAAATGGACAGTCAGAATGTCAGTCAAGGTTAAACTCGAAAGATAGTAAAATCTATCAAGTGGTTATTAGCTTTGGTTCTTGGTTAGATGGTTTTATTATATGGATTTCCCATGTCAATTAAAATGGTGGCATTGGAAGGGGGCAATGAAACTGTAAGACAAGGTTGAACTTGAAGCATTGTTAAAGTTACTAATAGTAATTTGATTTAGTTTAGAGTGGTTTAGTACCATATGTTTCCTCTTAAAAATGTCATTAAGATTTTAAACCTCACAGTGCATCTTTTTTTATATTTGACTACAGGCATTGATCTGTTTAGTGGTGGGTATGGGGACCTTTACTACCCAAGTAATGATATGGATCCATATCTCAAGAAGGACAAGGATGATGTAAGTTTTTAACTTAATGTGCCCTTGTTTTTGTTTTATTTCCCTGTATTGTGAGGCTAGAAGAGTAAATTGGTTTTTGTTTACATTTATCTGTTCCAAAGGACGAGGATTCTGAAGATAGTGAGGACATGACCATCAACCCAAATGATGCAGTCATAGTTTGTGCTCGCAATGAGGATGATATCAGTCAGCTTGAGGCATGTAATACTTGGTTGAAACTTTTTGTTTCATTTCTTTTTCTCTGTCTGGCACTAATAATTCTTGAATTATGTATGAGCAGATTTGGCTGTATACTGAAACAGAAGATGGTGAACCAGATGTTTATGTTCACCATGACATCATCATTTCAGCATTTCCCCTTTGCACAGCATGGCTTGATTGCCCTCTCAAAGGTGGAGACAAAGGTGCGAGTTGTGTGCTTTTTATGTATTTTGGTTGAAACTTGTTGACTATATGCATCCATATTACTCGTAAACATTGACAATTAGCTCTCTATTTGGTTGCAGCTGAATGTCGTGCATTGTTGTCTTTTTTTCCCACTTTTTCCCCCCTTCATAGCAATTTCATTTTCAAAATGTAGATCTATTTATTAAAATCTAGATGCACTTTCTGGTTTCTGCATGATTTATCTTTCTATTTATTGAAGTCTAAGTGTATATTTGTATATGTTGCAGGGAATTTTATAGCTGTTGGTTTGATGGGTGAACCTACCATTGAGATATGGGATCTTGACATTGTATGTTGTTTACTTATAGTAGTCTCATTGACATGAAGACATGAAGATGTTATATGATTTCTAAGAATGTTCTTGTTTTTCTAGATTGATGAAGTACAACCATGTGTGGTCCTGGGTGGTATTGCTGAGAAGAAGAAAAAGAAAGGAAAAAAGGTTTGGCCTCAGTTCCTTCAATATTTGGGTTGGTAAGGATGCAACTCTTTGTCACTTTTACCAATTTTACAACTTCTTTTCTGTTAGACCTCAATCAAATACAAAGAAGACAGTCACACAGATTCTGTTCTGGGGCTTGCTTGGAATAAGGAGTACAGGTTTGTTCACTTTTTAAAAATTTTGTACGACCTGTTATTGCATCAGTGGAATGTTTATATTCTGAACATTTTTGGTAAACAGAAATATACTGGCCAGTGCAAGTGCTGACAAACAAGTTAAAATTTGGGATGTGGCTACTGGAAAATGTAACATTACTATGGAGCATCATACAGACAAGGCAAGGATTTTTTACTGAATAACGATTACATGCTTTATCCTGATATCAATGCTTGGACAGTGTGCTACAGAAATTTTAAGATATGTTCAGGTTTTGAGTTGTTTGGCTTCAATGTTTACCTTCTACACACTACTTTCTACAGGTTCAGGCGGTTGCATGGAATCATTTTGCCCCTCAAGTTCTTCTTAGTGGATCTTTTGATCATTCAATTGTCTTGGTATTGTTTCCACTTGAGTGGTAGTTTCTTTTCATCTATTTATGTTTTGTAGAAAGTTAACCCCTATCAAGGAGCTTGATTGTTGAAACCTTCCTCATGGATTGACAATTGTTATGCATTCCAGAAAGATGGAAGGGTGCCAACACATTCCGGTTATAAGTGGACAGTGACAGCTGATGTAGAAAGCTTAGCATGGGATCCACACACTGAGCATTCATTTGTGGTGTGTGCTTTGGCCTCTAAAGACGGTCATTTTCAATTACAACTTTTTTCCAGTTTTCGTGATTATTAACATGTATATGCAACCTTAAACCGTATTTATTTATTTATTCATTTGTGTGATGTGTTTATATATCATCTATACATGCATTTAGTTCGGATACAGTTTCTATGGCTAGTTAAGAATTGGAATTTGATGATCACCATTCACTTTTGGATCCATCCAGGTGAGTCTTGAAGATGGTACAGTCCAAGGTTTTGATATTCGGGCCGCCACTTCTGCTCCTACTTCTGAATCTAAACCCAGTTTTACTCTTCATGCACACGACAAAGCTGTTTGTGGAATATCCTATAATCCTTTGGCACCTAATGTATAGTCCTCTTTCTCCTCATCTTTTGGCATCATTGAATTCTAACCTCATCCTTATGCCATGTTTTTTCTTCTTCTCTAGCTTCTTGCAACTGGATCCACAGATAAAATGGTAAGTTCTTACACCTCCTTGCCGTCTCTGTATGCCATTCTGATTTAATATTAAGCCACTATTTCTCATATTATCCAATGGTTATTTCTTGCAGGTGAAGCTTTGGGATTTATCAAATAATCAACCTTCATGCATTGCATCCATGAATCCTAAAGCAGTAAGTGATATATGATTTGTTCACTGTATACGGTGATGATGTATTCTACTGATTTCAATATATTTTTATTTTTTTATTTTATTTTATTTTTCACATTAGATTGATTGTCGCACTGTTCTAAATGTTGTCAGGGAGCTGTGTTTTCTATTTCTTTCTCACAAGATAACCCCTTTTTGCTGGCCATGGGAGGCTCAAAGGGGAAATTGGAAGTGAGCTGTCATTTCAGATCTTGTTTGTGTTTTTCCTTTTGGAAGTTGTTTCCTACATTGGTTGATGATAGCTAATTTTATAATACTGAAATTTCAGGTATGGGATACATCGTATGATGCTGCAGTTGCCCAAAGATTTGGGAGTTACATCAAGAAGAGCAGACCCCAGTCTGGGGCTTGATCTATAGAGGATAATCGAGTGCTGTATGTTTACTGTTTATTTCTCAATCAAGATGAGCCTTTTTATTTTCTAGGGAACGAGTAGCAATGGCCACTGGCAGTGGTCTCAAAGTTTTGAAATCCGTATGATTCAGATCCTCATCACCTCTTTTAAAGTATACTCGTTTGTAGGACACTAGGCATAGGTAAATTTTCTATGTTCTTGTATTGATGTTGTGTTAAAGGAAGGATGCAAATTCCCGAAAAGAAATGGGAAGTGTTTTTTTATGGATAATCTTCTTTTTATGTGATGAACTGGTTGACTGTGAATGATAAAGAGTGATTTTCTCTTGAAACAAAGAAGGCTATCTTGTTGGATTCCTGGTCATTTTTGTACTGCTTTACAAATGCTTCAATGGATTCAGGTGCGTCTAGGTTTACCATTCAATAACTGTGTGACATGACATTGTTATTTTCTTGCACAACTTGCTTGTAATAGAAAAAAGGTGAAAGTTAGAGTTGAATCTAAAGCATGTTACTGACTTACTGCTACAAACTCCATATTAGGCTGATTAGCTGAGAAGGGCGTGCGCCTATCAACTTCAAAAGGTGTATAATATATTGACAGTTTCTGTTTTATACACATAGATAGATGCATATGTAGTTTAGCAGTCAATAATTGCAATTATTAATTTCTTAAATACAAGGACGGCATTCATTATGATTTATTAGGTAGGCAGATGAAGCATACTTTTGTTTAAGAACAGAAAAACCTACACTATAGCGATCAAAGAATATTCTTAACTTTGTTAAGCTCGTGTTAGCTTTGCTGTCATAGTTGGTTGGCCACTTGCTTTCATCATCTCCCATTTGATATTAAAACTAATCGTGCAATTAGACTTGCCCTTTCGGTTGGTGAAGTGGGTATTAGGGTTTACAAAGTATACTTGATGGTTAATGCCTCTATTAGATCAATTCTCAGTTTTTTGTTTTTAGCTTTCGCTAGCCGTCTAAATTGTGAAGTAGGGATTAATAAGCCAATGACCAAGTGTTCAAGTACATACCTATGACCGAGTATACTTTAGTTATCAAGCAAAACCCACAATATAAACGTTGGCTATAGAATAGTTAATAATAATCTAGGCTCATAGTGCCTAAGTTTAAATTAATTATCTCTTAAAACCTTGACCTCATGGCTTCAAATTAGGTTTGTTAAAGAAGTCTTTTCTATCTCAAGTAGCAAACCTAATTCTGTGGTAATGGGCACTGTTTGCTTGCCAACAGGATATATATTAGGCACTCATTTTCTGACTTTTTTTCCTTTTTTGACATTAGTATTATGGTCAAACTCTAATTTTGTTTTATATTGATATAATTACAGAGAATAAGATTCATTCCCGATAAGTTCTGAAATGTCACTGGATTTGTCTTCCAACAATATTAATTTACTTTTACTTTTTGGTAGAGAATTAGCTGATAGACTTATTTATTTCAGGGTAGTCTCTTTGTAAGTTTTTCTCTTTGAAGTAGTTATTCATAAACCATTGAATATTGATTTTAACATATCAAATAACACTATGTTATTTAGTTTTTGTCTAAATTACAATTATGTTCCGTTTTCAGGGACAGTCTAGGCACTTTTGTGCATTTAGTTTTTGCATTTGGTCTGGTTTTGTCGGCTTAATTCTCAGTGGATCTAAGTGTACACCAATTGAGGTCTCTAGGAAGCTAGGTTTATTGGTTAAAGAGTTAGGTGGGGAGGGCCGGATCTTTCTAGCGCCTCCGGCGTAGTACCAAAGGGGGATTCCCACTATGTCTACGTAGACTATTGATTATACAATGAGTGGGTCTAGTTTCAATGTACCATTGTGGGTACTACC